>NC_081164.1:19384602-20584602 GCF_012432095.1 Onychostoma macrolepis | reverse complement strand
TTGCACGACTGTAAAACCTCTGTAAAGCACACATAAGAGGGAAATGGTTCATGCAAAAATTTATTCAGCCTCATGCAGTTCCAAAATGTTATGACTTACTTTCTTCTGTGGAATACAAAACATATTTTGAAAAATATCTCAGCATTCCTTATATATGTATCCACAAAAGAAAGAGATGCATACAGGTTTGAAATGACATAAGGTTGGGTAAATTATATCAGATTTTTAATTTTTGGGTGAATTATAGCCTTAAGTTAATCTGTTTCCAAACAGAATAGTTTGGGTTCTATTGTAATCTTCATTGTGAAGAGTAATCTCTATGTAGCACATATGTTTAGGTAGGGTATCTAATGACTAGATCAGTGCGATAGATCTGAGGATTTCAAATGATTAATATCATCTAAAGAAGCTTCTAAGAATTTATTAACTCAAAGTGGAAAACTGTTGCAAGGACAAATCTTGTTTAGACATTAAAAATAATGCTGCTGAATAGCACTAGTGCAAATCACGGTGTGAAAATATGGTGTCTTCATGGACATTTTCAGGGTCTTTTTTTAAGTTTGTTTTGGTCTGCTTTACTATGCAAAGGCTGAAGAACTGTGATGTGGTGTGATGGGGAAAAATCACTTTGCAACTGAGTGACAGACGTTGTCTGATGAGAAAATGTAATAGTTTTTGTAAAGTTCAAATGGTGTTTCAGAAATAATCTTTAATTTAAGTGACAGACTTCTTAGCGTTGAGCCCTGAGGATTTTTTTCTGCTGCCCTAGTGAAACCAGTGATTCCAATTTCTTAAACGTGTGATAACAACAAAAGAGATAAACTGGATGAAATAACTAAAGATTAGTGTGAGTTATATGTGATCATTATATTGGACAGTTATTAAGCTTTTCATGTTCCCTGTTTTCCCAGTAGTGCCTCTAGATATTTAACTTATCTAACATACAGCCATGGACAGCAGTTTTGGTGGGCTGTTCATTAAAAGAGCCCAGTCTAGTTTGTCTAACAAGAATTGATGAGCAGATTTTCTTTCAATGGGTGGTGCTGTAAACATTGAATTTGGATCTAGCTGGCCAATTTACTTTACATGTACTTTCTTTAAACTGACCTAAGGTACACAGGTCATGGAAACTGAGGTCATTGTAGGGCCCTATGAAATCCGTTTTATTTTTTCCCAAATTCATTTTTTTTATTTTTTTCGGTTTTAATTTTTCTGGATATCTCTTTTCTAGACTCCGTTTTAATGGTTAGATTAAAATGTATTAATCAGAAAGCATGTCTATGTCAGGATCGCTGCCAGAAGGAACACGGAGCCGTGGAATACACAAAATAGTCTTTTATTTAAATCCAAAACAGCGACACACAAACACAACCTAGTAGACCTGACAAAGAAACATGAGGCAGACTACTCATAATATACTTAACGAGGGATTGACAGGTGCGGGGAATCAACTAATAATCAAACTAAGCGAGGACAGCAAAATGACCAAATAAGGACAAACAGGAACAGAAAAAGGGGCAAAACACGACACAGACAGTCCAGAATACTGACATTACTCCCCCTCCCGGAAGGTGCGTCCTCGCACCGTAGCTACAACAGAGGGAGGGGTGGGTGGGAACTTGGGAGGAGGCTCAGGAGGACGACGGACACCCGGGAGGGGGCTGGCAGACAGAGACCAGTGAGGTGACGAAGGAGGGAGTAGACAGGAGGGAGCCAGAACATGAGGAGCCAGGCAGGACCCAGGCCGCAGCCATGATGACGGCCCACGATGGAGCCGACTGAGGGAGGAGCCATGGAGGAGGCGGGTGGGTGTGTGGGTGGGTTGTCATTTGTGAGCCTCCAGGCTCTCAGGGCTGCCCTCCGGGCTCAAAGCCCACTCCTGGCTGGACTCGGGGACTGAGTCTCTCTCTTGGCCGGACTGGGAAACTGGGAGACCACTCTGGACTGGACGTGGAGACAGGAGACGTCGGAGGGCTGGACGGGACCAGTGGGGACGGAGGAGAGGGGGCAAGTCAGCCTCCAGATCTGCTTCCCAGTCGATTAAGTCCCCCTCGAAGTCCAGCAGTCCCAGATGAACGATCATCTCAGCCGTGGTGCAGTGGGCGGAGCTCCACTCCGAGCTCTCACCGTCCACAGCTTGCTTGCTGTCGCCGGCTCTCGCACCTGGTTTGACGGGTTGAGCTCTATGTCCGGGGCGATCCTCTACACAGTTGCTCGGATTTGCGCTGGCTCATCGATTGTGGCGGGAATGGGCTCTCCGTCATCAGTGGGCTCGGGCTGATGCTCCGCTTTGCGGGGAGATACTGGCAAGATAGCCGGCAGCCATGTCACCGTGTAGCCCAAGACTGGCTACTCACTGAAGCTAAGCAGGGTTGAGCCTGGTCAGTACCTGGATGGGGGACCTCCTGGGAAAACTAGGTTGCTGCTGGAAGAGGTGTTAGTGACACCAGCAGGGGGTGCTCACCCTGTGGTCTGTATGGGTCCTAGCGCCCCAGTATAGTGATGGGGACACTATACTGTAAAAAGCACCGTCCTTCGGATGAGATGTTAAACCGAGGTCCTGACTCTCTGTGGTCATTAAAAATCCCAGGATGTCTTTCGAAAAGAGTAGAGGTGTGACCTCAGCATCCTGGCCAAATTCGCCCATTGGCTTCTGACCATCATGGCCTCCTAACAATCCCCAAATCTGCTGATTGGCTTCATCACTGTCTCCTCTCCACCAGTAAGCTGGTGTGTGGTGGGCGTTCTCGTTCACCATTCCTGGCTGGTGTGCTGGATCCCTGTCAATCTTCAAGCAACAGCTGAAAACTCATCTCTTTCGACACTACTTGACGTCATCCTACACTTAAAGAAAAAAAAAAAATCTTTCTCTTTATTTATTCCTTCCCTTGCTAGCTTGTACTTATTTAAACAATGCCTAAGACTTGGTGTTACAAGCACTTCGTTTGTCGGATTGCCTCTTCAAGTTGAATCGCTTTATGTACTCCCCAATTGTAAGTCGCTTTGGATAAAAGCGTCTGCAAAATGACTAAATGATGGTGAGCAGGGATCCGTTTCTTGCCAGTATCCACTCCACAAAGGCGGCGAAGTCCTCTTGAGGACCATCTTCGGATGACGGCGCTCTGCATGTGATGTTTAACCCAGCATCGTAGAACGCACAGAGCACATCGTCCGGGTAGCTCGTGGTGTTTGCTAAGAGCAGGAACAGTCTCTTATGGTCCTCGAGATCTGCTCCAACAGGAGAAGGAGGTACTTGGGGCGAAGAAGGGCATCTATGCAGGGAAACACAACGGAAACAAAAAACTGTGAAAAAAAAAAAAAAACGGAAACAAAAACCGAGGGAACACACGGAGGTAACTGTTTTTTGGGTCGGGTCTTCTCTCAGGATCGCTCCCGGAAGGAACACAGAACCGTGGAATACACAAAATAGTCTTTATTAAATCTAAGACACAGGGTTAATCCAACTCAGGGACTAGGAGCGACATACGAACGCAACGTAGTAGACCCGACAAAGAAACATGAGGCAGACTACACATAATATACTACATTTACATTTACATGTATATACTAGACTTAACGACGGATAGACAGGTGTGGGGAATCAACTAATAATCAAACTAAACAAGGACAGGAACATGACCAAACAAGAACAAACAGGAACAGAAACAGGGGCAAAACACGACACAGACAGTCCAGAATCCTGACAGTCTAATTAATTGAAATCATGAAACTTACAATTAACTAGCTATTAAACAGCAATTTATTAAAAGTTTAACAAATATTACATTTTAAGGCCCTATGAAATATGTTTTATATTTCTGCTAAATAAATTCTGGTAAATAGTTTTTCTGGTAAATATCCCTTTAAAAATAATGTTTTAATTTTATTAGTAGTAGTTGTACTACATAAAGTGACATTTCTGTCACAGATTCTTCAAGTTAAACTGAACTTGTATTTTGACAGGTTGCTGTGAAAACCTTTAGGTTTCTGTTTGTATATGATTTACTGTTTGTATATGATTTTACTCAAAAGAAATAGTAAAATCCTCATAAAGAGACTCAGAGCAGCTCTAGAGATTGGTTGTGTTCATGTACACATATTGGAGTGGAAGAGGCTGAAAGTACAGCGAGCGTCATGCTAAATTACAATAGTTAATATTCACGCGATCCGTCACGTGATGTTCTCTGCGTGGGGTAACGGCGACTCACATTTGCAGCTAGTATTATGTAGTAAACTCACGCAATGCCAGGAAAATGCCAATTTAATAATGTATGGCTTCATGATGTAAAGTATAAGAGGTGGCTTGAGAAAGCTTCATGAGACGTGCAAAATGTACACTGTGCCATAAAACGTTCAACATTTCGAACATGGGAGAGGCAGCGCTGTCTAGCCATGCTAAAGGTGCAAAGCACTAATCTGCTGCTGCAGCTGCGTGCTCGACAGCTCCCAACCTGATCACCGGCTTTTTCACCCGTGTGACTGACGTGACACCCACTCCCATCTGCGGTGCTTCCCTTTCATCCACTGTAAAACAAGGGACCATTTTGAGTGCCGTGTTCAGAAACGAAACCCTAACTGCAGAGGTACTGTGGGCGCTAAAGGTGGCTAATTCACACTATTCCTACAAGTCTTGTGAAGACACAGGCCAGCTTTTTCAGACTATGTTCCCAGACAGCAAGATAAGCGGCCAGCTTTGCATGCGGCCAATGCATGTGCTCATATTTATGTACTTTTGGACTGGCTCCTTATTTTAAGAAACTGATTTTGGCAGATGTATCGAAGCAAAGCGTCTATGTTATGCTATCTGATAAAAGCCTGATTCACTATTTGCAGTCTAAACAGTTAGACATGCATGGGAGCTTGGAAGGCTATGGCTATGCAAGGCTATGGAACGGGTCCGAGGTGGAGACTAAATACATCAGCTCAGAGTTCATGGGCCATTCATCAGCTCAAGACATCGTTGAGAAAATGAATAACTTGCTTTCAGAGATTGAAATCAAGAATCTTGTCCAAATCTCAATGGATGGACCCAACGTAAATTGGAAAGTATTCGAAACACTCCAAAAGCAGGTGCAGAAAGAAGCAGGAAAGTCACTAATTAACATTGGTTCGTGCGGGTTGCACATACTGCACAATGTGTTCAGAGATGGGTGTAAATGGGATGGGAAGTTGAACACGGACTCTCTAGCTTGTATTGGCTGTTCCATGATTGCCCTGCACTGAGCCACACCTACTGACCAGACCGCAAAGTCTTTTTTGCCAACCACATTAACTGAGGGAGGCGCTGGTACGGTCACTTGTTATTATTATATTTATATGAAATTAAAAGTTAAAGTAATATGTTTATTACTTTTCTATTACTATTACTGTTTAGACCATTTTATTGGTTTGTTTTTAGCTAACAGTTCAAGTAATGTTCATTCTTGTAGTTTAATAAATTTATTGATAGTTAAAAAAATATATTAAAAATGTAAGTTGTTTTCAGCTTCCACCTGGAAGATTAGATTTTTATTGAATTTAATTGGATTTTTTGAATTTTATTGGTAAAAATGTGTACGAACCCTGGATAATGCTTGGGGGCAGAAAAATCATTCAATATTATACTGATATATTGAATTAATGAATTTATATAGTGCTTTATTGTGTATTGCTGTACACCCAAAAGCACTTTACAATCATGTGGGGGGGTCTCTCCTTAACCACCACCAGTGTGCAGCATCCACAGGACAACGGCGCCAGTGCGCTCACCACACACCAGCTACAGGTGGAGAGGAGAGAGTCATAGAGCCAATCAAGTGGATGGGGATTATTAGGAGGCCATGATTGATAAGGGCCAGTGGAGGGAATCTGGCCAGGAAACCAGGGTTACACCCCTACTCTTTACGAGAAGTGCCATGGGATTTTTAATGACCACTGTCAGGACATCGGTTTAACATCTCATCCAAAAGATGGTGCTTTTTGCCAGTATAGTGTCCCCATCACTATACTGGGGCATTAGGACAGGTGCGCACCCCCTGCTGGTCTCACTAACACCTCTTCCAACTGCACCCTAATTTTCCCAGGAGGTCTCCCATCCAGGTACTGACCAGGCTCAACCCTGCTTAGCTTCAGTGGGCAACCAGTCTTGGGCTGCAGGGTGATATGGCTGTCACACTACCTCCATAGGCAGCTCACTAGGTTTTGGAACAGAGATATTGCTTTTATTAAAGAATGCTAATAAGATTATTTTTGGAAATCCTCTTAATGTGATATTTGTCTATGAATTATATAAATATTTTTGTATACCTCACATGATTAGAAAAAAAATAATGTCAAATAAATGAATTTAGATGTTTGGAGATTTTAATAATCGATAAATGTGTTAATAATCGAGAATTTTAAAATGGTGGTTGTGATTATAAATATATATGTTAATAAAAATGCCTAGTAATTTAACATATCAAATATAATTATTAAATGTAATCAACTAATAATTTATTAAAATTAGTTGATTTTAAAATCTCCAATTAAAAAAGGCATTGATAAAGCTTTTGTATTTTGCAGTCTTTTTTAAACAGTCTTTTCTTTTCTTTTCTTTTCTTTTCTTTTCTTTTGATTTAATTTTATTTTTAGTTTAAGTTGTAAGCAACATAATTAGGCTTTTATCATACATATTATTATCAGGTCTGGAGACGCTTAGGAAGCTATACCTGTAGTCTCTGGATGCATTTTTTCTTGCCTAAAAAAAAAAGAAGCATTTCTAAATTTCTTGCCTAAAAAAAAAAAAAAAATTAAATTAAAAATGTATAGTTGTCAAATCACACTACAACAATTCCAAATAGATGTTACTCTAAATACATTACACATAAACTTTAAATCTTTTGTCAGAACTATAATGTGAAACACATATACAGTGTTGTCTAAACATAATTTAAAAAAAACTTAAAAAGAGGCACTTAAAAAGTTGCCTCTCATATTTGTCATATGTAACATCTGCAGTACTGCCATTCACAGGAATCATTTATGGTAATCATTAAAAATGTCCACACGAGAGGATGCTGGCTTACATAATCTAAGTGTTAAGATATATTTAATTGCCTTTTTAAACCAGGGGTAAAATAAAGCATAGACAATAGGATTTAGACCTGAGTTAACATATAAGGTCCACGTTAGAAATTTCGACATGATTGCAGCGTTGACTTTGCTTCCTGATAAAGAAAGAATGTAAAATGGAATCCAACAAAGCAGGTGAACAGTCACAATTATTCCTAATGTTAGAGCAGCCTTGCTCTCAGATTTCTTTTTTAAAGTGTCCTCCATTATACTTTTTCCAGTCTTTAAAAGTAAATTTATAACTTTCACTTGCCGTTGTGCAACATAGAATATTCTTAAATATAACGTTATGATCACTATACAAGGAGACACAAAGGACAAGATCAGGTCACTGGCTCTCCAGGCAAAACTCATCAAATAAGGGCATTCTCCATAGCACACATCTGTTCTGTGAAAAGTGTCAAAATATCCGTTATTAATTACAATGGCAGTGTTGTAAGCTGAGGAACAAAACCAGCAGAGAACAATGCTCATTAAAGTTTTAGTTGTGGTTATTTTCTGCAGGTACTGTAAAGGACAACACACAGCCACATAACGATCAACAGCAATTAAAACTAAATTACAGAGAGATGCTGATAGGAGCAATCCAAGGGTGTTTATAAACACTCCACAAAATGTCTCTCCAAAGAACCAGCACGTCTCATTTTGTTTGATGGCCTCTATGGGTATCACAATTAGTCCAATAAGCATGTCAGCCACAGCAAGAGAGAGAATGATCAGGTTGGTTGGAGTGTGAAGCTTCTTGAAGTGAGAGATGGAGATGATCACCAGCAAATTTAGAAACACAGTCCATGCTGACAGCAATGAAAAAAACACATACATGATATTGTATTCATGTCTGGAGCGTTTTTCCTTGATACATGAAGAGTTGATGGCAGGAAAGCAGTATTGAATCTCATGATGCTCTGTCTCATAGGCCATGAGTGAGTCTCCTCCTGTTAGGAGTTTGTTCTACTCGTCTTTCTGTCCTTTGATTTATACAGTTTCTGGATCAGATTGGCCAACCCATCTACGGGCGGGCGCCCTGGAGTCCAGTGTAGAACCAGGACAAGGGAGGCCTCCAGGGCGGGTCCAGGGACTCCGGCGGCCATGGCGGGTCCGGGGACTCAGGATCCACCATGGCAAACAAATACAACTCATTATATACACTATAAATACTTTAAAAGACACAGATATGTAGATGTTTGTGGAAGATGTTTTCTCTGTTTTGGAGGGATGATTGTCATACCCTACCCTACGGAATCGCCGAAAATTCTGTGATGGGTTCACAGAAGTGATATCAATGTTAGTCAGTGACAGGCATCAGCCGTGAACCACGCACGGATCCATTACACGGAATTATGTGAGACCAGGTTGCAAATTATATATTGGATAATAACATTGCCATTATTGCATATATGTTGGGGTGTGATTTTTCAATGTAAACAGTCAAAACAGTTTTATTTATATTACATTATTTACACATTTATGAGCATGTAACCCAACCCCTGCCCCTAAACCTACCATTTGTAAATAAAACACAAGATATAACAGACAGACACAACTACCGTCATAATTTATTCAAAAAGTATTAATATTCCAAGTCTTCCGAGGCAAAACGATTGATTTGTGAGAGGAATAGACGCGATCGCCGTCTCCTTCCGCTATGTGCTGCAGTCACTGTGCGTAAATTCAAAAAATGCCGCCAGAAGAAGCTTTACGTCAGCTTTAGTTGTGAAATACCATTGGCTGTTTTATGTCTCGTGACCGATTGCGTCATGCTACGGCCCGGGAGTATCTTTTTGAATGAGGTGTGAGCACGTTAACGGAACGGGATCATTTTCAGCGATTAAAAACTTGTGTTTTACTCTCTTCTTCGCATAAAGACTTTGTATGGCTTCAGAAGACTTGGAATGCAACACGACTTGTTTGTAATGCTTTTATACTGCTTGTTTATGGACAGTTTTTGCAATAAATACCCGTGACTGCACTTATATTTGCCTGTGTGTGTTTTATATTGTTCAGAAGTGGGTAGGTTTAGGGTAGGGGTGGGGTCAGGTACTCCAGTGAAATAAATTAATATACAAATATAACTGCATCGGAGTCACTCTTTTTACGTGGTCCGATGCAGCGCTGGTGTAACCAGTGAATCCCTGCTTGTTTCACGGCTGATGCCTGTCACTGACTAACATTAATATCACTTCCGTGAGCCACCACAGATTCGGGTGTTAAGAGTCCGTGGGCATTACACGGAATTCTGTGAGATCAGGTTGGTTAAATACTGTTTTTGACAGTGTTGATAACGTTTCTGACAGATAATATCATGTTATTCCCTTACTGAATGTCGTATCCTGTCAGCAATAACCTGTCCATAGGCTTTGAACATTTCACATGAAATTCTGTCAGTGTGAGGGAGCTGTAGAACGCGCGCCGTAAGGCACGCAAGAAAAATACAGCCGCGCTATATCTCTGGTCATTTTAATATGTAACTAATTTAATGTTTAGATTTTTTTATTTTTTTTTTAAGTATACAGTGGATGATCGAAGGGCACAAGAAGAATCTGGAGGGGCATTGCCCCCCCCCACCTGGCCTCTATGGGTATCACAATTAGTCCAATAAGCAAGTCAGCCACAGCCAGAGAGAGAATGATCAGGTTGGTTGGAGTGTGAAGCTTCTTGAAGTGAGAGATGGAGATGATCACCAGCAAATTTAGAAACACAGTCCATGCTGACAGCAATGAAAAAAACACATACATGATATTGTATTCATGTCTGGAGCGTTTTTCCTTGATACATGATGAGTTGATGGCAGGAAAGCAGTATTGAATCTCATGATGCTCTGTCTCGTAGGCCATGAGTGAGTCCCCTCCTGTTAGGAGTTTGTTCTGCTCTCATTATTGTCCTTTCATTTATACAGTGTCTGGATCAGACCCGCCCATCAACCACCCAGTCTGAAATTTTATAATGGCATGCTTTTTTCACAATCAGAAAAAAAGACTTTAAGTGGAATACTATTTTTTAAAATCTATTCAGACTATTCACTTACATTGAATGAATGCAGAAATAGCATATATAAAGCCCAATGATTTTCGTGGTGCAGAAAATGCAGACTGAATCACAGAATCCAGTCATAAAATTGAGTTTTTAGTATAAAATGGAATGTCACAGAATTTGGCACATTTTGGATGGATAAGTCAAGCAGGCAGTACACATTGCAATATTACAAGCTGAAGAAAAAAAACAAAAAACGGTCAATAATTAACATTCTAGTCATCTTTCTTTCTTTTTTGCCACTCAACACATATGTACTATGATTAAAACATTAATTGTAAACAAAGAATAAACTATCAAAATTGTTTTAAAGAATCTATACAGTTTCTATGCTATTTCGAGGCTATCATATATATTCATTTATGAACAGCCAAAACTCAACAGTCACTGTCAAAGTCAAAATCTTTAAGCAATGACTTAAAACATCTCCATGCTGTCACGTATGATTGGAGGGTTCTGGGAGAGACAGCTTGGAGGATGGTGTCGAGTGATTTTAATGTTTAATGTTTTAATGGGTGAGTTATGGAAATATGAGTTCTGAATAGAGAGGTACTGGGGTTGGGAATCTATGTCGTGGTACCTGAGAGAAAATTCAGGAAACGAAAGAATGCGGGATGAAAGGGGATTAGGGTTTTTTAACGTGACAGAGAAGTCCCCGCAGTCTATCTGTCGGTTAGAGTCGGAAGTGGGCAGGAGGGAATGTAGTAAGGAGAGATCAATGTCTGCACCTGCCAATATCTGCGCTCGGATGTTGTGAGTCACTTGCGGGGGTTCCGCGGCGATGGCGTTTGATGGGACGGGCATTGGTGTAGCGGTGAAAACTGAGTATTGTGGTTTTGCTTGGAGGAGAGTGTTGTAAGAGACTGGGGGCGGGGCTGTGTATTGCAGTTCGTGCGGCCAAGCATTTGCCTGGGCTGCAATTCCCGAGCAGGAGGGATTAGGCTGTGGGACTGAGTGAGGAGGCCACAGCAACATATGCTGGCGCCGCAGCATAAATGGCTGCCCACTGCTCCGGGTGTGTGTTCACAGTGTGTGTGTGTTCACTGCTGTGTGTGTGCACGTTGGATGGGTTAAATGCAGAGCACAAATTCCGAGTATGGGTCACCATACTTGGCCGTATGTCACTTCACTCACTCACTCACTCACTATGCTTTCAAAACATACCTAACCAGCATATGCTGTTTTTTCAACAGGGGTATTAGTGGTGCTAATTGTAGCTCTAATGCACCTGTTACCCTGCCACATTAATTTACTGTAGATTTCATGATGTATTCTGTCGAAAGAATTCAATAAATGAAAGACTCTTTATAATAAATAGATGAATGTATTTTGGGATGAAAGCGATGTGGGCCAGGAGGCACTGGATTATGAAGATTGGACCAGAATCATCATTAAGAAGACACAAACTTGGGTTAGCAAAGCAATCAATTTGTAGTAAGGAGGATAAAACCAGGTTTACATGTGTCCATAGATTAATGACGATAGGACACTCCCAAAACATATAAAGAAAAGTACCTGATGATGCAGTGTTACATATATGGCAGTTAAAATTTGGTTGTAGTTTCATTTTGAATCTTTTGTAAGGAGTTATGTATGCTCTATGAATGACTTTGAAGTGAATAAGACGATGCGCCAAGCTTTTAGATGTTAAGCTGAGGTTATACCACACTCTCTCCCAGTCGACAGATAAATTAAGGTCAGATAATTCCAGTGATGGGCAGTAGCGTCGCTACAAGTAGTGACGCTACTAGTTTAACTACATTTCTCAGTAGCGTGGTGGTAGCGTCACTGCTTTCTGAATCAAGTAGCTTTTCGGTAGTTAAGCTCTTTTTTTGATCAAGTAGCGCGGTAGCATCAACAAAAGCTAACGTTACATTTTCCAAAGAAAGCATTCTGAAACTCAAGCTCAAATCAGAAATATAACTGCTACGGATCACTGATCCTGGATCAGTAAGTGACACCACAGCCACTAAAGCTCGTAACGCCATTGGCTCCTCAAACTGTCAGTCAAACCTCATTATTCCTCCCACCTCTTTCGTCAATGAAGTGCAATGCACATTTTGGAGCATCTCAGCTTGTTTGCAGTCTGAAGGTAAATAAAGAACTGTTGATTGAATAAGTACAGCGGTTTCTTTACTCAAAAAACACTATTTATAAAGGCTAATGCTTTTTTATTTTTTTTGAGGAGCGGAGAAGAGTTTCTCTAGCATTTGTTGTCAAGTCACAGCCAAATAGCTTGTATGAAGCGCTGAATCTTTCATAATATGATACTTTGGCCAAATAACAGAAAAAAACTGAACGCCCACATAATGACAGAAAACTGGGGAAAATGGGACACGAGTCAGGAGAACAAAAAAAACCAAAAAAAAAAACCTTCGCTGGTCAAAAGCTTCGTATTTGAACTAGATTTTGGTGAAATGTTTATATTAATAGGCTATCTAATGACCAGTGTTGGGTGTAACGCATTACAAGTAACGCGAGTTACGTAATCAGATTACTTTTTTCAAGTAACTAGTAAAGTAACGCATTACTTTTTTAATTTACAAGAAAATATCTGAGTTACTTTTTCAAAAAAGTAACGCCAGTTACTTTGTTTTCCCATTTATTGACTGACAAGTCTCCTGTCCACATGTTAGGAGAAATTGGAAGGACAGAGGCGTGAACATGATTTTACTGTAGTTCTAGACTAAATGTGAATGTGCATTAATTCATCTCACTGTTATATAAATATAACTTTTTATATTAAAAATAAACAATCAAGCCACGCTCATATTTAAAAAGTAATGCGAAACTAACATAACGCATTACTTTCCATAAAAAGTAACTAAGTAACGTAATTAGTTACTTTTTTTAGGGAGTAACGCAATATTGTAATGCATTACTTAGTAACTTTCCCCAACACTGCTAATGATACATGCAACGATCAGTGTTGGGGTAGTTACTCAAAAAAAGTAATTAGTTACTAGTTACTTCTGTAAATTGTAATGAGATTACTTTACTAGTTACTGCATTTGAAAAGTAACTTCACTACTTATTACTTTACTTTCCCGTTTCTTAATTTACCATGTAGATACATGGACAAACATAGCCTTATCATAACTTAGCCTGTCCGCATAGTGTTTATTGTATAAATGTATACAAAATAGCATGTAAAACCATATGAAACAACAATATCCCTATCTGCACAAAGAAATATGCCTCACCTGTAAAATCCACAAACAACAGGATAAAGGAGGCTATGGTGGAGTCATTTTAAAATGGGGACAACACACAAGTTTCAAAACAGGCTTTGGGAAACATAAGCACAAAACTCTTCTCCTGAGAACAAAACCAGCTTTTTATTAGATTCATGGCAAAAAAAAAAAAGGTCAACGTGGTCAATGAAAAATATAAAAATAAAGGTCACTTTATCCGATAAAATTAAAACAGAAATGCACTTAAGCCCATAAAAAGAAAACAGAAAATTCACGTCATCCCAAAAACATTATTTTCCCCTTAGCTCGCTTTCGTCTGCCTCCAGGAGATGTGGCTGCCAGAGGCGGTAAGTTAACATACCAAGTCACAAACTCTTGATGCACCTATTAATGAATTATTGAGAGTGTTGCAATTATCACAATGCACAAAACAGAAAGTGCAACAAAAGTGCAACAGTGCAACAGTGAAAACAGAAAGTGCAACAAAAAGTTTATCTCATAAACTTGATCACATTCAATTAATTTTTATCTCTATTCTTCGAAATAACGATTGTATCGCATAAGTAAAAGTCTTTCGAATCTTTTATCTGACAGCCTGTTCCTCCTTGGGGTCAGAACAATACTGCCCAAGCTGAAAAGCCTTTCGACCGGTGCACTTGACGGTATTGGAGTGTTGTACTGCTTTGCAAGTTCCTTAATCCTGGGGAACCTGGAGAGAACCTCCCAGTCAGATCCAGGCAATTTTAAGTACTCCATGACTTCAGTCTCTGCTGTGTAGGAAAACTCCTCTTCAAATTCAAAAAAGTCATTGTGACTGGAGGTGGCAGGGCTCTGAACTGCTTGTCTCATCAGTGGCTCTTCAGGAATCCGGGCACGACACTCAGAAATTAGTATGGCTTTAACAGCATCTCTTCTCTTCTCATCTTTGAGCCAGCGGACCTTGAATTTGGGCATTGTAGCAGCAGCCATAAACATAGCCTATCTGTAGGCCTAAACATCTATATGGTAACACTATACAATATGATTTCATTAAAATACATTTGTTACAGTATTTATTAATCTTTGTTAATGTTAGTTAATGAAAACACAGTCCTTCATTGGTAGTTCACAGTGCATTAACAAATGTTAAACAACTTTTGATTTTAATAATGCGTTAGTAAATGTTGAAATTAACATCAAGATAAATGCTGCAGAAGTATTGTTCATTCTTAGTTCACTCACTCCTAACCCTAAACCTAACTAATGTTAACTAATGTATCTGTATACAATAAAGCCACAATACCAACTACCAATAGGAGGTTTCCGGCCGACAGCAAAAATGTATTTTTCCTATGTCACAATTTGAGGTCAATCCGGCCCTGTAGTTGATACTGATTATGTTGCCAAATTGGTTTGGAACAGCTGTTGAATAAACAGTTAAACTGAACATGCCTGTCTATCTGCTTGACTGACAGTTGTATTGATCACTGAGAGAGCATTGACTTGGTATGATGTTGGTTCAATAGAATAAAAAAAATAAAAAATTTAAATAGCTTGGATGTAGTAAACTACTTTTGCCATGTTGCCGTAGCTTAGCTTGCTACATTTCCCAGGGCTGTAGCTTTAGTGTAGTTAAGCTTCATTTAAAGAAGAGTAACTGTTAGCTTAGCTCACTACATTTTCCAAGTAGCTTGCCCAACACTGGATAATTCCCTGTTCCATATACAGTAGATTTATTAGAAAGAGATTTTGTAATGCAATCAATAATTTTATTATATATTAAGGAAACAGATGGCCGACGAGAAGATGGTGCAATCCAATCCCGCATAGGATGAGAGGAAATGGGAGATGCCCAAGGAACTCCATACACTTTGAGAGCAGAATGTAATTGAAGATTTAAAAAATGATATAAATACTGTTCAGTTTCTTGCAAGGTTTAATTTGGATTTGTGTGTGCATGTTTTTTTCTCTCTCAAAGATTCTGTGCCCATTGACTGGCATTATATGACTGACAGACTACAACGGTTTGAATTAAAAACCTTCGTTTGTGATCTACTGAAGAAACAAAGTCACCTACATCTTGGATGCCCTGGGGGTAAGCAGATAAACATCAAATTTTCATTTTTGGGTGAACTAACCCTTTAATATCAGAAAGAAGAATATTCGGTAACACTTTGTAATAACTGCACACTATGAATAATTAGTTAATAAGCATTAGTAAATAGTCAATTAATCCTTTATAAAGCATTGTTCCAGCATTAATAGGCATTAGTAAGCATTTTATAAATACAGCTATAAATGTTTTGTTCTTGAGCATATATATATATATATATATATATATATATATATAATGTTTAATAATTGTATTTTCATACTTTATTAATGATCAATTTAACATTTCTAAATTATTACGTTATTTACAAACTAGTTATTTAGGAGTTGTCAGTGGTTCATAAGATCATTTAGAAAGTGGAAGTAAATGATTCCAGACAATGTTCAAGACAATGATGCTTGCTTACAGAACAGCCACAGGCTCAGCACCCGCCTACATGCACTCACTATTAAGAATCTACATCCCCTCCAGAAGTCTGAGATCTGCTAGTGAGCGACGCCTCGTGGTACCATCACAAAGAGGCTCAAAATCACTCTCCAGAACATTCTCGTTCACCATTCCTGGCTGGTGGAATGATCTTCCCACCCATATCCAGAGTGCGGGATCCCTGGCAATCTTCAAGCAACAGCTGAAAACTCATTTCTTTCAACACTACTTGACTACACCTTACTCATAAAAAAAAATTAAAAATATATATATATATATATATATATATATTTTCCCTTATTTATTCCTTCCCTTGCTAGCTTGTACTTATTTAAACAATGCCTGAGACTTGGTGTTACAAGCACTTCGTTTGTCGGATTGCCTCTTCAAGATGAATCACTTCATGTATTCCCCAATTGTAAGTCGCTTTGGATAAAAGCGTCTGCAAAATGACTAAATGTAAATGTAAATGTAATGATTAATAAACTATTTAAATGTACATTTATACTGTAAATCTTATTATTTAGACACATGATAATAATTGCTCAGTGTGTTAATAAATGCTTTATTAACACATTCCTGCTGTAATTCACGATTAAGTCAGGTAGTTTTAATACATTTAGTAGTTGCCAGCCATCTATTTTTGTGAGCTCATGTAAAGTGAGGACTATTTATACCATTTAAAGCATTTACAAAGCAGATTTAAAGGCTCATTTATCTCACAAACAGAAAAGTTAAACAAACACAACACAGAGGGATACAGAACACAGAAATATTTTTTCAAGATACAAAAAATGAAACTGTACAACTGTACACTTGAGAAAAAATTAAAAATAAACCTCTGCAATTTCATTGAAAAAAATAATAAAATAAAAATTAAAGTGTACAGTTGTACACTTCAACTGTACAGTTGTTCTGTATCCCTCTGTGTTGTGTTTATTTTTTCTGTTAGGAAGATAACTGAGCCTTTAAATCTCCTTTGTAATAGATATGCATTTATAGCTGTATTTATAAACTGCTTGCTAATGACTATTAATGTTGGGACAATGCTTTATAAAGGATGCATACTAAGTAAAACTAACTAAGTATTTACTAATGCTTGCCTAATGATTCATAGGGTGCAGTTATTACAAAGTGTTACCAAATATTGCATAACACAGCAGAATTATCAGATAATAAAATTGGTAATATAGAGATGGAGGAATTAGACAAAATTAAAGATGGGCTGAGAAATATGTAGTCTATCCTAGAGAAAGTCTTATGTCTGTTAGAAAAAAAAGTGAAGTCCTTAGATTTAGTATTCTGAATTCTCCAAAGATCGATTAAGTTGAGCTCAGTGATAAATTTATTCAGTAATTTAGAAGATGGATTGACTGTTGTATCAGACTGAGATTTATCCAAAGCAGGATTTACGACAGCATTGAAATCACCACCCATCTCTAATGGGCAATCAGTATGCTCAAGTAGTGTTTTGGAAATATTTGTAAAGAATTCACTGTCTGTCTTATTCGGACCGTAAATAGAGGCCAATGCTAACCTATTATTATGTATCTTGCAATGGATAAAAACAAATCTACCCTCCTCATCACTTCCGATATGTTCAATTGTTAAATGTAACTTCCTGTTAACAAGGATAAGCACCCCCTTAGTTTTATTAAGAGCGTAGGAGAAGGCTGCCAATTTACAATACTTATTCTGGAAACGTGCCACGTAAGATTGCTTTAAATGTGTCTCTTGTATCAGTGCACAGGAAATCGATTTACGGTGTAAATATTCTAATACACGAGTATGTGTCACAGCAGAATTTAGGCCATTCACATTCAATGATAAAATATTTAGAGTATGCATTGAGTATTCATAATCCCAAAACTGTATTCAGTAAATGAAGAAAAGCAAATTAACTCCCATTCTGCAAGTAACATGTAAACGCTGGTGTGTATTCTAGATACCAAACCACCTAGATGAAAAATCCTTTTAGAAATAAGGTCAAATAAATAAAAGTATGAATGTCTGTGTTATGTTGTAACACAGTCTGTACAGTCTGTTGTAAAAAATAAAAGCAACACAGAAACAGGAACAACAAACAACTATAAACAAGAAACAACTCAGACCGCACATTACCGAGAACGTAGGTCTGATTGAGCAACAAAAAATAGTGATGATACGAGACCGGTCCACTTCAATGCAAGACATGTCCCCAAAATATTGTAATTAAACCTACTCTCCATTAGATCCCTCCAAAAAAGGGTGTTAGTCTTACCTGTAAAGAGACAGTTGTGCCGGATAAAAAGGAACAATATCCCAGGAGGAGAGAGAGAGAGAGAGAAAAAAAGAGATTTAACAAGTGTCCATTGTCCACCTTGTTATTATCCTCTCCTGGGCAGCTGGAATCGTCTCCATCCTGGTCATTAAGTTCTTCTCGCTGGTCCGAAGAGATGGAGATGGTGGCCGTTGTTTTCTCGTTGCTTTGTAGAGCTGCAGCATATGTCTTCTTTTGTGACAGTGAGCTGATAAAATCCTCCGCTTTCTGAGGAGAGTCGAACATCATCTGCTCACCTTTGTGCAGTAGTTTAATTACCGCCGGATAGGTGAGAAAGGGCTGGAGTGCTGTCATATTCTTCGTGACTGGATTAAAGCTCTTTCTCTTTGTAGTTGTGGCTGGACTAAAGTCAGGAAAAAATAGTAGCGTGACATTGTCCTGTGTATATTTCACCGGATATGCCTGATGAGCACCTCAGGATCACCGATCTGTCATGCCATCTTAGTACACGAAGGATGAGAGTACGCGGCCGATCGGATTTTTCCTTCCGTCAAAAACGTGATGGGCCCGGTCAATCTCGATGTCACAGCCTTTCAGTGAAGGGATCCACTTGGAAAGATTAGCTCTGAGGAAGCCAGCTGCATCGGAGCCCTCCGCCCCCTCCGGTAACCCCACCAGTCACACGTTATTTCTCCTGCTCCTATCTTCAATGTCCGTCATCTTCTCAGTGAGTTGCTCCAGCTGATTTCTTAAGTTTGTGAGTGTCCTCCTGTCCTCATGTGCAGCTGCTTGAACGGAATCGACCCAGTCACATGTTTGCTTTGCCGCGCTAGCTAGTCCCTCAAGCTCCGCTCTTAGCTCTTTAACAGAATTGTTGGTCACTTGTATGTCCGCACGCAGGTCACGCAATGCTGGGGTCAGTACAGAGTCTACCGCATCTCTTACTGTCGAGGCCACAACCGAATCCAAAGTACTTTGCTGCTCTTTAAGTGCTAGCTTGATACCGTTAGTGATTGCACCTTCGAGATCCTCTCTGGAGAAGGTTGGGATCTTCAAATTTTTTCTTTATTGGCGACTGCTCAGTCTCTCTTTTCCGATTGCCTTTGACTGTTGAAGAATTCATGATGGGTTAAATATAGTGTGGTTCGAAATTTACTGACAGGATTATATAATATTTGACAGAGTGAGCAGAGCGAAGAACTACGCGTGCATCACTGTCGAAGGGTCACGTCACTGGCTTCATATTATATTATACTATATCCGAGCTGTCTGGAATTCAGCATTAGGTTAACATTTCAATAAACGAGCATGTACTACAGTTACGAGCCATTCTATAAGGTGACATTTCAGCACTTGATAGTTTAGTTTAGTTTATTTATTTAGAAAGCACATTTTAAAACAACAGGAGTTGCAAACAAAGTGCTGTACAACAAATATAAAACAAGGTAAAAGCATACCCAATCAAGACAAACAAAGGGACAAATAAAATTGTACACCCTCAAACAGAATTAAAACATACAGAATAAAAATGGGTTTTCAAAGCAGATTTAAACAAAGAAAGAGAAGGAGAAGATCTTATGTGGAGGGGAAGCCTGTTCCAAAGCCTAGGTGCTGTCACAGCAAAAGCCCGGTCGCCTTTCGTTTTAAAATGTGAACAAGGAACTGAAAGAAGAAATTGACTAGTGAGGAATGTGGAATGTGGAGTGAGGAGATTACAGATTTACTCAAGAGCATAACCATGTAAAGCTTTAAAAACAAAAAGCTAAATCTTAAAATCAACACGAAACTGAACCGGGAGCCAGTGTAGAGAGGCGAGAACCGGGGTAATGTGCTCACGTTTTCTGGTTCCAGTCAATAATCTGGCTGCTGCATTTTGCACCAATTGCAATCGGTTCAGAGATGATTTAGGGAGACCCAGATAAAGTGAGTTACCATTAACATAAACCATTATTTCAGTTTTTTCATTATTTAACTGTAAAAAATTTAAGTCCATACAGTATTTCCTGAAGACATGCAAACAGAGTAGACATAGAACAGTTATTGTTTTTAATAGGAAAATAAAGTTGAGTATCATCGGCATAGAGATGATATGATAATTTATGTTTTTGAAAAATATAACCAAGTGGAAGCATATATAAGGAGAAAAGGAGAGGACCCAGAATAGAGCCCTGTGGAACACCGTAGGGCATTTTGTCCCGAGATGAGAAATAGTTTCCCAGATTCACAGAAAAAGATCTGTCCTTAAGGTAGGAAGCAAACTAGTTCAGCACAGATCCCTGAAAACCAACTATTTGATCAAGTCTTTGAAGAAGTATGTCATGATCTATTGTATCAAATGCTGCACTTAAATCAAGCATGATTAAGATACAGCAAGAACCAGAGTCAAGGGAAAGTAAAATATCATTAGTAATCTTCACCAGGGCAGATTCAGTACTATGAAATTCTCTAAACCCAGACTGAAATCTATCAAAAATATTAAAAGTACTCAAATAAGATGAAATCTGTGAATAAACAACTTTTTCCAAAACTTTTGAGATGAAAGATAATTTAGATATGGGTCTATAATTATTCAGATTATGCTGATCAAGATGATGCTTTTTTAACAGTGGTTGGACTATAGCATGTTTAAAAGAGGCTGGAACAATTCCATTTGTTAAGGAGTTGTTGATAATAGCAGTATCAACTGGACTTAAAGCTGGAAAAACCTCTTTGAAAATCTGAGAAGGCAGAGTGACAAAATGAGGGCTTCATACTAAGAACAATATCATAGAGCTGTGAAGGTGACACGGGTTGAAAAAGAGATAGAGAGCTCCGATGAGAAACCATTTCTAGAGGCAAAGAATTTTGAAATGGTATGTTAGATCTGATACCCTCGACTTTATGGATAAAATGTTTTAAAAACTGTTCGCACAAATCAGTAGAGAATTCTAATGAAGCACTAGGAACAAGATTTAAAAAGGCATTAATTGCATTGAAGAGTATATTCGGCCTATCTGCATTTTGTGCAATAATATCTGACATGTATTTCCCCTGAGCTTCCTTAGTGGCACTCTGATACCGTTTAAGACAATTTCTGAAAATTTCGTATGATATCTGAAGTTTATTTTTCTTCCAACTGCGCTCAGCACGCCTACACTCTTGTCTAATGGCACGAACGGGCCCCTGAAGCCATGGCTGTGCTTTTTTCATCATCTTGGATCTCTGTAACCTTAATGGAGCAACAGAGTCCAAGGTGGAAGTGCAGGTACTATTAAGAAGTTCAACCAATTCATCAGGACGGACACTAGAGGATAGAACATTCACAGCAGTTTGAATTAGGGTAGATATATACACATCATTGAAGGACTTGGCAGTAGAGGAATTAAAACATCTAAAATAACGAGGAGAATTAAAGATTTAGGCAGAGTACATGACAATACAGAGTCAAAAATAACTGGACAGTGATCAGAAATAACAGCATCACATAATTCAAAATTATTCTCAGGAAAACCATGTGAAAACACTAGGTCCAACGTGTGACCCTTCTGATGTGTAGGTCCAGTGACAGATTGTATAAAATTAAGGGAGTCCATAAGACATGAAAACTCTTTGACCAGAGGTTTTGAGTGACAACAGACATGAATATTAAAGTCACCCACAATTAAAAGACTATCAGAATGTGATACTAGAGAAGCCAAAAAGTCGGAAAATTCTTGGATGAAGTCCTTATTATATTTCGGAGGTCTGTAAACCAGGGCACAGAGCAAGGAAGTGGGAAAATCAACCTTGAACAACTGCACCTCAAAACTATGAAAAATTTCATCAGGCAAGCGTTTGCACTTAAAACAGTTCCTGAAAATTGTTGCAATTCCACCTCCACGGCCAGCAGTTCTAGGAGAGTTAAAAAATGAATATTCAGGAGGAGAGAGTTCCATCAGAGCTGTAGAATCACCAAGACTAAGCCATGTTTCTGTCATTAATAAAAAATTCAAATCATGAGTAGTGCAAAAGTCATTTAAAATGAATGATTTGTTGGACACAGATCTAACATTTATTAGCCCAAATTTAACAGGACGGTCCACACTCCGAGAAAGATCTGAGATGAGTCTAGTTGGTGGGTGTATTGGTGAATATTCCAGAGAGAGAAGGTTGCCAGAGTTAACTCCAGTATCTAGCCTGGCACGGGAGAAGTGGACAGGAGACCAAACAACTGGTATTTGATCATCAGCAAAGGTACGAGGATGTCTGGCAGTACAAAATTTGCGACGTGACCCGTGATGGACATAGCGTCGGCGACGGGCAATCCCCAACCCGCGACAGAGTTTATAGATTCCTTCTTGTAAAGGCGATGATGTGTTTAACTCAACCAGTTCAGCAGGTGAGTAGCGAAGAACCATTGTAGATAAAAACTTGTGAGGATCCAAAAAACGGGTGAAGTCAATATGGCGTGCACATTGAAAAAATAGTAAAATACAGACCAGCACGGAGAGAACGCTAAGCCAAAAACGACGCATCTTTTCTGTCCCTACTACACGACCATGTTAGAAAAAGCGTTAGCCCGAACACCACACAAAAACCACCCAGAACCACCCTATTGAGTAGGAAAAGGGCAGACTGAATAAGAATGCCCCAGACCTTTAAAACCCAAAACAGAGTAAACCGGTAACACACCAGAGAGAAAGTGGAAACTTACCCACGGGTCGATACGCAACAAACTGGGGGAAATGAGGGGATCAAGGCTCTCGATGGGTCAATGAGGGACAGGAAAAGGATTACGAGGGAACACCAAAAATTCGGCTTAGTCGTTGGTATAGATGAAATATAATCCACAGAAACCGGGAGTAGAAAGGCACAATGTCCACAGAGATTAATCCAGAGAGGGAAGCGAAACCAGGGCAAAAAACATCAGAAAGCAGCGGACAGACACGCCAGCCAGCGTGTGTTAACGGTACTCTAAAGACCTATAAAACAGGGTGCAAAGGTTCACAGAGAGTAAAAATACACAGGGTGCAAAATTCACAGTATCCACAGAGTTTAATCCAGAACGGGAAACGAAACACCGGAGAGCAGCGGCAGACAGACACGCCAGCGTTCACTCAACCGGAACTCAATACTGATACATGGATAGCGACTCCTAAGTAGCACTTAAGGCAGGGCTACGTGCGATTGTGTTAAGTGCATTTTTGGGAAACGCACGTGAAACAATAACGAACATTCGTAAAATGACTCGTAGAAAATGCTCTTTGAAAAGAGAGTGGGCAAAAACCTTTTCACGGCACTGCATATATATATATATCACACGTATTATAATATATCAATATATTCAGAAGGACAAATGTATTAGTCCTTCTGATTTGCTGTCAATGGCAGCTCACAGAACGCTTTGTAACAGTACACACACTGATTGAAGTTAGTTCAAACATTCATGTCATATTTTGGGCTCCCTAACATCTTTGAGTACTTAAATTTATTAAGAGGGCCATCTACTGGAGCATTTGCACTACATCAACACTAATAAACTTTACTGACATGACTGCCAAGTTTGGTCTGGATTGCATATCCCTGTTAGCTGCTGGTAGATGTCATAACCACACCATTTGGAAGCAAACATCTACTTTCCCCATTGATGGATGGTTTTTAATAGCCATGCATTTTGGTAAAATAACTTTTTTTTTTTTTTTTTTTTTTCCAAACAGCATCCTAGTAAGCAAATGGTAATATTATAGTGTATGTTTTGCCTGGGCCTGCTATCTCTTGGTCTCTCTTAATTATTTATTTAATTTTTTTGTTCTTTTGTTTTAAAAGACTTTCTCATTTTCCTCTGTTGTTGCTCAGTATAGTCACTAAAAAAGAACATGGCAGATTACAAATCTCGTACTTCTGGTTGTACAAACCTTTACATGTCATTGTCACATTGTTCTGGGTCAATTTATTTACAGCAAAAAAGACTGACACAGTATCCCCACAATTGTTGCTTGAAACAGTGTTAATCTGATTATATATAGTGAAGCAATTTTTGCATTTTGGTGCTTATATATAGAATCAGCAGAATAATTTGTACCAAAGGTTAATGTACCAAATGTAATATTTTCTATAAATATTTACTCATTATTTTTTGTTGCAATTATGTAATTGCACAAAACTTATTATTATTATTGTTATTATGATTATTATTGTTGTTGTTGTTGTCATTGTTATATCTAAGTAATGTTGTCATACATTAAAGATGTAGAACAATTTGAATGCTGAACCTTTTTGGTAGGTCTCAGGAAAATAATGGAATCACATTTTTTCACATTCTGTATTTTTTTGGGATTCATTTACATTTACATTTACATTTAATCATTTAGCAGACGCTTTTATCCAAAGCGACTTACAAATGAGATTCAGAAGAAACCATATTACCAGGGGAACAGGAAACACAAGGAGTAATAGTTTTTATTACAGTTATTTATTTCCTGACACAGTTGTATCTGCTGCAGTTGTCTTTAAAAGTGCTATCAAACAGCAGGTTTTGCTATAGATAGATGTTGCAGTACATAAAGTGAATTACTACAGTCTGGCCAGCAAAATGCATATTGAAATCAAATTGTTTTCCATTTTCATTACTTTAATTACTGATCAGTTACCTCTGAGAACAGACTTAAATATTCTGAGGATGGCTCAAATATTTTCAGAGACAGTATGTGTTTAGCTGATATTCTAAACCATCGATAAAATAATGCATAGATAAGAGGATTCATGCAAGAATTCATATACATAATCCAACACATAATGTTCATTATAGCTGATTCATTTGAATCATATCCTGGAAAAAATGAGACCATGTAATATGGTATCCAACACAGAAGATAAACTGCTATCACAATCCCCAGTGTTTTTGCTGCCTTTTTTTCTGACTTGCTGACATTTGTGACAGAGTTTATGAGCCGAGCTTGGTATTTTGCTACACAGAAGATCTGCCCGTATAAAGATATGATTACTGAACAAGGGGCCACTAATGAAACAATGAGGTCTGTGAGAACATACTCAAACTTAACAGTAACAATACAGTCCCCGTAACATGTAATTGGGTTCTCTGTATTGAAGATAGCATTGTATAACATGATAATTGAATATATGCTTGAACATAGCCAGTTTAAAATTATACAGAAAATGGCTTTGTTGGTAGTGACCCTTGTTGAATATTGCAGAGGATCTTTCACAGCAATGTAACGATCTATAGATATAAAAACTAAATTACCAAGAGATGCTGAAACAACAGTATAAAGAATAAATGGAAACAAAGAACAAAATGTCTCTCCAAAGTACCAACATGTCTCAATATATCTGATTCCCATAAGTGGTATAACAATCAGTCCCACAAGCAGGTCTGCCACAGCCAGAGAGAGAATGAACAGGTTGGTTGGAGTATGGAGCTGCTTGAAGTGAGAGATGGAGATGATCACCAGCAGGTTCAGAAACACAGTAAGAACGGATGCTAAAGAAATAAAAATGTACAAAATGATGTACTCCACTTGAGGCTTGATTTCCTTGATGCACGACAAGTTGTTTGAAAAGCAGTACTCGATTGCTTGTTTGTCTGGGTCTGTCATTCCCCTGTTAAGCATTTCAAAAATGTATTACGAATACCAAGTCTCAAAAATAAAATGGCTTCATCATAGCAACATTTAATAGCTATATAAGAATTCTCAAGCTTGTAGGAAAGTGGTTTTCTTGACAATCCATTTTTGTGGTTTAATTTATATTAAAGGAAACCTGGCCACACCATTACACTAGAGGGTTGATTCTAAACACACCCATAAGCTCAATATTCATAAGAATAGAGAGATTGATTTGCAGGGGAATTACAGTTAAACCCCATAGAGAGACCAATATGCTCAGTGAAGATCAGGGGCCAATTGCATAAACTTAGCCTCTATGTTAAGACTGTGTCTTAAGTATGAGTTTGACCGAGTAGCAGGTAGCTAGATGGATAATGGGTAGCTAGAACTAAATGGGTAATCAGTCTTATTTTTGGATTGAACTTACTTAATCGCAACATTTAATCATTGCAGTTAATAATGTCAAAGACTATAGAATACCCAAGACATGTCACTCGTATAGTTTTCAATAGGGAAAAATGCAACGCTCAATCGACGAAGCCCCACCTTCTGAGCAAAAGAGCCAAACGCTAATCGGTAAAGTCAAGCACATCACTGCAGCTGCCGTTAGAAGTCCCGGTTGCAATAGAAACAGTAAGCATTCTGAAACATGTGCTTAGGACTGCGTTTGTGCACTGACGGGTCTAGCCTGAGAAATAAGCTTTTTATAACACTATTTGAGCAAAATAAACAACATTTATGATACAGTTGTTGTCAGATGGTGATTTCAAATATGAAATTTAATCGTAAGCTTGGCGACCAGTTTTGAAGAATTTGACGTTTCCCCATTCAAAGAGATAGGAGCTGCACTTGCATGCCCGAGAGGCATTTCAAAGATGGCCGCTGAGTGACATGACTTGCCTTAAAGGGATTTTAATAGTGTTTACCATCTGTTTGATTACATGTCATTAACAGCATGAATTTTACTGTACATTTCTGCCATATGGGCATCAACTTGGCAGTCACCACTGATAAGCTACTACTAAATATAATGCAGAAACTTTAAAATAGAAACTGAATTTTTCTGTAAAGCTGCTTTGCAACAGTTTGTATCATGGAAAGCGCTATACAAATAAACTTGAATTGAATTATGTGGTAGAGGTGTGTCTGATCTTCTTGCTTATATTCCATCGCTAACCACGGTCTACAGGTCTGACAACAATGCGCGAGGGGGGGTGGTGTAACACTTGGACAAATCAGACACATTGTTTGTAACATTTAACAAATCACCCAACAGAGACCCCTCATCCAACAACTGGACTGGGTGCTAGGATGTTTGTGAACTACCCCCAAGCCACAACTAACCACCAGAGGCAGAACAGGCTTCTGTTTGCCATAGCAGCAAGGACACATTGTTAAAAATGTCATTGTCGTAGATGGAATTGCTGTGGTTTCTGTAAGATTACAGATACAGATAGGCCTATAGTATGGAATCCAGCAAAACAGATAAACGGTCACAATGATTCCTAATGTCAGAGCAGCTTTACTCTCTGTTTTTCTCCTCACTGAAACCATTACATATTTTACTCCCTTCATTGAGTTTATAACTTTCACTTGTTGATATGCAACATAAAATATCCTCAGTTATACTAAGGGGCCGTTGAATGCTTGAATCTGATTGGCTGAGGAACGTTCTAAGGTGTGCAATTATTTTCAGGGAAATGCACGGCGAACATAGTTCCAGGCAGCTCTTGACCTCATTACATGACCATGTCACTTCGCCAAATGATTAATGTTATTTCAAAGGTCTTACAACAGCAAAATAACCAAAACCCACAAGGACACTGGCCAAACAAATAAATATAGTAAACAAATGGATAAAAACGACAGATCATGTCCATGTTTTTGCCACAAAATTATGCTTTATTATATACGGAAAACACATACTCTATCTCTCCCTCACAGACCGCACATACATGACAGTTACAGTTTGCACACACACTAACATGCATCGCGCTAATGTTGTTAGCGCTACTCTGACGATTTTATCAGTAAACAACTTAAAAACTACATGACAAATATTCGGCTGAGGCTGCAGCACGTGTTTGCTAGATTCACAGGTAAGCCAGGGGATCAGCGCGATATTTTACACAAACCTCTAAATTCACGGAATGACGAGTGTGTTAAGTGAATGAATGTAAACTTTATGGAAGAAAAGAGCAAATCAAACACAGCTTGCTGTTGCCTCTCCGTGCATCTCTCATAAATCAGAGCTTGGCAAGAGTAATATTACCTAAAATAACACATCATACACGTTCTAGTATTTGTGTATATTTAAAAGGCAATGATTTAAACCTTATAGGCTACAATATAATAAGCTACATGAATGAATGGAATAAGCACAGTGTGATCACCAATCAAACAGCCGCGTTGCCGTCTCTCAAAAACCAAACCAGGGGCACCTTCAAGCTCACCCCGGTGCCCAACGTTTTGCTACGGTTTCAGGGTTGAACGACATGTTTCCTGGAAACGGTGTGCAACAGGGTTTGAGATACGTTTTCTCTTGTTTGGTGGGTGTGTCAAAAATGTCAGCCCAATCAGCAGCAACTTGTATGTAAACCACGCCGTATTAAAGAGACAGCTCGCACAATGGGTCCAAGTGAAGTCATTTAATATGTGTCCGCTGCAGCTCGGTTTACACAACAATTGAAGATATTAGAAGACATGTTTGTCGTAAGAGTTTTATAGTAACATACCATATGTTACATGATGGTGATGAATTTGTAAGTAAATCTAATTAACATCAAAATAAATTCACAAGAGCAAGTATATTGTTTGCACATGTTTATTTAGGCTACATTAAAGGCAACATAACTGAAATAATAAGAGCACAAGTATAGATCTATAACTTCTTTAAGTCTGTCTAAATATCATGTAGTGACTGCAATGTCTTCTGGTCCATATCCTTTCCTTAGGAAGGTGTGCTAGACACTGATTAATGTAACATAAAAATACTACATATTTAAATATATTTTGCTATTGTATTGTGTGTGACACTTTCATAAACGTTTCTATGCTCCTCTGATTATATAATGGTAAATATTACAATATCATAGCACAACAACAGTGATCAGCAATAATGATAAGCCTAATAATCACAATAAAAATAATAAGGTCATATAGATCATAACACTGTCTCAGAGGTAAGAAGTGGATTATCCTTCATCTGAAATGTTTGTCTTTTCATCCTGAAATGTGAGGCAAATGTTGGATCACAATAATTAGGAACCACAGTTTCCACAAATCCCTTCACTCGATTGGGATGTTCTCTTTTATTCTGGACAGCAAGGGGGCAGTGACTGTAACATCAAGCGTATTTTGCAGTATTAAACACGTATTTATACCGATTTCATCAGGCTCTGAAAATTCTTCAAAAAGAACACAAAGAATGGCCTTCTCAGCTGCCATAGTTGCAACACTTGCGTCATCAGAACAAGGTGTTCAACGCACCACCGTTTCCATTTAATAATCGTTTTGCACTGTTTTTTCGGGGCTGAACACACCCCAGCCAAGAGTATAGGCTAATGATGAACTTAGATACAGATACATTTTCTACTAGGCCTACATGTTTGCTGCTTTACATTTTGCTGGTTTGCGTAGCACGCACATTTAGTGAAGTTAAAAAAAAAAAAGAGAGACGTTTATAAAAAGACATTATAATGAAAATGTGTGCCTTGAATTAATTCAGTCATGTTCAAATGATCACTAAATGTTTGTCATGAAATCTCTCTACTTGTATGATAAATAATTTTTTTTGAAATTTTTAATTTTATATTTTCAAACACCCTTTTTTCCATACTTTTCCAGACCTGCAAATTACTTAAATAAAATACTTTTTAAACTGCACAGGAACCGGTGAGCCAAAGGAAATCATGTTGTTTTACATAAAATTACAACGCAGTAAGAAGTGTGTGAAGTAAATGAGTTTAAAATATTATGAATGAAATAAGCCCAAATAAAATAGCAGTGTTGCAGTTGCCTTCTGTCACGAATCAGGTCCATGGACTTCCATTCACTCACCACCAGAGGTCACTCGCTCACCACATTGACTCTTGCACTACACTAACTGTTACATGTCACCCAGGACTTCAATTCCCATCATCCATTGCACTGATGACTCACACACAGCTGATTGCACTGATCACACAGCTGATTCCCATTACACGCCTTAAACCATGGACTTCCTTTCACAGATTGCCGAGTATTGTTCTGCCTTTAGTACTCTCCAAGTGATAGCTGCCTTACCGAGCCATTCTGTGTTTGTTTAGTTCCAGTATTGTCTAGCGTTTATCATCATCACACCTTACATTTATCTAAACCTACCCATCTCCACCCCCTGATCCCTAAACCCACCCATCTCCATCCCTAAACCTACCCATCTCCACACCTAAATTTACCAATCTCCACCCCCTGGATGTTTATCCAACCCCGCCCCCTGGATCTTTTGTTCTGCAGTGAGGGGCTACTGGGAAAATGGGTAAATAAATATAGATTTTCCCTTTTTTATTTTTTTTTTCTCAAAATATTGAGGCAGGTGTAGAAAGGAATAAAATGTACTGTAACAAGTGTAGAATTGCACTGTCTGTTTACTCATTTGTTTCAGTCGGAGTGAGAGAAGCAGTGAGAGATATTGAGACAGGTGTAAAGCGTTTCGTTAATAGTGAATATTGACCTATTGTGCGTACCGTTGTTGCTCCCGCAGGGTATAATCGCTGCATTTGGGTTAAAAAAGACAGAATTGTGTATTGTGCCAAGAAGGTTGTCTGTTCGTTCACACAGGCACGAACTGATTGACAGCTGCATTTAGCGGAGCCTTTACCGATTACCTCCGTTAATCAAAGCGTTCGGCACGGTCGTCTGTGAGTGACGTCACCTCCCAATACAATCACGCCCCCTAGTATAGTCCCGGCCTCTCACAATGATTGACACCTTTCCGTGTAGACAATCGGAAATTCAAATGCAAAAGGAATTGCGATTTCATTTGAGTTTTGGCAGGTTACATGCGCGACGCAGAGAAAGTGAAAAACCAAATGTGGTAATTAATATTGCTATTTAAATATGACAGGCTCATAATTCATAAGACATGGGAAATACAGTTGCAAATGGACTTTGCGTTTTCATTTTAAATGTGGCAGTCACTGTGCGTTCGCCAAAGCGAAAATGCAAACGGTAATGCAAGATTTGCAATTGCATTTGGATTATGTCACAATTTATGCGCCCACATGTGGAAAACGCAATTGAAAATACAATTTGCAATTGCTTTTGAAAATAGTCCGAAAAAACCCTTCCATACGGGTGTGTTAGATGAGAGAGATATAAATAAACATATCTAAATAATTCATCTAAATAAATGCAATTCTTGTCAAGAAAAAAAAAGAGACAGAGGCAGCAGTCGTGAGTGACGTGGCCAATACTAGCTCTGCCCCTACTTTAACTGCACATTAAATAGTTTTAATGCCATTAAACTGGATAAATTATTTGCCTGTGTTAATGTGCCAATTTTGACAGCACTAAAATAAATATAAAAATTTCCAGTTCTTTTTCTGCTGTTCCAAAAGTACCATCTACTTGTCAGAGAGTGAATCTGAATTTTCATTCAGCCTGTTGCTGTTTTTGTACAGACCAATGTAAAACGGAAGTAGTGCAGCTATTAGTAACGAGACCGCGATCCAACAGCAGGTGAATAACGCAATTTATTGAAATAGAGAAAACAGAAAAATGCTCAGTCCCAAAGAATCAGCCAGATGGCATAAACCGCCAGCAAATAGTCCACTTGCACAGCGTGAAGATCAGACCGGCTTCAGCCGAGCCAGTGGGGCAGAGCGGTGGCGAGAATGCAATAGACAGCCGCTGCTGAAATCCAGAGGAGGTGCCGGGTGCGAGCAGAAAGGAATCAGGAGTCCTAGAGAAGCAGGCATGTAAAAAAAGGAAGAATTGCAAAAACAGGAGCACCAGACCGACAGGACAAGAAAAAATAAACAAAACGAGACAGGGTCAGATAACACAACCGGCAGCGAGATGATTTGACACAAGACAGCAAACACGAGGGCATGATAAAGGGGAGATAATGAGGACAAAATAGAGTGCAGGTGAGGAGGGAGAATTAGCAAACAGGATAACAAGAGGGGCGGAGTATACACCATAATGACAGCGGTGAACTTGGTGAGCTGTCAAACAAAAGGCCATGTCCAGGACAACAAAAGCAAGGCAGCCCCCACCAAGATCGTGACAGCAGCAAAAGCCAATATTCTGTTCTGTCTATGCTATATATGACGTGACAAGTCCATGACAGTAAACGATTGCCCTGCTCTACTATTGATGTAATCCACACACTTGCAGTACTTTTGACTTGAAAGACAAAGAATTTGCAACTGTTGCTTTGATGTGTCCAGTGTAGACAACTTCAAGCTATTGCAGTACTGTGAGATGTAATGCAATAAAGGTTGCATCCACGGTAGATGGTGTTAAAAGTAATCAATTATGTGATGCATCATCAGAGTGGGTGGTAGATGGGTTGGTCAGTCTGATCCAGACACTGTATAAATGAAAGTACAGTAAGGAGAGCAGAACAAAGTCCTAACAGGAGGAGACTCACTCATGGCCTTTCCGAGTATAGTGGATCATGAGACTCAGTACTGCTTTCCTGCCATCAACTCTTCATGTATCAAGGGAAAACGCTCCAGACATGAACACAATATCATGTATGTGTTATTTTCATTGCTGTCTGCATGGACTGTGTTTCTGAACCTGCTGGTGATCATCTCCATCTCTCACTTCAAGAAGCTTCATACTCCAACCAACCTGATCATTCTCTCTCTGGCTGTGGCTGACTTGCTTATTGGACTTATTATAATGCCTGTAGATGCCATAAATCTGACTGAAACGTGTTGGTACTTTGGAGACACTTACTGTGGACTCTTCGTAATTACTCTTGGGCTGCTCCTTTCTACATCTCTTAGTAATTTGGTTTTAATTGCTGTTGATCGTTATGTGGCTGTGTGTCACCCTTTACAGTATCCCCAGAAAATTACCACAACTAAAACTTTAATAAGCATCTGTGTCTCGTGGTGTTGTTGTTCACTTTACAATATATCCTTTGTAATTAGTAATGGATATTTTAATACTTCACACAGCCCAGATGTTTGTTATGGCCAGTGTATCGTTTTGATTACTCCTGCTTGGAGATTCACAGATTTGACCTTTTCCTTCCTATTTCCATGCATTGTGATCATCTCTGTATATTTGAAGATTTTTTATGTCGCACAACAGCAAGTAAAAGTTTTGAACTCTCTTAAAGGTGGTAAATTTGTAATGGAGGTTTCAGTGAGGAGAAAATCGGAGAGCAAAGCTGCTCTGACTTTAGGAATCATTGTGGCCGTTTATTTGCTCTGTGGGATTCCATTCTATATCTGTTCTCTAACAGAATCCACAGCAATCTCTTCCACTACAATGACATTGCTAACCTGGACCTTGTATGTTAACTCAGGTTTGAATCCCCTTATCTATGCTTTCTTTTATCGCTGGTTTAAAATGTCGGTTAAACACATTCTTACTCTTAAAATATTTCAGCCAGCATCCTCTTTGACTGACATTTTTACAGACTGTCATTCATAAAGCTTAAGGGTTTGATTTAGTAGACAGCAACATTTGTATCCTTCAAAATAGTACGAAGTCCCAGAATGTATTGCTACAAATTATTAACAGATGGTGAACAAAGCAGGAGAAATAAAGGTAAAGATCATAAAGGAACATTTCATTCAACACTGAAAAGTCTCAATACTCAAATATGGAATGCAATATTTTTGTGTGGTGTGTATTTTATGCTTATTAGAATACCACTATTAGCTGAACAAGATGTTGGCATCATGCTCTATTGAAATCAGTTGTGTACTGATTTTGAGAAGCACTATTTGTGTGGTGTGTGGAGCTGTAGAGTGTTTCAAATCAACCATTTATGAGTTTCAATGATGGTTAGAAGACAGATGTCTGTACAGGCTGTTAAACATAAAGTATATATCACAATATTTATGTGTAAATGCATCTCAGACATGATTCAAACAGTTGTCATCACTAGACTGTACTAGAGGCAAGTACCATTAAACAATATTTAAAATATGTAAAAGAGGATGCTGAGAGAGAGAGGATGCTGGCACCAATATTATAATTGTAAGTGGAGCATTTAAACCAGGAATGTCCAGTCTTGCTTCTGGAGGGCCATTGTCCTGCAGAGTTTAGCTCCAACCAGCTTCGACACACTTGGTGGTTTCTAGTGAATTTAAAGACCTTGATTACTTTGGTTCAGATGTGTTTAATAAGGGTTGGAGCTAAACTCTGCAGGACAGCGGCCGTCAGAAACAAGTTTGGACACCGCTGATTTAAACCCTCTCTTCGTTTTTCAATCAGGTTATATTACATAGAATTGTGTGCATTGTTATCCTCATATCGTGTTTACATTTTTTTCATATATATATATATATATATATATATATATACACACACACACAGAAACATTGTGACATCACTAATAACAATGATGAATGGATAATGGTTAGTTTGGTGCAAGGACAACATGCCATGAAAACAAGCCTCTCCTAATTGGTTAAATCATGTCTGAGATGTTTTGTCTCAATACGAATACATCTTACTCAATGCAAAACTATTCTGACTTCTCCACAACAAACAATTTGGACCACCTCTAATTATCTACACACTCTCACTCTGGTGCAACACAGGATCCTTAATACTAACTCAGACTATTACAGCCTCACACCGACAGCAGATATTATCAGAGGTGTCAAGTAACGAAGTACAAATACTCAGTTACCTTACTTAAGTAGAAATTTTGGGTATCTATACTTTACTGGAGTAATTATTTTTCAGCCGACTTTTTACTTCTACTCCTTACATTTTCACGCAATTATCTGTACTTTCTACTCCTTACATTTTAAAAATAGCCTCGTTACTCCTATTTCATTTCGGCTTGTCATCGTAAAAAAAAAAAAAACCTATCCAGATAAATCGCGCCGTCCGGAGAGAGTGAATTTGATTGTGGTTGGATGAGAAGTGTAAACATATACCATTCCGACACCTTATTGGTTTGTACGCGATCCATCGCACCTGCACATGACACAAATCACCTCACACTCCAGCAAGGACATAGCCAGTGTTGGGGTCGTTACTCAAAAAAGATTATTTCTTAAAAGTTATTATTTCTCCACTACTGGCTCATTTATCAAACGGGTGCTTTCTATTCTCCTCCGCAAATTAAGCTACAGTAAGTAGTTCGGTAGAGAGACGTTTGAATAAATTAGCGTTTGCGATTGACAATGTTGTGATAAGTAGGCTATACTAACTTTGTAACTCGTTACCCCCAACACTGGACACAGCAGACGTATGTAGCCAAGTACGAAGATGTCCGTGGCAGAGACTCAAGAAGAGAACTTGAACGAAATGTAACTGATGTAATTACCCTGTTGTTGTACATACAGGATTGAGTCCAAAGTGTTTGTTACATCTTCTAGTTAAATGTGACATTGTTGCCATTAGCTATAGAATTGAGCATAGTACAAACCAGGAAGGTATCAGGATTGAGTTTATTAATCACTTGGATTAATCATTAATTTTGACAGCACTAATGTTTATTGTATATAGACAGGGGTGCACATAAGTGGTTCGCATGCGCTGTGTAAATAAGCTCTGACAGCGCATTTGCGTACCGACATGGTTGACAGCTGTTAATGCACAATTACCATTTTAGATCGACAAACTGTACTGTATAAGATTTCTATTCAAACTGAAAGCATAATCTAGGCTACCTGCTGCCGTTTTCAAAGCAAAACCGTCTGTGACATTTCATACACTGACGCTCTTCCATCAGCAGCGCTAAACCCGGAAGCGCATAATATTTACTCGCGGCAACCCGCCAAAATAAAAGCTCGCTGATTTTACGTTTGAAAATGAATGATAATAATAATGATAATAATAAAAATATTAACATTTTATTTTTAAGTTTACTATGAAATAATTGCATTTGTATTATCACACTTGATTATTTAGTTTATTTTTTTTAGTTAGTTCATTTATATATATAAAAACAAAACAAAAAATAAATAAATAAATGAAGTGTAATAATATTATTATCACTATTATTAATACATTTTTTTTAGAGTTATATTTTATGGGTCACACTACATGTCATGGCCTGTGTGAGGACCAAACCAAATCTCCAGGTTCTCATATGAGAACCAGGCTGAAAAACTTATGTGCACCCCTAATATTATAGGCCCCTGTGGCACGGCCTAAGCTTTTGTCCTTAATGGCATTTTTTTCCTTACATTACTTTTACTTTTATACTTTAAGTAGTTTTGAAACCAGTACTTTTACACTTTTACTTCAGTAAAAAGCTTGAGTTGATACTTCTACTTCTACAGAAGTCTTTTTAAACCCTAGTATCTATACTTCTACCTGAGTAATGAATGTGAATACTTTTGACACCAGTGCACTACACTAAAGCTACAGCCCTGGGAAATGTAGTAATGCAGTAACATGGCAAATGTAGTTTACTACATCTAAGCTATTTTTTTAAATTCATTTTTATATTGAACCAACATCATACCAAGACAATGCTCTCTCAGTGATCAATAAAACTGTCAGTCAAGCAGATAGACAGGCATAATAGTTCAGGTTAATTGTTTATTCAACAACTGTTCCAAACCAATTTGGCAACAAAAATCAGTATCATGTACAGGGCCTCATATTGTGACATAGGCAAAATAAATTTTTGCTGTAAGCCAGAAACCTCCTATTCGTAGTTGGAATTATGGCTTTGTTGAAGGCTATACAGATACATTTATACAAAGGGTAACACTTAACAATAAGGTTCATTAATTAACATTAGTTAACTAGTATATTTAACATGAACTAAGAATGAACAGTTCTTCTGCAGCATTTATTAATCTTAATTTCAACATTTAGTAATGCATTATTAAAATCAAAAGTTGTGTTTGTTAACATTAGTTAATGCACTGTGAACTACCAATGAATGTTAATAATTAACATTAACAAAGATGAATAAATATTGTTATAAATGTATTGTCCATTGTTCGCTAGTTAATACATTAACAAAATCTTATTGTATAGTGTTACCATATACAGTAAATGTGTAGGCCTACAGATAGGCTATGTTTATTTGCATCGTTGTATGTCATTATATTATTAACATTTCACCAAAATCAAGCTGGATGTTTTTTCCCCATCATTACCGCCACATCAGAGGCAGTAGCCTACGTGCATCGCATTTACGTTTTCATGAACTTGCAGGTCATACAGTTTTCTGTTGCTATGTGGGCACTCACTTTTTTTTCTGTCATTTGGCCAAAATATCATATTATAAAAGATTCGGCGCTTCGCACAAGCTATTAGGCTGTGACTCGACAACAAATTATAGACTAAGACACTCTTCTCTGTTCCTTAAAAACAAAACAAAAAACATTAGCCTTTATAAATATCGTGTTTCTCGAATAAAGAAAACGCTGTACTTATTCAATCAACAGTTCTTTTATTTATCTTCAGACTGCAGACAAACTGAGATGCTCTAAATTGCGCGCGGCACTTAATTGACGAGAGAAGCGGAAGGAATAATAAGGTTTGACTGACAGTTTGAGGAGCCAATGGCGTTACAAGCTTTAGTGTCTGTGGCGTCACTTACTGATCCAGGATCAGTGGTCCTTACCTGTTATATTTCTGATTTGAGCTCGAGTTTCAGAAATGCTTTGGAAAATGTAACGTTAGCTTTTGTTGACGCTACCGCGCTACTTGATCAAAAATAGAGCTTCGCTGCTGAAAAGCTATTTGATTCAGAAAACAGCGACGTTACCACCACGCTACTGACAAATGTAGTTAAACTACTAGCGTGACTACTTGTAGCGACGCTACTGCCAAACACTGTATATATATATATATATATAGGCCTAATATATCAGTCTGGCGAGTAAACTAAAAAATGTACTAGCCAATGGCGATTCAATTGCCAAGGTGTCCATAGAGGGTTGATGCATGAGCTACAGATCTGTTGTCACCCAGAACGATGACTCCATCAACAACAATTCCAATGTCACTATATTCTCTCAGAGCTTCTCCATCCATGTTGATAACATAAATGTCCATGTTGGCGTTTTGCCATCCCCATGGAAGTCCTATACTTTTTAATAAAAAGAAATGAATTTCTATCTTTTGCTTTGTGTCAGTAGGAAAGATCAGTTTACATTTCCAAACATTCATTTTGTCATTAATTGTAATAATCCAGTGAGATTTTTGTTTGCACAAGGATTCTGACAATAGCCAGTGCTCCTCATCTCGTCATCATTTAGTCTGTCTGGAAAGACATTCTATGCTGAAGTTCAAAAAGCAATGGACCAGACACCAAAAAACGACATTAGCTATGCAATTGGAGATTTCAAAGTGGGAAGCCATGCCGAACCTCACGTTATGGGCAGCTGCAGCTTGGGCGAGCGGAACGAAGCTGAAGATCAATTAGTCCAATTTTGTCACGAGAACCAGCTATGGATTACCAACACCGGCTTTAAACAACCAAAATGACGTCTCTACACCTGGCTAGCACCAGATGGGATACATTGGAATCAGATTGACTACATCTTATGCAGTCAAAAACGGAAAAGTGCTGTTCTCATTACAAAAACATCCCCCGGAGCTGATTGCATGACTGACCATCAACTACTGGTAATGAAAGCCAAGCTCAGGTGGGACAGGATCAAACGGGACATCGCCACACCGAGGTGAAGACATTGAAGTGAAGAACAGATTCGACGCACTCCCCCTCGAAGAACAACAGCCAGATGAATTGTGGAACGACATCGCGAACAGTATCACTGTAATCGCACAAAAGCATGTTCCATATGCGAAGCCCATAAAGTGGAATAATTGGCTTGCAGAAAAAAACATCAAAATAGCCTAACAAGGAGGCAGGCCAAGGCGAGAGGAGATAGAGGTGAGATTAGATGGCTAAATGTGGAATTTCAACGGGCGGCCAGGAAAGATAAGGAAGAATATTGGAATAAGCAATGCAAGGAATTGGAAGAGGATAATAAGAAAGGCCACACCCGAGCCCTAGTCGCCCAACCGAAGTGGATGCGGATGCCCTACACTGCCTGGCAAGGAACAGTGAAAGGCACCAATGGCAAAGTTTTGCACAACCAACAATCCGCCAAGAACAGGTGGAAAGAGTACACTGTATGCGTGCAGAGAGTGCTCTGATAGGTAAACCAACTTGATGTTGCTTTTGTCTTGTATATCTTGAATTAATGGCAGATTCATGAATTCGTTATTAAAGTCTATGTCCATGTCTTGAAGACGTAATTCTCTAATTATACCAAATGTTTGACAACTGGTATGATGTAAATTCTCAATTGAGTCTGGCATCCCTGAAGGGAAGTCCAGTCGTCTGGAGTCATTTTCTTCCACAATGACTCTGAGCTTCACACACAGCTTTAGTCAATCTAATTATGAAAAAGAGAATACAAATTAAAATCAGTGTAGTGACAATGAATTGCAATTTCATCTCAATATCAGTTACATGTGCTATACATGGTTTCATTTTTAATGTATACATAATCAGTGTATTAACTAGGCATGGGACGATAACCGGTTTTAAGGTATACCGCGGTTTGGAAAATTCACGGTTTCAAAACCACTAAAATTTTCCGGTATACCTTTCCTGCGGTATGCACAGTTTTTTTTTACGTGTCGTCAAAGACGGAAAGTGCAGGACTCCCTCAGTTGTGAGCAGTGAAGAGCGTAACGAATCACACGACCCCTCCTCCTCCTCCGGATAGCGGTCAGTGAGAGTAACCTGTGTGTAGGATGATGGCCGAATGAGGTGAATCCTCAAGAACTTTTTCCCGCGTCGAAAAAGGCGAAGTCTGCCGTATGGGAATTTTTCGGGTAACGTAGACCAATCATGTTCCGTACACAACGATGTTCCGTACAGATGATGTTTTGGCGCCGATCGTTAAGTAAATGCTTCCAGGTCGTACACAAACGATATATCTGTGTCGTCTTCATTTCTCCCTCTTTCACCCTCAATCAAGACAGAGACCCATTCGCCGGTTGTTTCAGTGTTGAAATAAATACTATTTGGCTTGCTACCGAGGCAGATAATACCTAATTAACTAGCTAACGTCAACTAGTTTCCTCCCTCACGTTACTTCACAGAGCGGGGAATAGCAGACTAAAGTACTACGTTTCTGCGATTTAGTACAATACATTTAGCTGGTATCACGTCTATAATTTTAAGCCTCCTGCCATTTTTTACATCTGTTCAAAATCACGTCATTTAAAAAAGAAACAAACTGCTGGCTCAGGTGTCTTTGCCACTGTTTGAGTGTTATTCGAGAGACCGTGTATGTGCACACATCTTTGTACCTCACCGCTCATAACTTGGACTGAAAGATGAATGTGTAGAAAGTGAGCATGTCTCCAAAAACCTTGTTGAGCTGCAGGTTTAATGACTGCATTTTTTATTTTTTACAGAAATTGTTTTGATTTATGTTTTTGATTATTGAAATGTAGGTTTAGGTTAAGTGACTGCATTTGTAATATTTTTTTTTTTTTTTTTTTTTACAGAAAATAATTTATGTTCTTATTATTGTTGAGCTGCAGGTTTAGGCTCACTTAAGTGACTGCACACATTTTAATTAACAAGAATTCTGTTATTTATATTAATTATTTAGCCTGACATGTTTACCATTCCAAAATGTTCTATATGTTTCTTAAAAATAAAATGTATTATGTTCAGTGGAAAAAACTTTGTTTTTTTACCCAGACATTTAAAAATAACATATTTTAGAGCTGTAATAGCAATACCGTGATACCGTGAAACCGTGATATTTTTAGCTAAGGTTATCATACCGTCAGAATCTCATACCGGCCCATGCCTAGTATTAACATATGAAATATTCTTATCTAACCTCTGGGGTTTACAAGTCTTTTAAGCACCACCATTCGACGTCCTCCAATCTGGTAATCTGCCAACGGGTAATGATCTACAAGGGCATCAAGGTGAATGAGAGAAACCTGCAAAGTGGGACACAACTCATAAGCTCTGAAATGCTCCCAATACCATGCAGTCATTTCTTTTACAATGAAACTCATATTCTTGTCCACAACAACCATAAGGACAAACACCAAATTCTGACAAGCCAGTAACCAGCTAGTAATATGCATTCAAATAAGTCATGAGGAATATCAAGTGGGTACCCAGTACTGACATTGAAATGGAAAAGATGTGAAGACAAAACACACCATCTTTTGACACCACAAAAAGGCTTTTCAGTTCAAAACAACCACACTGTGCAATAAAAATTCTATGAGTGTTTTTTTTTTTTTTTCTCTGGATGTGCCAAGCAGGTTTCAGATCTCAAAATCATCCACATACAAATTTAGCAATATTCGCGACTTGCTACCTGACATAAAATTGTTGCACTTGAGATTGTTGCACCATCCCGATAAGGCATATAGACATCTTTATTGTCCTAATTCTGATATTGATTATCTAAAGCTGAGTCAAGAATGTAACTGTTACTTAAAAGCAGTTGCAAAAACCTTAAGATTGGAACATACAGCATTGTTTTATTATGTCTGTCATCAAAAATCCCAAATCAGTTTAACAATTTTGAAATGCTGTTTGTAGCAAGTCTTGCGATTAAATGATGTTAAAAGTGAACATCCTTTACCAACTGCATTAGAAACTGGATTAGACATACCTGTACACAGCAGATGTAAGTTCTTCAGTGGCTGACCAGTCAAGTTGCAAGTCATATCTATTCAGTATTTCATGTCTCACATTTTTTGCATTGCAAAGGTGTGCTCAACAAATAATGGAGCTCCTCCAGCAATTCATCAACTGCAGCACTTAGGACATCAACAATATTTTCCAGTTTTAGTAACACTGCAGCCAATTTCTCACATCACATCACATTATGCAGGTTCAGATTCGGTTGGATTATCAGGCTCAGATTCTACACCGGTCAGTTCAGCATCAGAGTCAATAGATTCTGCAACACTGCCTTGAACTACACTGTCTTTAAAATCTATCATTGTATGTAGCTAATGAGCCAATAGGAAAGAAGACGGTTGAGCTCATGTGATCTGTTCTCCTCTCAGCCAAAGATAAACATAGAAAGTAGGCTCTGTTTCTCATTCATTTTTGTTTGTACGGATATAATTTAGATTTAGATTATATTTAGTCTTTTGCCTCCAAAATGTTAGAATTTAGTTGCAAGAAACCTGACTCGCTGTCAAGACAACCAGTAGTAGGAAAGTCCACTAGCGACCTCATCACAAATGACAAAGTTGCTGCTAGTGTGAACGCAACTTTAAAGTTCCTATATACATTGAATTTATAGTCACAGACTTTGAACATAGAGGTGACCGTCTCATTATTTATGAGGTGATGACCTATGTGTTGAAAGTAGTCATGGTCTATCCCAAGTTCACAGAAAGAACATAAGTGACAGGAAAATGAAACCACAGGCTCAGGTTGCTTAGACTGGAATCAGCGTGATACCTGGACAAATGTGTCGTAAGTGCATTCCAAGTTTTAAAATTACAAGGGCAGCAAATTACAAATGTAAAAAAAAAATATATATATATATATATATATATATAATAAAAATAGCACGTTTTTTTAAAACCACTATAAAACTTTATACACTCGTGTAGCAGGGTTATGTTGTTACACCAGATTATAAATTTTAGTTATTTACTTAAAAATAAAATAAAATAAAGCATTATTTGTTAGGGGGTATTTTATTTTGAAAGAAGGTTGGCTGACGTCATACGTAGGTGAGAGGTTCAATTCACAGCGTAATCAAAATTCGCCCTCCTTCCTGTAATGCCACTAGAGGAGAGGTACGATTTCATGAGCTCCGTTCATCTGATGTTAAACTGTTTTATAGGTGTTCATTTCATGTTTAAATGATCAACTGTGAAAAAGCATTCCATGTGATGTTATATTTGACTATTAGTTTTGAGTTCTTAATCGGTTAAATTAAGTTTAAGTGCTGTTAATGGGTGAATAGTAGTGATGGAAAAATGAAGCTTTGCGAAGCACCGAGGCTTCCCCTCAACTGTATCGTAAAAAGGTTCATTACTCGAAGCTTTTCAAGACCATGCACACTAACGACATCTTGTGGTCAAAAGGTGGAAATAGCTGCCTTTGCGTCCCGGACGACCCAGCCATTTTTGGATTGTTTCAGATAATAAATCAGTTTGTGCTATGAAAATAAAGCAAAGAAAGTATTAACTCTATATAAATTAATCTTTTACATGTCAGTCATTGTTTTACACAATATATGAATAAATGAGTCTGTGAATAAATTTATGGAAAAAAATAGGCAAGAATGATATGCATAAATGATCAAAATAAAAAGATTATCGGAATGGTCAGCTGAAGTGATTGTGAAGCAGGAATTAATACAAAATGAACATGCACAAAACTACACATGCATATATTTATTCGTATATTGATTCATTCTTATAAAAGAAGTGAGTGACACTTCAAATTGCGCAAGTGGTTCGCGTTATTTGAAACAGAATACGAAGTAGTCACGTGGTTGTGTGCGAAAACGAAGCTTCGGACGTCACAGATCAAATGGTTTTGGCAAAATGAATCAAGCTCCGGTACAGTGCTTCACTGCCAGATGATTCCTTTTTTTGATACAGGCTTCGAAGCCTCGGTGTCGAACGTCACATCACTAGTGAATAGTATATTGCGTGAAATGGCGTCCTGGTGTGTGCGTCATGAGTGAGAGATGTGTTAGCGGTTAAGCGGCTAACATTTGATTAAATGTGTATGTATTTATATAGATATGTATGTATAATTGTACCTATATAACTGTATATTTTGTAAAAAAAAATACTAAAGACATATATTCTAGTTTATTAACATGATGGACATTGCATCAGTGTGTGTTTTGTGGTTGACTACCTGGTGTATTTAAACACCTATTTTATGGTTAACAGGCAAAAGTGAAAAGTCTGGCAGATAACAGTGCTTGTCTGTTTGTGTGTTTTACCTTACAGGTATGTTAATTGGCATTTAAGAAACACTAATGCTGTTTTGAATTTTTTTTATGTTTAACATGTTTATTCCACATATATTGTCATGCCCCTGGACTGTTTTGTTGTGTTTTTACTCCCCATGTGTTCCGTGACCCAGTTTCTCCCTCACTTTGATTGTTGATTTGTTTCCAGGTGTGTCTCGTCTTCCTCCCTGATTGTTCTGCCTTTATAAGCCCCAGCCCTTCCAGTTAGTGTTTGTTGGTCCTTGAATGTCTTCCATGTGCTCTATGTTCCCTATTTTGGATTTATTAAAGACTCTTGTTTTGTGAATTCCTCGTCTCCTTGTTCCTGGCTTCCGTGTCTCCTGGTATTGTGACATATTTTGTCACCGCTTTTTCCTTTAATCAATCAACACACTATTTACAGTAATGAATGGCATTACATGGAACATGTATAGCTTACCATGTAAAACGGAGTAATAAATCTTCTCAAATGTAAGATGTCCACTGCTGTGAGTCTTCTCAGCACTCAAGCGGAAATCACTGCCACCAAGATGACACGCATGCGCAGGAAGGACCTCAACTTGAAACAACTCTCAGTTTTTTTCTAATTAAAAAACAGTAAAAATACAGGCAGGGTCGAACAACTGGCAAACAGGTATTAAGGCTAGACAAGTAGGGATGGCTGACGCGAAACTGACATTTCGACACAATGTCGAGATCCCGAAGCGCAGATGTTTCGAAACACTGCTCCGAAGCATGATTCGAAACACCCATGTCACGTGACTAAGGCGATCGAAGCATCAGGGCGTGTCACAAGTGTTTCGAGACGTGGCATACCTGCCGAATCTGTGTTTGATTGACAGGGTCGGTAACAAATCGCACATCTGTCTCAACCTAACTCCCACAAAGTAGAAAAGTGGAGTTTTAACGCATCTTCTCTTCGTGGGTTTTTGTGAGAGAAAGTAGGCTAAGTCCATCAACAGCAGAACAATTAATATTTTTGAAAAAAAAAAATCTTTATATGTAAAAAAAGTGGCTTGATGTACTTTATTGTATATTTTTCATTACCAAAATAACACTCACTTATTCACAAAGAGTTCATTCAGACCTCGGACCAGTGTTCGAATTGAGGGGGGGCTGGGGGGGGGTCCCGGACCTCCCAAAATATATAATTGGGGGTCCCTGGTTTTCAATAAAACTATAATACTTGAAACATTGAACTAGTGAAAATGAAAATTAAATGAAAAGATTCGATGGCTGTATTAAATTTAGACCTGCTCATGTTACATCGTATTTTATTTTTAAGCGTTTGTACAGCGTTACTCATCATAACCAATCACACACGATTCTGTTGAGCTCAGGAATGCAGTGGCCAATCAGAGGCGGTCAGATTAGTCATTGCTGAATTTTGTTCAGACTGAAACTTTCGCATAAGCAATAAGCAATAAAAGTGCAGACGTACGTACGATAAAAGTAAGAGATTCATTTATCATACAGATTATAAGAGGAGCTATGAGTGCTTAAACACTAGCTAGACTGACTGAGTGCATTCTTTCACTGCATGATTCAGTCTAATAAATGCAGAATGCTCCCAAAATTCAAGATGGGGCAGAAAATATGTATATTTATATAATTTCATAGTTATTCAATATCACACGAAGAGTGCCATTTTTCCCCCCACAAAAATCACAAATGTGATATTGAGTTTATACAACAGTTCAATAAACAATAAGTTATTAATAGGCTTACGTTTTAGACACCATATTGCCTATTTTTGCTCTATTTCGGCAATAAAAAACATTCTAAACACAGCCATAGCAGTGTTTTGCGTATCTGAGCAACATGACTGTGTTTCGTTCCTGAATGAGTCAACCGTTTAAATGATTCGGTTCAATCGCAATGAATCACTTAATAATAATGACTTACTGCCACCTATTGGCGGTTTTAATTAGAGGTCAACCGATAGTGGATTTTACCGATACCGATAGCTAGGTTGGACCACACTGGCCGATACCCATTAATCAACCGATAGTTTTCAAAATGGATACTGAAAGAAAGCTAGTGCTTTACTATTTAAAAAAAAAAAAAAACAGTAACAGTACTGAACCATACATTGTAAATGAATAAAAATATTAATATTATTTACTATATTGATCATTAAAGTTATTTAATAGTTTGCTAATGTTAAAAGAAGAAACTTTAAAATTTAAAAAAATGTAGCCTATTAGTTGCTAATAGTGAATGTTGAAATGAACAAACTCTAACAAGGAACAATACTTCTACAGTTTTCATTAATGCTACGAATGGACTCTTATTGTTAAGTATTACCATTTCATTTCAACAGTCATGCTTAAAGATGGCCATAGCATTAAAATTGCATACATATGGATATTGTATGTGTACTCACACACTTTATTTGCTTCTATTTTTTAACACTTGATAATTATCTAATCAAAAAAAAAAAAATGTTAGTCACACACCGGGCAAAAGCGCAGCGCTGCGTCTAGGAGAACTCGGAGGTATCACACACACACACACACCAGACGCTTTGCCTTCAAATCAAGTGGCGGTCTAAAACAATTCATTTAATCCCCAAACGGACATAAGTTTGCTTCAAGAATGAACAATGTGGCATAGATAAGTTTGAAGTTCGGTGTTTAAAAAAAACTGAGAAATCGCGATCTATTACAGCTCTCTATGAAGCATACAGACTTATAGAGCCACAGAAAGACAAACGTTTTGCTGAAAAATGCACAATAAATAATTTATAGCCTAGGGTGAAGTCATTGTGTACATTCACAACGATATGGGACAAATATAATGTAATTTAATAGAAAACTATGTGAATGGCACTCTGTTCCGCGGCAGGCTTTTCTGTCGGCTGTATTTAAATGCGCGTCTGGAGTTTCCTGCTCTGTGCAGCGCGCAGTGTCACGTGTCAAAATAAACAACACCTGCTGTCAGTGATTTCCGCCTCTAGAGGCCGCTCTCGTACTGTATAATGCCAGCGGACCCTTCTCAGCCGCTCCAGAAACGGTTACAAACCGGAAAACTATCGGCATGGATTTTTGCCGATAACCGATAGTTGCGGCAATCAACTATCGGTGCCGATTTTATATATATATATATATATACCCAAAAGATATATTTTTTTGTCTATATTGCACACCCCTAAGATAGATATTTAATTCTTCTTTGCTTAGTGATTGTTTGCACATAATTCACTGATTATCTTAAAATAAGCTTTTATCTTAGAATTAGATTCTCAACTATAACGAGGACAAGACAAAAAAATTAATCATATTTAGGTTAGGGGACCTCCCCAAGAGCTTTGACACAATTCGAACACTGCGTCAGACTGATTCAACACATTACAAGAACAGAACAATAAAAACACACATTTTAATTGTTTTTTATAATTTTGTCAAGGTGACTACATCACCCAGGATTCGAACCCAAGGTGACAGCATTCCAGTCGAGCACACTAACCACTCCCCCAAATCACTTGGTGGATCAACTAATGCCGAGTTCACACTGCACAATTTTCAAACTGGTCGGATCGCTGTTGTTTTCACACTTCGTGACTATCTGGGGTAGCATTCAGTCACTGCTGTGTTCACATTGCACGATGGATCGGCGACAGGGGCTTTCACATTGCACGATTTCACAATAGGAAGAATCGCCGACAACTCTGTCTGATCTGCAAACTACGTTTCACAACAAAACACATGTGAGAAGTGATAAGGAAATATTGCGAGAACCCGCATGTGTCAGCCCGTTGTTCTCGAGCGAGACTGGAAGTATTAAAAAATATAGCCCGCAAATGGTCTGTGCACTGATTTCCAGCTATAAAAAAAAACAGATTATGCAGGAGGGATGCAGGGAACAGGGATTGTGTTCTGCAAAGAGTGGTAAATAATAATTTTGCAGCAACTGTTATGCTGATGTTGAGGCTGTTCAAGCATTTGTGCTTGTTTCTGTATGATATAATTGTACATATTAAAATACTGATATGGTCCATAACTCCTCACTGAACTTCCCTCTGCCCTGTATCTTTGTCTCTCATTGGCTGAATGTCATCACGATGTAGTTTTCAGTCAGAAATCATTGCACACAGCAGGATTGTGAATCGCCGACAGCTCCAGATATTTAGCGTGCCAAATATTTCACGGGCGTCGGCGACATGTCGGTGATTCCCTCAGATCGCGTCTTTGATAATTCACACTGCGCGATAGTCACTGGCGTGAACGAGCTCCGATTTGCCTCCGATTTAGGGCATTTGTCGGCGATTTATCAAAACCTGTCGGCGAGTGAAAAATCGGGCTAAAATCGTGCAGTGTGAACTCGGCATAACACAACATACGTTATAAATCGTCAATTCGCTTAACTGTTTCTTTGTCAACGCTGTTTCAGAGCAAAACTTGAAAATGACCACTAGGTGTCACCGTAGAGACGGGTGTCAAAATGTTTCGAAGCCTCGACACATTTGCTTCGACTGCTTCAGTGTTTCACGAAGCCTCACTCTGCCCACCACTACAGACAAGAGAGGTAATCCAAAACGTGAGCAATAATCCAGGCAGGGGCGAACAGAGTCCAAACGGAAAGACAAAGGGCAAATCCAATATACACAGGCAGGAGTCAGTGAACAGGAAAACAAGGCAACAAGAGAAGACAAGACTAACATGAAATGGAGACTAGACTCAGTAAAGCAGCTATCACTCGGTGACTGATAAAAGCAGAACAATACTGGAGATAAACAGAAACACAGAATGGCACGGTAAGGCAGCTAACACTAGAAGAGAACTATACACAGATCAATACTCGGCAGTGACTGAGAGGAAGTCCATGGCTTAAGTAAGGTGTGTAATCAGTGCAATCAGCTGTGTGTATGTTGTCAGTGCAATGGATGATGGGAATTGTAGTTTGAGGTGATGTGCAACAGTTTGTGTAGTGCAAGAGTCAATGTGGTGAGCGGGTGACCTCTGATGGTGAATGAACGGAAGTGCATGGACAGGATTCGTGACGCAGTGTAATCTTGTTTACCAGTTCTATTGATCAATGTTACAATTGTATGCAACTATCAAATCTGTATACTGTCGTACCTGTTATGCTTTACATTTGTTTTAATCAGTCTTGTATGTGACTTTATTGTATGGAATACATCAGATAATATGGATTGAACAGTATTTAGGTTTAATATTTTAGCTGCATTGTTGTATCATCAATTTCATATTGTCATCTGTTTGTTAAGGGTATATATATTGATGAGAATGTTATACATTGTTTCTGGGCTTATGCATTGTATAGAAAGTGTTCATCAAATAGCCTGTTGATCATATTTGCTTATTTCTTCTAGTGTGATGGAAAGTGTTTAAAGTTGCTCATGTTTATAGCCAGTTATTGCTCTGCAAAATGTAATGTGCCTAACTCTTGTTATATGCATATGCTTTGATTATTGATTCATAAATACACTGTATACACTGTATAAACTGATGCAAGCCATCGCAGCAACACTCTTCTTTAACTTTATTATACTTCTTTCCAGGGGTACTACATAAACATAAGAAGTGCTAGTAATACAAAGTTTCAGACAACTTTCAGCAGGATGCAGTTGAGTGCTTATGGGAAAGATTAGTTTATGTAGTCAGGGATTTGGCTGTTGGGGATGGGGTTGGGAAGATTTTGCCACCAGGAGGGGACAGTGAACGAAATGTTTGTCTACTGACCTCTCTGATCTTTCTGGATGGAATGTAGACTGGTAAGATTGAGGTGAAATAGGAAGGTGCGGAGTCGATGGCCATTCTGTATGTAAGCATGAATGTCTTCAACTTGATGTGAGCTGTAACCGGTAGCCATTACAGAGGTGTGATGTGGGCTCAATGAAGACTAATCGTCATGCTGCTGTATTCTGTATTAGTTTTAGAGGTTTTAGTACATATGATTTTGAGAATTTGAGAAAAAACAAAAAGGTATATTAAACATTATCTGACTGCCTCAGTAATGATTCATGTTCATTACATTTTTTCCCCATACAATGTAAGTGAAAGGTGACAGTGATCATGACTGAATGTTTAAAAATTACATACAGGTTTGGAAAAAAACAAAAGGGTAAGTAAATAATGACTATTTTCAAAAGTTTGGTTGAACTTCCCTTTAATATTTAGTTATTGATAATTATTTTAAGTGTAATTCCTATAGCTGAACATGTGAATACATTTCACGTGTTGTAATTTCTGGGGATTGATCTCATTGATTAATGACAATCAGTAAAAATGTCCATCAGAGAGGATGCTGGCTGAAAAATTCTAAGAGTTAGAATGTGTTTAACTGATATTTTAAACCAGCGGTAAAATAAAGCATAGACAATAGGATTCAGACCTGAGTTTATATGGAAGGTCCATGTTAGAAATGTCAGTGTAGTGGAAGAGATTGCTGTGTTTTTTGTTAGAGAACAGATATAGAATGGAATCCAGCAAAGTAGATAAGCTGTCACTATGATTCCCAATGTCAGTGCAGCTTTGCTCTCAGTTTTCCTCCTCACTGAAATGTCCATTACACATTTTACACCATTCATTTGAGAGTTAATAACTTTCACTTGCTGTTGCACAACATAAAATATTCTCAAATATGCAGTTATGATCACAGTACAAGGAAATAAAAAGGAAACTATCAAATCAATGAATCTCCAAGCAGGTGTAATCAAAACAATACACTGGCCATAACACAGTGTTGTGTCTGACATATTAAAATATCCGTTACTTATTACAAACCAAATAATGTAAACTGAACAGCAAAACCAGCAGAAACAGATGCTTATTAAAGTTTTAGTTGTGGTCATTTTCTGTGGGTACAGTAAAGGATGACAAACAGCCATATAACGATCCACGGCAATTAATACCAAATTACTAAGAGATGTAATTAGGAGCAACCTAACGATGATCACAAACAGTCCACAGTAAGTGTCTCCGAAGTACCAACATGTCTCAATTTGCTTGATTCCCTCTATGGGTATCACAATAAGTCCAACGAGCATGTCGGCCACAGCCAGAGATAGAATGATCAAGTTGGTTGGAGTGTGAAGCTTCTTGAAGTGAGAGATGGAGATGATCACCAGCAGGTTAAGAAACACAGTCCATGCTGATAGCAATAATACAAACATGTAGGTGATATTATGTTCAAAACTGGAGCGTTTTCCCTTGATGCATGATGAGTTGATGGCAGGAAAGCAGTATTGAGTCTCATGATTCTCTGTCTCATTAGCCATGAGTGAGTCTCCTCCTGTTAGGAATTTGTTCTGCTCTCCTTACTGTGCTTTCATTTATAGTGTCTAGATCACACTGACCAACCCATCTACCGCCCACTCTGATGCTGAATAATTATATAATAATTTTCTTCCCCCAACTTTTGATATGATGGATACACAGTCTAAGATTGATTCCTTTTTGAAATATAATATAGTAATTCAGAATAACATTTATTCTTGTGAGCATCAAATAAATGCTTTACAATAATTAGTAACATTTATTTAAAACCCCCTCTCTCCATGTCTAGGCTATTTACGCTGTAGTGTAGCAAAAATTATGCTAAGTAAAGTCAAATAAAGTTGTGGAACCACAAAGAGTTAATTTGTAAATTGTAATATGAAATTACAAAGTAGTCTGACAGCTTTTATGAAGAAATTGATATGTAATATTAGTTTTGACCTGAATGTTCCTCCTTCCAAAATTGGGGGAGTTAAAAATGTGAAGGAAATAAGAGTGATTTTCAGGTTATTTTTTGTGGATGTATGAGTTAATTTCTCAACAAGATGCAGGTATTTGTTGTTTGCTGTGAACGTCACAGTTACATGTGTTTTGTTAATTAATAATACTGCTAACACAGGCCTCTCCTCTTCGCTGCTCAACAGGACAAAGTATTTAAATGTAACACATATTTTGTCATAGATAAACATTCTCATTTATAAGTTATATATAATATCACTTAAAAAATTATGACAAAATTTATGGTAGTTATTAAGACTTATGTTGCTTGGAATTGGTAAAATGTTGGAAAAAAATTTGAATATCAACTTGTCTTAATTATGCATACACTGTTTACTGTATGTAACAGCCTACCTAAGCAGCTGCCTTCCAACCATCATTCAATTTCTTAAAGGGGTCATATAATGCTACATGCACTTTTACAAGTTGTTTGAACTGAAATGTGTGTTGGCAGTGTGTGAACACAACCACCCTATAATGATAAAAATCCACCCAGTGTTTTTTTTTTGTAATCTCGTTAAATCTTTACCCCTTTCTCAAATCGAGCCATCTGTCCGTGTGACGTCACATGGATGGAAGCCCCTCCCCCGATTGTTGATTGACAGTAGTTTTAGCACAGACTGCACTGGTGTCTTACCTCAGACCTGCCCTGAGTGAGCTGTCATCAGTTGTTTCACCGCCGGAGCAAATGTAGACTAGAATGACTCCTAAGCGATTGAGGTGTTTTGTTGTTGGATGTAATAATGAACATAGCAGTAGTCATTTACTCCCGTCATCTGAGCAGCTAAAGAGGATTAGGTTTGGTTCTGAATGGAATGCGCCCTCCATCTACCTAAATGCATCTATGTTCGCACGAATCATTCGTGATCCAGCTTCACCTCCAGAAAAAGTGAGTACAAGGTTTTTTAAATGAATCTTTGCAAATGGCCTTTCCTAATGATGTGCTAATTAGCAAGTTTCACGATGAATGCGGCTAAAGTAAACAGTCCCTCAGAGAGCGGCTCAGAAGAGAGGGGCGGAGTCAGCAGAGCTCATTAACATTTAAAGGAGAATGATACAATACCGCTTGCTCTGACAAGAGCTGTTTTTGACAGGGTGAAAAGGTGTTTTTTACACTACCAATGAGAAATTTTAACCAAACTATGTTACAGACTTTTCATTAAGACCCTAAAGAATAATATCAACTTGTGGAAAATTGGCATTATATGACTCCTTTAAGTGATGTGGAACACTCTACAGCTCTGCCCATCACACAAATAGTGCTACTCATGCGTAGAGACCCAATTTATATCAAGCACTGCGTTAGTTTAGGCAAGCCACGTCAGTACACCCATGACTACAGTGCTACAGTGATCTTTTAAATTCACTCTCATTTATTTATCATTCTGCCACATTTTGTTAACTCTAGCTGCATTTCAACTCCAGCCTCAGATTCATCTTAGCTGATGGACGTCAGGGATTCTTGGCTACTCAGGGCTCCAGACTGCAAATAAAACAGTCGCATTTGCAACCAAAAATATTAATTTGAGTGAATTTTTTCTGAGATTGCCTCTGGCGACTATATAATTTTGTTATGATTTAAACATTTGCATGTAATGCCATTTTTCCTGAATGTTTTGCGATTACATGTTTTGTTATGTTGACTTAATAAACTGAGACAATGTGCACCAAAGTTTTAGAGGAAAACCATTCCTCATCTCTGCCATGAGAGAGATTGAAAATGATGGCGATGCGCCAAGTAAAAGTGCAGAAAAGCAGTGTCTTCTCCATGCACAACTTGAACAAACTACAACAGGTAAAGCTGTCAGCTTTGTGGATATTGGCAGTATTGTTAACAATTCTTGTTTATAATCAATACTATGGCTCCTTGTTGTCAAGACCTTTAGTCTATATGCTGTGTTCTGTTAAAAGGGTCATATGACGTTGCTAAAAAGAACATTATTTAGTTTATTTGGTGTAATACAATGTGTTTATGCGGTTTAAGGTTCAAAAAACAAATTATTTTCCACATACTGTACATTATTGTTGCTCCTCTATGCCCCGCCTTTCTGAAACACACCGATTTTTACAAAGCTCAACGTTCTGAGAAGCGAGTTGTGCTCTGATTGGCCAGCTATCCAGTGCGTTGTGATTGGCCTAATACCTCAAGCTTGAGACGGAAATGTTACACCCCTTACCGTATTGTGATGCCGTGTCCTGGCGTGACGACACAAAAACAATAAAACCCATTATAAACGAGGCATTTGTTGCATTCAGTGGGGACATAATTACTGATTATAATGACTTATACTGTCTTTTTACGCATCGCGATGCAAACATTACCATGTCTGCATTTGTGATGGGAGAAACAACAAGCACTACTTGACACAGCTCAAAACTCGCGTTTGAATAGTCAGTGGCAAATTCTTTAAATAAAAAAACGTACTTACAGGCTGTGAGTCAGAAGCGCCAGACTGTCCTTGCAAAGTTGGAATTGCCCCACTTTATAGAAACAGCCTTTGAGCATAGCTGGCAGGCTACTCCCAGGTTCAGGAAATAGTCCTCCGTTAAAATACGCTGCACACACTCTAATATTTGGATTGAACTGTTCTGGAACAGTGTTGTTGTCACAAATTCAGCCTCTGTGGCTCCCTCCAATCACCACCAGAGGGAACTATCACCAGAGTATTAACCGGTTCATTAAGACTTCATTTCCCATGTACCCCGTGCCAGAGACTGATCACCTGCACAGGTGTTCCTCATTGCTTGGTCTATTTAAACTGTGCCACCCTTGCTCTCCTTGCGAAGTCTTGTTTTGCTATGCAGTCATTTCTGAGCGTTTTCCTGTGTTTGCTTACCTGTTGATGACCTGGATTGTTTACCCGTTTCCGAAGGATTGCTACCTGCCTCTTCTGACTCTGCCTGCCTTACTGAGTATCTCTATTGTCTGTTTGCCGCCTGCCTTGACCCTCAGCCCGAACTCTGTTTCTGATTCTGCCCTGCCTCTGCTATATCTGACACCAGTTACTGATTTATGCCTGTCTGACTTCTCTTGTGTTTCAATAAAACTGCACATGGATCCTGACGCCACTGCCTCCTCATTACAGTTGTAAATACAATTTAACCACTGATTTCTAGTTGTGTCCTCTTTTGGAAGCCCAAACAAAGTAGTTTCGCTTTCACAATGAAACACACCGTCTCCAGGACATGGCACCGGCAGCAGCAACAACACTACAGCGAGAATAAAAATCACGCCCTCTTTCTTTGCGTATACATTTGGGCGGTGTTTTGCAAATCTCCCCACACCGTGACATAGACGTAGGGGCGTGTTTGAATGAGCAATTTTAAGTGGGCGTGGTCGAGTCTTAACTTTTATAAAGCATATCTCTTTGGTTTTGAGACTTTAGTCTTTGCAACTTCAGGAATCTTATCTATGCACAAACAGCTTGTAACACTCCAAAGAGAAAGGAAAACTTGAAATCTCATCATATGACCCCTTTAATGTGTGAGCTTCATATTATTTGTAGCACACTTTCTGTCCAGTAATCACAATAAATTTTGTGCTCGGTGACCTTTTAATAAATAAAGTATCAGCTTTAAAATGTTGCCGAATTCATAACAATGTTCAAACAATAAACCGTGTTGGTGCTCTTTAATGTAGCATGAACAGTCGCTTTAGCGCCTCATTTCAAGTGGCACGTAAACCCATCATATCTTTCTACCAGGGTGGCAACTGCCACCCTAAGAAAAAGCTGCACCACCCTACCTGCCACCCCTGAATTATCACAGAATAAAATATAAATGTAAGCAGTGTTTCATCTGCTACTTTTCAGCAGCGGCAATGACAACATAATGCAAAACAACTGCTTCTCAGCTAACTGAGATATCTAATCCCATCTGGTTATATCTGAGACTCATCAACACACCAGTTAGAATCTTTGCATCCTAACAATGGAGAGAGAGATCTGAAAGAATCATCTACAGGGGTTTTATAGTTACATGTACAATATAATTACAGTTTACAGGACAAGTACATTCGATGATGGAAATTGCATCATTCTATGTGTACAGTAAATTGTTGCACATTTTGTACACCCTCAAATGTCTGATTGTCAACTTTTATTTGTAACCATTTTTTATGTGTACTGCATTTTTGCAGAACTGAGAAATGACTGCCTAGTCTTGTGTCAGGACACCAAGAAACTACTATAGTACGATATACTGTAATGAAATTTGGCCAAATGTGCAGAGGATGCTGAATTTTACTTCCAGCTGGAGTACCCATTAGCTCCTCTAGAGGAGCCCACACATTTGCCACTCAACCCCGGACTACATTTCCTCAGCCTAGGATCCAATTACAGTTTCCACCCGTTTCCAAATAGGACGACTATTTAAGCTGCACTTTTTCACCCACACATTACTGAGGATTATTTGCTTGTAACTGCAAATTAAAACTCGTTCCTAGTTTCTGTGTTTTTTGCATGTTTTCTAGTTTTTGCCTTGCCTGTGTTTTGACCCTGGACTCTTCCCTTGTTTTCCTGGTTTTATGATTGTTTGCTGCCTGCCCTTACCATTGCTTGTCATTTGATTACTCTTTTGCCTTTGCCTTGGATGTTACGGTTTGCTGGCATTTTGACCCTGCCTGTTTGACTACGCTCTTTATATAATAAAGCCTGCATTTAGATCCTCAACTCTGTTGTCACGCTTCACTGTTACACATACCATGTTCATATAAAATTTTTATTTTAACTTTTCTAGTGTTTTTTCATTTCATCTACTGCAAGATTTTTTTACAGTAATAAACTTGAACTCAGAAACTTTATAACCTGTTGAAGTTTTATTTATATTGTATATTGACTTGGTGCAATGATGGATATGGATATTGTTGTTTTTTATTTTTCATTTTAAACAGCATAGTGTCAAATGTATGTTCCCATTTTGTTTCCTGGTTTTCCTTATTTGGTCGTTTTCCTGTTCCTGTCCTGATTATGTTGATTAGTCTCCATCTGTGTTTAATTACTCCTCACCTGTTTCAGTTCTTCCTCATTTGATTTCCATGTGTTTATAAGCCCTGTGTTTCCCTGACTTTGATGTCTGGTCTTATATGTCTTCACCCTGCTTGATGTGTGTTCTCCTGGCATTTTGGATTAATAAAGACTGATTGATTTGAAGATTTGCTTCGTTCCATAGCTCCCAGCGATAACGTGACACAGGTGATTATTTCATGGTAATGCAATAATTGTGAACACAATTTTATGTCAGGCCATAAATCCTCAAACTATGCATGGGTGCTTGCTTTGATGTTGCCACCCCTCATAGACCCCATGCCACCCTAAAAATTATTTTTTTAGATCCAATCCTGCTCTGTGCCAATATAATACAAAATAAACATGAATGGACATCAAGAGATAGCCTACAGTACAATTTACTGAGATGTCTTATGTAATTGTTCTTTCAGTGTTTCAAACTGCGGAAAACGTGTAAAGCATGTAAACTTTACCACGTAGCAATACATTTGCCTCAGAATTACCAATCGAGAAATAAACGCATGACAGTATGACTGAAATGTTAAAGTGTAAAAAAAAAAAGAACAAAACGTTTATTCACCGGCCCCCCTCAAAATATGCTTGGCCCCCCTTGTGCCTCCTCAACAGCGCAGACTGATCAGAGTATAACATCTATGGTGCGGCAGCAGTTCGGGTGCATTCAAAATCTCACGCACTGCCACTGATGTAGTATGGTCATACACTAATTGGCTATATATAAGCTCCTTAGAGTTTGTACTTATTTGTGTTGCCGTGATGCACCTACACCGCTTAAAATAGAAATCGTTATGTTATGCTTCTTCCTGTTGTTTCAAAGATTAACGGCAAAATCACTTTCCCAAATAGTCTGCAGTTAGTAACGTGGCAAATGCTGAAATGTGGGGTTTTAATCATGTTAGTGTTCTGACACTTGGAATTTTAAGATGTAGAATAGTAAACACCTGTTTGTATTGAATAAACAAACGTTTTTATGTGGTAGTCTTGTATTTTTTATTTTCGTTTGCAATGTCCAAGTACAGCTTCACATTTAAATGATTTTGTCTTTAATGAGATGAGAATATGGCTATTAAATATACTATTTGTGTAATATTGATGATTAAGTTAGAGGTTTTTTTTTGTGTAAAAAAAATGAAAAGGGGACAGCAACAGCAGCTCGTGTAGCTCTCGTGGTTATTGGAAAAATACACTTTTTGTTATGAGTATGCAGGCGCAGCTCACTTAAAGGTATTATAACCACTCTGCAAGTTTAGAACTGACGAGTTTGTGTCCGTGGATTCACTATCGGCCGAAGTGTAATTCCTGTGTGATACCTGGTCCCTAATGAACGAATAATTGAAAGTATGGGATTTCCAGAATAATCAAATATCTAAATTAATATATATTCGATGTCTGTGATCAGTTTTTAATTATAGATATTGTCTAAATTTAATGATCACTTGGAATTGGAGTCAGATTGAGCGTGGAGCTAGACTAAAATTGAAACTAAATCCAGATAAATTCAGAAGCGCAAGTACAAGACCGAACATGCATTAAACCTTCGACCAGGCCGCTGGATTTCATTGTTTGGGCTAGCGGGTGGATCCTTACATTATTGTGGAAAATAGGCGAATGCTTATGCCATATTGTAACTAGTTGTGAACATCTTTCAACATGCCTCCATGTGGAGAGGAGGTTACAATGGGACCAAACCGATATTTACACTGTCTAAGCAGAACCCCCGAAAAAAACAAGATGCTTCAATTTATACGGATAAACAATAGATTCCTCAATTGCTCTACAAGACACAGAAGCAACATAATCAAACCAAACTGATAAAGGACGAAGGGAAAAGGCTTGAGCATACAGTCTAAAATTGGGGAAAGAAAGACCTCCATGTAATCTACATCGTTGTAAGGTAGTCAGTTTAATACGAGGACGTTTCCCATCCCATATATTCCTTGAAACACATACATCAAGTTTATTCCAGTAGCCAACCGGTGGAGCGAGAGGAATCATGGAATAAAAGAAATTAATATGTGGGAGAACATTCATTTTAATCACCAATATACGAGCCTGAAAAGAAGTAGGAAGACGAGACCAATTTTCCAAATCTAAGAATACTATTATAGTTTTTTGAGACGATTTCCTGCATGGAAGGAAAAACATCTATCCCCAAGTACTTAATGTTTTGAACCAATGGAATAGATATAGAAAGGGACATGGAATCAATTTTAGAATTGAGGGGAAGTAGACATGACTTACTCCAGTTAATTTTAAACCGACGACAGTGCAAGACGAGAGAGGACCAGGCCTGGACTTTTATTTGTGTTTTGTGTGCGGCAGTCATCCGTGAGGGGCTGCCGTTTTACTTGTGTGTTTATTTAAAAATTAAAGTGTTTAAATGTTACTCAATCTGAGGGTGGAGAGAGTGCTGTACATTCACTCCCCCCACCTACAATCCCTGCCAGCCCAAGACTCAAACCCGCAACCTTTGAATAACGAGTCCGACTATCTAACCATTAGGCCACGACTTCCCTAAAGGTGAAGAGAGAGAGAGACAGCTGGAAGGGATTCGCCGACCCCAGGGCACGCCACCATCTGATCCTCTGTCAATTGGATGGCTGAGTCCAGCGACGTCGGTCAATGATGTGCTCGATGTCGCCTCCCTCAGCCAGTAGCCATTTGTGGCAGGAGTCCCAGAGCTGTTGGGCCATCACGAAGGGTCGGCCACTCTCGCCCAGATCCAGCGAGCGGAAGCGCTGGCGATGTTGCTCTGGGCTTCGGCCGACCCGCTGGATGATGGCTCTTTTGAGATCGTCGAAAACCAGGAGGTTCTGTACAGGCAGTTGCTGAGCAGCCACTTGCGCTTCCCCTGACAACAGCGGTAACAGGCACACCGGCCATTGCTCTCGTGGCCATGCACCGGATTCAGCTGTTTTTTCAAAAAGACCAGGAAGACTTCGGGGTCATCCTGAGCCCCCATCTTGTTCAGCGGCAGGTGGGTGGGTGGGGTCTGCTGAGCTGCTGCTTCTGCCCGAACCTCCCGGTTCATCCAGCTCCGGAACCTCTCGCGGTCCTCCTGTTGCGCCTGGATAATGGCCTGGAAGTGACACTCCTGGTCATTCCGCACATCCAGTAATGCTCTAGATGGAGGATCGCGAGGGATGAGATAACATCTGCAAATGGTGTGCTTGTCGGAGTTTGCATGATGGCAGCGGCTCTCCTGCTTCCTTCCCGGGTTTCAGCACCAGTATAACAAAGTCAGAGGTTAGGAAGGAAGAAGGAGGTGGGAACGGGCAAACATTTAAACACTTTAATAATAAAATAAACACAAAAGTAAAGTTATACAAAACACAAATAAAAGTCTTGCACTGTTGTCGCTCCTCCTTTTATCCTTCCGGAGCTCCTCCGTGGGACCTGAGACCGGTGAGTGGCGCAGGTGTCGCTCATTATCATGAACTCCACCGGCCTCGCTCCGTTCCCACGGCTCTTGGCCCCACCCCACTCATCACAATATCATCAGCAAACGAAGAAATATGATGATGAGTATTCCGTATAATTATGGGAGAAATAGTTTCAGATTGCCGGACCGCTTGAGTCAAGTCAAGTCAAGTCAAGTCAAGTTGAGCTTTATTGTCATTCTGCTACATGTGTGGACATATAGTGGAACGAAATGTCGTGTGTCGCAGGACCACGGCACTACATACTAGTTAAACATGAGATAAACATACAGCAATGCAAATATAGGAAAAACAATAGAGCTATGCAACAGTTTAAACCACCTGACTATACATATACTATAAATACTATAACTACTATACCTAGTTGACTACACATACACAAACTGGGACTGTACAAGAACTTACATAAATACTGTACATGAAATTGTGCTAAAGAGATATTTGTACATGAAATTGTGCAGAAAATATATATTTTGTACATTAAATTGTTCAGAAGAGAGATTTTGTGGGAAGCAGCGCATAGTGCAAAAGATTTAGAAGTGCAATGCTCAAGTAAACATTATTTTGTAGTGCAATATTCAAGTAAACATATATTATCTTATTGAGTCTTTGTAGCAGGGAGTGTTTATAGAAAGTGTCTAGTGTGCATATAGTGGGACAAGTGCATTACTACACGTGATTTGTATAGCCCACTCACCTGTGTGTAGCACACTCAGAATTGCACTTAGGAAAATTGTCAATAGTTATTTATAAGTTGGGGGGCTGAGGTGTTCATGGTTTCAGACTTGGGACAAGGAGATTGGAGTTAAGAGCTCTCACAGCCTGGGGAAAGAAGCTGTTGAGCAATCTGACAGAACGAGCTTTGATACTCCGGTACCTTTTTCCTGATGGCAGGAGCTGGAAGAGGTTGTGGGAGGGGTGGGTGGGGTCCTTCACGATGCTGGAGGCCTTGCTGGAGCATCGTTCAAGGAAAATGTCCAGGATGGAGGGAAGAGGGGCACCGATGATCTTTGCAGGAGTGTTCACTGTCCGTTGTAGGGTCTTGCGGTCAGCAGCACTGCAGTTCCCATACCAGACAGTGATGCAGCTGGTCAGCACACTCTCAATGGTGCCGCTGTAAAAGGTGGTGAGGATGGGTGGAGGGAGACTTGCCCTTTTCAGCCGACGGAGAAAGTAGAGGTGCTGTTGTCCCTTCTTGTTGAGTGGCGTGACGTTGGTGGTCCAGGTGAGATCCTTTGTGATGTGCACCCACAGGAATTTAGTGCTACTGACTCTCTCCACGGTTGAGCCGTCAATGGTCAGTGGGGGGTGGTCAACAGAGTTTCTCCTGAAGTCCATTACAACCTCTTTTGTCTTACCCACATTGAGGGACAGGTTGTTAGCACCACACCATTCAGCCAGCTGTGCCACTTCCTCTCTGTTCCTCTCTGTGACTGGACTTGATGTGATGCATGACTAACCTCTCAAAGCACTTCATCATGATTGGGGTCAGTGCTATGGGACGATAGTCATTCACACAGGACACATGTGACTTCTTTGGTACTGGGATTATGGAGGTGGATTTGAGACACGTGGGGCCGACTGCCTGGCTCAGCGAGGTGTTGAAGATGTGTGTTAGGACATCTGTCAGCTGTGCAGCACAGTCTCTCAGTACACGTCCAGGTATGTTGTCAGGGCCCGCAGCCTTTTGTGGGTTAATCCTGGATAGGGTCTTCCTTACATTGGCTGAGGAGAGACAGAGTACCTGGTCATTTGGAGATGTGGGTAGTTTCTGTGCAGGTGTGTCATTCTGTACAAATCGTGAGTAGAAGTGGTTGAGTGCCTCTGGTAGGGATGTGTCATCGTCACTGGCCTGTGGCGGGGCCTTGTAGTCAGTGATGGTCTGAATGGCTTGCCACAGGGTCCGAGTGTCTTTACTGTCGCTGAAGTTGTTGATTTTTTTAGCATACTGCAGTGGCGTTCCGTCCATATAAGCTGCGAATGCGCCGCATACCCAGGCCGTCTGAGAGAATGAGTTCACGGGCTAATGAATATAAACATGATTATAAGTTGATCCCTTGTCATTTGAGATGTGACTTAAAGCTTAATAAAGTGTTGGGAATAAGTATGTAAAATTATTTATTTGAAAACAATGGTCATTTTTCTGTAAATCTGTGTCAGTGACAGAAGCTTCGGTAAGCGGATTCTCCGCAGCTTTGGCGCCTCCGTTCTGTGGTTGTGACTCTTCAGGATTGTTGCGCGTTCTCATTGTTTTGCTGGTATGCGGCTGATTTCATGAACGAGTTAAGCTGTCCAAGAAGCGCTCGCCCAAGTGGAAAAATGCGCTGTTGCTGCCAGATCTCGATTGCCGAAAATTACATTGTGTTTGATGCAAAACTAACACGACGAAATCATATAAAAAAAAAAAAAAAACATCATAACTGTATATTTTCATGTTTTCTCAAGCAAAGCAAATTTTGAAAGTCCACTAAAAACATATCTGGTCATAGACAATGTTGATGGTGTTATTGTCAACATGCCTAAGTAGTAAATAAATAAAAAAAGTTTATAAAAATGTATATAAAATTTGAAATAATAACAAACATCAGGAAAAAATAGGAAACAATACCTTTGTTTTCCGTATACTTGTGTCGCTTACAGTTAAAGTCCTTCTGTGATTTTATTGTTGTTTGCAACGTTACTTGGCAATATTTTAAAGATATTATTATTTTATTATTTATTATTTGTTTTATTTTATTTATTTTTTGTATTTTGCATGGTCTATTATTGTCATCCGGGTGGGAGTTTTAACTCCTATTCACTGGGAATAAAAAATTAATGGGAAAAAAAAAAAATTCATTCAGTTGATGCAGAGACGTAGACCGGGGGAATCCCACGCTCTGATTATTATGTATCATAACGTAACTACGTGTAAACGTTATTTGGCGGTTTTTACTTGGAAAATAAGCTGTTTTCTAGCATACGAATAACTATGGATAAACCTGAAATGATAGAAGAAGGATTGGAGATGAATTTCGTTTACAAATAGCCTAAGGTAGGAATGTGCATACTTTTAAATTGACACCTGCCACGGTGTTTTCCTCTTTGAGTGTGTCCTAAAAGCGATGAGGGAGGGGGGTCTTAATCTTAGCACTCAGCATACCCTGTTAAAAAAGTCACCGCTCGCCACTGGCATACTGATGTTTTGCCTTCTTGATGCCATGAGACAGATTGGCTCTTGCTGTTTTGAGGGCTGCTTTATCTCCTGATCTGAATGCTTCATCTCTGGTCTTTAGCAGCCCACGAACCTCTGCTGTCATCCATGGCTTCTGGTTGGCACGTGTGGTGATAGTCTTGGTGACTGTCACATCATCTGTGCACTTTTTGATGTAAGCAGTCACAGTTTCAGTGTACTCCTGCAGGTCTGTGTGGTTGTTGTAGGTGGCCGCCTCTTTAAACATGTTCCAGTCTGTGTCCTGGAAGCAGTCCTGCAGTGCTGAGGTGGCATTGTCTGGCCATACCGTGATCTGCTTTTGAACCGGTTTGGCAAGTTTGAGAAGTGGTCTGTGTGCTGGAATTAGCATAACAGAGATGCGGTCCGAGTACCCGAGGTGGGGGCGGGGTTCAGCTTTGTATGCATTTTTCTCTGTTGTATAAACAAAGTCCAGTGTGTTGTTTCCCCTTGTTGCAAAGTTCACATGTTGGTAGAACTTTGGCAAAACTGTCTTTAGGTTTGCGTGGTTAAAGTCACCGGCTATGATGAAAAAGCCGTCAGGGTTATTTGTTTGTTGTTTGCTGATGACGCTGTACAGTTCACAAAGCGCGTCCTTAGCGTTTGCACACGGGGGATTGTAAACCGTGACAATAACAATGGCCGTGAACTCCCGCGGCAGATAGAAAGGTCGACACTTCACAACCATAAACTCCACCAGCGACGAACAGTGTTTTGATACTACCGCAGCATTGTTACACCATTCTTTGTTGATATAAACACACAAGCCACCCCTGCGAGTCTTACCAGACAGTGATGAATCTCTGTCCGCTCGGTAGCAGTTTAGCCCGTGCAGCTGAATGGCGGAGTCCGGGATGTTGTCCTTTAGCCATGTTTCAGTGAAAACAAACACACAATACCTTGCCTCATGCTGTGTAGATCGACTGAGTTGAATTATGTCCAGTTTGTTTTCCAGAGAGCGAACGTTTGAGAGCATGAGTGTTGGAAGAGCCGGTCTTGTGGGGTTAGCCCTCAGCCTAGCTCGTATACCTCCGCGCTTACCACGCTTCCGTTCTCTCTCACACCGCTTGCGATGCTGCCTTGTGCGGATAGCATCAGTAGGCGAGGCCGCGGTTTCGAGGTCTCGTAGCTTCTCAGTAGCCGCTGGCGAGAGTTGGTGTTTGTATGCGTTGCCGATATCCAAAAGACTTTGGCGATCATAGATGAGTCTTGGAGTGATTTCCTTATGAATTAACGGTAAATTGACACTATTTGGTACGGTGGCCGGGAAGTGCAAAACAACATTACAAAGTGTGAAACACTTTTACAAAGCTCGAGACAAATTTACATTTTGGAAAATATTTTTACATATCATAAAACACAATTACATGGGAAAAACACTTTTACCAAGGACGAAACAAATTTACATTTTAGAAAACAAATTAACAAGACGCAAAACACTTTTACCAGTCCCGAAACAAATTTACAATGACAGATTCTTCACGTAAAAGGGAATGTACCACACACCGGAAGTGACGCGGTGAAAGGTGTTGTTGTTGGTGAGCGCGGTAAATTCGTGTTGTGGTTGTGGAGTAAATGGCATAAATAAAGTTTATGTTGACCGAACATGGACTGCGGCCGAGGGATGTTTTGCCCGTTTTGTAGTGATGTAAAAATGAAGCTTTGCGAAGCACCAAGGCTTCCCCTCAACTGTATCGTAAAAAGGTTCATTACTCGAAGCTTTTCAAAACGATGCACACTAACGACATCTTGTGGTCAAAAGGTGGAAATAGCTGCCTTTGCGTCCCAGACGACCCAGCCATTTTTGGATTGTTTCAGATAATAAATCAGTTTGTGCTATGAAAATAAAACAAAGAAAGTATTAACGCTATATAAATTAATCTTTTACATGTCAGTCATTGTTTTACACAATATATGAATAAATGAGTGAATAAATTTGTGGCAAGAATATATGATATGCATAAGATTATCAGAATGGTCAGCTGAAGTGATTGTGAAGCGGGAATTAATACAAAATGAACATGCACAAAACTACACATGCATATATTTATTCGTATATTGATTCATTCTTATCAAAGAAGTGAGTGACACTTCAAATTGCGCAAGTGGTTCGCGTTATTTGAAAACAGAATACGAAGCAGTCACGTGGTTGTGTGCGAAAACGAAGCTTCGGACGTCACAGATCACATGGTTTTGGCAAAATTAATCAAGCTCCGGTACAGTGCTTCACTGCCAGATGCTTCGTTTTTTTGATACAGGCTTCGAAGCCTCGGTGTCGAACATCACATCACTACCGTTTTGTGGCAAACGCATGAGCAGCTTAACACTGTCCGGCTGTCGAGACGTCCCCTGTGTTTCCGTCTGGTTCGCGTCCTTAAGAAACTCCAAACACCGACCACACGTATAGCAAAACCGCCTTAAGCTGCTCATGTGTTTGCCACAAAACGGGCAAAACATCCCTCGGCCGCAGTCCATGTTCGGTCACCATAAACTTTATTTACGGCATTTACTCCACAACCACAACACGAATTTACAGCGTTCACCAACAACAACACCTTTCACTGCGTCACTTCCGGTGTGTGGTACATTCCCTTTCCGTGAAGAATATGTCATTGTAAATTTGTTTCGGGACTGGTAAAAGTGTTTTGCGTCTTGTTAATTTGTTTTCTAAAATGTAAATTTGTTTCGTCCTTGGTAAAAGTGTTTTTCCCATGTAATTGTGTTTTATGATATGTAAAAATGTTTTCCAAAATGTAAATTTGTCTCGAGCTTCGTAAAAGTGTTTCACACTTTATAATGTTGTTTTGCACTTCCCGGCCACCGTAATTTGGAGACGAACAGACGACATTAAAAGACATAAAAGCACCGTCTTTAGGACCTGGAGTAGCCACTGCGTCTGACCGCGCCGCCATCTTGGATCAAGGGCTAAGGGTTCCAAGGATAGGGCAAATAACAGAGGAGAAAGCGGGCAGCCCTTACGAGTACCTCGATGTATAAAGAATGGGTTAGAGCGAACAGCACCTGTGAGAACAGTGGCTGCTGGATTAGCGTACAGAACTTTTATCATATTTATGAAACTCGATCCTAGACCCAGATGCTGTAGAATCGCCTATAAATAGATCCATTCTAGCTGGTCGAAAGCTTTCATTGCATCTAGAGATAACACTGCGCAAGGGGAGGACGGACTATTCGTTGAATTAATAATATGACATAACCTGCGTAAATTATCTGAAGCTGAGCGAGATTTAATAACAGTGGCCGGTAACTAGAACAGGAAGTTGGATCTTTATCTTTTTTTTTTTTTTTAACAAGAGAGAAATAACAGCTACATTAAAGGGGTGGTTTACTGCGATTTCACTTTTTTCATTTTAAATAGTGTGTAATGTTGCTGTTGGTGCATGAACAGTATCTGCAAAGTTGAGGCGCTGAAAGTTCAACATAAGCGGAGATATCGTCTTTTAAAAATCAGGAAGTTTAATGCCTACAAAAACGACTCGTATGGGACTACAACGAGATACTTCCCGGGTTGCATACGTAAAAAACCCATCAAACCCCTCCCTCCGGAACATGCCAAAAAGGGGGCAAGGCCATGTTCTGCGGCTTTATCGAAGAGGAAGAGTTATAGTGGAGAGTTGTAGCCATGCCGTCGAAACGGTGTTATTTTCACCCAGCTGTCAGGTCTTCTGTGTTCGGGTTTCCTACGGATGCTGTAGTTCGTCAACAATGGTTAAAATTTATGTTTGATTATGTTCCTGACAATTACAATCCTAATTTAGCTCTCTGTGCTGCGCATTTTACGGAAGACAGCTTCCAGAATCTACACGAGTTCAATGCCGGATTCACACAGAGACTATTACTAAAACATGGAGCAGTTACAACTTTAAAACCAGAGGCAGCAGTTGTTGGGCCACGACCTGTAAGTAAGATTTCATAATTTTAAATGTATTTGCATGTATAATTTCAGACGTAATGTTTTAGTTTTATCAAGGACGTAAACAAATGCCAACGCTGGCTTTAGTAGCCAGTTAGTTAAATGCTATTTCATGTGTCTTTGACAAACGCGTACAAACATTTTGGACCCGAATTTGTAATTATGTACTAATTTTGTAAATGTATTTTCCTTGTATACTTTATGACGTAATTTTTCGATTTTATCAAGAACGTAAACACAAGCCAACGCTGTTTGGTTATAGTAGCCAGTTAGTTCGATGCTATTTTGTGTGTATAAGACAAACGTGTACGAACTTCAAAAAATGAAATGTAATCACAACAGCAAACTTCCATTCAGAAACGTTTGGTAAGAGCCGTGCTTGCGGAAGTTCTGCTTGACTCTCTTCATTACCGCTTTCTGGGTCTGATTCTGGCTCAAACTGATACGGCAACATTGACACCATTATTTACATTTGACCGGAGCACATGCGACTGTCGCCCGTGAAGGTAATGGGCGTGAAGTTCCCGGACAATGTGCAGTACGCAGTTTAGCCAATCACAACACACCGGCCCAACTAACCAATTTGAGCCCATCGCCTGTTTCTGAGGGAGTGGTTTCAGAGAATCAGGAAGTCAACCGGTCGTTCAAATGACAGAGGAGAAAGTGGCTTACAATAAAGGTGAAATATATGAAAAATAAGGTGTTTTTTAACAAACGAAACACAAAGACATGTTATATTGCACCCCATAAACACAATCAAGCAAAGAAAAAAAGCAGTAAACCACCCCTTTAATAGATGGGTGAAATGAGCCTTGAGTAACTGAAAAATGTATCATATCTAACATGAGGGGGCCTAAATCCGACTAAAAATTCGATTAGAATACCATCTATACCTGGGTATTTCCCCTTGTTCATAGATCGGATTGCTGACTCCAGCTCCTGAAGAGCGATCGGTTCAGCCAGGTATTCCGAATCCGAATCTGACTGTCACGAATCTGGTCTATCAGGGCTCTAGAATCATTCTTCCCACTGGTCGCACTTTTGCGACTAACTTTCTCAGTTGGTCGCCCAAGCACATAATTTGGTCGCAGTTTTTTTTTGCTACAACATTTGATTAATCAATGCATGCTGATGAACTTTTATCATAGTTTATAGTTATATTGTCACGAAAGTGTTCAACATTCAACCCATTCTTTTTCATCAGTATTATTTGTGATTTAAATTTTGTGAACAGGAATTCCTTTTTTCGTGCGCTTTCACTTTCACTTTCAATCTTGGTGTCACGTTTTACAAGAAAAGATAATTGTCTGTTTTGCTTATATCTATACACCTTTCACTTTTTAAGACTAAAAGAAAAGATGGATTCATTGTTATTCTTAATTAAAAAGCACAACAACAATAAAACAGTACGTTACAATGATAAACTAACTTACATAATATTTATTAACAAAAACGAATAAGACAAGGCATGGCATAGGACACATCACATGCTGTATTGTTTAGCAAACACTGAGGAATCAAACAAATAATAATATAAAAAAGAAATAAGGAAAGCGAGGTAAACAGCAAAGATAAGCTTTTCAAAACGAAAACAAAAAGAAAAGTAAAACTAAACTGTCTGTCGCTGACAGGACTTTTTTTTTTTTCTTCTACAAGAATACCAACATGTTCACCTCTGGTTTAAGAACTTTTACTTTAGTTTGAAAACCAAATCCTCCGTTGCACTCCGTCCCCTGCGTGCACCTTCATGCTTGTGATGACGCAGCGAGTATAAACCAGGCTCTACACTGGAATCGCTCGCGCTGAAAGCGCCGATCTTCATGTGATCGGTGAAATCTGATCTTGCTACAATGTGTTGCGGCTCTGTATGAAGCTCTGCTCTGTATGAAGCAGACGTTTTGGAGCAGCGCAGACCATGCACTCGCACAATTGCGACTACGTCAAATTTTAACTCGCACACTCTCAAAAAATAGTCGTAAATGCTAGAGCCCTGTGTATGACCTTCCTTCCGTTCACTCACCACCAGAGGTCACCCACTCTCCATTTTGACTCTCACACTACACAGACTGTTATACTTACACTGGACTTCAGTTCCCACAATCCAATTCACTCTGATTACGCACACGGCTGCAGCCAATCACACTCTCTACATAAGCCATGGGGCTTCCTCTCTCTCACGGCCGAGTATTGTTTAGCGTTTATTGCTGACCTAGTGATAGCTACATTACGGAGCCAGTCTAGTTTTCCCAGTCTCAGTTCATAGTCTAGATTAGTCTTGTCTTGTATTGCCTGTGACCTGATTCTTGCCTGTTTATCTTGAATTTAACCCTTTGCCTTGCTGTTTCGGACTGTGTTTGCACCTCGCCTGAACTTTGCTCGTGTTATTTGGTTTACCCCTCTTGTCAAGCCCTCTGGATATCGTTCGCTGATCGAAGACCAACGCTTGCCCTAGGAATACTCTTTGTCTTGCCTGTGTTATGCCTGTTTGCTGGTGTTTCGACCCTGCCTGTGTTTTGACCTCGTTTCTGAATAAAAGCCTTGCAAATGGATCCATCTCACATCTTGTTTGCCCCGCAACAGAATACTCAGCCACACAAGGATCCACCAGCTTTTCAAGTGGACACTGGCCAGGTATGGACACAGCAAGACTGCTATTAGCTCTCAAGCAGGGCACTCGATCGCTTGACAGCTATGTTCAGGAGTATTTAGAGATCACTAATTATTCTGATTTGCTTGACTGTGTGCTCATTTTTCTGTGAGGGCGTTAATCTACCACTGAAATCTAAGCTCATTCACGAGGATCTGTGTTCGTCACAACGGTCGGTTTTTGGATTATGCTTTATTGACTGTTGGCTCTTTGTTTACGTCTATGCCTGTAACGGTGGCTGCTGAGTTTAGTCAACCACAAGCTCCGGGACATTCAAGTGTACCGATCACTACTCCGGTGATTCAACCCGCTTGTGAAATGGTGGCCGCAGCGGAGCATGCTCACATAATGGCGGCGACAGCGGAGTCCATTCACAAAATGGTGGCCACAACAACCCGTCACGTCATTCCTGCCATTCATGAATCAAGTCAAGTCACAGCTGATCTTCATGAGTCAAGTCACAGCAGATCTTCATGAGTCAAGTCAAGTCACAGCAGAACTTCATGAGCCAAGTCAAGTCACAGTTGATCGTCATGAGTCAAGAGTCAAGACCATCTGCGAATCCTCGTCCTGTCCTGTCACGGCTATGGAGGCCGCTTATGAACTTTTGTCTTGCTCTGAACCGGCCATGGAGGCCAATTATGAACTATTGTCCAGTCCCAAACCTAGCCGAGGAGGTTTTCGTCCTGTAACAATTTAGGGTTAAATAACCATCTGGTGGCATGAGATGGCCGAGGGATCAAAGATAATCTGTACAAATTTCCATCATGATCCGACAGAGATAAGGAACAGATATCGGCATCACGAACAGCTGAAGATAAAGAAGTAGAAATGAAAATATAGTCGATTCGCGAATAGGATTTATGAGTAGCAGAAAATAAAGTGAAAGACTTAGCAGAAGGATTTAAAAAACGCCAACTATCCATCAATGAGGATGAGGTTACACATTGCCAAAGAGGTTACACATTGCCATCTAGCGCCAAAACCGCTGCTCATCGCAGAGCGATTCAGATTTCATAAACGGAATCAAAACGACGGGGAGTCAATCTGCGATCAGGAGTGAAAGTGTCTGTAAACAAGATGACTACTGCAGATAAACTTAGAAAGACAATGCAGAAAGTTGAACTGTGTTATTGTTGTGACAGGGGTGGACACAAAGCAAATCAGTGCAGATTCAAAACGAAAAATGCAGAATGTGTAATAAAATTGGACACATACAAAGAACATGTCAATATGATGTACAATACAATGATAAGGAGAGACAGTACAAAGCTCAGAAAAAGAAAAGTAGGAATGTGCATGCTGTTACTGAAAACTCAGATGAAGAAAGTGATACGGGGCTGGCGAATTTAGAAATCTACAGTCTGAAAAGTGACTTAAAACAAGCAATCTGACTTACACCTCAAGTGAATGGACAGCCAATCAGAATGGAATTGGACACAGGTTCCGCCGTTTCAGTGATGTCACAGCACGAGTTTGAAAAAAACATTTCAAGACAGCTAAATTAAAGCCATCGCCTGTCAAACTGAAAACATATACTGGTGAGCCCATAATTCCTCTAGGGGTGATGCCCGTGACTGTAAGGTACAATGACCAGCACTTTGGGGACGTGACTTGAGGAAGTTGCAGTTGGACTGGAAATCTATAAAAAGTCTGCAAGTCAAAAGGAACTGGAAAAAGTGCTGGACGGGGCTGCAGCGGTGTTTCAATCTGGAATAGGAACTCTGAAGCATATCAAGGGGAAGATAACCTTGGATGAGAATGCTGTTCCGAAATTTCACAAGGCAAGGCCCGTTCCCTATGCTATTTGCCAGAAATTGGAAACGGAGCTGGATCGGTTGGAAGCTGAAGGAATATTTTCAAAAGCACACTGGAGTCCCTGGGCCAATTTCGTTGTTTCTGTAGCCAAGAAAGATGGAACTGTAAGACTGTGCGGGGATTTTAAGTGATAAGTGTGAGTTTTTCAAGAAAACAATCACATTGTGGGCACAAAATCAATGCAAATGGTTTGCACAAGTGTCATGACGAGCTAAGGGCTGTTGCAGAGGCTCCACAGTCAAAAGATGTCTCGCTTCCTTGGATTTATCAATTACTACAACAGGTTTCTGCCAAATCTAGCCATTGTTCTCCATCTTCTAAATGCCCTGTTACAAGCAGGAAAGAAATGGACGTGGTCAAAACAATGCACGTAAGCTTTTCAGGAAGCAAAGAAACTGCTGATGTCAGATACAGTTCTGACTCATTTTGACCCTCACAAACCACTAAGGGTAGCATGCGACGCCTCACCATATGGAATCGGAGCGGCATGTGATGGCTGATGGAACGGAGCGGCCCATAGCTTTCGCTTCACGCTCCCTTTCTGCTGCAGAGAAGAACTACGCACAGATTGACAGGGAAGCTTTGAGCCTGGTCTGGGGTGTGAAACGATTCAATCGGTATCTGTATGGAAACACATTTACCTTGGTTGCAGACCATCAGCCGTTGGTTTCCATCTTCAATCCTCAGAAAGGAGTTCCACAGACAGCAGCAGCATGGATGCAAAAGTGGGCGTTGTTTCTGGGAGGACATAGATACCAGATTGAATTCATAAGAACACACAAACATGCTAACGCTGATGGGCTATCACGTCTACCATTGGATAGTTGTGATTCAAAGACAGAGAATGTAAGCCCACCTTTGGATGTTTTTACAATTGCTCAGCTTGAGAGTTCTCCTGTTACAGACGAAATGATTCGGAGAGAGACCAGGAGAGATCCTGCATTGTCCCAGGTATATTCCGCTATACAGTCTGGCTGGAATGCAGAGCAGAAGCTTTGATTCACACAATTCTATCAGCACCTTGATAGAACTCACTCTAGATGGGGGTTGCATCATGTGGGGATTAAGAGTTGTTGTACGACCTAAGTTGCGAACTTGAGTCTTGGAGGAGCTCCACGTTGGACATCTTGGAGTGGTTAAAATGAAATCACTTGCAAGAAGTTTCGTATGGTGGCCCGGAATAGATCAGCAGATTGAGCAGCTCGCCATGCGCTGCTCAGGATGTCAACATGTGCAAAAGATGCCAAAACCCACACCGCTACATCCTTGGGAATGGCCTGTGTTACCGTGGCGAAGGATCCATGTTGACTTTGCGGGTCCTTTCATGGGTACTACATTTCTGGTTGTTGTTGATGCGTGTTCAAAGTGGTCAGAAGTGTTCAGCATGACCTCCACAACTGCCGCCCAAACTGTGATGGTTCTGAGAGAACTTTTCGCAAGGACTGGTGTACCAGAAGAGCTGGTGAGTTCCAAATCTTCCTCAAGAACAACAGAATTAAAATACAAGTTTAAAAAATAAAACCAGTTGAGTCTACCATTAAACCACCCCCACCCTTCCCATCACTATTAAAAAAAACAAACACATTCCCATAAACTACGGCAGATCAAACTAAGAACAAACCTTGATCTGCCAGCACCCCTTAATATGATCCGTTGCGTCAACGAAACTTGCACATTACTGAAGCACCATCATTGGCCCCATAATTACATATTGACTAGGTAGTATCTCTACTTTAAAACAAAAACAAAAAACATTATAATCAGTTAGCAATACTGTATGCACAATGAAAGCTTCTAGTAACTATGAATTAAGAAGTGAACATTAAAGTTGTTGTGCTTCTATACCGGTTAAAAGATCCAAAAATTCATAATTCACATCTTCATTATCCATAAGTACCTTGTAAATAGCGAATGCATAATTACCTCTTATCTGGATGGATGTCGTTAATGATTCTGGATGCTTTCCAGCTGGTGACCGTCCTGGCTCAGTCAAGTCCGTACCTCTTGAAGCTCGATTAGGTTGTATTCAGGTTCAGATAACAAGTTATTTTTGTTAATTAATCACTCAGAGACTTGTTTAAGAAAGTTAACGAATCACCAAAGCATTGGTTTCGTTTTATTAAAAAACAAATAACTCATAAGCAAATAATTAAAAAAATAACAGCGAATAGTCTTCACCATGAAAAGTCGGCCCTGACAAAAAGTCTAACAAGCATTTATATAGTTCTTGCATATCATTTGCATTGATCTCATTAAAACCTCCCATAATCATTCTTTCTGTTACTGCTTGTAACTGCCTCCTCCATCTCAGGCAGGAAGTGTGACCTTTTATGTCAGAGTCTGCACAAAGTAATGTCAAAAGTTCAAAAGGAAATATTACAACATCTCTAGATAGCAAGCGTGTCTAGTTCTATTTTAAACTATAGGAAAAAAATTATGACACCTTTTTAAAACATGAGCAACACATAAGCCTATATGTCTAAACCACAATATAACACCTCTAGCAGGTGTTAAGACCATCTTATGCCACGGTTAGCTAGAAATTCCATCTTGCATATCATTGCAAAATGCATCCTCTTGCTTTTAACCGTTATGTTTCAAAATAAGCATAGCAACTACATAACCGTTAGACCTACAAGGTTATCATCGTCTATGGTTTCAACATAGGATATATTTATACACAGCTTTCAACACTCATATTTTTATAACAGGAGTCTAGAGTTTCACTGTCTCTAAATCATTTGTTAATTTTTGCAGTTCAGCTGAAAAATCACATAACTCAATCATCTCCCTTATCAATTTCATTGTTCTCTTATTTGTCGTTTCCTGTTTTCTCATCAGTCTCAATATTGCCTTCATTTTGATGATGATCTTCTGGTCCTCTCGCTCTCTCTTGGGCCCGTCTGCGACGCTCCTTCTTCTCCTGTTTCTTGACCTCCCTACTCCAGTCTCTTTGTATCCCTTGAACTAAAAAATCATCGAAATCAACTTCTATTTTATCTGTTCTTTTCTTCACGTTCCTGTTAGAGGATTGGTCAGGGAATCGCATATCAGATGAATTAGAGATTAATTCTACAAAGTGAACAGTGAAAGAGACAGTCACCCAGCCATTTAGAGCATCTCTTCTCTGATTAGACAGCAAATGTCCAGCTGAAGTTCACTGAGAGTTGGTGGATGAATGGGATCTGAGAAAAACTCTTGCTTCTTCTGGGGAGTATAGCATTTTAGGTTCACCTTGATTGAGAATGACCTTCAGCGTTGCAGGATAAAGAAGAAAATTATGGATGCCAGCTTCTCTCATTTCCTTCCTAATTGGCGCAAATACACTACTTCTTTTTGTGGTGACGGAGAAAAATCTGGAAAGAAAGACAGCGTTGCCCCGTCGGATGTTTTCACCGGGGCGTGAAGTCTGGCGGATCGCAGAATGAGCTCCCTGTCCGTGTACCGTAACAGTTTAAAGATGAAAACCCATGGTTTAGCGCGATCTGAGGAGAGCCTTGTGTGCACACGATACGCTCGCTCCACTTCAATCTCTTTGCCTGCCAGAGACGGGAGGCAAGTCAGTAGCGATCTTTTCAAAAAGCCCATAGGGTCGTCCTTTTCAGAACCTTCAGGCAATCCGACCAGACGCAGATTGCTGCGCCTGTTGCGATCCTGTAAGTCCACAACTATACGCCTATCGTGATCTGCGACAACTTTCTTTTGTTCTCTTTTGTTCGTTCCGCATTGCCGTCAACTCGGTTCTTATAACGTCCTCAAAGTGTGTAACAGTGTTCGCCATCTTGTCCACCATATCTCTCGTGTTTGGTAGCTTGGATTTCTTCTTAATCGGAGAAGCCGACGGAGGCAACTCCTGCTGTTTACGATTGTATGCCATCAGGGAAAGTATTATTAATTAATAAAACTTAAAATAAAACGAAAAAAAAAATGAATCCGCAAAAAGGGGCCAAACATATGGAGCTCTACTCAAGTGCGACTAGGTTCATGAGCATGTCATGTGACTCCTTTTCTCTTTTGTTTTTCACAGTAAAACAGAATGTGCACCAGGAGAGCCAGTTGACCACGTCAATTATCCTCCATTTGTTTTGCTTAAGTCATGTTTGATCTCGCAAGTCTCCGTGAGATCTCATGCTACTGTGAAATCGTTCCTACAATCGACAGGTGTGTGGTCTCGTGGTCCAGCCGAATACTCTAGTATGTGCATTCAGATGATTTTAAAGCTAAAAATTGATTGAAACTGTCTTTATGTCTGTGGTCTCTCACAATTATTTAATTTTTTTAATCGGTTAAGATTTTAAAATTGTATAGTGTCTCAGGCCTTCCATGGAAACCTGTCAATCAGTGTTGGGTGGGACTATACTAGGGGGGACGGTTGACAGATTTCTGTGTAATGCATCGGAAATTCAAATGCTAAAGGAATAGCGATTCTATTTGAGTCTTGGCAGGTTGCATGCGTTACACAGAGAAAGTGAAAAAGCAGATGTGGTAATTAATATTGCTATTTAAATCTTACAGGGTAATAACTCATAAGACATGGGAAATACAGTTCCAAATGGACTTTGGTTTTCTATTTGAAATGTGACAGTCACTATGCATTCACAAAAACGCAAACGGTAATGCAAAATTTGCAATTGCATTTGGATTGTCACATTGTGTCCATATATGGAAAACACAACTGAAAATACAATTTGCAATTCTTTTTGAAAATTGTCCGGAATATCCTTCCATACATACAGTATATCATGAATTACGACAATTAAAAAGCAATAACCACCACACCTGTGCTGAATACAGTTCCACATGTAGATTGCTGGTAACACTTTACAGTAAGGGTACATGAATTACCATGAATTCATGCATAAATTAATGTGTGAATAATGCATTACTTCATGCATTAATATCTCATGAATTATCAGGAACTAACATGAGTTCAAAGTCTTTCATTCATGACTTCATGGATGAACAACACCTTAATTAATACATTAACTAAGGTGAGTACATCATCATGATTTATGATTTATTACGCATGATCATGATGTTTTCTTTGTTCACAAAAAAAAACAAGGTCTTTACTATCTATTGTGGATAAAGCTATGCTTATGGTACATTTCTTTCTTGAATTATTAAAGGAATATACAAAAATCCACATTACCTCATGCATGCATACAGGCTAGAACAGTATATCAATTAATGTTAAAACTAATGTTTTTCATTAAATATGATATGAGTTATCAAGCATGTTCATATCTTCTTCATAGTAGCCTGCAGGTAAATGTACATTGGCCAATCACAGAACACAATATGTGAATTCTGTTAACATCGAAATACAGTAATCATCATTAACTAAGCATTAACTTCTCATGACTTCATCATGTGTGTGGCCCCTCAACTAAAGTGATATGAACATGCTTGATAACTCATATCATATTTAATGAAAAACATTAGTTCTCACATTAATTGATATACTGTTCTAGCCTGTATGCATGCATGAGGTAATGTGGATTTTTGTATATTCCTTTAATAATTCAAGAAAGAAATGTACCATAAGCATAGCTTTATCCACAATAGATAGTAAAGACCTTGTTTTTTTTGTGAACAAAGAAAACATCATGATCATGCGTAATAAATCATAAATCATGATGATGTACTCACCTTAGTTAATGTATTAATTAAGGTGTTGTTCATCCATGAAGTCATGAATGAAAGACTTTGAACTCATGTTAGTTCCTGATAATTCATGAGATATTAATGCATGAAGTAATGCACTATTCACACATTAATTTATGCATGAATTCATGGTAATTCATGTACCCTTACCGTAAAGTGTTACCAGATTGCTTTCATTAAAACAAAAAAGACAACAAAAATAAAACACATGCACTTTTGAATAGTGTCAGAGAATCCTAATATTGCAGAAATTGATTGCATTTTGAAGTTAAACAAAGAAATCTGTAATCTGTCAGTTGCATCAGAGTGGGCGGTAAATGGGTTGTTCAGTCTGATCCAGACACTGTATAAATGAAAGGACAGTATGAAGAACCGAACAAACTCCTAACAGGAGGAGACTCAATCATGGCCTATGAGACAGAGGATCATGAGACTCAATATTGCTTTCCTGCCATCAACTCATCATGTATCAAGGGAAAACGCTCCAGACATGAATACTATATGATGTATATGTTTTTTTCATTGTTGTCAGCATGGACTGTGTTCCTGAATCTGCTGGTGATCATCTCCATCTCTCACTTCAAGAAGCTTCACACTCCAACCAACCTGCTCATTGTCTCTCTTGCTGTGGCTGACATGCTTGTCGGAATTGTTATACTCATAGAGGCCACAAAACTGATTGACACATGCTGGTATTTTGGAGACACTTCCTGTGGAATCTATTCAATATTTGTTACAGTGCTTGTCTCAGGATCTCTTGGTAATTTAGTTTTAATTGCTGTTGATCGTTATGTGGCTGTGTGTCACCCTTTACTATACCCACAAAAGATAACAACAACTAAAACATTATTGACCATCTGTCTCTGCTGGTTTTACTCTTCAGCTTATTCCACTTGCTTTGTAATTAATAGTGGATGTTTTAACACCTCACATAGAACAGATGTGTGTCAGGGTGAGTGTGCCATTATAATAACTTTTGCCTGGAGAGTCACTGATCTGATTTTGACCTTTGTGTCTCCTTGTGCCCTGATCATAAGTTTATATATGAGGATTTTCTATGTTGTAAATCAGCAAGTGAAAGTTATAAACTCACTAATGAACGGTGGAAAATCTGTAATGGACGGTTCAAGGAGGAGGAAATCTGAGAGCAAAGCTGCTCTGACATTAGGAATCATTGTGACAGTTTATTTGCTTTGCTGGATTCCATACTACATCTGTTCCATATCAGCAGTCTCTTCCACAATCATTAATTTTTTGTCATGGGTCGTGTATATTAACTCTGGTCTGAATCCTCTGATCTATGCTTTATTTTATCCCTGGTTTAAAAAGACAGTTAAACACATCTTAACTCTGAAAATACTTCAGCCAGCATCCTCTCTGGTCAATATTTTTACAGTGCATCCATCGTAATTAAACTGGTACAAAGCAAACTAAGCAAACTTCTCTTTACACTCAGTAAAATCAAGGGGAAAATGTTCAATTTTCTCTGTTAGCTTACTGAATAGAAAGAATCACAAATAAAATCTTCAATCTACTGGAAAAAATGGCAAAGGTAGATATTTAATACTTTATGCTTCACTTTCATCGTTCATGTTGAATCTTTGTTATCATAAAACAAAAACAATGACAAAAAGTAAATGATTAAAATGGCTTACACCACATTTCAGAGGGTTAAAACATTAAGTAATTATATCATGATGCATCAGAGTGAGTCAGTCTGATCCAGACACTGTATAAATGAAAGCACAGTAAGAGCAGAGCAAACTCCTAACAGGAGGAGATTCACTCATGGCTTATGAGACAGTGGATCATGAGATTAAATACTGCTTTGCTGCCATCAAATCATGTATCAAGGGAAAATGCTACAATCATGAATGCAATATCACGTTCGTGTTTTTCATTGCTGTCAGCATGGACTGAACTCAGTAATTTCTTTTTAATTGCTACTGATTGTTAAGTTGCTGTGTGTCACCCTTTACTGTACTTATATAAAACCACAACTAAAACTTTAGTGAACATTTGTGTCTGCTGTTTTTTTTTTTTTTTTTTTCTTCAAGTTACAATAGTGGCTATTTTGAAACAGTTAAGCTAAAGTTTTTTGCCATATGTTTTTTTTTTGTTGTTGATGTTGTTTTTACTTTGTTACTTTTCACTGTCAAGCACCAGATAAAATAGTAAGGTATTGTAAGGTTAAGAATAATTGTAAGGGTGTAATGAGAGTAAGGGGCATTTGCAAAGGTTGTACATTTTCTTTATTTTTGTAATTTTGATAGGTGATACTAGTTATGCATAAACTGCATACTTTACCTTCAAGCAAACTTTTCACACACATTGGAATTGATCAGTTGTTCATGAATTGTGTTGCATTAACTCATTAAGTAAACTGCAACCAAAAAGAACAATCAAGAAACAATTCATCACGTAATCAGTCATGTTGCATCTGCTGTAACAGATAACCAAAAAAAAAAAAAAAAAGTGTAAGCAGGGCTCCAGACTAACATTTGAGAGCGGTGACACTGGTCTACAGATAGTGGCAACAACACCTGATTTGATGGCACCAAAATAATGAATAATAATTAATGATATTAATTAGCAATATTTCATGTTTTATCTCTTGGAAATGCACATTTGACAGTAGTTTCACTTGACAGTAGCAATAGCATGAGCTGGGATGTTAATGTATTTATTTTCATTAACAAAAACCGTAACATCTGTTAATAACTGTAGCAACAGCCCACAAGGCTTGCTCTGTTGCCCACTCAGCCTCGTCCCAAGCCAGAGCCTGAGCTCTAACAACACTCCCCAGACCACTATGCTATCCCTTCCCCAAACGCCAGGGACCCCGTCCCAAGGTGACATTGGACCCTGAGCTGCAGAAGCCACCCTGATGCATCTGGAGAGAAGAGGAGAGGGCTAGGTCCCATTATGGCTAGACTTCCCTCAAAGAAGTTTCACGTAGGGGTGGCTCGATACCACTTTTTCAGAACCGATCCCGATCCGATTCCAAAAATTCTGAGTATCGGCCGATATTGATATCGATCCGATACCAGAGCAGTTTTTATTTTTATTTAATTTATTTTTTTATTAATGTATAATTATATAATTATTAATGTAGAATTTCTATACCTCAATGTGTGTTGAACTGATCATCACTCTTTTGTGTTACACACAATACTAAATATAGACAACTTTCTTATAAAGAAAACTGAAAAAAAAAAAAAACATTTCATAATCTATGACAAAAATACAATTATAAACTAACTTAGTGGATAATTCGGCAAAAGTTACTCTAGAAAAATCATGAGTGCACATTAATTTGATAAAATCTAAACTTTTATAGCTCGTTTCCACTGAGCGGTATGGTATAGTACAGTTCAGTACAGTATGATTCGGTATGGGTAACCCTGATCAGGCTTGTGTTTCCACTGCCAATAGTACCCTTACTTGGTAGGAGTGGTGTATGCCGAAAAGTAGCGATCTGCCTCTTTTTGTTAAATGTCAGTTTTAATGAACAATAATAGCCATTATAAAAGTATAAGTACAAAGTATAAGAGGTTTATATAAGAGGAAATAAAGACAAAAGCAAACAATTCAGTCAAACGTATGCTACAGGTCAGCGCTGTGCTACGGTAAAGTTCAAAATAAATATATAAAGTTAAACATAACTTTGTGCTCAGCCAAAACGATATGACCAGGAACAAATAATATTCATGAGACCACGAATGCCTGTTAAATATAGCTTACCAAAAACGAATTGTATCTATTCGAATTGTACGTTTAATCACTACAGAGACATTGGCAAATATTGGAAGGACTAGCTGAGCTAAGGCTGCTTCAGTTAAGTTAAGTCGTGACGTATTGTCAAGTATGGTGACCCTGTCATGATGGAAACGCAGAAATAGTATGCAAGTAAACTCTCTCTTTATTAAACCATAGAAATGATGATAGATATAGTCCAAAGAGAAACAGGATAGTGGCGCAGGGACTTCGATGGTCAGATGAGTGCCGTGAAGAGAAGTGCGGATGAGACGTGACGAATCCAGAGTGACAAGTCCACAGGAACACGAACAGGAACGTAGAAGACACCAGACTGGAACGAAGACGGGATAATAATAATAATAATAATAATTTTTATTTATATAGCGCCTTTCTAGCACTCAAGGTCGCTTTACAAATCAGGCTTAAGGAACAGAGACAATAGACATCAATACACACAAAAAAAAAACCCTGAGTAATATACAGAAACCACTTACAAGATTAGATTACAAACAGAAAGAATGATGAGAAACATCCATAACAGGGTACAGTTCACAGTCAATGACGTGAAGAGTAATAGTCAGAAAAAAAATGTTTTTTTAAGAGGTTTTAAAGGAGAGAAGGGAGGATGCCTGACGGATGGTTTGGGAAGAGCATTCCACAATCTGGGAGCAACAACACTGAAGGCCCTAGCTCCCATTGTCACCAGACAAAATTTAGGGGTGACTAACAATCCCTCACTAGAAGATCTTAATGAACGGGCAGGAACATATGGCAGAAGTAGATCAGATAAATAAGGAGGAGCAATGTTATGGTGGGCTTTATAAGTGAGAATTAGTATTTTGAAGTTTATACGCAAGGAAACCGGGAGCCAATGAAGATGATAAAGGATAGGGGTAATGTGATCGTTCTTTCTAGTGTGAGTAATCAAGCGAGCAGCAGAGTTTTGAACATACTGTAGTCGTTTGATATTATTAGCTGAGATGCCACAAAAAAGTGAATTACAATAATCTAATTGGGATGTAACAAAGGCATGTATAACAGTTTCAACATCTTGCTGACTGAGAGAGGATCGAATACGCGAGATATTACGTAGATGGAAAAAGCTGTCTTAACCACTTTACCAATATGATCGTTGAATGAAAGAGTAGAATCAATGAGAACACCAAGATTGCAAACTTTAGTGGAGGGCATAATCAGATCACCATCCAGATCCAGCAGTTGACTAGAATGCTTTGACACAACAGCTTTAGAGCCAATCAGAATTAGCTCAGTTTTATTAGAGTTAAATCTAAGGTAACTTGCCTCTAGCCAAAGCTTGAGTTCCTTGATGCAATTTGTTAATGAAGGCGGAGGAAACACTGAAGTGGAAGGTGTACTAAAATAAATCTGAATGTCATCTGCGTAGCAGTGGAAGTTAAACCCATATTGCTTAATTATTTGTCCAATAGGTAGCATATAAATGGTGAAGAGGAGAGGGCCCAAAACAGAACCCTGAGGTACACCAGAGCTGATGAATTTGGTAGATGATCTGTGATTCTGGTATATAACAAATTGTTGCCTCCCAGTCAAATAGGAGGAAAACCAATCAAGGGCTGTGCCAGTAATTCCAATTTCTGAAAGTCGTGAAAGGAGTATCTCATGAGAAACAGTGTCAAAAGCTGAGCTGAGGTCTAATAGAAGGAGAGTGCTAAGAGCACCAGAATCAGAAGCTAAAAGAAGATCATTGATAACCTTAACCAGGGCTGTTTCCGTACTGTGCAATGGGCGAAAACCAGACTGGAAGGGCTCATAGAGGTTGTGTTCAGTTAAGTAGGTCTGTAACTGGGAGGCAACAACTTTTTCTAATATCTTAGAGAGAAAGGATAAGTTAGAAATAGGCCTATAGCTACTTAGGGAAGAAGGTCCGAGACCATGCTTTTTAAGAACTGGAGTGACAGCAGCAATCTTAAGCTTGGAAGGTACAGTTCCGGATGATATTGACATGTTAATGAAATGAGTGATGGGTATTGACAGGGCAGGCAAGCAATTCTTTAGTAAGAGGGTAGGTGCAGGATCAAGAAGACTAGTAGAGGAGTTAGACAGCCTGATCATCTCATCAACCACTGTGGGGGCGATAGAGTCAAAACTAGGGAGACTATGAGCGTGGCTTGAAGAGAGAAGTTCAGTAGTGGGAGCAGAGGTAGGGTGTAGACAGGTATCAGATGTTTTACTCTGAAAAAAAGTTCAGGAAAGCGTCACACATTTGATCAGAGCTTTCTAGAGACCGTGAAGGAGGCTGAATTAACTTTTTAATTGAAGTAAATAATGTTCTAGGCCTGTTTTTGGACTTATTAATAAAAGTGGAGAAATAAGATGAACGGGCTGCATTAAGAGCATTCCTGTACTGCTTAATGTGTTCAGTATAAGCCAAGGAGTGAACAACAAGGCCAGTTTTCTTATAAAGCCTTTCTAGCCGGCCTTTGGTTTTATTGCCCTAAGCTCAGTATTGAACCAAGGGAGCAACGCGAGGAAGGGACCTGTCTAAATTTTAAGGGTGCAAATTGATTCAAAATAGTAGAAATACTTTCATCATAGAGATTAACAATGTCTTCAGCACTGGAAAGACTATAGCAACCAGAAAGGGGGGAATCACTAAGTGCAGCAGAGAATGACAGTGGATCAACCAACTTCCAAGCACGATAAACAATCGGAGATTTAGCAACAGATTTTGGAGTATACAAATCACAAGAAAATTCAATCAGTTTATGATCAGAGATACCTATGTCAGAGCCTTTAGAGGCAATAATGTCAATACCTGTAGAACAAACCAAATCCAGTGTGTGGCCATGTACATGAGTTGGAAAATCAATATGTTGCTGCAGATTAAAACAATCAAGGACAGACATGAATTCAAGGGCATGAACAGTATCAGTATCAACATGAATATTGAAATCCCCTAGCAATAGCATAGCTGTAGATTGGGCAGAAGCAACTGTCAGCAATTCACAGATATCTGATAGAAATTGTATATTAATTTTAGGAGGACGATACACCAGTATTATGAGCAGTGAAGTGTGACCAGTGATTTTAAATGCCAAATATTCAAACGATGTCACCTCGTGGAAAGGAGACAGCTTAATATGAAGACTCTGGCGATAGACTACCGCCAAGCCCCCACCCCTTCCTCCGATTCGGGGCTTAGTCAAAGTACCGAAACCAGGAGGAGAGAGCAGATTAAGTTCAACAAAGTCATTAGATGCTTGCCAGGTTTCTGTGAGCATCAGCATATCACAGTTATTTTCAGAGATGAAGTGCCGAAGAAACGTTCCTTTCCCAGTTAGAGACCGAGTAAAGAGTACTTGGGATCAAACACAACCTGGACTCACAAACAACGATCTGACAAAGGAGATGAGAAAGTGGTGAGTATTTAAAGGTGATGTGATGAGCTGCAGCTGGTGATGATGATTGAATCAACTAGATCGTTGATCAGTGCTGATGAGTCGGCACGCCCACACACTCTCACACACACATAAACAACGAGCACGAGACGAGAAGGAAACATAGGATTTATGAACCGTGACAGTACCCCCCCCCCCTAGGAACGCCTCCTGGCGTTCCCAGGCTCCCTTACCTGTCGATTATAATCATCGATAAGGGTGTGGTCCAGGATGTCTCTAGCCGGTACCCAACTTCTCTCCTCCGGACCGTAACCTTCCCAGTCCACCAAGTACTGAAATCCGCGTCCCCTCCGTCTTGAGTCCAGAATACGATTGACCGAATAGGTGGGTTCCCCGTCTACGAGTCGCGGCGGGGGGGGAAGCGGGGCCGGCGGATTAATACGCGAACGAAAAACGGGCTTTATTTTAGATACATGAAAGACGGGATGAATTCTCCTGTACGCCGGAGGAAGGTTGAGGCGGACTGCCACCAGACTAATGATCTTGGTGACAGTGAACGGGCCAATGAATTTGGGTGCAAGTTTATTAGACACGGAGCGGAGAGGAATGTTCTTGGTAGAAAGCCACACTCTTTGACCAGCGACGTATACGGGAGGCCTAGACCGGTGGCGGTTGGCTTTGGCCTTGGTGCGTGACCCCACTTGGAGTAGAGTCTCACGGGCTCTAGTCCAAGTGCGGTTACACCTCTGGACGAAGGCGTGGACGGAGGGGACCGCGACCTCGGATTCCAGACTAGGAAAAATTGGTGGCTGGTAACCTACGCTACACTCAAACGGAGATAAGCCCGTGGATGACACTGACAACGTATTGTGGGCGTACTCCACCATAGACAGTTGTTGGCTCCACGAGGAAGGATTCTTGGATACCACACACCGCAGCGTTCCTTCTAAATCTTGGTTGGCTCGCTCAGTTTGACCATTGCTCTGGGGGTGGAACCCTGAGGACAGACTGACAGTCGCCCCCAGTAACTTACAAAACTCTCGGCAAAATCTGGACACAAATTGGGGTCCTCTGTCGGAAGCCACGTCCATCGGGAGGCCATGTAACCGAAAGACGTGGTTAACGACAATCAACGCTGTCTCCTTGGCTGAGGGTAATTTGGGCAAGGGAATTAAATGGGCCGCCTTCGAGAACCGGTACACCACGATCAAAACTACAGTGTGACCCTGGGAGGGTCGGAGGGCGGTGACAAAATCTAGCGCGATATGGGACCAGGGTCTCAAAGGAACCGGCAGCGGTTGAAGTAACCCATCTGGGGGTCGATTGGAAGACTTACCAGTGGCACAAACTGAGCAAGTCAAGACAAAATTGTGAACGTCACGAGCCATGAGAGGCCACCAGAATCGTTGCTTGACTAAAAATTTAGTACGACTGACTCCTGGATGACAAGCCACATTGGAACAATGTCCCCACTGAATAACGCTGGACCAAAACCCCTCAGGCACAAATAAATGGTTCGGTGGGCAACGGGCTGGAGGTGTTACCCCTTCTAAGGCCGCTTTGACCTTCGATTTGACCTCCCATGTGAGTGTAGAGACAAATAGGGTCTCAGGTAAAATGCACTCGGGAGTAGACGGGCGTTCGGAACGGTCAAAAATATGCGATAAAGAATCGGGTTTGATGTTCTTGGAACCCTGGTGGTACGAGAGAGTAAAATCAAAACGACCGAAAAAAAGAGACCACCGAGCCTGCCTGGAGTTTAATCTTTTAGCCGTTCTAATGTATTCCAAATTCTTATGATCGGTCCAGACGATAAAAGGTACCCCCGACCCTTCTAACCAGTGGCGCCATTCCTTCAATGCTAACTTAACTGTCAACAACTCTCTGTTACCAATGTCATAATTGCATTCGGCTGAGGACAGACGATGAGACAAAAACGCGCAAGGGTGCATCTTGTCGTCTGAGGGAGAGCGCTGGGATAGCACTGCACCTAGCCCCACCTCTGACGCATCGACCTCCACCACGAACTGACGTGAAGGATCAGGGGTAATCAGGATAGGGGCTGAAACGAAGCAACCTTTAAGTTTGGTAAACGCAGCCTCGGCTGCGTCTGACCACCTGAACGTCGTTCTGGGGGAGGTCAAGGCGGTCAGAGGCGCGGCTAGTTGGCTGAAATTGCGAATGAAACGCCGGTAGAAATTGGCGAATCCCAGAAACCTCTGTAGGGCCTTACGGGAATCTGGGCTTGGCCATTCCACCACAGCCTTGATCTTCTCCAGGTCCATATGCATTCCCTCAATCGACACGATGTAACCTAAAAAAGGAACAGACTGTGCATGAAAATCGCATTTCTCCGCCTTGACAAAAAGCCCATTCTCTAGCAACCTCTGGAGCACTTGTTGGACATGCTGCACATGTTCCTGGAGAGACAAAGAAAAAAATCAATATGTCGTCCAGGTAGACATATATGAACTCATCAACCATGTCTCGCAGCACATCGTTGACAAGTGCTTGGAAGACCGCTGAGGAGTTGGACAGCCCGAAGGGCATGACCAAGTATTCAAAATGCCCCCTGGGGGTGTTAAAGGCGGTCTTCCATTCATCCCCTCCTGATGCGAACCAAATGATAAGCATTACGTAAATCCAATTTTGTGAAGATAGACGCTCCCTGCAACCTCTCGAAGGCTGAAGACATCAACGGCAAAGGATAAGTATTCTTTACTGTGATGCTGTTCAGCCTCCGGTAGTCAAAACAAGGTCGCAGGGACCCGTCCTTCTTCCCCACAAAAAAGAACCCCACCCCCGCTGGAGAAGAGGAAGGACGGATGAACCCCGATGCTAGAGAATCAGAAATATATTTCTCCATAGCCTCCCTCTCTGGAACAGAGAGTGAATATAACTTGCCCTTAGGCAGAGATGTACCTGGCAGTAACTCTATGGCACAGTCATAGGGACGATGCGGGGGAAGAGAAGCAGCCCGAGACTTACTGAACACCTCCTTCAGGTCCAGGTACTCCGCGGGCATGTTAGATAAATCCACTGCCTCCTCCTGAAACACAGGGACAGAAACAGACGGACAGGCAGACACTAGACAAGACTTATGACAATGACTGCTCCATGCCGACACAGACTTCAATTGCCAGTCCACTTTAGGGTTGTGACGGGTGAGCCATGGGTGACCAAGGACGATGGGTGCAAGGGGGGTGTCCAGTATGTAAAAGGAGATGGTTTCGGTGTGATTGCCTGATGTGATGAGGGTGACGTCTTCCGTGATGAATGAGATGGTGGGAAGTTCCTGGCCGTTGAGAGCGTGTACTGAGATCTTGTGTGTGAGGGGTCTGAGGGGAACTTGGAGTTTACGTGCGAATGTGTGATCCATGAAATTACCTTCTGCCCCAGAATCCAGAAGTGCTCGACAGTCGTGAAGGTGAGTTGACCATCTCAGTCTTACAAGAAGGAGAGTAGATGTGGATGAGGTCTTCTCGGCGGAGATCCCACCCGATAGTAGCCTCATACTTACTATCGGGCTGGGCCTTTTAACGGACAGGTATAGGCGAAATGACCCGCTCCTCCACAGTACATGCAGAGGCCCTGGGACCTCCGCCTCTCCTTCTCCTCCCGGGAAAGCCGAGCTCGCCCCACCTGCATGGGCTCGTGATCGTAGACAGGGCTGACCACGTCCCCGCCTCCAAACCGTTGGCCCTCGATCCCTCCGGTGGGACGACTGGGCTGTGTGCGGCGATCCATACATGATAAACGTGCGTCCACTCTTAATGCCAGGGCGATCAGTTCGTTGAGTGATGTGGGAAGGTCCATGGCATAGATCTCCTTTTGGACGCGGTCAGCCAGCCCATGCAGGAACATGTCCCACTGCGCTTCCTCGTTCCATTGACTCTCCGCCGCTAGGGTCCGAAACTCGATCGAAAAGTCAGATTACGGACCTCTCTCCCTGTCGCAAATCGGCCAGCATCCTTGCTGCCTCTCTACCAGCAACGGCCCGATCGAACACCCGTCTCATCTCGGCGGAGAGATCCTGGAATGAGGCACAGCATGGATCTTGATTCTCCCACACCGCTGTTCCCCAGAGTGCCGCTTTCCCAGTCAGTAGCGTCAACACAAAAGCGACCTTGGCTCGCTCATTTTGAATGTCCTGGGTTGGAGAGAAAAATGCATGGAACATCGTGTTAGGAATGCTCGACAGTAGTTGGGTTCACCTGCATATGACTCTGGGACTGGTAGGCGGGGCTCTGACTGAAACCTCGCAGATGTTGGAGCTGTTGGGTGAGCTCGGACACCTGCGCCACTAGAACCTGAACAGCGCGAGCTGTATCGCTGAGGTTCTTTTCCTGGGAATCCATACGAAGTATGCTGCTGTTCACGAAGTCTTCCAGCGATCCGGTAGAGCTACTCGCTGCTTCCATAGAAGGGTCAGATCGTTCTGTCATGATGGAAATGTGGAAACAGTATGCAAGTAAACTCTCTCTTTATTAAACCATAGAAATTATTATAGATATAGTCCAAAGAGAAACAGGATAGTGGCGCAGGGACTTCGATGGTCAGATGAGTGCCGTGAAGAGAAGTGCGGATGAGACGTGACGTATCCAGAGTGACAAGTCCACAGGAACACGAATAGGAACGTAGAAGACACCAGACTGGAACGAAGACCAAACACAACCGGGACTCACAAACAACGATCTGACAAAGGAGATGAGAAAGTGGTGAGTATTTAAAGGTGATGTGATAAGCTGCAGCTGGTGATGATGATTGAATCAACTAGATCGTTGATCAGTGCTGATGAGTCGGCACGCCCACACACACATAAACAACGAGCACAAGACGAGAAGGAAACATAGGATTTATGAACCGTGACAGACCCATACTCGAAATTGGTGCTCTGCATTTAAAAAGTGCACACACACAGAAGTGAGTAATGAACAAATGCACACACACACAGTGAACACACACCCGGAGCAGTGGGCAGCCATTGCTCCAGAGCCCGGGGAGCAATTAGGGGTTCGGTGCCTTGCTATTCATTCACAATCCCCACCTTCAATTCCTGCCAGCGCGAGAATTGAACCGGCAACCTTCAGGTTACAAGCCCGACTCCCTAACCATTAGGCCACGACTACCCCTGCTCCGAAATCAGAAAATTTTCAAATAGGCGCTATCTTTATAAATAAACCGTAGATTTGAGTTTTAAACAATTACATTCTCGCCTGAAAAACTCTTAAAACTACATTTCATGATACAATAACAGTATATTTAGAAAATTACGTGGGTTTTTGGGCAATGAGAAAGTCCACAAGAACAGACAAGAACGCATATTGAGAAACGGCTATTGTATGTGTGAAAGTATAAAACTATAAAATAAACTGTTATATTTTTTTGTGTTTGCGCACTCTGATGTAAATAAGCCCAACACTCATGGACAGCAGAGCGGAACAAGTGAAGGAGAAGCTTTATCCCCTTGTATCACACAAAAGTGACGATTCTAGTCAACAAATCAACGTTCTGCAGTGAGTTTAGCTTCACCCTTTTGGTACACTTTGCTGTGCTAGGTACCCCAGCGGAAGGGTACCAAAAAAGTGGTATGGTACAGTTCGCTATTTTGGTACCATTCACAACTTCTGACAGTGGAAACAGAAATAATTGCTATTAATAATCTGTCATTGTGCAAAAGTATTTTAATACGAAAGGCTCCAATACAGAGCGGCACAAAGAGCTTATGTGCATCCCGTGTGCAGAATGACGCGCTTGAAGCAACACGGAGTCGCAGCGTGCAGCATAGAAAAGTTCAAAGCACAAAGGGAAGAGACATTGATTGATGCATAGTGTATAAAATTATGCTTTTCTTTTAACTGTTTTAAATTACTGTGCTCGTGAAGAACAATTCATAGTGCTCTCTACTCTAACAAAACGCAAAATAAAGTCATTTTATGCAAAACAATTTATCTTTATTTACAGATCAAGTATAATGTAGCAAATTGGCACAAAGGGGGAATATTAATAATTAATCATAACGCTTTATAATTAATTATAATATTTGGATAAGTTAATAGAATTAGCAAAATAAAGCAGAATTTACAGTACAAGCAATTGACTAGGTCATCTAGCGACCGTATTGATTATTTATGAATTCAAAGAAATCTTAATTTCCAGGGTAAGAGAAATACCCTTTTTAAGGTACAGTACTACTCAGAGCATGTAACAAGATCAAAATCGTTAAATTGACTGTTGCAAGCAGGGAATCAGAAACAAATGCTCATATGTATTGTGCACAAAGTAATAACAAAGTTATTAATTAAATCACAAACACCTAACTAGACTACACAAATCACACATACATGGGAAGGGTAAGTGAGATTGGATGAATGAAACTGGACAGAAACAGGGGAAATGAGGCTGAGTTGGCCATCTGAAAGAACCATCAGTCTCTAATTCAGAGCACAGTATACGATAGCTTACAACAAACCTCTGTGTGGTGAAAGGAACAATACTTGCATTTGACTTGGCTGTGGAATGAGAGTCTCGTGAAGCTTCTGAAGAAGGTCTGGATGGTTCAATTCGATGGCTGAAGTTTCAATCTCTTGAAACTCTGAGGTTGTTCTTGACTCTGTTGGGGTTGAGAGAGTCCCCTCTCCTAAGTAAGCACATGGCTGGGTGTAAAATGGGGAAGTGGAACTGCAGGTCGCAGTCCAGAGATGAAGATGCAGAGACTACCGGGAGCAGGGAGAGAGAAATGTCTGAGCGAGGGCATTTCCATGATGGTGAATTCCAGGGTTGAGTGAAGATGAACTCCAGTGGTATTAGTTTGACTCTTTGTGGTCAAGAGCCATCTCCCCAGGCTAAGGAGATCGCACACGGCTCTATATGTTGGGGCCTGCCGGGCGCGCCCGCACCGGCTCAGGCGCTCCGTGAGTCCAACCACACGGGCAGCAATCGGAAGATTTTGCAGAAGAGAGGGCGGACCTGTGCGTGAGCCCTTTAAAGTCAGGGAAGAGTCACACCTTTCAGGATGGGCCTGACCAATGAGAAAGGCTGAATTTCCAAGCGGGAGGCTGGAAATATTGGGGGGTTTTATGACCCTTTGTCTGAGAGCATGGTTCGAATGGCTCAGGCAGTCTATACTTTGATTATGCGTCATCAAATGAGCATTAATTTGGTAGGAGACATGATATAGGTGGGGTTACATTAACTAGTACTTCACTCATACAGCATGCATAAAGCAAAATACAACGCAAGAGACACTATACAAGATAGTTAAAATCGTACAAACAATGTCCTGGGATGCATGTTTATCTGTAGAAAGGTTTGTCTATGAGTGACAAGGAGGAAAGTTTTGTTTGTATGGGCATTACGTGGGTTTCAGAAGGGTCCGTTCTTACGGTACGTCACATCACACATACTTTTGAGCAATAAAACAGTCTTATCAGATGGTTGCCCTGGTAACTGAGCCCTTTAGGGTGCTCTTTCGGGGGGAAGGGTCCATAGACCCTCACAGTGAGAGGGTTTGCTGGTTTATTCATTAAATATAATTAATAAATGTGTGTCTGATTAGTTCAAACGCTACAAATAATATTAGCAACATTAAATCATCTTGAAGAGAGTTTCATGGTCTTGACTGTCGTAACCAGTATTGGGAAGTAACTAGTTACATGTAACGGAATTACGTAATTTAATTACAAAATAAAAGTAACTGTAATCAGTTACAGTTACTGAGAAAAAATATGTAATTAAATTACAGTTACTTATGAAAATGTTAAGGATTACAGGGGGGGGGGGATTTGCTTTTTTTTTTTTTTTCACATACACTCCCACATACAGATTTAATTGATTTATTTCATAAATTGCAGTGGGTGCTCTAAAATATGAAACAACAATGTTTCAGGAGTTTATAATATGCTCATTTGATAACTCTTTTATAATTTTATCAAGTGATTCATATCACTTTTATGTCCTATATGGGTTTATGTATATTCTTTATTTTTTTAAGATTAACTGTTTTTTTAAAGGCATTGTTAGATTCCAGTGTTTCCTGTCATAGCTATGCAAAGATTTGATTTCAAAAACAGTATCATTGCTATTAAACTATTATGATTTTAAATATGTATTTAACCTCAGAATGATCTCAAAGTAAGTCTGATTTTGTGGTGGCAATGCTTCAAAGGGGACATTGGATGCCCATTTTCCACAAGTTGGTACGATTCTTTAGGGTATTCTTGAAATGGTCCCAGTGGTCGTGTAAAACAACACCCTTTTTACCTTGTCAAAAACAGCTCTGTTCACAGTGACTCGTTTCGGTTCATATCTCTTTACATGATAATGAGCTCTGCTCACCCCGCCCCTCTCTTCCGTGGAAAAGCAAAGGCGATTCGCAAATAATCATTAAAAAAAATATAAAGTGTGAGACTTACTACTTCTGGAGGTGCAGCTGGATCATGAAAAATGGGTACTGATCTATTCTTGAGTTTTAACTTTTTAACAAAACTTGCCTGAATTGTCCCTCATTCAGAAAGAAAAGGAGAAAATGATTTGCGCAGACATAAACAAATTTAGGAGTATTCGTTGGCGCATTACCATCAAACTGCGTCCTCAGTGTCTGGAGAAAGTTAGGACTCTTATATTCTTGTACATCTAACAACAAAACACCTGCATTGCTTACAAGACATTGTTGTCGCTACAGTTGCTCATGCGCGGAGAAAATGTCAGACTGCGTACAACTGGCTGAGGGTGAAATATGCTAATATGGGACAGTACATCAGAGGTTGTGGGAGGGGCCTGAGCAATATGACATCATATTGGCTTGATAACTGTTTAGGTTTTTGGGGGATTAAAAAAAGGAATTGTAGGGTGGTTGTGTCTACGCACTACTAATTTATATGCAAATGAAGATATTCATCCAATGTCTCCTTTAAAATTAAAATATTACAGTCTTCATTCAAGTGAAGAAGGATTTTGAAAGTCTGACAGTAATAAGTGTTGAGCACTACTGTAAGGTTAACCCTGTCTGCTTTACATGTTTCAAAATGAATAACAGTTGAAAACATTGAAATTTCAAAAAGTAATCAAATGTAATCAGTTACATTAATAAATTCATTGAAAAGTTACACTACTTATTACATTTTAAGTAGGGTAACTTGTAATCTGTAACCCATTACATTTTCAAAGTAACCTTCCCAACACTGGTCATAACCGAACGTGACACGCAGTTTGAACGCTGAATGGAGGATGACAGACAGCTGCAGCGGAGAGAGTTTACGTCAACTTGACTTAAATATTCATCTGTACTTCACATTAAACTGTGGAACAGCTTCAGAACACTTGGAATATAGTGTATGAAAACTTTATGGTGCTTTATGATGTTTTTGTGGCTTTCATGGGGCTTAACAATAACACAGAATAGTATACGCAAATGATCTGATTTGGATCGGTCTCGTCTTTAGTAGTGATACCGATACTAAATATCGGTTCAGCGAACCCCTAAAAACAGTCCATGTGACATCAGTGGCTCGACTTCAATTGTATATGAATTGTACATAAAATATATGAAGAAAGTTTGGTAACACTTTACAATAAGGTGTCATTTGTTAACATTAGTTAGTGTATTAACTAACATGAACAAACAATGAACAATGCATTTCATACACTATTTATTAATCTTTGTTAATGTTAGTTAATGAAAATACAGTTGTTCATTGTTTATTCATGTTAGTTCACAGTGCATTAACTAATGTTAACAAACACAACCTATGATTTTAATAATGCATTGATAAATGCTGAAATTAACATTAACTAAGATTAATAAATGTTGTAGAAGTATTGTTAATTCTTAGTTCATGTTTACTAATGTTGTTGAATGAATGAATGAATGAATGAGGCATTTATATAGCGCTTTCATGTGTATTGCAATACACCCAAAGCGCTTTACAATCATGTGGGTGTGGGTGTGTGTGTGTGGGGGTCTCTCCTCAACCACCACCAGTGTGCAGCATCCACTTGGATGATGCGACGGCAGCCACAGGACAACGGCGCCAGTGCGCTCACAACACACCAGCTACAGGTGGAGAGGAGAGAGTGTCGTAGAGCCAATCAAGTGGATGGGGATTATTGGGAAGCCATGATTGACAAGGGCCAGTGGAGGGAATTTGGCCAGGACACCTTGTTAACTAATGAACCTTATTGTAAAGTGTTACCGAAAGTTTTGTTGTGGTTGTATTTGCTGTGATGTTTTTATTTTTTATCAGTTTTTGTCATGATGTCTTATAAAAATGTGTCTGTTTGTGAGGTTGGTGCTGCATAAATTGCACTGTGAAGGGACAAAAAAGATATTACTACTACTACTAATACTGTAATGACTTGTAGTTGACATGCAGTTGCAAAGTTACTTTTCAACAGTTGTCTAAAGGGTACCATCAAAATAATCAAACTGATATTACAATAAATAAATAAACACTTATGCTACCTGAAGCAAACAACTTATAAATAATATGACCACATTATAAATCCAGTAACACTTTAGAATAATGGTCCGTTGTTAACAAGTAACTATGCAGGAAGTAATAGGTAGCACTACATTAACACTTAACTTAATACTATTAACTAATAGAGAAGTAAGATTAACTAAGTAGTAGCAAATTTAGGAGAAAGGTAGTTCCTTATTAGATATTTGATACTTATTAAATAAAAATCTCCTCATTGAGAACTACTTGTGAACTATGACCAATTAATAAAGAATAACCAATTAATTACTAATCACAACAGTAACGTCTTAAAAGTGAACAATTGGGGAGGACTTTTCTTGAATATAAATAATGATGTTTTACATCAGTAATGAAGGCATCGACTGCATTTATATTGTGTTAAGCACAAAACAGCATATTCCAGATTACAGTGCCTGGTAAAATATCACTAGTGCATCACACAAATGTATGAATGTACACTATGTGTCAGATTTAAATATTTTGGTTTCACTTTATTTTGATGGTCCCTTTAACACATTCTATTGACTATAAGTAATGTTGCACCTACATTTCTACTAACTCTCATTAGAGTGTTAGTAGTGTATTAGTAGACTGGTAGGGTTAGGGTTAGATTAAGTTGACACGTTCTTGCAAAGTTACTTATAGTCAGTAGAATATCTGTTGGGAGACCAACACAATAAGGAGTTAGTAGATATGAAGCCGACAGTCTACTAATAATCTAATGAGAGTTTGTTGACAAGTAGTTGCAACATTACTTAGTGTTTTGAACAGAATGTTCAAAAGGGACCATCAAAATAAATTGTTAAATAACTTATTAAATTACTTAGTAATTACTGAGTGGTTAAGGTGTTTTTCACTTTAAAATAATGGTCCAGATCACTAGTAGTTCCTGCTGGCTGACAAGGTAACGTTTGAGAGGGGCTAATGTATTTTTCACTTTAAAGCTAAGGTGCTACTAAGGAACTACTAGTGATCTGGACCATTATTTTAAAGTGAAAAACATGTTAACCCCTCAGTAATTACTCACACATAAATTAATAAGTTATGTAATGTTTTATATCTGACACATGATACAGTCATACATTTGTGTGAAGCACTAGTGATATTTTACCAGTAAGTCATTTGGAGTGGGATACATATTGAAATGACATAAAACAGAGTTCATAATTTTGAACTAATTCAATCATGAGCTTGTCAGCATCACTTCCTAATTATTAACATTTTTAAGTGAATTATCATTTTTATTATTATTCTGTTTTTGATTGAAATAAACGGAGAACATCCATCCTTTGGTAAGAGTAGAAGTCACAATTTCAAACTGTAGCCGACTTATTTGGGGGATATCATATTCATAAATTAGTTTCCACAAAGAACCCAATTGCTCACTTTTAAGACGTTACTGTTGTGATTAGTAATTAATTGGTTATTCTTTATTAATTGGTCATAGTTGTCACAGTATGGGTCGGACACGGGATGAGTATATAAAAATATAGATTTATTAGACACAATGAGTTTTAGAGGAAAAGGCAAGGAGGTAGAGATGATCTTGAATCCACACACACTATATCTTGTTCCAGGAGCGGAGACCGGGGCTTGACAGACAGACGGATCCAGGGGAGAACGATCTAGGAGGATGAGAGGAACACAAGGAGCAGACACAGAAGGTAAGACTTTCGAGGTAGGTAGAATTTAAAGGATATTTGTTCTTTGTCTCAACAGGTAGCTGAAGAGGAGTCCAGGTCGTGTCGACGAGATCGGACGGTGAGTGTGTGTGGAGATGGTGTTTATATCTTGAGTGCTGGTGATGAGTTGATGAGGTGCAGGTGGACGTGATCAGTACTCAGGTGAGGTGGGGCGTTGTGATTGGTGGAAGGTCGGGCCTGGCCGATCCGTGACAGTACCCCCCTCTCCACGGCCCGCTCCTGAGGGCCGCCCTCGGCGTCGTGGTGGTCTGCCCCGGCCCCGGGGTGCTGGCTGATCCGGGTGTGCTAGGTGGAATTCCTCCAGGAGTGTGGGATCGAGAATGTCTTCTCTTGGCACCCATGAGCGTTCTTCCGGACCGTAGCCCTCCCAGTCCACAAGATATTCTAGCTTACCACCACGGCGCCGAGAATTCAGGATTTCCTTCACCTTGTAGATGGTTCCGTCTTCCACGATGAGAGGAGAGGGGTTCCTCCGCTTGGCCAGGCCCTGGGGAGAGGAGGAGAGAAGGGTTTTAGGAGTGATACGTGGAAGGTTGGGTGAATTTTGTATTGTGGTGGCAGTTGTAATTTGTAGGTGACTGGGTTGACTTGCTCCAAGATGGTGAAGGGCCAACGAATCTGGGACTGAGTTTCCGGCTAGGCAGGCGCAGTCTGATGTCCCTGGTGGAGAGCCAGACCTTTTGTCCCGGTTGGTAAGAGGGATTGGCGGTTCTTCGGACGTCCGCAGCCATTCGTTGTCTGCGCACTGCCTGCTGGAGTTGGTGGTGTGCTGCGTCCCAGACCCTCTCGCTCTCTCGGAACCAGTAGTCGATGGTGGGTACCTCAGATGGTTCTCCTGACCAGGGAAACAGGGAGGTTGGAAACCGATGCACGCACTGGAAGGGCGTGAGTCCAGTGGAGCCTTGACGCAAGGAATTTTGGGCGACTCGGCCCAGCCCAGGAACTGGTTCCAAGAGTTCTGGCGGCCATGGCAGAAGGTTCGTAGAAAACGCCCTATTTCCTGTATCTTACGTTCGGTTTGCCCGTTGGATTGCGGATGGTACCCAGATGAGAGGCTGACGGTCACACCTAGGAGAGAGAAGAATGCCTTCCATACTCGGGAGATGAACTGTGGTCCTCTGTCGGATACTATATCTTCTGGAATGCCGTAATACCGGAAGATCTGATTAAATAACATCTCTGCTGTCTGTAACGCAGTGGGAAGGCCTGGGAGAGGTATGAGGTGACAGAACTTTGAGAATCGGTCGACAATGACGAAGATGCAGGTGTCACCGTCGGAGATGGGGAGATCTGTAATGAAGTCTACTCCTAGGTGTGACCAAGGACGGTGTGGTATAGGTAGTGGGAGGAGTTTGCCGGTTGGAAGATGACGGGTGCTTTTTGAGATGGCGCAATCCGGGCAGCCCCGTACGAACCTTCTCACGTCCCTGGCCATGTTGGGCCACCAGAAGCGGTCTTGTAGCAGCGAGAGGGTGGCGTTGGCCCCTGGGTGACCAGTACCTAGGGAGGTGTGAGTAGTGTGAATGAGAGGGATTCGTTGGGTACGTGGAACGTATTGGTGGTCAGGTGGGCAGCCCGGTGGATTGGGAGGAGGATTGGTGGAGGCGACTGGAGGAGAGGTCCATTGGATGGGGCTGCTGATTATTTCTGTGGGTAGAATGGTTTCTGGTGATTCTGGGTCTTCTTCGGGGTTGTGTAGGCGGGATAGGGCGTCTGCTTTTACATTCTTGGGTCCTGGACGGTAGGAGATCTTGAAATTGAATCTAGTGAAGAATAAAGCCCAACGGGCTTGCCTGGGGTTCAACCTTTTGGCGTCACGAAGATACTGGAGGTTTTTGTGGTCAGTTAATACCAGGAATGGATGAGCAGCCCCCTCCAACCAGTGCCTCCACTCTTCTAGGGCAAGTTTGATGGCTAGAAGTTCCCTGTTGCCGATATCATAATTTCTTTCCGCCGGGCTGAGTTTCCGGGAAAAGTAGGCGCATGGATGGAGTTTGGGAGGCGCCCCTGCTGCTGTGATAGGATGGCCCCGACCCCGGTGGTGGATGCATCGACTTCGACTGTGAAGGGTATGTTGGGATTAGGGTGGACCAGGAGTGGTGCGTTGGTGAATGCTATTTTCAAGGTGAAGGCTTTCTGGGCATTAGAGTTCCATGATAGTGTTCTGGGGTTACCTTTTAGGAGATCGGTGAGGGGACTGGTGATGGTACTGTAGTTTGAGAAACCGGCGATAAAAGTTGGAGAATCCTAGGAACCTTTGGAGTTCTTTAATGGTGTTGGGTCGGGGCCAAGAGGTGATGGCTTCCACCTTCCCCTTGTCCATGCGAGTGCCACCACTGCTGATGATGTATCCGAGGAAATGGACGGTAGACTGATGGAAAGTGCATTTCTCAGCTTTGAGGAAGAGATGGTACTGGCGGAGGCGCTGTAGGACCTCCGCAACGTGTTGGCGATGTTCGGCCAGTAAATGAGGATGTCGTCAATATACACAACCACAAAACGATGAAGGAACTCCCGGAGCACCTCATGCATGAAGCCTTGGAAGACTGAAGGAGCATTGACCAGCCCATACGGCATGACCCTATATTCATAATGTCCAGTAGGAGTGACAAATGCGGTCTTCCATTCATCTCCTTTTCTGATGCGAATGAGGTTGTAGGCGCTGCGGAGGTCCAATTTAGTGAAGATGGTGGCACCGCGGAGTTGTTCCAACGCTGTGGGGACAAGGGAAGAGGATATCGAATTTAACTGTGATCTCATTTAGTTTCCGGTAGTCGATGCATGGCCGGAGGCCGCCATCTTTGGCCACGAAGAAGAAACTGGAAGCAGCAGGGAGGTTGATGGGACTATGTAACCTTGTTTCAACGCCTCCTCAATGTACTCCTCCATGGCCTTGTGCTCGGGAGGTGAAAGTGGATAGATTCTCCCGTGTGGTACTGGTTCACCCGGTAGGAGGTCGATGGCGCAGTCCCATGGCCGGTGTGGTGGTAGCTGGGCAGCTTTCTTCGGACAGAAGACGTCATTAAAGTGGGAGTAGCAAGCGGGGATGTCCACGGATTGCTTCTCTATCGGGCTCTCGATGGATGTTGAGTGAACTGGAATGTGAATTGGGTCGTCGGAAACTGGTGATGGACGCCTGGGGAAACAGTGAGGGAAGCAACTCTCACCCCACTTTAAGACTTCTCCTGTCCTCCAAGATAGATGAGGGTTGTGCTGCACCAGCCACGGGCGCCCAAGGATGACGTCCGCAGTGGAGCCCTCCAGAACCAACAGATGTATTTCTTCAAGATGCAACTGACCAATTTGTAGACCAATTGGGCCAACACTCTGACGGACGCAACGTCTTGTTAGCGGTTGTCCAGTTATTGATTGGACCTCATAGGCGTTCTCCGTAGTCGAGGTCGAGAGCCCAAGCTGATGGACGAGGGATCCGGAGATGAAATTCCCCGCTGAGCCGGAGTCGAGGAGGGCGGACACTGAAATTATACAGGAGCCGGCAGTAAGTTGTACGATTGTGGATAGAGGATTCAGTTTAGGTATGTGAGGACGGATGGTACTCACCACGGCTCGTGGGGGTCGAAGTGGGCACTCCAGGATCCTGTGCCCGCTCTCGCCACAATACAGGCATAACCCTTGAGTGATTCTCCTCTGTCTCTCTTTCATCGATAGACGAGTTGAGTCAGTTTGCATCGGTTCTGGAGGGTCACTGGTTTCTGGCGGTTGCGGAGGAGGAGATGCAATGGCATAGGCGGTCTCATTACTGCAGGATTGAATGCGATTAGAGCATCGAATAGCCAGTTGGATAAATTTTTCCAGGCCATAGGTGTCGTCATATGCCGAAAGGTGCAAGCGCAGAGAGGATTAAGCCCTTGTCGAAAAGCGGTTAGAGAGAGGGCTCGTTCCATCCGCTGGCTGCTGCGAGTGTGCGAAATTGGAGAGCATATGCATGAATGGGTGTTGTACCCTGACGTAATCGATATAATTGCTCACCCACAGTCGAGTCTCCAGGGGAGCTGCTGAACACCTCTCTGAAGTGGTGCAGGAAGTTCTGGAACGCGTTTGCGTGGCGGGTCCCGCCTGGTGCAAAATGGTCTCAGCCCAACGAAGTGCCGGTCCAGTTAGGGAGGTGACTATGAAGGCTATCTTGGACTGATCATTCGGGAACATCTGCGGATGTAAGTCCATGGTGAGGTTACATTGTAAGAGAAAGCCATTGCATTCCTCCGCCGCACCAGAGAAGAGCGCTGGCCTGGCCATGGGACTGGCGAAGACAATCGGAGAAGAAGTGTCAGAGGTGGTGCGAGTGGGTGATGATGGTGGAGCTGATGGCACTGGTGGTTTGGGTGATGGCCGATCCGTGACAATAGTTCGCAAGTAGTTCTCAATGAGGAGATTTTTATTTAATAATTATCACATATCTAATAAGGAACTACCTTTGTCCTAAAATTGTTACTTACTGCTTAGTTAATCTTACTTCTCTATTAGTTAATAGTATTAAGTTGAGTGTTAATGTAGTACTAGCTATTACTCCCTGCATAGTTACTTGTTAACAATGGACCATTATTCTAAAGTGTTACCATAAATCCTTTTGGAGGTTTACAAAAAGACTATCATTTCACATTAAAAACTAATAAGATATACTACACTATTGTGCAAATCTTAGACAATGGCAAGATATGAGACTTAAAATAAATTATAACTATTCATTGTAATAATCCATTGTAAATTAAATGGATGCAATGTGTTAATTTGTGTGTTATAAATAATCATACTCTTAAATGCTATAAAATAAGTACTACAATGTATAAAAACTGTTGTTATGATTATTCATCAGATGATACATTTTGTTTATATACTCACACACTATGTATTCATTATAATGCCTTAAGAATACCCTAATAATGAATATGCCCTTATAATAAATATGTGTTACCATACTTCTTGTGTTGCATAGATGTTGTGTAGAAGAGAAAATCTAAAGATAAAACTATGAGTGGAATGATGACAAACTTCATTAATCTATCACAATTTCAATAATCAATAGCATTCCAGCTTAAATTTAAGTGCATTTTTCTCTTTTATGTTTCTCTCAGATGGCATCTCTGTCATGCTATCTATGCATTCATATCAGGACAGGAGTGAAATTTAACATCAGGCCATACAGCTCATTTGGCTCATTATCACTTCAGAGGAAATAAATATTCAATATCCAGTCTGTGACATACGATAAAATGGGTTTCTGCTCTGCCAGTTTGACAATTGAGATATAAATCACCCTAAAAAACGAAATCAAATGTGATAATCATTCAAAACATTAACCAGAGAGGATGCTGGCTTAAATATTTGAAGAGTTAATATGTGTTTAACTAATGTTCTAAACCAGGGGTAAAATAAAGCATAGATAATAGGATTTAGACATGAATTTATATACAATGTAATGCATTTATTAGCTCATTTTATCAGTTTTGGAATCTTATTTTATAGATTCAATGTTGATTTGATTAAATTGATCTTAATTCAAATCTTATACTTTACACCTTATTCACGATTGATAGCATACACTTCAACTATTTGTCCAGCGTCTAGCACGTAGTGTAACTTAGAAATTCTGTTTATTTTATTACGTGGCCAACGATAACACAAACAAAATGCTAGTAGTTTATCAAATATCGAGCAAGGTAACAAAGATCAGAGCAAAGGTTGACTTGAAAATTACACAGCACACGACAATAATTCTTTATGAATTAAACAAGTTTATTTGCTAACTATGGTACAGTATACTAAGCTAAAACACACACACACACGTTCCGGCAAGATGATTGCAATTTGAAGAAAGTTTAAGGTTCTAATGCTCGTTTCCAAGAATTCTGTAAATTCAACCTGAGGAAGTCATAAGCAGAGAACTTTACTATCTTTACTTTTAAGGATTAATTCAACCAACTCAGCGAGATATGGAGATTGTTTGTTACTTGCTTTTCAAGTTGAGTTTGACAGGTACTCTCCGGTTCCGTTTCCTTCCTGGTTGGGAAACCTCCGGGGCTGCTGATTGGCTGCTGAAGTCGTCGTTGCGTGATGTCACTGGGGACCAGTGGCGGCTGCTGGTCTTTCAAAGAGGGGAAGCTGATTTTCGGCCTACATCATAAAAATTGTCCATTTATTTATACGTAAATTCTGCCCTACGTTCCTTTTCAAGAAAATGCTCTGTGACCCTGTTGTACCAACTAGGCGTCTTTCCCAGTGACGCTAGCCTAGCCTACTGTATGAATGAATGAATGAACAAACAATCTAAAAAAAAAAGATATTAAACTCGACAGAGGAAATGTGGGAATTAGGTTAAACTGAAACAAGGAATGTGGTGTATAATAGGGTTGTCACCATACCATAAATATGTCTTACGATACAGCTTAATTTATAATTCAATTCTACAAAATTAATCAAAATGTAATAAATAAATAGATGTAAGTGAAAACAGACACTATTATTCTCTGAATACTTAATGTGAATGAATGACTGGCTATTGTTATCCATGAAGTGATCTAAACAAAACTCATCTTAGCACTGCACAGAAGCTGCATGAAGTGACATTTAGATGTGGCATTTATTCATTTAGACTGTATTTATAATTGCATAAATAATGTTATGAGATTAATGTTTTAAATACTCAATTCTGAATATAGAAATATGTTGGAAAATAATGTAATATGCCTGCTTTTAGACGGGAAACTTTAAAACGGCCAGCAGGTGGCAGAAGTTCCTGATTGAATCACCGAGTCATTCAAATGATTCTTTCAAAACGTCTGAATCTTTCAGGAGCGAATCAAATGACTGTTTTTATGAGTGGCTCAGTGAATCAGTGATTCTCCCAAGACAACGCGGATTTGGATTCGAACACAAACGAAACAAAAACAGCACTCTTGCTCGTGTCTTATTGCCTAAGTGTCAGGAGCATTTTTTGCTTGCATATCTTGAAATTTCTGAGTTAGCAGCATGTATATTAAAACATAACATTATAAATGAATAAAAAATATATATAATGATTGATAAGAACCAAGTGCAAAGCCGCGATGGGACTGAGCTCCAATAGCTTCAGCTTCAGCGACTTTTTATAGGACAAAACCACTGTCAATCAAACTGAGATGCAGTCTTTCGACAGACCCTCCAATCATCACGCAGAAGCCAGGAGTCCAGGCACGCCCACTCCTCCATTCACCCCCAGGGACGCTGAGCGTCCGTGGGCAGGACATAATCGCAGCATTTATCCAATGACCGTCTAGTTTCGAAGCACTGAAAAAAACTGTTCAAAGCAGCCCCATTGAAGTCAATGGACGCTAGGCTTCAACAGAAAAATACACTGATGCCACGGGAATGTATGAGAAGGAACTCGAGTCCGACCTGCTATATGTAGCTGATTCTGAACGAACTTGTCTTCGAGATGAACAAATTTTTAGTCAATCAAATTTTTTTTAGTCAATAAAATGTTAACACAATAGTACATGTTTGACCATTAATTTTCTGACATTATAGGGGAAGCCGAGCTTCCCTTGCAGTCTTAAAGAAATCCCCACTGCTGGGGACAGCCCTCCTGTGAGTGGTTGGCTTCTTGGTGATGAGCTTTGAAGTTCTTTAGAGTTCTCACAGCTTCGGTTGGTTCTGATGGCTTCTTCAGTAAGAAGTTTTCACAGAGTGTTTGAGGTTGGATGATCAGCTTGATGGTAATATATTGAAACAAGTGGAATTAAAAAAAAAAAAAAAAAACTACAACATAGCGTTTGTAACAAGTAATAAGGTGAACTCATCAACATGAGAGAGAAATATTCAGATTCAGATGTTTATTAAAAAATGTACAGGTGTAGGAAACAGGAACGTAACAGAATTACAAACTGGAGGACTGCATAAAACAAGAGCACAAAGACAGAACCCTGATAGCTAGTGCTTTTCTCAAAACTTAATTTTTCTGAATCATTTTTAATATATTTTGGGGCCACTGTGTACTTTTGAATAGCCAAAACCACTTTGTGTACACCAGGCCACTGACCTGTCATTTAGACAGTGAATTTGCATCTTTGTTAATTTGACCAACTTCAGACAAAAACTAATCATCTAAGGAAATCCACTTGTTTATCTGCTTGGTATTTGACATAGGTAAATAATCCTGATGGTCCTGTTATCATGTTCTGCTGCAATGACAATCCCCCAGTGATCTGTTCATTAAGAGTGTGAAAACAAACACATGCAATACATACCAAATACATATGCTGCATTGTCCTCAGAGGTCTGTGAGTTTGTTTTGATAAGTTTAAAAGTTGCAAAACTTCAGAATCAGTATGAATATTAAAATCACCAATAAGAATTTATTTATAATTATTACCACAAGTTGTAAGTTCAGAAAATCTCTAGTAATATGCTACATTATTATTTAATGGTTAATTATGTAATAATTCAGCAACAAGACGTGTATTAGATGTTGTCATGTGTCCACTACAGTCTGTGGATACCCTATGTAAGGACTGTGCAGCCTGGTCTCATTGTTTATACGTAGGTATTAATACATAACATTTACAAGCACAAAACGTACATTTTTGTACGTTTATATTGATGATATATTCATCGACGTATTTCAATGTTTAAAACATATTTTTAGCTAAAAAACGTAAAATATTTACATATCTTTTATATCATTAACATAATTCGTATCAATGCATTTTTATCATTTTATCAATAAGTGATTTAGATTTTTAGACCCCTTAACCTGCCGTTTTATAGCAAATATGCATTTTTATAATTTTATCAAGTGATTTAGATTTTTAGACCCCTTAACCTACCCCCAAACCTAAACCTACCCATTTTATAGCTAATATGCATTTTTATCATTTTATCAATAAGCGATTTAGATATTTAGACCCCTTTACCTACCTCCAAACCTTAACCTACCCATGTTATAGTGGATATAAAATGCAATTGACCGAAATATACAGAAAAATAACCATTTTAGTAACAACATAGGGTTAAAAATATTTTTATAGTTGCTAATCCCACTCCTACCTCTAAACCTAAACATAACTATTTCTGTACAGTATAAGAAAAACATGACAGACAGAGAAATGCAATTATAATTATTTATTTATTGCAAAAATGTCAAAAGCAGTTAATCGCTGAAAATATTATCCAGATTATTTTCCCGTGAGGCCTACACGCATCATTCAAGCACACCTCACCAGAAACAAAGCATGTCGCAATCTGTGATGAATGCAGGAGAGAGCCAATGAGCATTCGATTATCCTGCCAGCTGTCGTTTGAAGCGGCAACATTTGAATTTGTAAAGAGCGCGTCAGTCAGTGCGGTCTTTGCTGTTTGCGGTCACCGGACTCGCTGCTCAGGATGGAGATGAAGATCGCCGAATAAAGGCTTGGATTTGGGTCTGTTCCTCGCAGTCATATGGATTCGGAAGATTTGGATTACAGCGCACAAATAAAATTGTTTCATTTCGTAATTATGTTGCATTTTTGGTGTATTTTATAGTTCTATTGTCAGTCACAGCATGTCGGAAAAAACGCCTTGGGCCATGGCAAACAAAGTAAACATTACATGACAAGTAAAGGTTAAATGATTGCAGAAATATTTATTTATTTTAAGGGTTTAAAGGGAAGTCTTGTTTAACATCAAATCAACATCAAAGAACTGCAATATTGAGTTTCTATATTAAATAATTACTCTTGCCAGTAGCCACTGACTCCCTGTGTAGCATTTTTAAACTGCCCTGTTTGTGTCAAAGTTACTGAAATACATTCATATGAAGTCAAGGCTGTTTTCTTTCAAACATTCATTCTGTATCTCACTATGGGAATCGCCTCGGGCATGACCAATCCTGGAAGCACCAATTACACCACGTCTGTCGGTTGACAGACCAATCATGACAGTGATGAGGGAGTCCCGCCTCCCCAATATATACCACTGCATAACGGTCCCTACCTCATTCTCTTCCCCGTGAAGATCCTTTTAGAAGCTATCCTCAGCAGATCCTCGTTGAGTGGCCGCTAAACTGTTCACGGACGAGCCGTTTTTAGGTACGTCACCGAACACGGCTGCTTTTTGGTTGGGAAATACTCTCTGTTAAAGTGAATATTGTGAATATTTGCCTTTCTGCTGCTTTTTGTGGTGGGGACCAGTGCGTCAGGGCGAGTTCTCATTTTCTTTATCAAGCAGTTATAGCTCTTTTTCTTTCTCTAATTATCGAGAGGCACGTTGTGGTGATCTCGTTAATCACTCAGTGTTCGCATCTCTGTTATGGCGACTGCGAGCCCATCCAGCAGCACAGCGAAAGGGAAAGATTCCTCTGGTCCGTGTGCATGCGGGCCTATGATCTCGTCTAAAGACTCTCACCCTTTGTGCATATCGTGTTTGGGAGTTAGACATGCACAGGCTGCACTCGCTAATCCCGAGTGCTGCCCGCACTGCTCTCAGTTCCCGTTAAGGGTTTTGGCCGCGAATAAAGGGGATCCGAGTCTTTCTGCGCCTCCCGCGGAAATGAACAATTCCCCTCACCCATGCCAGGGGAACTGGACCTTATTGAAATGTGTAGAAGAGCAGCTGCTAAACTCTCTATCGACTGGCCATCTCAGCAAGAGGGCCAGGGTGCAGAGAGGGATTTATATGATGGGAAGAGGCTGCCATCATGTACTTCCCCAGTCAAGCAGCTGATACCAGCTGTCCCAGCATGTGTAACAGAGATGCGGCGCTTCTGGGACAAACCCTTCTCACACAGGGTTCCTGTTAAAGGTTTTTCTAGGCTGGACGTTCATAATATGGAGGAGTTGGGGATGTCCAACCCACCTCCAGTCGAAGTGTCGGTGGCAAGTCACCTCCACCCCAATCGGCAGGCAGCCCTATCCTCCTCCTCTCCTTCTCTGCCAGGACAGACAGAGAGGCTGTCTGCTTCTCTTTTTCAAAAAATGTTACCGCACCTCTGCCCTGGCTGTCAGAGCCCTAAATGTCACCTCACTGCTCACAGCATACCAAGCTGAGCTCATGGAGGAGATGCATGGGGAGGCAGATTGATGCTGGGTCACCCGATTCAGCTTTGTGGGAAGAGATCTGCGTCATTGCAGATCTCAACCTGTGCTCATCAAGGGGAGCAGTCCAGAGCTGCGGCCGCAGCATGGGCCTGGCCGTGGTGGGTGAAAGAGCCCTGTGGTTGGGTCTGATGGGCTTATCAGAAAGGGAGAAGGCAGAGTTTCTTGATGCCCCAGTGGAGCCAAAAGCCGTGACGAAGATGCGTTAGCAGTGCGACTTGCGCAAGAAGGATGGGGAAGTTTTTGAAACATGCCTTCCCAGGAAGCCGACTGCTCGGCCAAACCAACCCATGCGTCCAGGGTTTGCCTCTGCTTCCAGGGGGGGTCAGTCAGGATACAGACACATTTAGATGTATTTACACAGTTTAATGCAGGACATTAATTAATTTAACCTGCAGTTACAAATGCAGAAAAAAGGGTTTTGATATACAAGACATAAAATGTTGAATACTCATTTAAAATTATATACATAAAAAAAACAAGATACTTTAAATAAGAAATTAAGACCGCCAGTAGGTGTCAGCAAGTCACTGTTAATAAGTGAGTCATTGCGATTGAACTGAATCATTTAAACAGTTGATTCATTCAGGAACGAAACACCGTCATTGCTCAGAGACACAAAATTGTGCTGTGGTGGCTGTTAGGAATTATTTTTGTTGTCGAAATAAAGCAAAAACAGGTAATATGGTCTAAAAGGCAAGTCTATTAATTAACTTCTTGTTAATTGAACTGTTGTGTAAAAATCTATATGTAGGCTAATCATGCTGATTTTTGGAGAAAAAAATTTATTTTACTCTTCGTGTGATATTGATTTACTATATGAAATGATATAAATATACAAATTTTCTGCCCTATATCTTCAATTTTGTGATCATTCTAAATGCATTTTAACAGACTGAATCACGCAGTGAAAGAACTCATTCTAAATGCATGCGTGCACTAGTCTAATCTACTAGACGTCACAGCACTCTGTAGGAGTGTTTTGATTGGTTTTTGCAAAATACTGATAAATGTCAAATCGCACATTGTTAAAACAACAATTACGATATTATCGCAGACGATATATATCGCACACCCTGCACTGTCTTTTTGGTTAATTTGTGCAAAACCTTTTGCTAAACTGTCAAAGCTTCATTCTAACCACCAATGCAACAATGCAAGTCTTTACTTTACCTCTACATGCTTGCGAAGGGTTGATGTCCAGATTTTATAAGCCTCTAGTTTCGTCTCCCTAGGCAAACACAGTTTACACTGTATAATAGAGCTTAAATATGGCCAGGGGTTCACTTCATTTCCTTCGAATACGACGGGGTTTGGTGTTCAGCTGGGTCTGCACAATTAACGCCTGTCTTGTCCGTCTGCATCTTTCTTGTGATTTTAGCGCCAGGTTGTTCTCCTGCCCATTATTTACTGCATAATTTCCAGGGAGCGATTTTTTTTTTTTTACTCAGTAATTAATGTGTTTTAAAATGTAGCGAAGTACAATACTTCAAACTAAATATACTTGAGTAAAAGTAAAATTACAGATTTAAAAAATTACTTTAAAAAGTAGAAGTACACAAAAAAGCTACTGAATTACAGTAATGCGAGTAAATGTAATTCGTTACTTTCCACCTCTGCCCTCAGGGAGGGAAAAAGCGGCGGGCGACCTAACCTGTGGTCTGGTTTTGGGTCAAGAGTGGGGTTACAGCACTCACGGAGTCTCTGTAGCACCCCTCCAGCAAAGAAGCATCAGGGAAATTTTCAAGAAAAATGTTCAAAGGGAAGTTCTCTTGTTGGAGTGTTGGCACCAGTTCATCCAGTGCCCCACATGTTGGTTCTACCCTTTCTACCCGCGGGGTTATGCAAGAGAGAGGACGGAAGTTTACACAAGTGTTCCCATTTGAAAGAAATAAAATGTTTCCTGTGCATCCAGGCAGTGGGCCAAGGGCACAGATTTGTGTGAAAATAAAACAAAAATACACACAAATACATCCAAATCAGAGTTGCAAGCAACAGAGTGTTAATGTCAACAGCAGAAGAGTCAGCTCAGAGTTTAGAGGAAGAAATAACCTCTCTATTGAGCAAAAGAGTACTTGGTGGTGCCACGGAGGACAGCCAATGCGGTTTTACTCGGTGCCGTCAACCCCAAAAGAGCCTTTTGGGGATGACGGCACCGAGTAAAACCGTACTGGCTGTCCTCCGGTCTCCGTCCCATCTTGGATTTGCGGAACCTCAACAAACACCTCAGAAAGTACAAGTTCAAAATGCTCACAGTAAAAACATTATACAATGTTATTCGTCCCAGAGACATCAGTAGATCTGAAGGACGCTTACTTTCACATAAACATTTATCCGGCGCACAGAAAATTCCTCAGGTTTGCCTATCAGGGCACAGCCTACGAATTTTTGACGGTTCCGTTCGGTTTGGCAGTGGCCCCGCGAATTTTTACGAAATGCGTCGAGGCAGCTCTAACACCGCTGAGAATAGCGGGTCTCAGAGTGTCAGCTTATTTGGACGATCTCCTCCTCTCTGCTCCGTCACGGCGGCAGGCAGAGATAGATACGAATCTGCTTGTGTCTCATTTAAAAGGCTTAGGCTTCAAAATAAACGAGACAAAAAGCTGCTTAGTGCCCACGCAGGAAATCATTTACCTAGGTCTCAGGCTGAACTCAGACCGGTATCAGGCGCATCAGGTCAATTTGCGGTTGTCTCTCTCTTTTCCAGAGGGGAAAAAAAGTCCCATTCAGACTATGTCTACGTCTTCTAGGTCTGATGGCCTCGGCAGTGTCTGTCATCCTGTTGGGACTGTTGCGAATGAGAGAGCTTCAGTGCTGGGTAGCGGCACAGCGCTTATGTCCGAAGCGCCACCTCAACCGCAAAGTGATAGTGTCATCACATTGCTTGCGTGCTCTCCGCTGCTGGAGAGATCGAGCTTTCCTCGAATCAGGGACTCCGCTGGGAGCTATTTCTCTGAGAAAGGTGGTAACGACGGATGCGTCGCTCACAGGTTGGGGTGCAGTGTGCGAGGGCAGAATAGTGAAAGGGAAATGGCCCGTCTCGCTACAGAACACACATATAAACTTCCTGGAACTGTTAACAGTGTTTCTAGCATTGAAACATTTCGTGCAGTTCCTACGGAATCACCACGTTTTGGTCAGATCGGACAAACACAATGGCGGTGGCATATATAACTTGTCAAGGGGGAACACGTTCTCCCCGGCTTCACAGTCTAGCACGAAAACTCATTGTGTGGGGCTTGAAGCATTTTCATTCAGTACGAGCGACTCGTGTCCCGGGAATAATGAATGTGGGGGCAGATCTCCTGTCCAGGGGGAACCCTCTGTACGGAGAATGGACTCTCCACCCTCAGGTAGTGAACCAGTTATGGGAGAGGTTCGGTCAAGCTGCCGTAGATCTCTTCGCCTCGCACGAAAATACCCATTGCCCTCTATTCTTTTCTCTGGCGAGAGATGGTGCACCGATGGGTGTGGTAGCCGTGGCCAAACGTACTGCTTTATCGTTTCCCCCTCTGAGTCTGATCGTACCAACTCTAAAAAGGGTAAGAGAGAGTGGTCACAGTAATACTGATCGTTTTGAACTGGCCAGGGAAGTTGTGGCTGACGGAGATAATCCAGCTCCTGCACGATCGGCCCTGGCCTCTCCCGTTGCGCAGAGACCTCCTCTCAAAAGTGCACAGAGAGATTTTTCATCCGGCACCGGACAAAGTGGCTCTTTGGGCCTGGCCCGTGAGAGGTTGAATTTAAGTGTTACGGGTGTAGGACCTCAACAAACGGACACACAAAATTAGTGCAAAAACAGCACAGTCCTTAAAAGAAGTCCTCTACGAGCCATCTGCGGTCATGAGACTAGTTAACGATTAATCTCAGACCACGGTTTGACCCGTTTCCTGTCAGCGTTTTCTCATCCACTCAGAGGGATGATAATGACTAACTTAATCAGGGAAAAACAAAGCTCCTGTGTTTTAAAGAACTGCAAGAGTCTTTCTTGCAACCCGTGGAGCAACCGCGTGATTTAGTCAAGATATAGGGATCCATACATTTCAAACAGGAAAAGGACCATTAAAGGAACTTACTGCCCTCAGGCCGTCAAAACCACGAGATCTGTAACATGACCGTCGGACGACTCCCGCGTGCTCTGTCTCCAACTTTTCTCTTGCAACAAAAGAAACACTAACTTACACAAATGATCTCTAAAGACAATCATTTATTTCCATTGCCATTGATGCAAGTGTATCAACAAATAACATGTTTGATGTGATGATGTCTTACATATATGCTTGATGTTTTATGTTATGCGTGGTGTGCTCTATTTCGATCTTAACCTTATAACTTTCTTTTGAATAGATTGCCATGTGTAGTATCATATTAGAGCGTATTTCAAATGCAGGAAGTTGGAATTAATGTTATGTCGATGTTCAGTTTCATATGAAGGGTGAATACTTTTATAACCATTTATTAGAAATATCCCTCACATGATGGACGAAGCATTATTTTAATATATGCACGGAAAGAAGCCGCGCGGGCATGGCTTCGCTGCGTAAAGACAATCTGATTGGAAGATGCCTTTAGTGGGTGGACAGAATCCAGTCCGTTAAAACTCCGTGACACAAAGCTGCTGGGGCTGCTAAAAAAAAGAACTGGGCTGCTGAAAACTGGGCCGCTGGAAGATCTTTGCGGCTGGAAAACCTTTGCTGCTGGAAAGCCTACAGCCTTAACATCAGGTTGACCATCCAAGACTTCAACACTATCAACTTCTGACAAAGAAACTTGCAAAGCCTGCAGCTAAGGACTTCAAAGCCTTGCCATTTGCGCGCGGCCAGGAAGCCACCAATCCAAAAGGGATTCCCAGAGTGACGTCACGCAACAACGACTCCGCAGCCGCAAAATCAGCTCCGGGATTCCCTCAAGCACAGAGAGCCAGCTCAGCCTTCAAGTCAACTTAACGCAAGTAACCAAACAAACATCTCTATTTGCTGAGCTGATGTGAATTAATCTTTAAGAGTAAAGTCAAAGCCTCTGTTTGTGACTCCGTCAGGTCTTAGAACCTTAAACTTTCTTCAAATCGCAACCCTCTTGCCCGAACGTGTGTGTATGTTTTGTGTTAGTATTGTATCATAGAATAGCAAATAAACTCTCGCTTCATTTATGATGCTGTGTTTTTCAAGTTTGGAACTATTTGCCAAAGATCGTGTTACCTGTTGCTCAAAATTTCCCAATGAATTCTGTATTATTATCGTGGCCATAAAATAAAGAGAATTGCTAAATATACTGGTTTAATGCTCGCTGGCTAGAGTCGTTAAGAAAGTAAATTATACGTTTTGATTAATACCAATTAATCAGATCCAGCGAATCTCTATGATTCGATTCCCTAAAGCTAAAATTCAAATTAAAAGCTTCAATAAACAGCTAATAAAATTATTACATGGGTTTGCCGCCGAGGGTGATTGAAACAATTCAAAATGCGAGAGCGGCTTCGACGCGCTCTGCATATGATAGGAAATGGAATGTATTTGAGTTATGGTGCGAGCAAAGGCAAATTGTAACTTTTCAATGTTCAGTGGCAGATGTGTTGTGTCATTACGTGGACAGGACGAAGGGATTAAGAAGGAGTAATCAGTTATTTGTTTCATGGGCTGATTCTCATAAGGGTAAACCAATTTCTCGTCAGTGCCTGTCCCACTGGCTGGTGGAAGCTATTATATTGAGTTATAATAGCATGGGTCTAAGTCCTCCAGAGGGGCTGAGGGTTCATAGTGCCCGTGGTTTAGCCACCTCGTGGCCGTTGTTTAAGGGCGTTTCAATTCAGGACATTTGTGCGGCGGCGAGTTGAGATTCACCACACATTTTTGTCAGATTTTATAGGATGGATGTTACAGAGCCTTCGTTGGCTCATTCCGTCCTAAGTGTGTAAAAAAAAAAAAAAAAACACTTGTACAGAGGTTGTTTTTATTTCACGTCTCCATCCTATTCTGTGAATAATACATGGAGTTCTTGTGTTAAGTCATGACACATTACTGAGTTGGTTGGCATGCCTGCTTCAGACAGCATATCTGCAATACGAGAGTTGTCTATATCCCATAGTGAGATACCGAACGAATGTTTGAAAGAGAACTTTAGGTTACTCACGTAACCCCGGTTCTCTGATAACATGAGTGAGGTATCTCACCACACTTCCCTCCTTGCAGTAGCACGGGGAAGAGATATGCTGAGAATGAGGTAGGGACCGTTATGCAGTGGTATATATTGGGGAGACGGGACTCCCTCATCACTGTCGTGATTGGTCTGTCAACCGACAGACGTGGTGTAATTGGTGCTTCCAGGGTTGGTCACGCCCGAGGCGATTCCCATAGTGAGATACCTCACTCATGTTATCAGAGAACCGGGGTTACGTGAGTAACCTAAAGTTATAGGTGCATCAGTGACCACAAGCACAAAACACAGACTACCTTGTACACATTTACAAAGATATTGTGAGGTTTATCAGTAATAGTAGTGATAAATTTTGGTGAAGGTAAATCTGGTGCAACAACCTCTTTTTATTATTTAAACAAACATACATACATACATTTATACATAATGTCTTTAATACTTTATGTATACCAGCATAAAGCAGCTAGCATGTTAATAAGATAATAGCATAGTACACTCATACTGGTTAAAGCAGTCCATTTTTTATTACACTGAACCATTTTGTACTAATAATTTTCATCATTGAATTTACTTTGCTTTGAATTTATCGTGCATTGCAGTGCACTTTGTCTCCGTGAAGAATACGTGTAATGCTTCCTTTAAGAGATAGTGGCAGCCTCAGTCACCGTTTATGTTCATTGCATCTTTACTCTGTACAGTTTTTGGTGAACAGTTCCTTTAATATTTTGTTAATCATGAATGACAATCTGTAAAAATGTCTATCAGAGAGGATGCTGGCTGAAATATTTGAAGAGTTAGAATGTGTTTAACTGATGTTTTAAACCAGCGGTAAAATAAAGCATAGATAAGAGGATTCAAACCACAGCTAACATACAAAGTCCATGCTAGAAATGTCATTGTAGTAGAAGATATTGTTGTGATGTCTGTTCGTGAACAGATATCCCTTAAAATGAATAACATTTCTGCAATCGTTTAACCATTACCTGTCATGTAATATTTACTTTGTTTGCCATGGGACACAAAAGGCATTTTCTCTGACATGCTGTGACTGACAATAGAACCATAAAATACACCAAAAACTCAACATAATTACAAAAGGAATCAATTATATTTGTGCGCTGTAATCCAAATCTTCAGAATCCATATGACTGCGAGGAACAGAACCAAATCCAAGCCTTTATTCAGCGATCTTCATCTCGAGTCCAGCAACAAGTCCAGCGACCGTAAGTAGCAAACAAAACACTCGCTGACGCGCTCGGTACGAATTCAAATGTTGCCATTTCAATAAAATGACAGGGTTTACGGCAGGAAAATCGAACACTCAATGGCTCTCGCCTGCTTCATCACAGATTGTGACATGCTGTGTTTCTGGTGAGGTGTGTTTGAATGAGAAGAAATGGGTTTCACTTTATTTTGATGGTCCCTTTAACACATTCTATTGACTATAAGTAATGTTGCACCTACATTTCTACTAACTCTCATTAGATTGTTAGTACTGTATTAGTTGACTGGTAGGGTTAGGGTTTGATTGTTGACACGTTCTTGCAAAGTTATTTATAGTCAGTAGAATATCTGTTGGGAGACCAACACAATAAGGAGTTAGTAGATATAAAGCAGACAGTCTACTAATACTCTTATGAGAGTTTGTTGACATGTAGTTGCAACATTACTTAGTGTCAACAGAATGTTCAAAAGGGACCATCAAAGTAAAGTGTTACCAAGAAATGTGCACCTTCACGGAGTGGATTGGATAATAATCTGGATAACATTTTCAGTGATTAACAACATAAATTCTGCTCTGCCCCTCACACAAACCTACTGTATTCCACCAGAGAGGACTGCAGCTGCAGCGCATTGTCATTTTGGATTACTTTTGGTACTGCTTTTAACATTTGTCCAATAAATAAATTATTTTGATTGCACTTATCTGTCATATTTTTCTTATACTGTACAGAAATAGTTATGGTAAGGTTTAGCGGTAGGAGTGGGATTAGTGACTATAAAAATATTTGTAATGCTATATTGTTACTAAAATAGGGGGTAGGTTAAGGGTTAAAATGATAAAAATGCATTGATACGAATATCTAATTGAGATAAAAGATACGTAGATATTTTACGCTGTTTAGCTAAAAATACGTAGCGATTAGTATGTTTTAAACGTTGAAATACATCTAAATTGTACGTTTCAGCATGAATAAAAATGTACAAAAATGTATGTTTTGTGCTTGTAAATGTTACGTATTAATACCTACGAAGAAACAGTGATACAAACTGCACACACAGTAGTTTTTTCTGGCCTTTCCAACCATGTTTTATTCTATCAATTTATGTCACGGAATATAGTTTTAAGATTTTTTTGAGAATGTATGTGGGTTGTTAAAGAGGTGGTTGTTTTCATAATTACTTATTTTTATTAGGGTTTGCACTTGACTTGACTTATTCAAATGCAAAACCTAATAATACAGTTTTTACATCATTATTGCAATCAAAAATTAAAACAGAAAAAAATAGCTATAATTCTAAATTAATCGGGACTCAATTTTTCTGGTTATTATCTGATTTCAAACTCTACCTTATCTATACTTTATGTATCTATATTTTAACATTCAAAATTCTTAACGACTAATGCTGTAATTGTCACGGTGCGCTGGGGACGAAGGAGCGAGGAGACGAGGAGTTCTTGAAAATACAAATCTTTAATGATTACAAACATGGAATACATTTAACAGCAGACAGGAAACATAGGGGAGAACACACTATAAATAGATAGAACTAACGAGGAGAAAACGAGACACACCTGGAAATCCATTAACTAATAATGGCATTAAACAAGGACCGGAACTAAACCAAATAAGGGCAAAACGGAACCAAATGGGAACAAACATGTAACAGTAATATAGTCATGTGTCCATCTTCAGGGATTGATCTCAAAGAAGGTTCTCCAAGTTCAGTAAATAACTAAAAACAAATCAAATATACAGTAATTTTGTTGTGTTTTGTTTTTTTCTCGCTCTCCCTGAGCCATCTTTGGAATGCCTTTCACATAGATTTTATGGTTAAGGTTTTTTCAGCAGATGTATGAAGTCAGACCTTAAATGTTTTGTTTGAAAAATGTTTTTCTTTCTTTTAAATGAATGCCACTTTGTTTGGTATCCAGTCGAAATTCTTAGATTTTATTGGTATGGCTTGTGTCCAAATTAATTTTGGGGTTAATGTATTGTTGCCATTGATGAACCTCAAAATGCCTTTGTCTATATGCACCCGGCCACTGACCTGTAATTCAGACATTGACTTTACGTTTTTGCTAGCTTAACCATTTAATTTACTAACTTTACACAGAAACTGTTCATCTAAGGAAATCCACTTGTGTGTCTATTTGGTATTGCACAGAGGTAAATAACTCCTGAGGGTCCTATTAACACATTCTGTGTTTAGAGTTCTGCTGGAGTGACAATTCACCAGTGATCTGCACAATAAGAATGTGAAAACAAACACACACAATACACTGATGCTTCATTGTCCTCAGACTGTGAGTTGGTGTTAATGAGTTTAAAGGGATACTCCACCCCAAAATGAAAATTTTGTCATTAATCACTAATCACCCCCATGTCGTTTCCAAACTCGTAAAAACTTCATTCGTCTTCAGAACACAATTTAATATATTATGTCGCAAGCACGCCTCAGATGACGCAGCACATAAACGCCTTTACGGTGTACGCTGGCCTCGACTTCAGTAGGTCACGGCGTTTACGTCCTACATCATCTGAGGTATGCTCTGCTAGTGAACTCATGACCGCGCTTGCAGGAAGTGTCACGGATGAGCAGAAAAAGTTGAATAAAGTCAATATATTGTTTTGGTTTTTTTTGCGCACAAAAAGTGTTCTGGTCGCATCATAAAATTCAGATTGCACGTCTGATAGCAGATGGACTGTTTTGACGACATCTTTCATACTTTTATGGACCGGCTGCTGTAGGTGCATCAGCAACCACAAGCACAAATCACAGACTACAGTGGGGCCTTGTACACATGTACAGAGATATTGTGTTGTTTATCAGTATTATTAATGATAAATGGGTGAAGGTGAGTCTGGTGCAAAACCTCTCTAAATTATTTAAATGAAAATACTTGTGATGCTTTCATACATAAATGTTGTGATTTAATCTCTGTACACGAAGAGCACAGGAGACTCAATTAATTTAAAAAAAAAAAGTTTAATTCTTGCATGTTGATAATGTAACAGGTCGAACGAGACGTGAGACATGCGGATCCATACGCAAAGCTTTATTCACAGACATGGTCATACACAGGCAGGGTTGAGCATCAGCAAACAGATATGTATAAGGCAAGACAAAGATTATTCCTAGGGCTGGTGTAGATCATCGATCGGCGAACAAAATCCAGAGGGCTTGACAACAGGGGTAATCCAGAAACATAAGCAATATTCCAGACGAGGTACAAATAGAGTCTGAGTGGCGAAACAAGGGTTAATCCATGATACACAGGCAGGAATCAGGAAACAAGGCAACATGAAAAGACTAGACTAAACAAGAACTAGAAACTAGGCTCTGTAAAGCAGCTAACACTAGGAGAGTGATAAATGCAGAACAATACCAGAGACTAAATAGAAATACAGAATGGCACGTTAAGGCAGCTAATACTAGAAGAGTGATAAACACTAGACAATACTCAGCAATCTGAAAGAGGAAGTCCAAGGCTTATAAAGGGTGTCTGAATGGATTCAGCTGTGTATGTGTAATCAGTGCATTCAGCTGTGTGTGTGAAATCAGTGCAATGGATCATGGGAACTGTAGTCCAGAGTGACACGTAACAGTCTGTGTGGTGTGAGAGTCAATATGATGAAGAGGCGACCTCTATGGAGCGAATTTTTGCCAATATTCATCAAACAAATCCAGTGTTTTACAAATAAACACAATCTGCTTTGCAAAGAAAAACTCGACTTTCAAACAAATGCAAAGTGATTTGCAAATACAAAACTCTATTTGAGAGAAAATGCAGAGGTATGGACAAATATATTTATTGTGTGTTGCAACTATGAGACTCCTTTGCCTTTTTATGAGGAAACTTGGCTTGATTTTCTCACAAATGCGTGCAGGCTGATTTTCTGACATGTGCAATTGAGCAACTTTCTTTTCCAAAAATAGCAGATGGCCTGTCAGTTAATTTACACTAGTCTCCCGAGACCAGAAACACCTCTTTACCTTTTCAGACCAGTATGAGTGGGGAACAGGTGAGTTTGTGTCTTATTATCTCTATAATTAACCATTTAGATGTTTTCAAAAAACGATACTACCACAGTGTCAGTGAAATTCACAACAAGTGCTGTAAAACTGTTAACATGATTGATTAGTTCAAAAATCAGGAGTGAAATGGCTAAACATTTAACTAGGCAGTCTTTCCCTATAAAAACGGATACATTCTCCGTAACTCTTATCCTCTGTTGGATCGCGGGATATAGAATATACATATATTGATACAATTGTTCAACATTCAAAACAATGCAGGGGTATCGTGTCACAATATGGTAATGAAAAAATGCAAATGTATAACGGATAGCAACAATATCGTGTACCAAAAATGAAAGCTTAGACAATTTAATTTAGTATCAGATATAGTAATATCACCCAAGAGGTCATTAATTATTAATAAGGCAGTCCTTCCCTATAAAAACTTATCCATTCTCCGTACCTCTTATCCTCTGTTGGATCGCGGGATATAGAATATATAACATTCAAAACAATGCAGGGGTATAACAATATATCGTGTCCCAATATATTGTAATACTAAAATGCAAATGTATAGTGGATAGCGACAATATTGTATACCAAAAATGAAAGCATTTAGAATTTTATTTTTACATTAGGTCAAGTGAGATTTATTGTCTTTCTGCTATATATGTTGAGACATAGCCTCCAGTGGAGAGAAATGTTGTAGGCTACCTCTGCAGTAAAAGTTTAAACAAGTATAAAACTACACATAGATAACGTACTGAAAGGAGTAGGCTAAACTAATTATACAAATAGGCTACTATAATGAAACTAGTTAAAGTTCAGGTGAGCTTTATTGTAATTCAGCTATGTGAATGTACCAAAATATAATCTAAACATTAATATCCCTTACGAAAATTAACCATGGTTTTACTAAATAAATACCATGGTATTTGTAGTAAAGCTGCCTATATTGAAATGGTAACCTGCAAAAAAAACATGATTACCACACTTTTACTACAGTAAAACCAACTTTAATTTTCATAAGGGATATCATAGTTTATTATCATATTTGTTTATATATAGTATAGTAATATACAACATGCCTTGTACAACATGTAAAACTAAAAGTGGCCTGTAAGGAGATATTTCATATTTCAACCAATATACCAGCAGATTTTAGTCTGACAATAGCCTGTTTGGAAATATCCAACTAAAATTATGTAGCTTTTTATATAAGGCCGAGCAACATTTTAACTCATGAAGTTAAGAATAAAAGGCTACCGTCAGGAATTATATTAGTGGCTCTTTAAAATGCAAACGTTCGTCATCTGAGTCACTCCGAGAAGAGTCCTCGCTGTCCAGAGTGTGTCTTCACCCGTGCAGCACGCTGTTTATTAAACCACTGTTTATTAAAATGCTGAATTTAGTATTACATCAGCGTGAACTTGTTCCTTCTCCCCAATTCACAGGACAAGAGTGACACCAGAAGAGAAATATTCATCAATTGCTTAGCTAAAAAGTTACATCATTAAAAAAAAAAAAAAAAAGTTTAAGACATTGTACTAAATAATGTGATTTTGTTTTCATTTTTTTTATTAATAATTAATGACCTCTTGGGTGATATTACTATATCTGATACTAAATTAAATTGTCTAAGCTTTCATTTTTGGTACACGATATTGTTGCTATCCGTTATACATTTGCATTTTTTCATTACCATATTGTGACACGATACCCCTGCATTGTTTTGAATGTTGAACAATTGTATCAATATATGTATATTCTATATCCCGCGATCCAACAGAGGATAAGAGTTACGGAGAATGTATCCGTTTTTATAGAGAAAGACTGCCTAGTTAAATGTTTAGCCATGTCACTCCTGATTTTTGAACTAATCAATCATGTTAACAGTTTTACAGCACTTGTTGTGAATTTCACTGACACTGTAGTAGGGTCGCTTTTTGAAAACATCAAAATGGTTAATTATAGAGATAGTAAGACACAAACTCACCTGTTCCCCACTCATACTGGTCTGAAAAGGTAAAGAGGTGTTTCGGGTCTCGGGAGACTAGCGTAAATTGACCGACAGAGCCATCTGCTGTTTTTGGAAAAGAAAGTTGCTCAATTGCACGTGTCAGAAAATCTGCCCGCACGCGCGTGAGAAAATCATGCCAAGTTTCCTCATAAAAAGGCAAATGAGTCTCACAGTTGTAACACACAATACATATATTTGTCCATACCTCTGCATTTTCTCTCAAATAGAGTTTTTTGTTTGCAAATCACTTTGGTTTTGTTGAAAGTCGAGTTTTTCTTTACAAAGCAGATTGTGTTTATTTGCAAAACACTGGATTTGTTTGATGAATATTGGCACAAAATACGCTCCATAGGGACCTCTTGTGGCAGTTGGATGGAAGTCTATGGACAGAATTCATGACAGATAATAGTCAATTATAAAAGTCAATTTATTATTACACTAAACTATTTTGCACTGATACTTTTCAGTTCTGAATGAATGAAATACCATTTATGCCACCATTTATGTTCATTGCATATTTTTTCTCCTGACAATGAATATGCATGGTCATTCTGTCTTAACATCAGACATGAGGGTAAGTAAATGATGACAGATCTTTTTTTGTTTGTTTGTTTGTTTTTGTTTAATTTTTGGTTAAGCTATTAAACTATTCCTTTAATATCTACACTGTAAAAAGTGAAAGTTTACTTAACTTAAAAAAATTTAGGAAACCCGTTGCCTTAAAATTATTAAGTACATAATAATAATAATAATAATAATAATAATAATAATAAAAAAAGTTAAGTGAACTTGACAATTCAAATAACTTATTTTTTAAATTATCATTTAATTTGTAACGGGTTTCCTCAATTTTTTTTAAGTTAAGTCAGCTTATCACTTTTTACAGTGTAGTTATTGTCAATTGCTGAATTGTATGTCTCAATCTGAAAACATGAATAAATATATGCTGTAATAATGCTATTTTTGCATTTTCAGGAATTGAAATCAGAGGTTGTACTCCAAGTTCAAAATAAATAAATTAAATAATTAAAATAAATGACCCTCAGTCAATCAAGAATGACAATCAGTAAAAATGTCCATCAGAGAGGATGCTGGCTGAAATATTCTAAGAGTTAGAATGTGCTTAACTGATATTTTAAACCAGCGGTAAAATAAAGCATAGATGAGAGGATTCAAACCACAGCTAACATACAAAGTCCATGTTAAAAATGTCATTGTAGTGGAAGAGACTGTTGTGATTTCTGTTAGTGAACAGATATAGAAAGGAATCCAGCAAAGCAGATAAACTGTCACAATGATTCCTAATGTCAGAGCAGCTTTCCTGTCAGATTTCCTCCTCACTGAACTTTCCATTGCAGATTGGCCACCCTTTACCAGAGAATTTATAACTTTTACTTGCCATTGTACAACATAAAATATCCTCAAATATACAGTGATGATCACAACACAAGGAAATAGGAAGAAAAAGATCAAATCAGTAAATCTCCAAGCAGGACTAATCATAACAATACACTGACCATAACACAATGTTTTGTGTGAGATATTGAAATATCCGTTACTAATTACATACTCAATATTGTAAACTGAACAACAAAACCAGCAGAGACAGATGCTTAAAGTTTTAGTCATAGTTATTTTCTGTGGGTACTGTAAAGGGTGACACACAGCCACATAACGATCAACAGCAATTAAAACTAAAGTACTAAGAGATGTACAAAGGAGCAGCCTAACAGTAATTACAAATACTCCACAGAAAGTGTCTCCAAAGTACCAACAAGTCTCAATTTGTTTGATACCCTCTATATGTATCACAGTAAGTCCAGTCAGAAAGTCGGTCACAGCCAGAGAAAGAATGAGCAGGTTGGTTGGAGTGTGAAGCTTCTTGAAGTGAGAGATGGAGATGATCACCAGCAGATTCAGAAACACAGTCCATGCTGACACCACTGATACAAACAGGTAAATGATATTGTATTCATTGCTGGAACGTTTTATCTTGATACACGAGGAGTTGATGGCAGGGAAGCAGTATTGAGTGTCATGATCCTCATAGGCCATGAGTGAGTCTCCTCCTGTTAGGAGTTTGGTCTGCTCTTCTTACTGTTCTTTCATTTATATGGTGTCTGGATCAGTCTGACCAACCCACCTACCACCCACTCTGATGCTGAACAATGACATTATTATTGTCTTGAAGCATAAACAAAACAGCAGTAACTAAGTTGTAAAAGTGTTTGTAGTCCTTCTTTGTATACCGCTAAGAGTGTGCCCAATTAGTTGTTTTGTGGTGATTGAGTGAGTTGTTGTCTTTTAACTAGATTTCAAGCAGTTTATTATCTACACAAGGTACTTTTAACAAATTGTGTCTTTAGATTAAATAGCAAATATATATGCAGTGGACTCTGCAAACAAATTATGGTAGAGATTTTATCACTAATATTCTTTCCTGAGACATTTTTACAGTGAGCTTTAAAGGAATATTTCACCCAATAAAGAACATTCTGTCATCATTTACTACCTTTACGTTGTTTTAAATTACTGGTATTGACCCTGTATATTAACTCTGAATCCTCTTATTTTACCACTGATCTAAAATATCAGTTAAATACAGCAAATTAAATACAACATTTTTATAGGTTACTGATTATTTTTGTAGAGGTTTATGTTTTTTTTTTTTTGTTTTGTTTCTTTAACGGATAAAGCAAAAAACTAATGTACAGTATTTTTTAAATTTCAGTTTATAAACTACATGTAAAATCACTGGACACTGGACACTAGACATAGTATCCTGTCTTCTATCTGTAGGATAGAAGACTCCAGGGGCACAGCAGGATCCATGTCCGGAGTAGTTTATTCTGCAACAGGACAGCGGTATATGTAGACAGGTGAGAGTTCAAACCAGAAAGGCAGTCCGAATAAGCAAACAAATCCAAAGCATAAGGAAAATGGGAGAGAGACAAGGCAAGCAAGGTAATACACATGTAAACTGCACAAAGGGGATACAAGCTCAGAATTAAACTATAGGCAGATACAAGACAGCAAAACTAGTAAGGAAGTGAAGTTCTTAAATATGGTGGCTGATGAGGGTAAAGTGGCACAGGTGAGGCAGATGGTCAGAATTCGGGAGATGGTTGTAACAATATCTTTCTTTATTTAGCATAAAATCATTAAAGGTGCAGTATATAATATTGGTAAATTGGCAGTGGATGGAATCACACAGACCAAAACAAAAACAGACATTCCAACATGAAACGCACATTTCAAAGTAGAATACTTTGAATGCTACTGGCTGTAGCATTGTTTTTCAGAGAAACAAGTATGCTTCCTAAACTTACCATGTAATCAACTTCAGTATCTCACAAAAGTGAGTACACCCGGCCCTCACATTTCAGCAAAAAATTTAGTATATCTTCTCAAGGGACAATACTACACAAATAAAATTTGGATATATTTTAGAGTAGTCAATATGCAGCTTGTATAGAAGTACAAATTTACTGTCCTCTAAATATAACTCAACATATAGCCATTATTGTCCAAATAAATGGAAACAAAAATGAGTACACCCTAAGTGAACATGTCAAAACTGTGTCCAAAGTGTCAATATTTTGTAGGGGCACCATTGTTATCTAGTACTGTCTTAATCCTCCTGGGCATAGAATTCACCAGAGCTGCAAAGGTTATTGCTGGAATCCTCTTCCACTCCTCCATAATGACATCACGGAGCTGTTGGATGTTAGACACATGGTGCTTCTCCACCTTCCACTTGAGGATGCCCCACAGGTGTTCAATAGGGTTCAGGTCTGGAGACATACTTGGCCACTCCATCATCTTCACCTTCAGCTTCATCAGCAAGGCAGTTGTCATCTTGGCAGTGTGTTTGGGGTTGTTATTACATTGGAAAACTGCCGTTCGGCCCAGTTTCTGAAGGGAGGGCATCATCTTCTGCTTCAGAATGTCACAGTACATGTTGGAATCCACGTTTCCCTCAATGAACCGCAGCTCCCCAGTACCAGCAGCACTCATGCAGCCCCAGACCATTATGCTACTACCACCATGCTTGACTGTAGGCAAGATGCAATTTTCTTGGTACTCCTCACCAGGGCGTCACCACACATGCTGGACACCATCTGAGCCAAACAAGTTTACCTTAGACTCATCAGACCACAGGACATGGTTCCAGTAATTCATGCTTTTGGCCAGGTTGTCTTCAGCAAACTGTTTGCAGGATTTTTTGTGAGCCAGCTTCAGAAGAGGCTTCCTTCTGGGACGATAGCCATGCAAACCGACTTGTTGCAGTGTGCAGCGTATGATCTGAGCACTGACAAGCTGACCTTCCACTTCCGCAACCTCTAAAGCAATGCTGGCAGCACTCATGCGTCTGTTTTTTGAAGCCAGCTTCTGAACCTGACACACAGCACAAGGACTCAACTTCTTTGATCGACCCTTGCGAGGCCTGTTTCGAGTGAAAACCATCTTGGAAAACCTCTGTATGCCACTGGCCACTGTACTGTAACTCAGTTTCAGGGTGTTACCGAACTTCTTATAGCCTAGGCCATCTTTGTGGAGAGCAACAATTCTAATTCTCAAATCCTCAGAGAGTTCTTTGCCACGAGGTGCCATGTTGAACATCCAGTGGTCAGTATGAGAGAATTGTACTTAAAGCACCACATTTTAACTGCTCTAAAACAAGATACACAAATTGGTATAGTCCTGTCAAGCAGACAAAAACATGAACATGATAAATAGGACATGTGGCTTTGCATGGTTAAATGATATATAGCTGTTTTCACATAGGGTGTACTTTTGTTGCCAGCTTTTTTGACAATAATGGCTGTATGTTGAGTTATTTTCAGAGGACACTAAATCTGTACTGCTATACAAATTGCACACTGACTACTCTAAAATATATACACATAATAAATGTGAGGGGTATACTCACTTTTGTGAGATACTGTATCTGATATTCCAATTCTCAAATACGTGTAAGTGAGTGTACCTTTATAAATGATCTTGATGTTGATCTGTTACATGAGATGGGTGCCACCATGTTTGATCGAGCTTCAGCTCATGTCCTGTCAGTCGGATTTACAGCATGTGAATTCATCACTTCCTCCCGAAATACAAGTAAGTGAAATATATATTTACTTACACTACCTGTTTCCGATATAAACAGGCCTTAACATTAACAACTGCCAAATGTGGGTGGATTTCACCAGTGGCGTGTAGCACATTCACTCCCACTAGCTACTTTGGTGGATTGAATCAGGGTTTCACAGATCCTTACAAAGACTTAAATGTAGTTGTAGCAAATTTAAGGCAATAAAACTTAAGCCAATAGTCTTAAATGCCTTAAATGGTACAAGAAAAGTTATTATTATAATTTCAAGAGTTCTTAAATTTGAGGACAGAAAGAGAAGAATCGCAATATGGCTGAATTAAACTTCAAAAGGCTATGATTTCACTGCATAAATATGAGCGCTGCTACGGAGCCCTTTAAAGGACATTGTGGTGGGAAAAATTCGGGGTGAATGGAAAAAATTCAGGGTAGGAGGAAAAAACATTTTTCAAATGTTTTGCGTTCCCTCAAGAAACTTTGCGTTCTCTCGCAAAGATATTTGTGTTCTCTCGCAAAACTTTTGCGTTCTCTAGCAAAGATATTTGCGTTCCCTCGCAAAACTTTTGCGTTCTCTCGCAAAACCATTTGAGTTCGGACAAACTCTTCCTGTTTACTTTTGAACTTTATTTTGAACTTGGACTCAAAGTAATACAGTCAGTGCTTATTTCGAGGCACGGTTTTGGGACATTCTAAAAAACAGTGACATTGGAGGACTAAATTCGATAATAATAAATCCTGATAAAAATTATTAGGCTAACATTAATAACCTTATTAATAATATTACTATTAATAAAGCAGAATATGAACGCAACGCCCTGCACGTTAAGCCTTTTCTTCCCCATAGAAAACGCTTAAGGTAGGCTATAATGAAAGGTTTATGCAGCTTGTATGTTCACAATGGAGCGGTTCATAAAGTTTTTATTTTGAACTTTGACTCAAGTATAAAGAAATACAGTCAGACAGTGGTTAGTTCAAGGCACGGTTTTGGGACATTCTAAAACGCTTTATTGTGGCTTAATGTATTAAAACAGTGACATTAGGAACAAATTCGATAATAATAAATACTAATAAAATTGTTAGGTTTATATTAATAACTTTATTAATAATATTACTATTAATAAAAGATAATAGCCCAGAATATGAAGGCAATGGATTTGGTATTTTTAAATCACCTTTTTCATTATAGCCTACTAAGCGTTTTATGGGGGAGAAAAAGCTTAGGCTATACGTGCAGGGCGTTGCGTTCATATTCTGGGCTATTCTACTTAGTAATATTATTAATAAGGTTATTAATATTAGCCTAATAATTTTATCAGCTTTTATTATTATCAAATTTGGTCCTCCAAGTCACTGTTTCAAAACATTAAGCCACATTAAGCGTTTTATTATGTTCCAAAACCGTGCCTTGAACTAAGCACTGACTTATTCATTTATTTGAGTCCAAGTTCAAAATAAAACTCTATGAACCACTCCATTGTGAACATACGAGCTGTAACCACTGCAAGCTGTAAAGTAAACAGGAAGAGTTTGTCCAAACTCAAATGGTTTTCTTGAGGAGCATAAATATATTTGAGGAACACAAAAGTTTTATGAGGAACGCATAAATATATTTGAGGAACACAAAAGTTTTGCGAGGGAACGCAAATATATTTGCGAGAGAACGCAAAACATTTGAAAAAAATTTTTTCCACTCACCCCGAATTTTTCCCACCACAATGTCCTTTAAAGGGCTCCGTACACTGCAAGTCAAAACGTGGCACGGGTGTTTTTTATATGAACGTACCTCTGAACCAATTGTCTTAAAGGGGTCATATGATGCGATTTCTTGTTTTCCTTTTCTTTAGTGTGTTATGTAGCTGTTTGCGCATGTATACGATCTGCAGAGTTACAAAGCTCAAAGTCTCCCACAAAAGGATTTATTCTATCCAAAAGAGAAGGCTGATCCAGACTGGGCTAAAACGCTTCATTGAAACACGCCCCCCACATGTCTACATCACGATGTGGAAATGTTTGCGTAATGCCGCCCAAATGTGCAAGCAAAGAAAGAAGTAACCGCAGTAGTGTTGATGCAGCTGTGTCAGGGAGACGTTTGCTTCTATGTGAAAGCAAATGCACTTTATTTGGCCTTCCGAAAGTAGATGCAGTTTTATGGACAACCGTTTCGTAAACCTAGGAGAGGAGGTAATTCTGACTTTGCTATGACAATCTGGCGCTTCTGAATCAGCGACTGTAAGTATGTTTTGTTATTAGTTTAAGTATTTGCTATTGACTGTTCAAATGTGTACTTTTGCATGTGTGTGTGAGAGAGAGAGAGAGAGAGAGAGAGAGAGACAGGGTCACATCATAGCATGTCAGCTATCTTAATCGCGGCTTGTGTGTGTGTGTGTGTGTGTGTGTGTGTGAGAGAGAGAGAGAGAGAGAGAGAGAGAGATGGTCACATCACAGTGGAGTCAGCCTTCTTAATCACGGCTTGTGTGTAAATACATACGAGCATCGTCACACAACTCTGTTCCCCTCTCGGGCTTGAACAGAGGGTAAAACTAAGGACATTATTAACTGTCTTTACTTTTATTTTGAAAGCTGAAGCTGGCGATTATGGAAAGAGGTGTTACATTTTCGACGAGTGCTTGTGGTGTTCGGCCAATCACAATGCACTGTGCCAGTTGGCCAATCAGAGCAGACTGCGCTTGTCGGAAGGAGGGACTTTGTAAAAAACGAAGCGTTTGAGAGAGGCGGGGCATAGAGGACCTACAATAATGTACAGTATTTGAAAAATTATGTGTTTTTTAAACATTAAAGCATGTCAACATATTCTGTTCATAAAAAGCATCATATGACCCCTTTAAAAACAACTGTTAACATCATTATAAAGCCCCACTGTAGTCTGTGCAATTATGCTGATGGCCACCGATGCACCTACAGCAGCCGTGACTTCACATGAATTTATGTCAGTGACTGTTGGGATGACTGTGGGAGTCAGTGGCTATTGGATGCAGTTCAGTAATACAGAAACTATATTATAGTATACTTAAAGGTGAACATAGTATACTATACATAGTAAAGGCAGTATAATCTATATTATATATAGTATATAGAGTAGACTAAAAGTGTAATTTATCATTCGAAAGTCAATTTATTTTTTCCTGGCTGATACAGTAAGTCAGTGGTCTTTAACTTTATACTGACACCTGTTGACGTGGAAATTGCATTGTTTTTTCTTTTTCTTTCTTTTTTCTTTTATGCTCAGCAATTTCTCTGCCAAGGGTGCAATTATTAAAATAAAATAATCACATCATTATGCAGCATCAGAGTGGGCGGTAGATGATCTGTTTAATCCAGACACTGTATAAATGAAAGGACAGTAAGGAGAGCAGAACAAACTCCTAACAGGAGGAGACTCACTCATGGCCTATGAGACAGAGGATCATGAGACTCAATACTGCTTTCCTGCCATCAACTCATCATGCATCAAGGAAAAACGCTCAAGTCATGAATACAACATCATGTATGTGTTTTTTTCATTGCTGTCTGCATGGACTGTGTTTCTGAACCTGCTGGTGATCATCTCCATCTCTCACTTCAAGAAGCTTCACACTCCAACCAACCTGATCATTCTCTCTCTGGCTGTGGCCGACTTGCTTGTTGGACTAATCGTGATGCCTGTGGATGCCATCAAGCTGATTGAGACATGTTGGTACTTTGGAGACACCTTCTGTGATGCGTTTATGATAATCATGGGACTGCTTATCTCAACATCTATCTGTAATTTAGTCTTAGTTGCTGTTGATCGTTATGTGGCTGTGTGTCACCCTTTACTGTACCCACAGAAAATAACCACAACTAAAACATTAGTAAGCATCTGTCTCTGCTGGTTTTTCTCCTCAACCTACAATATTGGCTATTTAATTACTGGCAGATATTTTGAAGCTTCCCAAAGACCAGATGTGTGTTATGGAAAGTGCTATTTAGTAATAAGTTTTTCATGGACATTCACTGACTTGTTCTTTTCCTTCTTGTTACCTTGTACTCTAATTATAACTTTGTATTTGAGGATATTTTATGTTGCACATCGGCAAGTGAAAGTTATAAACTCTCTAATGAAGAGCGGTAAATGTGAAATGGAAAGTTCAGTGAAGAGGAAATCTGAGAGCAAAGCTGCTTTGACACTAGGAATTATTGTGACAGTTTATTTGCTTTGCTATATTCCATACTATATATTGTCTGTAACAGGTACTACAATAATCTCTTCTGCCACAATGACATTTCTAATATGGACTTTGTATGTTAACTCTGGTCTGAATCCTCTTATCTATGCTTTATTTTACCGCTGGTTTAAAATATCAGTTAAACACATCTTCACATTGAAAATATTTAAGTCAGCATCCTCTTGTTTGGACATTTTTACAGATTATTAATCATTTTTATGGGTGATTTATTTGGTTGTTTTTTCCCTTGCTGATAAAGCACAAACTCTAATGCGAACATGTAGTTCTTAAGTCTTTGTTTGTCTTAAATTGGATGTGGACACACTCATTAACAGAAGAAATAAACCAGTGCATACCATGAATACAGTGTTTATTTCTGTGTTCTTGTCATGGCCTTATTTTTTGTTTGACTGAGATGATTTTTAGTTTTGTTCATGTGTTTTACATTCATTCAGAGTGTATGTTTAAAGTAATATGTCAGTATATAAGTTTCCCCCTTGGTAGAAATCGTGTTTGGGCCCCCTCTCCCTCGTCGGGCCCTTTGAATCATCCTAACCTTTATGATGCCCCTTATGAAGATTGGACTGTATCTTGAACATTGTATTGTATTCTATCTTTTATTATTAAGATGAAAATTTACATGATCTTATTTCAAAAACTTTTTTACTTTTTTAGAGTGTGTGGTTCTGCTGACATCTTTTGAATTACTTTGAACTTCACAAACTTCGAAGAATAAGAACTTATAAAAATAATTAAACAGATGTAATCAGATCCACACACTCTTATGTATATGTGTGAATCATAATCAGAGATGAGCCTATATTAAGTGGGGGAACCGCTCAAAATTTATCATGAGGCCTTGCTGTATTACCTGTCATTTAGAATCGTATGTGCTTAATAAGTTAAACTAGTTTATATAAAGGTCAGTCTGGTGATTAAACAACCTTATCTTAAAAGTGTAAAATTTTACAGATTGTTTTACTAATATTTTACACTGTTAATCAGTTGCATGACAAAAGAAGAACAGGCTTGTCAAAATACACTGTCTTCTTAATGTAAATGTGACAATTTAGATGCAAACATTTAAAGTGTTATATCCCATTTTAACCAGAATATGGAGACAGATACTTATGCTAAACATAGTGAACCTCAGAGGCAGCATTTTATGGCATCAGAGGTACACTCCTGTAGTGGAGACTGATTCAAAAGATCAGTGGACAACTTAATAACGCTGCCTTATAACACACCTCATTTTCACCAAATTCTAAAGCTGTATCGCATATGTACTTCACACACAGAGAAGGAATACAGAGTGCATTGGGACATCAAATTCATGAAGCATTAAAATGTTAATAAAGATTATTATTTTTTAATTCATTAAATTATGAAAAGTATCAATACAAAATAGTTCAGTGTAATTAGAAATGGACAGTTATAAGAAATATTTGTGTGCTGTGTATATTTATGCCATTGAAATTATCACTGTATTAGCTTATATAGAAACATGCTAGTCTAATTCATTTGTAATCAATTGTGAGTTGACCCTACTTTTAATTTTTAGGAGCATTTTTTTGTGGTGTGCGGAGTTGCTGTCTATGTAGAGCGTAGGGGTGTGCAATATGACAATTTTAGACAGTGAACATTTCAAATGTCTCCACAGTCTTCCACCCTGATCTCACAGAATTCCGTGTAATGTTCACGGACTTAATTAACCTCCGAATCTGTGGTGGCATCACGGAATCGCCGAAAATTCCGTGCTGGGCTCACAGAAGGCATCAGCCGTGGTCCATGCACGGATTCACTGGTTCAACACCAGCGCTGCATCGGACCACGTAAAAAGAGTGACTCCGATGCAGTTATACTTTCACTGGAGTACCTGACCCACCCCTACCCTAAACCTACCCAGTTCTGAACAATAATGATGACGATAAATTCCCCAGTATCGCGTCGGCATATTGATGCTAAGGGTTTCCGTGCGTGGAGCACGGCTGATGCCTGTCACTGACTTACATTGGTATCACTTCTGTGAGCCCATCACGGAATTTTTTCTGTGAGCCCATCACGGAATTTTTTCTGTGAGCCCATCACGGAATTTTCGGCGATTCCGTGATGTCACCACAGATTCGGAGGTTAATTAAGTCCGTGAACATTACACGGAATTCTGTGAGATCATGTTGGTTTTGGATGGTTCATTGAGGAGGAAATCTGAGAGCAAAGCTGCTGTAACATTGGAAATCATTGTGGTAATTCATCTTCTCTGCTATTTACCAATCTATATTTTTTCTCTAACAGGGGATACAGTAATCCCTTCCACCACAGAAAATTTTCTAACATGTATGTTAACTCAGGTCTGAATCCTGTAATCTATGCTTTATTTTATCCCTGGTTTAGAAAGTCACTTAGACATATACTAACTCTGAGAATATTTCAGGCAGCATCCTCTCTGGTGGACATTTTTACATATCATCAATGATTGATAAAGTGCTTTCCCCCCTTTTTCCTTTTAGCAATTAGACTTCCAATGCAGTCCTAATTGTGATAGTGCTAATGCCATCACATAAGTGACCGGCTCTGTTTATTTTAGTGCTTGTTCTGGTTGCAACAAATAAACCAGTTATTTTTATTATTTTTTTTTTAGGCGTGTCTCTCACATTTTAGTTTTGTACATGAAGTACACCATATATAAATGCGTAGAGCACCCATAGAGTTCAACTAACCTTTGTTTACATGTCAGGGATTAAAGTGTTCTCAGAAAAAGGTGTTAAAACTTGTCACTGTGGCAGTACCTTTACAATTTTGTACCTTATTTACCTCTAAAGGGTACTGTACATATATTTACCTTAAAGGTACATATTAGTACTTAAATGTTTTAGTACTAATATTAGTACTTTTGAAAGGGCATCGCCCCAGTCACAGCTTTTGTACCTTTTTTTCTAAGAGTGATGTCTTCAAGCTTAAGCGTGGAACTTGATGAATTTTAATGAGAATGCGTCTTTGATCATTTTATTGTGTAGAGCAGGAGCCATTTGCTATCCAAGCTATAAGGAATTTGTATTTAAATTTAACAATTACAATTAAAGTTCAATTTAACAAGCAAAATTAAAGTTAACAATTCTAAAAATATGTATCAGTTAAAAATACCTGTGTATATACAGTACATGTGTATTCAGATAATACAAAATGTTTTGTAAGGTAACCTTAAAAAAATTTGTATAGGATCTTTGATAGGACGAAAAGGACAATTAGCATTTGTGATTAAAGGGGCAGTGGCTTGAAGGGACAGGGGCTTAAAGCCGAACAGAATATTTGTGTGACTCAGAGCAACACTGAAGTGTTTCGTTCCTGAATTTTTAACTAATCGAGTGAGCCGATGATTCAGTGATCCATTCATTAAATACAGTCACTTGCTTCATTTGTCAATAAATCAGCCTTTTTGAATCATTTGAATGAATGGGTCAAAGAATTGTAGACAGAGACTTGCCACCACCCACTGGCGGTTTTATTGTCATATTAGGCTTAAACCAGCCAAAATACAGAAAAAACAACAACAACAACAACAACAAAAACACTCAGCCAAAAAAATAAATAAATAAATAAAAAATAAACATGACAAAACAATAGAACAAACAGAACAGTGACCACAGATACACTCCACAAGTACATCCAAACATAAACCACACACACATACAGTACAAACACAAATCAAGTGTAGTGTTAGTTCTGGCAGGTCATGTTAGTCAAGCTCACATCAGCTAACTCTCACCTGATCCACGTCCACCTATAGGGATATGAAACCTATCACAGCACCCATATGTAAGGTTCTCCAGTATTAGGACTGCATGATTAATCGAATGTGATTGTCTTGCGTATCTTTCAGTTATCTTTCAGATAATTAGTAGTATTTTTAATAAAATACATTACCTTACCTATGTACATTATCTTTCTTCTGTGGGGCATGTTTGGAGTTTCAGAGTTTCAGATTTACTACTGATCACAGAACCATGTTTCTTTCAGCTTCACTGAAAGATAAATGGACAGTGTTGGGGAGTAACTAGTTACATGTAACGGAATTACGTCATTTAATTACAAAATAAAAGTAATTGTAACCAGTTACAGTTACTGAGAAAAAAATGTGTAATTAAATTACAGTTACTTATGAAAATGTTAAGGATTACAAAGGGGGTTACATCTGATTTTTTCACACACACCCCCACGTACAGATTTAATTTATTTATTTCATAAATTGCAGTGACTGCTCTAAAATATGAAACACCAGTGTTTCGGAAGTTTATAACATGCTTATCCGATGACTCTTATATTTTCTATATGGGTTTATGTATATGCTTTATTTATTTATTTTTTTAAGATTAACTGTTTTTTTTTTCTAATGCATTGTTAGATTCCAGTGTTTCCTGTCATACCTACGCAAAGATTTGATTTCAAAACAATATCATAGCTATTAATCTATTTCTTGTTATGATTTTAAATCTGTATTTAACCTCAGAATGATTTTAAAGTAAGTCTGATTTTGTGGTGGCTGTGCTTCAAAGGGGACATTGGATGCCCATTTTCCACAAGTTGGTATGATTCTTTAGGGTATTCTTGAAATGGTTTCAGTGGTCGCTCTGTTCACAGTGACTCGTTTCGCTGCCTAACTCTTTACATACTCATGAGCTCTGCTCACCCCGCCCCTCTCTTCTGTGGAAGAGCAAACGCGATTCACAAAAAATAAAAAAAAATAAAAAATGTGAGACTTACTTCTTCTGGAGGTGCAGCTGGATCATGAACAATGGGTACTGATCCATCCTTGAGTTTTAACTTTTTAACAAAACCTGCCTTGAATTGTCCCTCATTCAGAAAGCAGTCTGGAGTAAAATGATTTGCGCAGCCAGACATAAACAAATTTAGTGAAAGTGAAGTGAAGTGACGTGTGGCCAAGTATGGTGACCCATACTCGGAATTTGTGCTCTGCATTTAACCCACACTAGTGCACACACACAGTAGTGAACACACACACAGTAGTGAACACACACCCGGAGCAGTGGGCAGCGGTATTTCTGAAGTGCCTGGGGAACAGATGGGGGTTTGGTGCCTTGCTCAAGGGTCTCACTTCAGTCGTGGTACTGAAGGTGGAAGAGAGTGCTTGTATTCACTCCAAAATCAAAATGGCTTGATAATTGAGACTGTTAGGTTTTGGGGGATTAAAAAAAAAGGAGTGAATTTTTATCATTGTGGGTTGGTTGTGTCTACACACTGAGATGTGTGAACTGAAGATATTTTGCATCTAATGTCTTCTTAAAATTAAAATATTATAATCTTAATTCAAGTGATGAAGGATTCCTGCCTGGTTTACATGTTTGAGTAATCAAAGTAATCAAAGTAATCAAATGTAATCAGTTACATTACTTTAATTAAGTAATTGAAAAGTTACACTACTTATTACATTTTAAGTAGGATAACTTGTAATCTGTTACCTATTACATTTCCAAAGTAACCTTCCCAACAGTGTAAATGGATATGTTTTATCAGACATGGACTCCTTTTTAAGTATAGAAGTCCGAAGATTTCATTTACCTTTTTGCAAAGCCTTGGCAGGTCAACATGAACCTTAATTTCTGTCAGGACCACTATCATCAAAGATAATTGACAATTAGCATACAGTTTGGATTGGCGGTGTGGTTCTGTTCTGGGCAAGAACTCCCTGCACATGCATGCAGCCTAGCATGGATGAGAGCAGGGAGAGCAGTGATAACCCACTTAGGGTAAACAAAACAGAACCAACATAAATGTACTGCAGATATCATTAATGTTCAATAATTTAATGTAAATGTTTTAGAAATTAGTCTGATTCAAAAGGGAATCAGAAGCCGATCTTGACTGGACAAGAGGAGGGTAATCAGCTATTGAGCAACGTGAAAGCAGATAATACTGAATAGGGCTGCATGATTAATCAAAATTAAATCGCAATCGCGATTAGGCCAAAGCTGCGATTGTCATGCGTATCTTTTAGTGAAATGATGATCGTTTGCTAGATAAGACCCTTTTTCCTCAGCTGGGATCATGTTGAGCCCTTTGAAGCTGCAATGAAACTGCCTTTTTGACCTTGAAATCGTTGGCCACCATTGAAGTCCACTATATGGGAAAACAATTTTGGAATTTTTTCCTCAAAAAACTTAATTTCTTTGTGACTGAAGAAAGAAAGACATGAACATCTTGTATGACATTTCTGGAAGTGGACTTATCCTTTAAATGCATCAATCTGGTCACTTTGGGAGCAAAATTAAGAGCTCCAACCCCTTTTAAGTGACCAAAGTCAGTAGAAATCACGTGGGTTGTGGTGCCTAAACACGATACAGACTGCACATAGGCCTGATGGGCTTGTTGGACTTACTGGAATGCACATGGAGGACATTTAAAAAAAATAAAATAAATAATAATAAAAAAATTACATATATATATATATATATATATATATATATATATATATATATTGAAGTGCAACAACGCTGTTGCATCAGAGTAGTGTGTGTGTGTGTGTGTGTGTGTGTGTGATTATTTCACACCTTTAATGAAGAGTTCCATGGAGGATCATCTCTGCAACTATAATACATGTAGAATATAAATCATAACAATTATAATTGGGCCTCTGAGCTGTCACATGATTGATGTTTTCTAACGTAAATAAGAGTAAACAAACTGAACAAAGGCATGTAACTGTACGTGACAGATCAACCCACAAGACTACCTTGATAGAGGCCCACCCACACTGCCATTTGCAGAGCCCATTGTATTTCACATAAAAATATCAAATTACATATTTCTTCCATTTAATATTATTTTCCTCCTTTAAAGTGGTCTGGATTATCTGACCTACTGTAACATTAGTCATGCACCAATGTTTAACAATGCACTCTGCTTCATTCTGATTCTTTCAGTGAGTACAGAGGTAGCATGTGTCAGCCAAGACCGGAATGTGACATCTTTTCAGAGCTTTGTAGAAATATTAGGAGATTTTTAGAGGTACATTGCTGGGATGGCACTAACTATGACATTGGCTTTAACATTCAAACCTGTTGATAGTCAGTTTAGTTAAGTTCATTTCATGTTCTTTCTGTTATTTTTAACTTGACCCTTTTGTTGGACAGAAGTGATGGTTAAGGGTTACTTGGACAGGTTCTCTCAGCATCTCTCAGTAATTAAATTTTTATTGCTGCTGATCGGTGTAGGGTTGGGTACCGAAACCCGGTACCAATATGGCACCGGTACCTATGTAACCGATATGTACTAGAACCAAATCAGAACGCAGAGTTCGGTGCATCATTTCGGTGCCATGCCTGAGCGATTGATTGAAATATTTGTCCTTTGTTCTCCAAAACGAACGTAAGAAGCATCATCACCGGCACCTCATGTGAAAAATTATTTCCTGACTGAGAAAATGCACGTGAACTCAAGTCGAAAAGCTCTAATAATACAAGTCCAACAAATCTTTGTAGTAACGTAAGCGTGCTGTTTTCACATTCCATCTTAAAAGCACAACTCTGGAAATGAGAGCATCCGAGGAGCGCGTGAATGCAGAAATTACACTTGCTCTGACGGCAGCAGCCCTCCATTAACTAGCTAAGCTAAACATTCTTAAATTAAAATGCCTAAAGCTAAAATTCTCTTGTATTCATGTTTTTAAACCTGTTGTCCAACAAAAGAGAACATTATAACCTTTTTAGTCCACAACACCAGTTAAATGCTTCCTTTTGTGATCTGATGTAGCTTCTTGTCATAGAATGAGGCAGAAAATATGTTCCATAGGTTACTAATACATCGATTGGCAATGGATTATAAATATACTTAATTATTATGAAAATACCAGAGATGGCTTGAATAACACAGATAAACTATACATTGTCGTAGTCGAGTGTTTATTGTATTTGTTTTATTAATCAAAACGTTTATATCTTGTTTACTCAGTTACAGCAATAGCAATGCATTTGTCCATATTGGGGATTTCCTGGAGCTTCATGAGTTCCGCTACTTCTGTGACTGGATATGTGGATTTTTTGTGCGAGGGCGCCTCTGGCATCCAGTATGAAAGAAAAAGTCATCATGTGTTTAGTGCTAATGGCCAATCCAATTATTAATTGGTAATTTTTATTTATTTTTGATTATTTTTAAGTATCGGTTCAGGCACTGTTTAGGCACCGGTACCGTTTTAAAAGTATCGATTTGGCACCGGTATAAAAAAAAAACCAAACGATACCCAACCCTATCGGTATGTGGCTGTGAGTCACCCTCTAATGTATCCACAGAAAGTAAAAATGACAAAAGTTCAGCAAGCATTTTGCTCAGATTTTGCTCCTCCTTTTATGTCAAATCACACCTTATCATCAGTAATGGTTATTTTGACACTTCACACTGAACAGTTGTGTGTTATGGAGATATGTAACGTGATCAATTTTGCTTGGAGAGTCACTGACCTTGTCTTTACTTTCCTGTTTCCCTGTATCCTGAATTTAACTTTATATTTAAGGATTACATGTAAGGGATTACAGTACAGTTTAGCACAGTTTACAGTAGCTTTTCAAAAGGTGCAGCTTTGTACCTTATACATTTAAAGGTCTTTTTTTGTTGTTGTTTTTTGTTTTGTTTTTTCCTTGAAAGACCATGTTAGTACCATGTTATCTCCAGCTATGATAAAAACTTACTGTATAGCTTTCTAGCTTGTTCAGGTGTGTTTGATTAGGGTTGGAGCTGAACTCTTCAGGATTGTGGCTCTAAAAAAATAACAGCAGTTTTAGCCAAAATATTATTTTATATAACAAACATAATTAGGCTATAAAAAATATTTTTAAGTAGGAAAAAAAACCTTTTTTAAGGTACCAGTCGCATGTATTTATACAACTAGTGTATTTATATAGCTAATTATGATTGTGAGCCTAACTCCACCTCTACAAGAAAACTATGCAACTATTCGTGTTCATTTTCCCCATTAAAGATGTCCCAGATGTTCAAAAAAAAAAAAAAAAAAACAATGTAGGAAAAATGTACATAACCCAACACAAAGACATTTATTTATTTGTTTGTTTAAGGGAAATTAAACTTATTTACCTATTAGATGTGCTGAATTGATTAGATTAGTTTCCTTATGCAGCATCAGAGTGGGCGGTAGATGGGTTGTTCAGTGTCATCCAGACACTGTATAAATGAAAGGACAGTAAGGAGAGAAGAACAAACTCCTAACAGGAGGAGACTCACTCATGGCCTATGAGACTCAATACTGCTTTCCTGCCATCAACTCATCATGTATCAAGGAAAAACGCTTCAGACTTCAATACAATTTCATGTATTTGTTTTTTTCATTGTTGTCAGCATGGACTGTGTTTCTGAACCTGCTGGTGTTCATCTCCATCTCTCACTTCAAGAAGCTTCACACTCCAACCAACCTGATCATTCTCTCTCTTGCTGTGGCTGACATGCTTACTGGACTTATTGTTATGCCTGTGGAGGCCATTAAACTGATTGAGACATGCTGGTACTTTGGCAAAACTGCCTGTGGACTGTTTACTTTGACCCTCGGTGTGATTATCTCAGCATCTCTCAGTAATTTAGTTTTAATTGCTGTGGATCGTTATGTGGCTGTGTGTCATCCTTTGCTGTACCCACAGAAAATAACCACAACCAAAACCTTAATGACCATCTGTCTTTGCTGGTTTTGCTCTTCAGCTTATATAACTGCCCTTTCGAGCAGTAATAGACGTTTTGACCCTTCAGACAATACAGATGTGTGTTATGGAGAGTGTTCTGTCATGATGAGTTTTACATGGACAGTCACTGATCTGTTTGTGTCCTTGCTTTTTCCTTCCACCCTGATCATAGCTATATATCTGAAGATACTGTATGTTGTACATCAGCAAGTGAAAGTTATAAACTCTCTGATTAAGGGTGCTAAATGTGTAATGGAAGATTCAGTTAGGAGGAAATCTGAAAGTAAAGCTGCTCTCACATTAGGAATCATTGTGGCAATTCATCTTTTCTGTTGGTTACCCTCTCTATATTTTTTCTCTTGCAGGTAATGCAGTAATGTCTTCTGTAATAGTGAATATTCTAACATGGGTCTTCTATATTAACTCAAGCCTGAATCCTATCATCTATGCTTTATTTTATCCTTGGTTTAGAAAGTCAGTTAAACGCATTCTATCACTTAAAATATTTCAGCCAGCATCCTCTCTGGTGGACATTTTTACAAATTATCATTCATGAGTGCTGTTTTCCACAATGTATTTGTATTTTAGCTTTCAAAATGGCAGATCACATTTTCTAACTGTACCCCCTGATAATTAATGCAACATAACGGACATTGCGCATTGCAAATGTTACTCTAAATGTAACAAGACACAATGGTTATGCTTATGTGAATGTGTAAACAAAAACAAAACAACAACAACAAAAAGATCAAAGGGAATAAAGGTAAAAGTTCAGTTTTATAGAAGATTTATTCAAAATGTTTTACATATCAGCCTCAAGACAAAAAGATTTCAAGACCAAAACAACACTCATATGCAACTTCTAATGAAAAGACAGATTAAGGGTAGACACTGCAGGCAAAAACACTGTTTTTTCATGCACCTGTCAAGTTCGAGATTTTGGGCTTTTTGGTTTTTCATAAAGTGTTTTTTTTTTTTTTTTCTCAGACTAGTGGAAAGAAAACATCCAAAATACACTGTTAAGCGTTTCTTTTAGCACTTTATCTATTTGTGTCTAGATTTCAATTACAATACATACTATATTTTTAAAGGCCATTTTCTCAAAATGAGTTTTTTTCTCCTACACTGAGCCATAAATCTCCACTTCTGTAGCACTTACACACACCAACTTTACATTTTTATTCATGTCTATATCCTGAAGGTGGTAACGCTTTAGATTACAGCCCGCAATGTACCGCGTAATTAAACAGAATTTGCAGCGTACCTATTTGTAACTATAGAGTACCTCCACAGTACCTACTCAGGTATATGGGAACAATATGCAACGTTTGGGGAATAAGGGGGTAATAACCTGCGGAATTATAAAGCATTTATACTGTAAGTATTTAATAACTAAAGGGTACCTATTCTGAAAATACGTGTATGTACAGTCCGCGATTTTCCGCATCAGCATAACTTAAAGCCGAACGTACATGTAAGTAAACGGAAACAATTGGGGAATAAGGGGGTAATGACTTGGAAAATTAAAAGTATTTATACTGTTAGTATTTCATAAGTAATGTGTAACTTTTCTAAGATTATGTGGTATGCATGACGTACTGTGTTTGGCAACAATATTATGATTTACAACAAATTGCCTTATTGTAATAACATATATGATGCAGTATATTTTACACTACATACTGGGTACTTATTGTATTATTACAACATATATCTTACATGACATTGATACAATTAGCAGGCCTATACTATAGTATAATTTAGTAATTATAGCAAAGTTTAAAACCACCATAGTCGAGATTACAAAAGTATGGGGAAATTTTGTAACGAGTTTCTGCTATGATTTAAAATTGATATTAAAATTTACCTGATGAAAGAGCATTGCATATGGTCATCTCAGCAGCGAATCATGTCCGTTGAGGTGCAGTAGTGGGGAACTAGATTACCTGTTTCCAGCTGCTCCCAGGATATAGCATATAAATATAACAGTGTAATACACATGTACATTTACTGAATTGATGTTTTTTTGATAGCTGTAGTTGTCACGGATCCGCCCACAACCTCATCTACACCAACCATCAACACCCGTTCACAATCACCTGAATACTGATTACCACCTGACTCCAATCACCAAACACCCTACATAAAGTCACTCACCACAATCCTTCGTTGGTTGGTCTCAAGGTCGTAAGCTCATCATCATCTCTCACTTACCTCTTGGATTCCTGGACTCCTCCGTGCCGTAAGCCTTGCACTCAGACCTGTTTGAAAAGAAAGAAGAATGTCTTTATGTTGGACTCACCTCTTATGTTGAAAACGATTCCAGCACTGTTACTACTTGGTTCTGTTATCCTTCGAGATCTGTTTACATTTGCAAAGAAAGAATTAAAGAAAAGTAATTCGACTCACCTGTGTTCGTCTCTCAGTCCAACCCTGACAGTAGTGCTGTGGTGCACTTGAGCTTCCATATGTGGTTTGAGGAAAGTAGAATAAAATGTACTACAACATTTTTCTTAACTACTATGCAAACATACACCCTTGTTACGTGTAGTTACTACGTAAGTGTAACATCCACAGGCTGTAATCTAAAGTGATGCCTTGTTACCTTCTTGTTACGTGTAGTTACTGCGTAAGTGTACCATCCGCGGGCTGTAATCTAAAGTGTCCTCACAGAAGTCCTTATTTTATATATTTGGTTAAATATAAGCTTTGTGCAACACTTCTTTACATTATGCAAACTTGACATGTATTAACAGGTTTTGTTTTTTTTGCAATGTATTTTTCTGTAATTGTGATCACAGGTGAAAACTACATCAGAGGTGCAGGACTTTTCTGCTCCCTCATATACTGCAGTGACAACTTTGCAACCATATGCAAAAGATCTCCAGAAATTTGTCGACTCCTGCCCACAGCTGAAAGGAAAAATTGCCAATATGCCTATTAAAAATAAATGTAGAACAGGATTTTGTGTGTGTGTGTTTGTAATGCCTTGTTACCCTCTTGTTACGTGTAGTTACTGTGTAAGTGTAACATCCGCGGGCTGTAATCTAAAGTGATGCCTTGTTACCCTCTTGTTACGTGTAGTTACTGTGTAAGTGTAACATCCGCGGGCTGTAATCTAAAGTGAAGCCTTGTTACGTGTAGTTACTGTGTAAGTGTAACATCCGTGGGCTGTAATCTAAAGTTAAGCCTTGTTACCCTCTTGTTACTGTGTAAGTGTAACATCCGCGGGCTGTAATCTAAAGTGAAGCCTTGTTACCCTCTTGTTACGTGTAGTTACTGTGTAAGTGTAACATCCGTGGGCTGTAATCTAAAGTGATGCCTTGTTACCCTCTTGTTACGTGTAGTTACTGTGTAAGTGTAACATCCGGGCTGTAATCTAAAGTGAAGCCTTGTTACGTGTAGTTACTGTGTAAGTGTAACATCCGTGGGCTGTAATCTAAAGTTAAGCCTTGTTACCCTCTTGTTACTGTGTAAGTGTAACATCCGCTGGCTGTAATCTAAAGTGAAGCCTTGTTACCCTCTTGTTACTGTTTAAATGTAACATCCATGGCTGTAATCTAAAGTGAAGCCTTGTTACCCTCTTGTTACGTGTAGTTACTGTGTAAGTGTAACATCCGTGGGCTGTAATCTAAAGTGAAGCCTTGTTACCCTCTTGTTACGTGTAGTTACTGTGTAAGTGTAACATCCGTGGGCTGTAATCTAAAGTGAAGCCTTGTTACCCTCTTGTTACTGTTTAAGTGTAACATCCGCGGGCTGTAATCTAAAGTGATGCCTTGTTACCCTCTTGTTACGTGTAGTTACTGTGTAAGTGTAACATTAAACAATTTTAGTTATGCTACAATAGATGCGTTTCAAAGATATTAACAATGAACTGTATTACATAGTTAAATGCAAGGTCCAAATACCTTAAGTTAAAGAAATATTTTTATTATTTAACAATTTTAACAGATCTTTTCCAAGAACAGAATGCAGAAAAAACAAACAAACCGCGTGAGCCGGCAACATCAGGCAGTAGCTCCGTGTAGCGGGGTGACGGCTGGCTGGTCTCTGGTTTGGGAGTGGGACTGGAGATATCCTCCTGTGAGGGGCAGACGGAGAAAAACAGTCCATTATTCTCCAGCACCCACTCCACACAAGTGGCAAAATCCTCTTTGGGACCGTTCGCTGGCAGGCGTGCCTTACACCACTCGCTCAAGCTGGAGATGTAGAAGACACAGAGCGAGCAGTCGGGGAAGTGGGTAAGGCACGCCAGATCTAGAAAGTCCCTGGTATGGTCCTCCAGTGAACGGTCCATCTGCTCCAGGCACAGGAGTTGGACGGTGGGCAGATCCATTCCGGGAGAGGACCAGGAGAAAAAATAAAAATAAAATAATAATAATAAATAAAATAATAATAATAATAATAATAATATATATATACAGAAAGAACAACTAAAAAAAAATAACTCACTTTTCGGTCTGCTAGTTTGTTACGGTGTCTTTGCTAATGAAGCGCACGACGAAGGAGTAATGTCCAAACAGAGTCTTTTAATATTAATCCAAACAAGAAACAGAAATAATCCAGGAGCGAGGGGTAGCAAACACACAGATCAAATAATAGCAGACAAAGAACCAGGGAGAACACAGGCTTTAAATATTAAAGGTAATCAATTAAGGAAACAGGTGGGCTAATTAACTAATCAAGGGAACTAAGGAAACTAGGTCAACGTAACAGTGGGCAGGAGTCGACAAATTTCTGGAGATCTTTTGCATATGCTTGCAAAGTTGTCCCTGCAGTATATGAGGGAGCAGAAAAGCCATCCCCCTCTGATGCAGTTTTCACCTGAGATCACAATTGGAGAAAAATACATTGCAAAAAAAACAACAACTGTTAATACATGTCAAGTTTGCATAATGTAAAGAAGTGTTGCACAAAGCTTATATTTAAACAAATATATAAAATAAGGACTTCTGTGAGGGCTCAAGGAAAATCTGTAAGAGTTGCCAACTGTTACATGTATGACCTGTTTTAGTTTAGTTTTCTATGTCTCCGTCTGCCTGCCTAGTTTGTTTCCATGGTTTTTGATTAATTAGTTCCCTTGATTAGTTAATTAGCTCACCTGTTTCTGTTTCCCCTTGATTACTTCTAGTATTTAAAGCCTGTGTTCGCCCCTGGTTCTTTGTCTGCTATTATTTGATCTGTGTATTTGCTACCCCTCGCTCCTGGATTGTTTCTGTTTCTTGTGTGGATTAATATTAAAAGACTCTGTTTGGACATTACTCCTTCGTCGTACGCTTCATTAGCAAAGACTACATAACACCAACACTGTGATACGGTAAAGCAATAAATAATAAAATAACAAAGGACTACAAAAGTACACAGGTAACTGGGAAATAAAAACAAGAACTTAATAGTATAACAAAACAGAGACCCTCCCTGAAAGAATTTACCTCCTCGACCCCGGAGCACGGTAGCGAGCCTTCCGTCCCACCTGTTCTTCCATTGCTCCAGCACCACCGCCTCGGGCAGCCACTAGCGGTCTTTGCTCCTTCGTGCTGCCCGACCTCGTTAGCACCGCGATCTCTCTCAGCGGCGAGGGCTCTTCTGACAGCATGTCCCTCCTTCCTCCCGGGTTTTGGCACCAATGTAACACAGTGCTTTATAGGTTTATAAATGCTTTATAATTCCGCAGGTTATTACCCCCTTATTCCCCAAACGTTGCATATTGTTCCCTTATACCTACGAATAGGTATACTGTGGAGGTACTCTATAGTTACAAATAGGTAAGCTGTAAATTCTGTTTAATTACGCGGTACATTGCGGGCTGTAATCTAAAGCGTTACCCTGAAGGTTTTTACAGAGGGATTTGTTCATATATGTAATTTGCTTGATTTTATACAACATTTGAATCCCCCCAAAATTGTGAAAATATAGTGTTTTCTGTCCGTTCTAAGCATTCTGAATTATGGAGTGACAAAAATTAGATACTCAAAATACCCTCTGTAAAAACTTTTGACTCTAATGTCAAACAAATTAAACCAGAATTTTGAAACTGACATCATCCAGTGTTTAGATTTTTGTACTAGAAATGTATGCAAATTAGCGCATATTTCATTAAATAATGACTCATTTGCATATCTAAACCCAATATTTTAGAAAACTTGTAATACAAAAAAAAATAAAAAATTTTGCAATTATCATTGTAATCAATCAGATGGGTAAGTAAGGTGACAACTATTAGTTTTTTTATTTATTTTTTTTTTTTTTTACCCTATTCACCTGCAGTGTCTCGCCTTAATAGTTAATTCAATAAACGTAAACCAAGGCTCTCCAGATAAGTAATATTCTTACTTGGAACCACACACATACACTGTAAAAAGGTTGCTGTAAATTTTACAGTATTTTACTGGCAGCTGGATGCCAGTAAATTACTGTAAAAATGGTTACAGTATTATTACTGTAATTGCATTTACAGCATAATAATGACTTACTGTATTTTATTTTACATTAGTGTTACTGTATTTTCATTTACAGTATTATGGTATTTTCATTTACAGTATTTTTACCGTATTTTCATTTACAGTATGAGTGCTGTAGTGTTTATTTTCATGTAGTTTAAACATTTTTTACCTGTAAAAATCAATGAAATTGTGGTACAGCACTGTAATCCATGATTTTTACCACCCCAACCCCATAAAAATCACAATAACTCATGAGCATTAGCTCTGATAATATTCTTTTTAATTGTTGAACATTTTCTTTTTAAAAGTACAAATTACAAGTCTTGATCTCTAGGATGTGTCATGAATCCGGGTCCACGATGCTCCCTCTCACCACCAGAGGTCACTGTCTCCCGAATTCAATTCCCCAAACTCCACTCACCTCATTATTGTTTAATTTTCCCCAGCTGTGTTCCTGATTGCCGTCCCTACTTAAGCTCCCTGTGTTTTCTGTTCTGGGCTCGTTTGTCTCACTTTTGTGCCAGGTATGCCTGTGACTTATGCCTGTGACTTATGTCTGCCCTGTGCCTTGTGTATGTTTTGTGTTCTGGTGTACACTCACGTCTATCTGTTTGCACCCCAGGACGCATAGAGAGAAGGACTGCCACTCTCTGCCTCACTCCACTCTTTAGTGGTTGGTCCTGTGCGAGCGCTGGGTCTTGGGCAGTGATCCGCTCGTTGGGTCCGCATCTCACTGCCGACCGTAGCTGGATTACCCCAGAGACTTGCTCGCTGAGTTTTGTTACAGTTTTATTTGTTTTGTTCACCTTTGGTAATAAACCTTGTGCTTGAATCTCTCCTTTGCCTTTGAGTCCTCTGTTCTCCTCGTGCCGTCACAGAATCTACTAACCCCATTATGGACACAGCAGAGGAGGATGAGATGCGCCGAGCCCTTATGCAGCAGGGCGTTCTTCTGGGTCATCATCAGGAGGAGATCGCGGCTTCCCGCCGTGCTTACTCTGAGATCTCAGGCCTTTCCGAGGCGGCGGTGCCCGCTCACAATCCTCTCGAGGCGGAGGCACCCTCTCACGGTCCTCCCGAAGCGGCGGCGTTCGCTCACGATCGTCCCGAAGCGGCGGTGCCCGCTCACGATCGTCCCGAAGCGGCGGTGCCCGCTCACGAGGTTCCCGAAGCGGCGGTGTCCGCTCACGTTCCTCCCGAAGCAGCGGCGCCCGCTCACACAGCTCCCGAAGCTCCCGATCCCCCCGAGGCGGCAGCGCCCGTTCTCACAGCTCCCGAAGCGGCGGCTCCCACTCACAAAGCTCCCGATTTTCTCGCTGCAGCCGTCCTGTTTTCCTACGGAGCGGTCTAAGGTAGCTTTCACCATCACGCTCTTGGTGGGGCAAGCGAGAGAATGGGGAACGGCCATGTGGGATAACGAGCGGAGCTGCTGTTCCTCCTTTGAGAGTTTCTCAGAGGAGCTGCGCAAGGTGTTTGATCGCTCGGTTCAAGGAACGGAGGCGGCACGAGCCCTGGCGCTGCTACGGCAGAGAGAGGGTTCTGTTTCCAGTTACTCGATCGAGTTTCGTACGCTCGCGGTGTCCTGTGGCTGGAACGACAAGGCACAGGGCAGACATAAGTCACAGGCATACCTGGCACAAAAGTGAGACAAACGAGCCCAGAACAGAAAACACAGGGAGCTTAAGTAGGGACGGCAATCAGGAACACAGCTGGGGCAAATTAAACAATAATGAGGTGAGTGGAGTTTGGGGAATTGAATCCGTGAGACAGTGACCTCTGGTGGTGAGAGGGAGCATCGTGGACCCGGATTCATGACAGGATGAACTAGCTGAAAAAAGGGCATCACAACAATCCCCTGGGCACTTTGTATCATGGCAAAACATACACATACTAAAAAGCAAAAACAATTAAGTACACTAACAGTCAAAAGTTTTTGAACGGTAAGATTTTTGATGTTTTTAAAGAATTCTCTTCTGCTCACCAAGCCTGCATTTATTTACTGCAAAAGCAGTAATACTGTGAAATATTTTTACTATTTAAAATAACAGCTTTTTATTTGAATATATTTTAAAATGTAATTTATTCCTGTGATCAATGCTAAATTTTCAGCATCATTACTCCTGTCTTTAGTGTCACATGATCCCTCAGAAATCATTCTAATATACTGATAAACATTTATTATTATTATTATCATCATCAAAGTTGAGTAATTTTTTTCAGGATTCTTTGAATAGAAAAATCCAAAGATCAACATTTATCTGAAATAAAAATATTTTGTAACATTATACACTATACCATTCAAAAGCTTGGATTCAGTAAATTTTTTTTGGGGGGGGGGAATTATACGAATTACTACTTTTATTTAACAAGGATGGTATAGTGAAGATAAAGACATTTATAATGTTACAAAATATTTTTATTTCAGATAAATGCTGTTCTGAACTTTCTATTCATCAAGGAAACCTGAAAAAAAATTACTCAGCTATTTTCAACATAATAATAATAATAATAGTTTATAGAAAATAGTAAAAATATTTCAAAATTGTACTGTTTTTGCTGTACTTTGGATCAAATAAATGCAGGCTTGGTGAGCAGAAGAGGCTTCTTTAAAAACATTAAAAATCTTACTGTTCAAAAACTTTTGACTGGTAGTGTTAATAAAAATCAAATAATACAGTAAAAATTAGTTTGTGTTGTTGTGTTAAATTTCAGTAATTTTGACAGTCAAAGTTGACAAGCTCTCCGATGAGAAACAGCAGGATGGGATTCAGACAGATCCTTTTTCTTTGCACCCTCTTTCCAGAATTCCAGCTGACCTGTGACTTTCAATGCATTTGGTGCCACAAAGATCTGAATGAACCTGCAAGCACAAGAAAAAAAAAAAGCATTATTTTTCAAAGCAGTGTTTACAGAATTTGCCTCAACTGTCAAACTTGGTGCTGTATGCACTTTCATGTTAATAAAACCTTATATACTACATCTGAACACACCTACAAAGGAAGGTACATAATTAGTTGATAATCCATCACATTCAAATTATTAAAGCTCCATTTTTTACAATGCATTCTCAATCAGTAGAGCAAAGTGCTAGAATGCTGAATTAATGGGTTTGATTCCAGGGACGGTTCTAGGGTGAGTGGATATCCGGGGCTTAGACCAGAGACATTAATTTATGTATCAGAATACACGGGATACAAGTCAAATAAAACAGGCTATGCTGAAAAGTTACATTGGCTAAGTGGCTTAATTTTTTTTTTAAAGCGACAAGTGTAATTAATTATAATTTGCACTTACAAATTGCATAAATAATATTATGAAATTCATGTTTTAAATATAAACAAAATATGTAATGATAGAAAAAAAAAATAGAATGATGCTTTTAAAAATGAGACTAAAATTACTAGTAGGTGGCAGCAAGCCACTGTCTTAATGACTGAGCCATTGAGTCATTTATTCAATCTATTCATTAAAAACTGCTGATTCTTTCAGGAATGGATCATTGAATCACTGATTCAAGGCATTCAAAAAAGGTAAATTCTTTCAGTAATGAAACACTGTTGTGTGCAGAGATGCACAACATGGCTTTGTTTAGATCCGTTTTTGCGAAAAGACAATATTTTCTTCACGATTTAAATCACTTAATATTAACTTCTTGTTTATTGAATTTTGTTGCCCTGACACTTAGTAAAGTCTGCCACAGACCATGCTAAATGCTATCTGTTCATATAATCTAGTAATTTCTAAATGTGTGTATGTGTCCTAGAAAATCTCAATCTTGATACGCACACACCCCTAGCGCCACCCCTGTTTGATTCCCAGGGACTGAATAACTTAATAAAATGTGTAGGGGAGCGCAGGGCACAAACTAACACGGGGTAAGTTGTAACACACATGGTTTAAATATTTCCACACATGCTAGCATAACCAAATTTACAGTATTTACTACTGCCAACACTATATAGAGAATAAAGTGCACCAAAATTCAAAAAATCTTTTGAAGATGTCGCTGAATATTTATTCTACCAAAGCAGAAGTACATTTCTGGCTGAAGTAAATTGTCATCTCAGTTTTTAGTACTCAATTAAAATTAGACAAATCTGCTACTATTTTAAACTCCAATCTGTTATCAGTTTAGATAGATCAGTTTAGATCAGTTAGTTTTATAATGCTTCGCTAACTAGCAGAAGACACTAACCAGTTTTAAATTCCAGTTGCACAGATGGGGAACGTTATAACACTGTGTTACAATGTGCCTCGCTATTATTAAACTATGCAATTCAATGACATTAGCGATGCAATTTACACCATTTACTTTTATGAGTTTCAATGAGTTTCAATGAGAAGCCACAAGAAGCAGGTGAATAAAGACTGAGAATCTTTATATGTTCAGAAATTGTTATTTCAAGAAATGTAAAGCATTTTGGCTCGTTTATGTGTCTCGTGTCCTGTGTCCTATGACAGCTGTGTGTGGAGGGAGGGGAGTGTATCATTTCTGAATTTCTGAATGTGTTTCTTCATTTGCGCACTCTGTTTTGAACTACACTGTATATGTAGCTGTGTGTTGCGATCAGGGCCGTCCCAAGCATGGTTGCAATGTGTTCATTGTCAAACTCCAAAATTAGATTATTTTTAATTCTTAAAAAACACCATTATTTTACTTGAAAAAGTTAATGATTTTATTTTATTGACAAAATATTTTAGTTTGTCTTGTATATTTTTTCATTAGATCAGATAATATTTTAAGCTTTCATATGGTTATGTTACAACGTGCCCCTCACATGTTAGAATGTACCCCACCTACTATGTTGTCACTTCCATTCTTTTGAGATAAATAACGAAAAACATATACACCTGTAATTATGAAACAACGCAACATATTTGTACTAGACAAGTGTGAAATTAAAGTGTATAAAAAAATTATACTCTGAACCCCACGTGGATTTACACATGCTAAGAAAGTCAGTGTTAGGTTGTGTCCCGTGCTCCCCTACATTAAATACAATATAACTTGCTTTGGCTAAAACCATCTGGCAAATGCATGAATGTAAATGCAATGTAAAACAAAATGTATTTTGGGTTACCTAATTCTGCCCTCATAGTCAGGATCCTGTTTTTGCTTGGAGAAATCTCCTGTAACAGACAGAGTCACAACACCCTTTTAGTGTTACTATAGTTTATGATCAGAAAAAAACTACCGTACAGTAATACAAACATTTTAAATAAAATAAACATTTTTGGTAACACTCTACAATAAGGTGTCATTTGTTAACACTGGTTAATGTATTAACCAACATGAACAAACAATGAACAATGCATTTATTACACTATTTATTAATCTTTGTTAATGTTAGTTAATGACAATACAGTTGTTGTTTATTCCATGTTAGTTCACAGTGCATTAACTAATGTTAACAAACACAACTTGTGATTTTAATAATGCATTGGTAAATGCTGAAATTAACATTAACTAAGCTTAATAAATGCTGTAGAAGCATTGTTCATTAATGTTTTAAACTAACGTTAATGTTAACTAATAAAACTTACATTTTTTATATTTATAAGCAAAACTTACTATATTAATATATTGCTAGCCCGTTCCTCTCTTTAAAAAGTAAGTTAGTGGAGAACAGCAGCCCGTGGCTAATTTGGCTACTTTAGTAACATTAGATGAAAGCTCACCTGTTGTTACGACGACAATCCCAAGAAAAGACTCTAATACTCCTCCGATGCAGACGACATGACCACAAGATCACAAACTTGAAAATAAAATACAAAAGATGTAACGTTACTTTACAGTGGTATTTCTTAACTCAGTTTTCCTCAGTATTTCATGTTAGCTCGCGGTTTTATTTTACGTCTCTCACTGAATAGGGACCGTCTTTAAAGTTACATACAACATTGGTTTCTAACTTAAATAGCATTTGAAGAGAATTACACTTGCGATAAAGAGGCAGTGTACAAAATATATTATGCTTCTCTGTGTTCGTTAACTTCGGCTAACTTACATTATTAACTTTCACAAGAGGCTCCAAAATACACCTCCGACGTTGTCGATGAAATCTACACTAGAAATTTGAAAAGAACAAACAAAAGAAGTACTTGAAAATACTGTTTAAAATCTCCACTGAATTGAAACAGTGGTGTTGCCTCTGCACTTTACCTCAGTAACGTTATTTCACATTAGTTCGTTGTTAAGGTTAAGTACTTAACGACTCGCCAGATTAACAAACTTGCATCAAAGGGCAGCAAAACCTACAAACTGTTTTTCGGTTTAATAAGGTTTATTTTGACTAATATAGGTCACCTTAATTTACTCACCAGTCGATGTTATCACCGTTATGGCGGCGTTAATCCGGCCGTCAGTCAGAAAAAAAGGCCCCAACTCCCGACATGAAAAATGACACGATGAATAATGTTCCTTTGCTGTTAATAAGTTAAAACATCTTAAAATATCTCAGTTTTGCATAAAACAGAAATAATATAGGCCTACTAACCTTTTTGTCCAGTTAACAATGTCTCTTTTGTCCTTTTACCACTGCTTCCACCAAACAGCAAACAAAATAAATCTCCCTTGCCATTGGTCAGTTTTTCGCGGGCAAGTTCACTACTGTAAATTTACAGTAGTTTACTGCAGTGACCATACATTTTCCCATAATCCTTTGCAGTTTACAGTAAAATAATGTATACACATTTTACAGTATATTACTGTACATAATGCAGTAAAATACTGTTCAAATGATAATTTTAAAGCTAATACTTCTCCCAAAACATATGAAACACAGTTACCCTGTGTCCTTCTGACTCCTTCTGACTTGAGTGTTTTTCACTCAATAACCTATAAATGTCCAATATTGCTCTTATTCTGCTGTAAATGAATTGGGATGTGGGAAATATGCAGAACGTTAATCATAAAAATCATTAAGAATGTATTTGTGCTTAGAAACACAAAAAGCAATTTGCCCCTTAATGGCTGAAGTCAGTGTCACTGTACCTAATAAACAATATAAGCAGTTGCACCGAGGGCCACCGTGGAATCAGGGAGCCCCATGTCAAGGGTTCAGACTCTAATGCTTGCTAGTTACAACTATATAAAATAATTAGAATTATAAAAGGTTTCCTTCTCAGTTGTGCACATTAATGTTTGGAAATGAAGAGGTGGAACTATAAAACTGGTGCAGAGAAGAAGAAGAATATTAAAGAAAATGCAAGATAAGCAAGATAAGATTAAGTAATGAATTTTAAAAGATATTGATCATGATTTATATAATGGATTTACATGTGATGGTCATGCTGTGCTTCTCTTTGACCATTCATCTTGGTTACTTGCCCCAAATTTGACAATTTCCTTCCTGAGTTGGGATTATCAATAAGTGTTATTTTGTGTTAATGTTGGAAGCTGTTCTGTGAAAGAGTTGGTTGGTTAGGCTTGCTTCAGACTGACTGGCGCTAGGATCTGATTTACGAACATCCTGTTGTCATGGGCTTCTTAAATTGTCTGATTCGCTCTGATACCCTACAGGAGTATCTATACTTTACTTGGGTTTTTATATTTCTGTCAACTTTCACATTTCCTAATTGAAATGTATTATTTTACTCCGATGCATTTCCCCGAAGCATATTCGTTACTTACTACAAAATAAAGTCGGAAGAACACAGACTGCAAGCAAGCAGATTTGACGAATCAGTGGTCTGGCGCTTGTGAGTTAGACTCCTAAAAACACTTTTGCTCACGTGCAAACAAGTGCTCACACACCACGGTCGATTTCATGTTCCACACAAGTCGAGGCTGGGGTGTGCGATTTATATGGTAAGTGTTGTTGTAATGATGTGTGATCTGACATTCTCGAGTATATCAGTGTGCACGCACTTGATTTAGTCTATTAAAACTCCAAATTCAAGGCATTCTATATTGTAGACCGCAAAAATGCCTTTGTAGGTTTTTTACATTTATATAATTAAAATAGTTCATATACAGTGAGGAAAATAAGTATTTGAACACCCTGCTATTTTGCAAGTTCTCCCACTTAGAAATCATGGAGGGGTCTGAAATTGTCATCGTAGGTGCATGTCCACTGTGAGAGACATAATCTAAAAAAAAAAATCCAGAAATCACAATGTATGATTTTTTAACTATTTATTTGTATGATACAGCTGCAAATAAGTATTTGAACACCTGAGAAAATCAATGTTAATATTTGGTACAGTAGCCTTTGTTTGCAATTACAGAGGTCAAACGTTTCCTGTAGTTTTTCACCAGGTTTGCACACACTGCAGGAGGGATTTTGGCCCACCTCCACACAGATCTTCTCTAGATCAGTCAGGTTTCTGGCCTGTCGCTGAGAAACACGGAGTTTGAGCTCCTCCAAAGACTCTCTATTGGGTTTAGGTCTGAGACTGGCTAGGCCACGCCAGAACCTTGATATGCTTTTACAGAGCCACTCCTTGGTTATCCTGGCTGTGTGCTTCGGGTCATTGTCATGTTGGAAGACCCAGCCTCGACCCATCTTCAATGCTCTAACTGAGGGAAGGAGGTTGTTCCCCAAAATCTCGCAATACATGGCCCCGGTCATCCTCTCCTTAATACAGTGCAGTCGCCCTGTCCCATGTGCAGAAAAACACCCCAAAGCATGATGCTACCACCCCATGCTTCACAGTAGGGATGGTGTTCTTGGGATGGTACTCATCATTCTTCTTCCTCCAAACATGTTTAGTGGAATTACCCAAAAAGTGGACCAAAAAGTTCTATTTTGGTCTCATCTGACCACATGACTTTCTCCCATGACTCCTCTGGATCATCCAAATGGTCATTGGCAAACTTAAGTCGGGCCTGGACATGTGCTGGTTTAAGCAGGGGAACCTTCCGTGCCATGCATGATTTCAAACCATGACGCCTTAGTGTATTACCAACAGTAACCTTGGAAACGGTGGTCCCAGCTCTTTTCAGGTCATTGACCAGCTCCTCCCGTGTAGTTCTGGGCTGATTTCTCACCTTTCTTAGGATCATTGAGACCCCACGAGGTGAGATCTTGCATGGAGCCCCAGTCCGAGGAGATTGACAGTCATGTTTAGCTTCTTCCATTTTCTAATGATTGCTCCAACAGTGGACCTTTTTTCACCAAGCTGCTTGGCAATTTCCCGTAGCCCTTTCCAGCCTTGTGGAGGTGTACAATTTTGTCTCTAGTGTCTTTGGACAGCTCTTTGGTCTTAGCCATGTTAGTAGTTGGATTCTTACTGATTGTATGGGGTGGACAGGTGTCTTTATGCAGCTAACGACCTCAAACAGGTGCATCTAATTTAGGATAATAAATGGAGTGGAGGTGGACATTTTAAAGGCAGACTAACAGGTCTTTGAGGGTCAGAATTCTAGCTGATAGACAGGTGTTCAAATACTTATTTGCAGCTGTATCATACAAATAAATAGTTAAAAATCATACATTGTGATTTCTGGATTTTTTTTAGATTATGTCTCTCACAGTGGACATGCACCTACGATGACAATTTCAGACCCTCCATGATCTCTAAGTGGGGAACTTGCAAAATAGCAGGGTGTTCAAATACTTATTTTCCTCACTGTATATATATATATATATATATATCACATGAAGAGTGCCGCTTTTTTGTCCAGATATCAGCATGATAACAAATATAATATTGATTTTATGCAAGTTTAATAATATTAGCATTAATTGACTTTAGACACAATATTGCCTGTTTTTGCTCAATTTTGCCAATGAAAATTTTTTCAAACAAAGATCATAGCACTATTTTGCATCTCTAAACAACGGTCTGTGTTTTTGAACGAAACCGTTGAATAAATGATTCAGTGACTCACTCATTAAAAAAGTCTAATGCTTCATTCCTGAATGAATCAGCTGAATTTCAATGACTCACTCATTAACAGTGACTTGCTGCCACCTGCAGGGCAAATATCAGTATTAACATTTTATGTTTAAAACTATTATTTATGCTTGTGTAACTGCAGGTTAAATGCATCCATGTCTCCTCTCAACTAGATTAATCCATGTAAAATAAATTAATGTTGAAAGGAGGCATGGCTAAATGCCACTTCAGATGCAGAATCCAGAAATGTTTTCTTGTTTTCTCAATTTTTTAGATGTTTATGTTTAGGTTTATGTTTTATGTACAGCACTTTGGTCAACTAAAGTTGTATTAAATGTGCTTTATAAATAAATTGAACATTAAACCTTTAATTTAATCATACAGCCTATAGTAATGTGTAACGGCCACTAGAGCATTTACGGTAGTTTTGTGGCAGATTGACAACTGGCCATGGGGATAGGTTGTGTCTGTACGAGACGAAAAGGGGAAGAGAGAACTTGCTCTACGGACACCTTTATTTTATTTTATTCCTTTCTGTTTGTGACCCGAGTTGACCATTTCAACTCGGTGTTACAAAGTGGCGCCCGAACAGTGTGGATCTATCAAGGTTATCTCTTTTACTCGTCTCTCCTGGTGGCTATTGATTATCAACGGACGTCTTCGTGGTACGGCGGTGTAACGTTATCCAGGAAAGACCGCTGGCAGGTTAGAGAGGAGGCCGCGCGCGGATTCCGGGAAAAGGGACGTGTGATGGCGTTCCGCGGATTTTCTGCTGTTCTTTGAAGACTCGTTCGGGGTCGATTGGAGATGCAAAGACAAAAGAGTGAAGGTGAATTTTGTGCCGTTTCATTTTTGTTTTTCTTTCGACTGGAGAGACGGTTCGTTATTCTATAGCTACGGAACTTTGATTGAAAAGACATAAAGAAGAAAGGGACACTTGGAAGATTTTACTTTTTTTTTTTTCTCTTTGGATGACAAACGGATATTTATTTTGGTTTTTGCGGGATGGACATTTTTGAAGTAGCCATATAATCAATGTTCCCTCTAATTTTTTTTCTTGCTGAGCAAAACTTTTCTCTATTGGGCGGACATTTTAGCCACCTGAGCAAAAACATTCTTTATACCAGACCTGTACAGCGCGCACACACAAAAAAAGTGTGTAACTTTTAACTTTAATGTGCTATTTATATTTGATTTGACCCTTGATGTAACTAAATGATGCACATTTTAGGTTATCTGAGAAAACGTTTTTACAGTACAATACACTGCCATTCAAAAGTTTGGGGTCAGTACATTTTTTTAAAGAAGTTTCTTAGGCTCATCAAGGCTATGTCTATTTGATAAAAAATACTGAATATTATTTCGCAAAATAATATTGTGAAATATTATTGCAATTTTAAATAAAAGTTTTCTATTTGAAAACTATTCAGCAAAGCTGAATTTTCAGTGTCACATGATCCTTCAGAAATCATTCTAATATGCTAATTTATAATAAATGTTGGAAAAAGTTGTGCTGCTTAATATTTTTTGGGACCTGTGATACTTTTAAGGATTCTTTGATAAATAAAAAGTTAAAAAGAACAGTTATTCAAAATAGAAATGTTGTGTTACAGTATACACTACTATTCAAAAGTTTGGGGTCAGTCAATTTTTTCTTTCATATTTATTTTTTCATTAATATTTTTATTCAGCAAGGATGTTTTAATTGGATAAAGAGCGATAACAAAGACTTATATTGTTAGAAAATATTTATATTTTTAATTAATGCTGTTCTTAACATTTTATTAGCCTAATCAAAGAAAAAAGGTTCCAAAAAATATTAAGCAGCACAACACTGATTATAAATCAGAATATTAGAATGATTTCAGAAGGATCATGTGACACTGAAGATTGGAGTAATGATGCAGAAAATGCAGCTTTGCTTTACAGGAATACATACACTATATTTTAAAATATATTAAAATAGAAAACCGATATTAGAAATTGCAATAGCCTAAGAGTTCACAATATTACTGGTTTTATTTTTCTGTATTTTGATCAAATAAATACAGCCTTGATGAGCATAAATGACTCCATTAAAAAAACAAGGTAAATTATTTATTAGGTTTATAATATAGGCCGAACATAATATAATATATCAAAACACCTGAAGCATTTAAACTGAGATCTGTAAGTTAAATATATATATATATAAAAAACGTGAATTCTTATATAGTTATCTAAACATCGCTATTAAGTACGGTTTGCACAATACACCTGTGTGTGACTGTAAATGTCTCAGAGATTTGTTACCGTTCTGTTAATCATCCGCTATTTCCAGCACTTAACGTTAATCAAGCCACTCTTCTTTAATACATGAGGACGTTTTATTTCACATGTCACGGTGTTTGCGTTGCCTCTCGATTTGAGCTATTTCATCTGCAACCATTGAAGTATTCGGTTTCTACAGCGACTCATTTGGCGCACACCATTCTCTTTCTATGAAACCTGTACACCGCATTCACCGGTTCTAACGCTATAGCGGCATCAGCTCTATAGCGGTTTACCCGAGCATTGCAATTCTTTCGTTTTAACTAGAGTACAATCAAACGGCTTTCTCAACTAATTTTAGCGTGTGCGCGGCACATTATTTCTCTGCGCGGCTGCGGTGGAAGAAGTGCGCGGCCGCGGCTTAGAGGGAACATTGCATATAATATATTACTGGTTGCAGTCACATTTTCGCTTGCTTCATACGTGCAACAAGGAACACTGATTCTGAAAAAAAAAAAAAAAGTAACCATTGGACTTTATTTCAGGTTGCATTTGTTTTTGTGCACATTCTCTGAGGTAAATTTGTTTATTGTGCTTTAACATACAGGCTGCAGGACAGCACTTGCATATTTCTAAAGGGAACAAACAGGTTCATTGTACTGTTTACTCTTCTTGTTTTGTAGTTAACCTCTTGTAAATTGTGTGCATCTGCATGTAATATTTTGTTTTACTTTTCTTTTGATATTTTTGGAATTTACTATCATACTACAGGGTGTATAAGATGGCCAAGAAACGTGAACTGTTTGACTTGCTGACAGGTTCTGACTATTTGCCAGGACAGGGTACTGCTCAGAGTGGGGATGGAGACATGCAGTCTCAGGTGCAGCTCCTGCGGGATGAGGTTGCTGTACTGCAGCGGTGTCTCCGTGACTCGCTGGACCTGCAAAAGAGTATGATTGATTGTATGAGTCCTGATGACGGTACGGTTCCTGTTGAGCCACGTCCACAGTCCTAACCCTTTGGCTCTACATCGTTGGTTCGAGGGCAGCCTCCACTAGGCATTTCAAGGTCAGTGTCTGCTGATAGGCCCCATGTATGTGCGCCTGTGGTGGCTTAAACAGCCTCGGCTGATTTGTCGGCTACGTCTAGGGTCTTGGCCTCTGTTCTCCATCAATCACGTCTTGAACATCTAATTTTTGATGGTGAAAGAAGGGTGAGTCCAGACGACTGGCTTCAGTCTGTTGATATATACAGGACTTCACTGGATCTTACTGATTGCCAGATGTTACTGGAGCTCCCGCGGTTTCTGTCCAAGGAGCCGAAGAAGTGGTTTAATGTCTTGAGCTCCCATGTTTCCACATGGGCCCAGTTTTGTAACCTATTTAAGACGGTTTTTCTGCCATCTGACAATCAGGAGCGCATTATGAGGGGTATCTTGGACAGGGTTCAGAGGCCGAATGAACCTTTACCTACGTTTGTCGCCCATATGCTGAGTGAATTTCGTAAATTAAGATGTCCGCCTCCTCAGCCAGAACAAATTGAGCTAATATGTAAGCACGCTGTTGAAAAATACAGGGTAGCACTCTATGGCACAGCAGTGACGTCAGTTATGGACCTTCTCTTGCGTGCGCATGAGCTACATGCTGTCTTGGGTCCATGTGGTCAATATGTGCCCGAGGTTCCACAGTCAGCTCCGGTCGCAAGAGAACTTCATTGTTTTAAGTGTTTGACACCGGGGTTTACTTCCCGTAACTGCCCAAACTGTAGGCAGGAAAACAGCCAAAATGTACACTCGGGAGGTTCACCCAATTGTCTGACTGGACAGACTACTGAGACATCGGGTTCTGAAGTCCCAAGTAACATGTCTCAAACTACGGTTGCAGGCCTGGGTGCTTTAGTCAGGCCCAGGTCGGGAAACTTCAGGAGGTGGGAGGACTTTTCAGAGAGGCAATTCCCCAGGGACAGTAATTGAGCTTCACTCACCTGACTCATCCCAGACCACTCAGCTTGCTCTTGGTCATGTGGATGACATTACATCCTCATCTTACTGGAACACACCTTTTCGTGTTCAGGTAACTTTTCATGGCCAGGCACTTGAAGCTACTCTGGATACGGGGGCTTCTGTTTCAGCCGTGCGGGCAGATGTTTCTAGATTTGTTCCAGGGGGGACATTTAAAACAACAGCATGGTCTGCATCTCCTTTGCAGCTTGCCGATGGGGGAATGTGTTGTCCATCGGGTTTAACGTGGTTACAGTTTGGGTTTATGGGCCAACGCTTTTACCATCGTTTTGCAATCATACAAAATCTTTCAACCCCGCTTGTTTTGGGCATGGATTTTATGATGAGCGCTTCTGTTGTGATCCAGGTTCCTTCCAGAACTGTTGTTCTGGGTGATATGCCAGAGGATGAGACTGAACTGGAGGGCGTTGATGTGATGACGCCGAATCACAGTCTGCTTGGCCTACAAGACGGTGGTTCTTGTTTGGACACGAAAGTCGATGGGGCTGCTTTAAATGAAGGTGAAAAAGTCAAACTGGCATAGTTGTTGAGATCTTTTGCTGAATTATTTGATGGACATCTAGGCCATACATCCATAGTTGAACATACAATTGACACTGGACAGGCCCGACCTATACATCTCGCTCAGTGGCGGCTGCTGGTCTTTCAAAGAGGGGAAGCTCATTTTCGGCCTACATCATAAAAATTGTCCATTTATTTATACGTAAATTCTGCCCTATATTCCTTTTCAAGAAAATGCTCTGTGATCCTGTCGTACCAACTAGGCATCTTTTCCAGTGATGCTAGCCTAGCCTACTGTATGAATGAACAAACAATCTAAAAAAAAAAAGATTTTAAACTCGACGGAGGGAATGTGAGAATTAGGTTAAACTGAAACAAGGAATGTGGTGTATAACAGGGTTGTCACGATACCATAAAAATGTCCTAAGATACTATACCAGCTTAATTTATAATTCAATTCTACAAAATGAATCAAAATTTAATAAATAAATAGATGTAAGTGAAAACAGACAATATTATTCTCTGAATACTTAATGTGAATGAATGACTAGCTATTGTTATCCATGAAATGATCTAAACAAAACTCATCTTAGCACTGCACAGAAGCTGCATGAAGTGACATTTAGATGTGGCATTTATACATTTAGACTGTATTTATAATTGCATAAATAATGTTATGAGATTAATGTTTTAAATACTAAATTCTGAATATAGAAATATGTAGGAAAATAATGTAATATGCCTACTTTTAGACGGGAAACGGCCAGCAGGTGGCATACGTTTGTGATTGAATCACTCAGTCATTCAAATGATTCTTTCAAAACGGCTGAATCCTTCAGGAGCGAATCAAATGACTGTTTTTATGAACGGCTCAGTGAATCAGTGATTCTCCCAAATCAATGCAGATTTGGATTCGAACACAAACAAAACAAAAACAGCACTCTTTCTCGTGTCGTATTGCCTAAGTGTCAGGAGCATTTTTTGCTCGCATATCTTGAAATTTCCGAGTTAGCAGCATGTATATTAAAACATAACATTATAAATGAATTAAAAAAATATATAATGATTGATATAAACCAAGTGCAAAGCCGCTATGGGACTGAGCTCGAATAGCTTCAGCGTCAGCGACTTTTTATAGTACAAAATCGCTGTCAATCAAAAGGAGATGCAGACCCTCCAATCATCATGCAGAAGCCCGGAGTCCAGGCCAGCCCACTCCTCCATTCACCCCCAGAGACACTGAGCGTCCGTGGGCGGGACATAATCGCAGCATTTATCCAATGACCGTCTAGTTTCGAAGCGCTGAAAAAAAACTGTTCAAAGCAGCCCCATTGAAGTCAATGGACGCTCGGCTTCAACAGGGAAATACACTGACACTGCGGGAATGTATGAGAAGGAAATCGAGTCAGCCGACCTGCTATATGTAGCTGATTCTGAACGAACTCGTCTTCGAGATGAACGTGTTCTAACGCATTTTTAGTCAATAAAATGTTAACACAATAGTACATATTTGACAATTAATATTTTGACATTATAGGGGAAGCCGAGCTTCTCTTGCAGTCTTAAAGAAATCCCCACTGATCTCGCTCCATACCGTACTTCACCTGCAAAGAAAGAATTGATTGAGCGGCAGATTGACATGATGTTGGCAGAAGGCATTATTGAACCGGCATCGGGGCCGTGGGCCGCGCCGAACGTTATCGTTCAAAAGCCTTCTGGTGAACCAAGGTTTTGCGTTGACTATCGAGGATTGAATAGACTTACAGTGAAAGACTCGTATCCGCTTCCAAGGATAGACGAGTCCCTCGATTTTCTAGCAAGAGGTAATTTTGTGTCCACAATCGACTTAGCCAGGGGTTATTGGCAGGTGGCCATTGGAAGAATCATCTAGGCCAAAGACCGCTTTCGTTTCTCACCGTGGGCTGTACCAGTTCCGTGTTCTACCCTTTGGCCTTTGCAATGCCCCAGCCACTTTTCAGAGGCTCGTGAACACAGTGCTGGCAGGCCTCATCTACAAGTCATGCGCAGTTTATCTCAATGATATTGTAGTTGCCTCACCTACGTTCGAACAACACCTGAGAGATCTTGAGGAAGTCCTGGCTAGGCTGAGATCTGCTGGCCTGTCAATCAAGTTGGACAAGTGTCAGTTCTGTAGAAAGGAACTTACCTTCTTGGGTTATCGGGTCATCAAGGAGGGTATTCTACCAAATGAGGAGAAGGTGAAGGCTGTGGTAGACTTTGCTACTCCAGTAAATGTTAAGCAAGTGAGACAGTTCTTAGGCATAACCAGCTACTACCGGCGTTTCATTCATGAATATGCCCGACATGCTGAACCTCTTTTCGCTCTTACGAGAGCCAATGTTCCTTTTGGGTGGACACAAGACTGTCAGAATGCTATGGATTTCCTTAAAAATAAACTGACGTCTGTGCCTATCTTGAGGTTTCAACTTCGGTTGCAAGACTTTGATTTTGAGATAATCCATAAACCAGGAGTGTCCGATAGCGTTCCTGACAGTTTGTCAAAGAACCCTCTACCCTCTGGTGATCAGCCGTTTGACATTCTCCCTGATCGTGCTGTTCTTGGAAGTCTGGACTTGCGCTCACTGCCGTCTGTGTTGTTTACAGACAGGGATCAGTTGAAAAGTCTGCAGCTGAATGATCCGGACATTGGAAAATTGTTCAGTGCTTTGGAGGATGGTGAAAGTGTGTCTTCCGAGGAACATCTTCTATATGCTGTTCTTGATGGTCTTCTGTACCACAAGGATCCAAAATCTTCTTGTACATTACACCCCATGAAACAGTTCAAGCTTTATGCTCCCCAGACTGTCAGAAGGTCTCTGTTGGAGTATTATCATGACCATCCCACCGCAGGTCACTTGGGTGTGACAAAAACGGTGACAAGACTTAAGCAGAGGTTTTTCTGGCCCAACATGCTGTCAGATGTGAAGAAGTATGTGGGTTCATGTGCCATCTGCCAATTCACTAAGCCATCCCAGAGAAAGCCTGGTGGGATCATGGTTCCAGTCTGCCCCCAATATCCTTGGGAATATGCTGGGGTGGACTTTGTGGGCCCTTTGCCCCGAACGCCGAGTGGTAATGCATACATCCTTGTGTTTGTAGATTACTTTTCTAAGTGGATTGAGGTGTGTGCGGTGAGGGAAGTGTAGCGAATTAGCTTAAAAGGGAATTGTATATAAATAATTACAATTAATTATGATTAATTACAATTATTTATATCGGCTGACAGTGATAACTGTAGCAGAATTAAATTGCCATCAACTGATCTGGTTGTCCAGCGACCATTCAGTGCAAGTTCAAATCAACTCTAAGAAAGGATATTTTCGTGGTCACAGAAAACACTTTCTAAAGTATTAATGCATTAGAGCATGTAGCGAGGGTCAGAATCGTAAAGGGACATTAATTTGCAAGGCAGAACCAGAAATTCATGTAATTCGTGCACACAACTTTTATTAACTAAACGCTAACACACATAACTAATCTAACAAACAACAAACATACATACACTCACGCGTATATACAAAAGGGGAGCTAAAGTGGATGAAAGAAGCCATTAGAGAAAACAGAATGCAGTTATGGAAAGAGTCAGTTAACCACCTGAGTAAAACCATCAGCGCCATTCATAACGGAGTCTATAACTTATACTAAATCTCTGTTTAGTTTAGTTAGATGAACCATACTTGCACTTCCACGTGTGTCTGGAATGCAGTCTCGGAGGAAAGGTCTTGGTTTCAAGTCTTGGACTCGCGATCACGTTCTTCCGGGTTGAAGAGTGATGAATTCCAAAGAGGTTATTCTTGTTCTAAGGTCCGTGTAGCTTTGGTTGAATGGTAGGTCAAGGCCGCAAAGCCTGGCGCAAAACTTAAGTGTCCCGAAGAGTTCTAGCTCACATCCTTTTAGAATCTAACAGAACCGCAAGACTGAGATATGTTGGAGCCCACCGGGCACGCCGGCATCGGCTCAGGCTCTCCACACGGGCAGCAGTCCGGAGAGTTGGCAGAAGAGAGTGTGCACAAGAAACACGAGAAGAAGCATGCGTGGAGCTGTGTGTGAGCTCTTTAAAGTCTGCAAAGAGTCACACCTCTCAGGATGGGCTTGACCAATGAGAAAGGCTGAATTTCAAGCGGAGTTTGGAAATACTGGGGCTTTATGGCCCTTTGTCTGAGAGCATGGTAATTTGCAAAAGGGGTTGGATTGAAAGTTATTATACAAACTATTAAAGATTCTTAGGACACTGATATGTTGCATAGGTATCAACATGTAATATTCATTCTCAATTAGATCATCCGAAGACGAATTGATAGAGACCAAACATGTTACAGTTAGAGTGATATTAACTAGTGATCTATCATAAGCATGCATAAAACAGTGTACAATACACAAAAACACAAGAGCAGTAATAATATACACAATGACCTAATGATATGTGTGTTCATTCAAAGAAAGGTTTTTCTATGAATTAATTAGAGAAGAGTCCATTTTATGGCATAATGTCTTTTTCCTATATGAAGTGAGTGTTGCTCGGCCATTTGCATTCCTTTGAGCAATAAAACTAGTGTTATCTGATGAGTTGCCATGGCACCGGGGGGGCCTGGAGGCGTCCCCAGACATAGGGGCACCCAAGGATGTGTATTGGGTGAGGGGTCTGTGATTATTTGTTGATCTAATAACTAATTTAATTTGTTAAATCAAATGAAAGATTGTGTCTGGTTGGTCCAAATGCTACAGAAGCTACAGCTTTGGTTGCTGCCAGTAAGCTTCTCAGTGAAGTGTTTGCTAGACATGGCGCTCCCAAGTACTTGATATCCGACAGGGGTTCTGTGTTTATGAGTGACCTCTTCAAACACACAGTTTCTGCTTTGGGTACGGAGCACAGGCTTACAACAACTTACCACCCGCAGACAAATGCTATGGAGAGAGTTAATCGTACACTGAAAACGGCCATTAGGGCATATGTTGGAACCAAACATACTTCCTGGGATCGTTTTCTCCCCCACATTTGTTTTGCCTTGCGGACAGCTCAACATGACCGTACGGGACTGAGTCCGTCGATGGTGTTGTATGGTCGTGAACTGGACACACCTTTGGATCTGCTTTCTCAGCCTGATGTTTTTGGCATGGAAGATCCAGGTGTGACTTCTTTGGATGCCCTGAAGCATTTGCTCCAGGAGGTGTCTGATCATGTCAGGAGTTTTCTGAAGGCAAGTCACTCTAAGAAGAAGCACTACTATGACAAGAGGCGTCGGCTAGTTTCTTTCTCCATAAATGATCTGGTGCGGGTCAAAACTCATCCGAGGTCTGACTCGTCTTCGAACTTTGCTGCCAAGCTCGCGCCTCTATACACAGGTCCTTACCGTGTCGCTCCGTTGTTGTCTGATGTGAATTATAGACTTGCTGATGTGACTACTTGCTGATGCCTGTGAATCCACCTCTGGAATTTGCGGACGATGATACTTTGTTGGGTGGTGAAAGCTCCTGTCATACAAGTCCTGGTGAGCCGTCCAGTGACTGTCCAACTGACAATGTCAGTGATCTCTTGGAATCTGATGCCAGAGGTTCTTTGTCTGATTTATTTGGTGATGTCACTGATGACGGGGCAAGTGCGTGTGGCGATCCTGCCACTCTCTCTGATTTGACGGAGCGTCATATTGATTGCGTTGATCAAAGGTATAACTTGCGACCTAGACTTGCACCCAGGATTACCTCAGGCTGAGTAACCAATAAGTGGACCAATCCATTCCACACAGACCGGTTGGATTTAAAATGAATCCGTTAATGGAGTGTGGGGTGTGCATATTTTTCTAAATCACCATAATGTTATAACAATATACCGTTCTGTTATTGGTTTTTGTTGACTGTTTTAGGTTAATCAACACTGGTGTGTTTTGTTCTTATAAAAGTCAAATCTATCCTGTAAAATGTATTTTGCCATGGGTTTTTGAAATGCCTATGTATTTTCTTTTCTGTTTGCTTATGTTTTCTTTATGTATTCTAGGACAAAGTGGTTTGGTGAGGTAGTGGTTTTGTCATGTATGTTGGTATTTCTCATCATGTACCATTGTTTTTCTTTTAGAGAGGAGTATTTACAACCATTCATGTATGGAGTTGTTTCTGTCCTGTATTTTCGCATTGCTGTTGGCTGAGGACAGCCAGGTTTTCCAGGGGGGACTCTGTAACGGCCACTAGAGCATTTACGGTAGTTTTGTGGCAGATTGACAACTGGCCATGGGGATAGGGTGTGTCTGTACGAGACGAAAAGGGGAAGAGAGAACTTGCTCTACCGACATCTTTATTTTATTTTATTCCTTTCTGTTTGTGACCTGAGTTGGATGCTTATGTACCATTTTCCCTCACTCGTTCCCCATGTATGTGGACGAGTGTGTCGGTGCTTGAGGTGTTTTATTAAACTCGGGGGAAAATACGCCATCTTCTCGTCTCCTGTGCATTATTAGCACCCCACATTGTTCCCATCCGGGCTGTTTAACATTTCAACTCGGTGTTACAAATGTTTTAAGCTTTGGCTATTTCTAATGCTTATTAATGTGATATGTTGTTTATATAGTTTTTTCTCTGTTCTGTAATGAAATAAGGTGATCAGACTGTGAAGAATTGCCTGTACACAAACAGTATTGCTCGCGCGCTCCTGTTTAAGTCACGAAATATGCATCTGGATATCGTGACAACATATTCCTTCGTTTCATAATACTCAATTAATTGTTGTAAACTGAGATTGGTGTCTTTAGAAGACGTATTTGTGCTGAATTCTACATAAGTAATCCACAACAAAGCCATGCTATGGGCACAGTCATTGATAGAGCCTGCAGCGGAAGTTCTTTACGCTACTATTTGAATCTTCCGCTTTTTGAACGCGGTAGTGTGATAAAGGCCTATAGTTGTGGAACTCCAGTAAGTAAGTCTATTTTATTCAATTAAACATCGGATTCAGTGATTATTTTCTCTTTAATACAGATGATGCCAATGTATTTTTCCATGAGTCCGCTTATGTTACCAATAATAATGCTACCTTCTTGACGGATAGTAATGTCTACAACGGACACAAGCTCTATCGCAGATAGATAAATTACATAAATAATTTATGCAATATTTCAAACCTTTAACCCACTGGAAAAAATCAGCCCAATTCCGTGGAAAAAATGGCAACCCTACATCCAACACGAGCTGCATCCAAAACTATTTAAATACTCTGCATATTGATAGCGGCTCCCTGATGTGCGAAAATTAGCCTGTATTCAGTATTAAAGAATGTTTGCGGGAGCAGAATTAAGAAAACAGTCCTGCGCAAGGCAAACAATAAATGGCGACTGTAGAAAGCAAAAACCGAATCCCAGACATTTTGGGCAATTTAGAAATCCCGGCCAGACGCATGGCCCGAAGTCCAAAAAGATAACATTTCCGGGGAATTGAAGACATATGGTGTGTGATATTGACAAAAATTGTCTAATATTTTTGGGGGGAGTTTTGTTAAAAATTATAATATTTTGCTGAGTGTGATTTTATGCTGGTTTAGGCTTGTCATGGATAAATAAATACGGAGCCCGGTCTCATGAAAATGTGTATAAATAGTACGCCAAATAAAAACGAAAATTCATGGTATTGATACGCAAAAATAGATTTTGGCGTATATGATACAAACGTGTTTGGCGTACATATAAAACAGAGTTTTCGCGTGCATATGATACCAAATTTGTTGGCGTGCATGTTATGGAGCTGAACTAGGATTGTATTCTAAGGTGGTTCGGATTTCTCTAGCCTTCCTCTTGGTGTGTCGATCAGAACACAGGAGTGGATCAGGCGGTCAACTTCAATCAAAAGGGGTTTATTGAACACTGAAGATATATTGGAGGGTGTGTGTGTGTGTGTGTGTGTGGTCCTACAATAAAACAGAAATAAAAGAAATAATCAGCATAACGATACTTGACTTCTGTATCAAAACAAATCACATTAATCTATACAATGTAGTGTGTAAATACAATATACAGTATCAACTTTCTGCGGTAATGTACAACACAATCTAGCGCTGTGCTCTTTTATGTAAACAGAATCGGCACGTTAAACCAAAAGTGCCCGTATACTTGCAAAGAATATCACAAATCAAGACAATTAAGTACTCTTATATAAACTTCACAGTGATAGTTCCCAATATAGCAGCATGATGATATGAATAAAAATGTACGGAACAGGATGATAAGACAAATAGTGATGTCATATTTGTGAACAGCTCGTGAGTGCGCTGAATGCGCTAGCATAGCCTTACACTCATTTCACACGTTCGATCGCAAACAGCGGACAAATACCAAATTGTCTCGTATCTGAATATTAGGATTAACAAGAGTAGTCTATAGAGTAGAGCGGGTACTCACAATTAGTCACAGACGCACACTATAACACACAAAAGGCGATTATTTCTCCCGCTCCCAGGACAAGTCTCTCTCTCGCTTCATTCTGCTGCATCATCACGATGATCGAAAGGGGGCACTAAGCCCCGCCTTTCCAACAGTGCATATGATACACAGTTTTCGCGTACTTATGATACGCATCTACCCCACAACCCTAATCCTACCCATCGCATAGCATATATACGCCAATGTCCATTTTTGCGTATCAATACCACGAGTTTTCATTTTTATTTATCATACTATTTATACGCACTTTCATGAGATCGGGTTGAAATATGACACTAAAACTGCCAGTAGGTGACGGCAAGTGTCCGTCCAATTATTCCTTCAATCAAATGATTCTTTCAAAATGGCTCATTCAATTAGGATTAAAGAAAGTTGACTGTCTTTATGAATGGATTGCTGAATAATTGGTTCATTTGATTTGTCCAAAAACAGATTCATTCAGTTAAGATACACCACAGTGTCCCTCTGAGATGCACAAAAGCTCTGCTCCAGCTTTGTTTGAAACTTTGTTTCCAAAACAGGAAAAAAGACAAAAAGTGTCTAAAATGTAACTCACTCAATAAACTTCTTGTCTGTTGAACTGCTGTGCTGTGTATTGTTCATGTGGCCACAGCAATTTCACAGGAAATACTAAAAGAAAATAATTATGTCATTGTTCAGCATCAGAGTGGGCGGTAGATGGGTTGGTCAGTCTGATCCAGACACTGTATAAATGAAAGGGCAGTGAGGAGAGCAGAACAAACTCCTAACAGGAGGAGACTCACTCATGGCCTATGAGACAGAGGATCATGAGACTCAATACTGCTTTCCTGCCATCAACTCATCATGTATCAAGGGAAAACGTTCCAGGCATGAATACAATATCATGTATGTGTTTTTTTCATTGCTGTCTGCATGGACTGTGTTTCTGAATCTGCTGGTAATCATCTCCATCTCTCACTTCAAGAAGCTTTACACTCCAACCAACCTGCTCATTCTCTCTCTGGCTGTGGCCGATCTGCTTGTTGGACTTATAGTGATTCCTGTGGAGGCCATTAAGCTGATTGAGACGTGTTGGTACTTTGGAAATGCTTTCTGTGGTCTGTTTATTATTATCATTGGGCTGGTTCTCTCAGCATCTCTCAGTAATTTAATCTTTATTGCTGCTGATCGGTATGTGGCTGTGAGTCACCCTCTAATGTATCCACAGAAAGTAACAATGACTAAAAGTTTAGTGAGCATTTTTCTCAGCTGGTTTTGTTCCTCCTTCTATATCATTACACTTGTAATCAGTAATGGTTATTTTGACACCTCATACAGAAGAGTTGTATGTTATGGAGAGTGCAGCTTTGTGATAAATTTTGCCTGGAGAGTCACAGACCTCTTCTTTACTTTCCTGTTTCCTTGTATTCTGATATTAAATTTATATTTAAGGATTTTCTGTGTTGCACAACGACAAGTGAAAGTTATAAACTCTCATATGAAGGGTGGAAAGAGTGTTTTGCATGGTTCATTGAGGAGGAAATCTGAGAGCAAAGCTGCTGTAACATTGGGAATCATTGTGGTAATTCATCTTCTCTGCTATTTACCAATCTATATTTTTTCTCTAACAGGGGATACAGTAATCCCTTCCACCACAGCAAATTTTCTAACATGGACAATGTATGTTAACTCAGGTCTGAATCCTGTAATCTATGCTTTATTTTATCCCTGGTTTAGAAAGTCACTTAGACATATACTAACTCTGAGAATATTTCAGGCAGCATCCTCTCTGGTGGACATTTTTACATATCATCAATGATTGATAAAGTGCTTTCCCCCCTTTTTCCTTTTAGCAATTAGACTTCCAATGCAGTCCTAATTGTGATAGTGCTAATGCCATCACATAAGTGACCGGCTCTGTTTATTTTAGTGCTTGTTCTGGTTGCAACAAATAAACCAGTTATTTTTTTATTTTTTTTTAGGCGTGTCTCTCACATTTTAGTTTTGTACATGAAGTACACTATATATAAATGCGTAGAGCACCCATAGAGTTCAACTAACCTTTGTTTACATGTCAGGGATTAAAGTGCGTTCTCAGAAAAAAAGGTGTTAAAACTTGTCACTGTGGCAGTACCTTTACAATTTTGTACCTTATTTACCTCTAAAGGGTACTGTACATATATTTACCTTAAAGGTACATATTAGTACTTAAATGTTTTAGTACTAATATTAGTACTTTTGAAAGGGCATCGCCCCAGTCACAGCTTTTGTACCTTTTTTTCTAAGAGTGATGTCTTCAAGCTTAAGCGTGGAACTTGATGAATTTTAATGAGAATGCGTCTTTGATCATTTTATTGTGTAGAGCAGGAGCCATTTGCTATCCAAGCTATAAGGAATTTGTATTTAAATTTAACAATTACAATTAAAGTTCAATTTAACAAGCAAAATTAAAGTTAACAATTCTAAAAATATGTATCAGTTAAAAATACCTGTGTATATACAGTACATGTGTATTCAGATAATACAAAATGTTTTGTAAGGTAACCTTAAAAAAATTTGTATAGGATCTTTGATAGGACGAAAAGGACAATTAGCATTTGTGATTAAAGGGGCAGTGGCTTGAAGGGACAGGGGCTTAAATCCGAACAGAATATTTGTGTGACTCAGAGCAACACTGAAGTGTTTCGTTCCTGAATTTTTAACTAATCGAGTGAGCCGATGATTCAGTGATCCATTCATTAAATACAGTCACTTGCTTCATTTGTCAATAAATCAGCCTTTTTGAATCATTTGAATGAATGGGTCAAAGAATTGTAGACAGAGACTTGCCACCACCCACTGGCGGTTTTATTGTCATATTAGGCTTAAACCAGCCAAAATACAGAAACAACAACAACAACAACAACAAAAACACTCAGCCAAAAATAAAAAAAATAAAATAAAAAATAAACATGACAAAACAATAGAACAAACAGAACAGTGACCACAGATACACTCCACAAGTACATCCAAACATAAACCACACACACATACAGTACAAACACAAATCAAGTGTAGTGTTAGTTCTGGCAGGTCATGTTAGTCAAGCTCACATCAGCTAACTCTCACCTGATCCACGTCCACCTATAGGGATACGAAACCTATCACAGCACCCATATGTAAGGTTCTCCAGTATTAGGACTGCATGATTAATCGAATGTGATTGTCTTGCGTATCTTTCAGTTATCTTTCAGATAATTAGTAGTATTTTTAATAAAATACATTACCTTACCTATGTACATTATCTTTCTTCTGTGGGGCATGTTTGGAGTTTCAGAGTTTCAGATTTACTACTGATCACAGAACCATGTTTCTTTCAGCTTCACTGAAAGATAAATGGACAGTGTTGGGGAGTAACTAGTTACATGTAACGGAATTACGTCATTTAATTACAAAATAAAAGTAATTGTAACCAGTTACAGTTACTGAGAAAAATGTGTAATTAAATTACAGTTACTTATGAAAATGTTAAGGATTACAAAGGGGTTACATCTGATTTTTTCACACACACCCCACGTACAGATTTAATTTATTTATTTCATAAATTGCAGTGACTGTTTCTAAAATATGAAACACCAGTGTTTCGAAGTTTATAACATGCTTATCCGATGACTCTTATATTTTCTATATGGGTTTATGTATATGCTTTATTTATTTATTTTTCTAAGATTAACTGTTTTTTTTTTCTAATGCATTGTTAGATTCCAGTGTTTCCTGTCATACCTATGCAAAGATTTGATTTCAAAACAATATCATAGCTATTAATCTATTTCTTGTTATGATTTTAAATCTGTATTTAACCTCAGAATGATTTTAAAGTAAGTCTGATTTTGTGGTGGCTGTGCTTCAAAGGGGACATTGGATTCTTTAGGGTATTCTTGAAATGGTTTCAGTGGTCGCTCTGTTCACAGTGACTCGTTTCGCTGCCTAACTCTTTACATACTCATGAGCTCTGCTCACCCCGCCCCTCTCTTCTGTGGAAGAGCAAACGCGATTCACAAAAAATCATAAAAAATAAAAAGTGTGAGACTTACTTCTTCTGGAGGTGCAGCTGGATCATGAACAATGGGTACTGATCCATCCTTGAGTTTTAACTTTTTAACAAAACCTGCCTTGAATTGTCCCTCATTCAGAAAGCAGTCTGGAGTAAAATGATTTGCGCAGCCAGACATAAACAAATTTAGTGAAAGTGAAGTGAAGTGACGTGTGGCCAAGTATGGTGACCCATACTCGGAATTTGTGCTCTGCATTTAACCCACACTAGTGCACACACACAGTAGTGAACACACACACACACACACACACACCGTGAACACACCCCCGGAGCAGTGGGCAGCCATATTTCTAAAGTGCCTGGGGAACAGATGGGGGTTTGGTGCCTTGCTCAAGGGTCTCACTTCAGTCGTGGTACTGAAGGTGGAAGAGAGTGCTTGTATTCACTCCAAAATCAAAATGGCTTGATAATTGAGACTGTTAGGTTTTGGGGGATTAAAAAAAAAGGAGTGAATTTTTATCATTGTAGGTTGGTTGTGTCTACACACTGAGATGTGTGAACTGAAGATATTTTGCATCCAATGTCTTCTTAAAATTAAAATATTATAATCTTAATTCAAGTGATGAAGGATTCCTGCCTGGTTTACATGTTTGAGTAATCAAAGTAATCAAAAAGTAATCAAATGTAATCAGTTACATTACTTTAATTAAGTAATTGAAAAGTTACACTACTTATTACATTTTAAGTAGGATAACTTGTAATCTGTTACCTATTACATTTCCAAAGTAACCTTCCCAACAGTGTAAATGGATATGGAATAATGGATATGTTTTATCAGACATGGACTCCTTTTTTAAGTATAGAAGTCCGAAGATTTCATTTACCTTTTTGCAAAGCCTTGGCAGGTCAACATGAACCTTAATTTCTGTCAGGACCACTATCGTCAAAGATAATTGACAATTAGCATACAGTTTGGATTGGCGGTGTGGTTCTGTTCTGGGCAAGAACTCCCTGCACATGCATGCAGCCTAGCATGGATGAGAGCAGGGAGAGCAGTGATAACCCACTTAGGGTAAACAAAACAGAACCAACATAAATGTACTGCAGATATCATTAATGTTCAATAATTTAATGTAAATGTTTTAGAAATTAGTCTGATTCAAAAGGGAATCAGAAGCCGATCTTGACTGGACAAGAGGAGGTGCTGGGGATGGAGGAGGGTAATCAGCTATTGAGCAACGTGAAAGCAGATAATACTGAATAGGGCTGCATGATTAATCAAAATTAAATCGCAATCGCGATTAGGCCAAAGTATCTTTTAGTGAAATGATGATCGTTTCGCTAGATAAGACCCTTTTTCCTCAGCTGGGATCATGTTGAGCCCTTTGAAGCTGCAATGAAACTGCCTTTTTGACCTTGAAATCGTTGGCCACCATTGAAGTCCACTATATGGGAAAACAATTTTGGAATTTTTTTCCTCAAAAAACTTAATTTCTTTGTGACTGAAGAAAGAAAGACATGAACATCTTGTATGACATTTCTGGAAGTGGACTTATCCTTTAAATGCATCAATCTGGTCACTTTGAGAGCAAAATTAAGAGCTCCAACCCCTTTTAAGTGACCAAAGTCAGTAGAAATCACGTGCGTTGCGTGGTGCCTAAACACGATACAGACTGCACATAGGCCTGATGGGCTTGTTGGACTTACTGGAATGCACATGGAGGACATTTAAAAAAATAAAATAAATAATAATAAAAAAATTACATATATATATATATATAGAAGTGCAACAACGCTGTTGCATCAGAGTAGTGTGTGTGTGTGTGTGATTATTTCACACCTTTAATGAAGAGTTCCATGGAGGATCATCTCTGCAACTATAATACATGTAGAATATAAATCATAATTATAATTGGGCCTCTGAGCTGTCACATGATTGATGTTTTCTAACGTAAATAAGAGTAAACAAACTGAACAAAGGCATGTAACTGTACGTGACAGATCAACCCACAAGACTACCTTGATAGAGGCCCACCCACACTGCCATTTGCAGAGCCCATTGTATTTCACATAAAAATATCCAAATTACATATTTCTTCCATTTAATATTATTTTCCTCCTTTAAAGTGGTCTGGATTATCTGACCTACTGTAACATTAGTCATGCACCAATGTTTAACAATGCACTCTGCTTCATTCTGATTCTTTCAGTGAGTACAGAGGTAGCATGTGTCAGCCAAGACCGGAATGTGACATCTTTTCAGAGCTTTGTAGAAATATTAGGAGATTTTTAGAGGTACATTGCTGGGATGGCACTAACTATGACATTGGCTTTAACATTCAAACCTGTTGATAGTCAGTTTAGTTAAGTTCATTTCATGTTTTTTCTGTTATTTTTAACTTGACCCTTTTGTTGGCCAGAAGTGATGGTTAAGGGTTACTTGGACTGGTTCTCTCAGCATCTCTCAGTAATAAAATTTTTATTGCTGCTGATGTAGTGTCTTCCGTCTCTTTCTGAAGAATTACGCACAGTCTTGAAGTTTGATTCCAGAAGAAAAGACTTTATTATCTATACAGCGAGAATAAAGTCGAGATCCTTTCTGCAGAAAAGTCTCCCGATTGTCTCTGGGCTTTAGTATATATACACCAGTTTTTTAAGGCGGGTTTCCTTTACATTAGAAGCCCCTCTCATGCATACACTTCTACATTTCGCTTGCGTTTGCAAACCTATCTCTTCCTTGGGAGCTGAGACTTCCTAGACTTGTTATGGTAAAGGAAAAAGCTCCCCTATATTTTTCCAGATGTTTCCTGTTTATACATTTTAGCCACATAGGCACTTTTAACACAGAGGCCTTTAGAACATAATAGAGGATTAAAAAGGATATATAAATGGCAAGATTCACCTTGATTATACTTGATTAATACAGATCATTAACAATAAAAATCTTCTTCACTGATCGGTGTAGGGTTGGGTACCGAAACCCGGTACCGTTATGTACTAGAACCGAATCAGAACACAGATTTCGGTGCCATGCCTGAGCGATTGATTGAAATATTTGTCCTTTGTTCTCCAAAATGAATGTAAGAAGCATCATCACCGGCACCTCATATGAAAAATAATTTCCTGACTGAGAAAATGCACGTGAACTCAAGTCGAAAAGCTCTAATAATACAAGTCCAACAAATCTTTGTAGTAACGTAAGCGTGCTGTTTTCACATTCCATCTTAAAAGCACAACTCGGGAAATGAGAGCATCCGAGGAGCGCGTGAATGCAGAAATTACACTTGCTCTGACGGCAGCAGCCCTCCATTAACTAGCTAAGCTAAACATTCTTAAATTAAAATGCCTAAAGTTAAAATTCTCTTGTATTCATGTTTTTAAACCTGTTGTCCAACAAAAGAGAACATTATAACCTTTTTAGTCCACAACACCAGTTAAATGCTTCCTTTTGTGATCTGATGTAGCTTCTTGTCACAGAATGAGGCAGAAAATATGTTCCATAGGCTACTAATACATCGATTGGCAATGGATTATAAATATACTTAATTATTATGAAAATACCAGAGATGGCTTGAATAACACAGATAAACTATACATTGTCGTAGTCGAGTGTTTATTGTATTTGTTTTATCAATCAAAACGTTTATATCTTGTTTACTCAGTTACAGCAATAGCAATGCATTTGTCCATATTGGGGATTTCCTGGAGCTTCATGAGTTCCGCTACTTCTGTGACTGGATATGTGGATTTTTTGTGCGAGGGCGCCCTCTGGCATCCAGTATGAATAAAAAAGACATCGTGTGTTTAGTGCTAATGGCCAATCCAATTATTAATTGGCAATTTTTATTTATTTTTTATTATTTTTAAGTATCGGTTCAGGCACCAGTACCGTTTTAAAAGTATTGATGTGGCACCAGTATCGAAAAATAAACCCCCAAACGATACCCAACCCTATCGGTATGTGGCTGTGAGTCACCCTCTAATGTATCCACAGAAAGTAAAAATGACAAAAGTTCAGTAAGCATTTTTCTCAGATTTTGCTCCTCCTTTTATGTCAAATCACACCTTGTAATCAGTAATGGTTATTTTGACACTTCACACTGAACAGTTGTGTGTTATTGTCAGTCCTCTGTCCTGTGTCATGTGTTCCCGCCTCTTGTGTCCATATTTGGTCTTGTTCCTGTCCTTGTTAAGTGTGATTATTAGTTAAGTCTTGTCCAGCTGTGTTTCGTCTAATTATCTGTGATTGTCATGTGTATTTAGTTCCTGCCTGTTTAGTTAGGTTTTTGTCTGGTCTACTCGTTATTCCCCGGTGTTCCTGTCTGTGTCAACCTTGCCCTGCCCTGCCCTGATGTCATGATTGAAGACTATTATTTTGAAGTTACTCCTCGTCTGCGTGTTCCTTGTTCCTCCCTGCTGTGTGCACCATGACAGTTATGGAGATATGTAACGTGATAAATTTTGCTTGGAGAGTCACTGACCTTGTCTTTACTTTACTGTTTCCTTGTATCCTGAATTTAACTTTATATTTAAGGATTACATGTAAGGGATTACAGTACAGTATAGCACAGTTTACAGTAGCTTATTTACATCTAAAGGTTTTGTTTTTTGTTTTGTTTTGTTTTGTTTTTCTTGAAAGACCATGTTGGTACAGGGGTGGCCAGTTCTGGTCAGAGTTGTTCTCCAGCCTTGATAAAAACTTACTATAGCTGTCTATCTTGTTCAGGTGTGTTTGATTAGGGTTGGAGCTGAACTCTGCAGGATTGTGGCTCTAAAAAATAACAGCAGTTTTAGCCAAAATATTATTTTATATAGCAAACATAATTAGGCTATAAATTATTCCAAAAAATTATTTAAGGTACCAGTCGCATGTATTCATACAGCTAGTGTATTTATATAGCTAATTATGATTATGAGCCTAACTCCACCTCTACAAGAAAACTATGCAACTATTTGCTGAAATGTGTTAATTTTCCCCATTAAAGATTTCCCAGATGTTAAAAAAAAAAAACAAAAAAAAAACAATGTACGAAAAATGTACATAACCCAACACAAAGACATTTATTTGTTTGTTTAAGGAAATTAAACTTATTTACCTATTAGATGCGCTGAATTGATTAGATTAGTTTCCTTATGCAGCATCAGAGTGGGCGTTAGATGGGTTGTTCAGTGTGATCCAGACACTATATAAATGAAAGGACAGTAAGGAGAAAAGAACAAACTCCAAACAGGAGGAGACTCAATCATGGCCTATGAGACAGAGGATCATGAGACTCAATACTGCTTTCCTGCCATCAACTCATCATGTATCAAGGAAAAACGCTTCAGACTTCAATACAATTTCATGTATTTGTTTTTTTCATTGTTGTCAGCATGGACTGTGTTTCTGAACCTGCTGGTGTTCATCTCCATCTCTCACTTCAAGAAGCTTCACACTCCAACCAACCTGATCATTCTCTCTCTTGCTGTGGCTGACATGCTTACTGGACTTATTGTTATGCCTGTGGAGGCCATTAAACTGATTGAGACATGCTGGTACTTTGGCAAAACTGCCTGTGGACTGTTTACTTTGACCCTCGGTGTGATTATCTCAGCATCTCTCAGTAATTTAGTTTTAATTGCTGTGGATCGTTATGTGGCTGTGTGTCATCCTTTGCTGTACCCACAGAAAATAACCACAACCAAAACCTTAATGACCATCTGTCTTTGCTGGTTTTGCTCTTCAGCTTATATAACTGCCCTTTCGAGCAGTAATAGACGTTTTGACCCTTCAGACAATACAGATGTGTGTTATGGAGAGTGTTCTGTCATGATGAGTTTTACATGGACAGTCACTGATCTGTTTGTGTCCTTGCTTTTTCCTTCCACCCTGATCATAGCTATATATCTGAAGATACTGTATGTTGTACATCAGCAAGTGAAAGTTATAAACTCTCTGATTAAGGGTGCTAAATGTGTAATGGAAGATTCAGTTAGGAGGAAATCTGAAAGTAAAGCTGCTCTCACATTAGGAATCATTGTGGCAATTCATCTTTTCTGTTGGTTACCTCTCTATATTTTTTCTCTTGCAGGTAATGCAGTAATGTCTTCTGTAATAGTGAATATTCTAACATGGGTCTTCTATATTAACTCAAGCCTGAATCCTATCATCTATGCTTTATTTTATCCTTGGTTTAGAAAGTCAGTTAAACGCATTCTATCACTTAAAATATTTCAGCCAGCATCCTCTCTGGTGGACATTTTTACAAATTATCATTCATGAGTGCTGTTTTCCACAATGTATTTGTATTTTAGCTTTCAAAATGGTAGATAAAAGACAAAAAGATTTCAAGACCAAAACAACATTCATATGCAACTTCTAATGAAAAGACAGATTAAGGGGAGACACTGCAGGCTAAAACACTGTTTTTTCATGCACCTGTCAAGTTTGAGATTTTGGGCTTTTTGGTTTTTCATAAAGTGTTTTTTTTTCAGACTAGTGGAAAGAAAACATCCAAAAGACACTGTTAAGTGTTTCTTTTATAGCACTTTATCTATTTGTGTCTAGATTTCAATTACAATACATACTGTATTTTTAAAGGCCATTTTCTCAAAATGAGTTTTTTCTTCACATAGCCATAAATCTCCACTTCAGTAGCACTTACACACACCAAACTTTACATTTTTATTCATGTCTATATCCTGAAGGTTTTAACAGAGGGATTTGTTCATATATATAATTTTCTTGATTTTATACAACATTTTAATCCCCCCTAAATTGTGAAAATATAGTGTTTTCTGTCCGTTCTAAGCATTTTCTGAATTATGGAGTGACAAAAATTAGATACTCAAAATACCCTGTATAAAAACTTTTGACTCTAATGTCAAACAAATTAAACCAGAATTTTGAAACTGACATCATCCAGTGTTTAGATTTTTGTACTAGAAATATATGCAAATTAGCGCATATTTCATTAAATAATTACTCATTTGCATATCTAAACCCAATACTTTATAAAACTTGTAATACAAAAAAATAATAATAATGTTTTCAATTATCATTGTAATCAATCAGCTGGGTAAGTAAGTTTTTTTTTTTTTTTTTTTTTACCCTATTCACCTGCAGTGTCTCGCCTTAATAGTTCATTCAATAAACTTAAACCAAGGCTCTCCAGATAAGTAATATTCCTCCACACACCCCCCACCCCCCACAAAAAAAAGAAGAAAAAAAAGAAGAAAAAGGAAAAATAAAAAATTAATAATAATATCAGCCCAATAAAACTATGACCTTCTTTTTGTGTGTTCATTTGTTCTGTTAAAATTTGATTTTGGAATGTGTTTCTCTGTGCTTTTGGAACCACACACATAGGTTTCCATGTTTTATGGGGTTTTTATGTAGTTTCAAAAAAATAGCACAGTGTAGGAAAGGCTTGACAAAAAATAGGATACAAATTTCACTCAGAAATTGCTAGTAAACTGAACAGAACATGTTTTCAAGCCCAAACATAATGCTTGGTGTCTTGAATTAGAAATGCTCAAGTGAAGTTTCTTTTTGAATACTCTGTTTCAAATAAATTTGCTTATAAATACTATAATTTTAAAGCTAATACTTCTCCCAAAACATATGAGACACAGTTACCCTGTGTCCTTCTGACTCCTTCTGACTTAAGTGTTTTTCACTCAATAACCTATAAATGTCCAATATTGCTCTTATTCTGCTGTAAATGAATTTGGATGTGGGAAATATGCAGAAAGTTAATCATAAAAATCATTAAGAATGTATTTGTGCTTAGAAACAGAAAAAGCAATTTGCCCCTTAATGGCTGAAGTCAGTGTCACTGTACCTAATAAACAATATAAGCAGTTGCACCGAGGGCCACCGTGGAATCAGGGAGCCCCATTTCAAGGGTTCAGACTAATGCTTGCTAATTACAACTATGTAAAATAATTAGAATTATAAAAGGTTTCCTTCTCAGTTGTGCACATTAATGTTTGGAAATGAAGAGGTGGAACTATCAAACTGGTGCAGAGAAGAAGAAGAATATGAAAGAAAATGCAAGATAAGAAAGATAAGATTAAGTGATGAATTTTAAAAAGATATTGTTGAAATGGCAGTTGCTACAACATGTCTTATCAATTTAATTTAGCATTTAGAGAGTGCTTTAAAGACTCTGTGCTAATGTGCATTGATTTACTAAATTCTCTCTCTGTTACGCTGCATGACTTCTTTGCAGCAAAGTCATTGATAACTAGAAATACAAGTTCAGTGATCGTCCATGTATTTTCAAGTCATTCATATTCACAATGAATATGACGCATATTCATTATACGAACATTATACATTAAAGAGCCATACATCAACTGCCTAGTATACACTCTCAAAAATAAAGGTACAAAAGCTGTCACTGGGGCGGTACCTTTTCAAAAGGTACATGTTTGTACCTAAAGGGTCCATTTTGGTACCTTAAAGGTACATATTAGTACTTAAAGTGTTCATATTTGAACCTAATAGGAACAAAAGTGTACCTTTTGAAAAGGTACCGCCCCAGTGACAGCTTTTGTACCTTTATTTCTGAGAGTGTAGTATCAAAGTGGATATTGACATTTCGAAAATCACAAAACACCAACAAAATCATGACATAACACTGAATGCTTCAGCCAACCTAGTTTTAAAGAACAGACCTGTTAAATTTCATTACTGTCCTGCCCCACTAAAGTTGATATGATTCTTTAGGGTCTTAATTAAAAGTCTATACCATACTTTGGTTAAAATTTCTCAATGGTAATGTGAAAAACACCTTTTTTACCCTATCAAAATCAGCTCTGTTTTCAGCAAGCCATTTTTTGGTCCATGTTGCTTTAAATGCTAATGACTCTGCTGACCCCGCCCCTCTCTTCCGTGGGGTGACTAGCAGTACTGTTTACCATAGACATACATATCTATGCTGTTTACTTTAGCTGCGAAACTGGCTAACTAGCACGTTATTAGGAAAGGTGATTTGCAAAGATTCATAAAACACCTTTATATTCACTTCTTCTGTAGATGAAGTTGGATCACGAATGATTCGCGTGAACATTTAGGCAGATTGGGATTGGCACATTCCCTTCAAAGCAAAAGTAACATTAATCCTCTGCATCTTCAGCGGCTCAGATGTCGGGAGTAAATGACAACTGCTATATTCATTATTTCATTATTACATCCAACAACAAAACACCTCAATCGCTTAATCTTATACATCTTGTCTTCCCCTGCACTGGAGTCAACACAATGGTGGTCGGGCTGTTTACAGCTCACTCAGTTCACTCAGCTCAGACTAACTGTGATGCCCATAGAGGCCATAAAGCTGATTAAGACGTGTTGGTACTTTGGAGATACTTACTGTTGACTGTTTACAGTGATCCTTGGATTGCTTCTTTCTGTATCTGTACAGAAACGTTCTGTAATTTAGTTTTAATTGCTGTTGATCGTTATGTGGCTGTGTGTCACCCTTTACAGTATTAACAGAAACAAATCCATAATTAATATGTTTTTAACTCAAATATCCATAATAACGCTTCCTCCAGTGAAAAAGTCCAAAACAGCTCTAAACAAATATGTGGCTGGATTTTATTTGATTTTTTTATTGACATTTTTGCCTTTATTATTTGATAGGACAGTATACTGTTAAAAATTGTCCTGTTAAAAAACAGTAAAGAACTGGCAGCTTGGTTGCCAGCAAGTTACTGTAAAATTAACAGTATCTTACTGTTGGGTAAAATTACAGTTGGCTACTGTTTATTAAAAAACGGTAAAGAACTGGCAGCTTGGTTGCCAGCAAGTTACTGTAAAATTAACTGTGTCTTACAAAATAACCATGACAAAAACTTTATGGACCATCTGTCTCTGCTGGTTTTGCTTTTCATCTTATTTCACTTCATTTGCAATTAATAATGGATATTTTTACACCTCACACAGGTCTGTGTGTTATGGCGATTGCTCAGTTATACTGAGTTTTGCCTGGAGAGTAACTGATCTGATTTTGTCCTTTGTCTCTCCTTGTATGCTCATCATAACTTTATATTTGAGGATTTTCCATGTTGTATATCAGCAAGTAAAGGTTATAAACTCTCCGATGAAGAGTGCTAAATGTGAAATAGAAAGTTCAGTGAAGAAGAAATCTGAGAGCAAAGCTGCTCTGACATTAGGAATCATTGTGACAGTTCACCTGCTTTGCTGGATTCCTTATTATATCTGTTCTCTATCAGCAGTCTCTTCCACAACCTTAAATGTTTTGACATGGGTCGTGTATATTAACTCAGGTCTGAATCCTGTGGTCTATGCCTTATTTTACCCCTGGTTTAAAAACACATCTTAACTCTGAAAATATTTCATCCAGCAACCTCTCTGGTCAATATTTTAACAGAATATTTTAAAACAATATTTTATAATTAAACTGGTAAAGCTATCACTCTGAGAACAATTTAACATAAAATGTAATTGTTAGAGTCCTAAGGTAGATGATCATAATAGCTCATCCTTGTAATTTACACTACATGTATTTTAACATTATGTAGTTTGTTTCATTGAGTATCATTTCTGTGTAATTCTTTTACTGATGTTCAAATGCAGATTTCGTCAGAATTGAACAAATAAGTAAACTTATTTTCAGACAGTAAATTTAAGCAACAAAAATGTTTTGTATTACATTAGCTTAGGAAAAAGAATCACAAATCTTCAATCTACTAGAATAATAAATGATAAAGATAGATATGTAATGCTTCACTTTCTTCAGTCATGTTTAATCTGTGTTATCATAAATCAAAAACACAATAACAAGACAGAACCGTGTGTAAGGGTCAAATGTATTATGGTGGTTCATCACAAAATGAATGATTAAAATGGCTTCCAGCACACCTCAGAGTTAAAACATCTGAAATGCATTTAAAAGTTGGAGCAAAAAGATGCTCTGGGTCCGGGCTAAATGCTGAGCTCGGACCCCTCTCCCCAGACAGCACGCCAAATACGCATAACCTTTACTCAGTTTATTATATGTAAGTGCGAACTGGTGAAATACACCTTGCACCAAGAGTGCCACTGCAGGTCGTGCCATTTTTGTTTTCCTCTTAGCTGGAATAAGTACCATCACACCTCTGAAGTGGGCATTGACAACCCATAACTATCACACAAACTTTTCATTTTTTAAATTAATTTGTTAATTTAATTCATTCATACAATTTTGGATTATTAATTTGGATTGATTAATTGCTGTATTAAATTGTTACGAACTACAAGTTAAACCCCTACTCAAAGAGAAAGTAAATTGGTTCATAATAAGTAACAGGGATCCATCCAAGAAAGATCCCTGGGGTCCCCGCTCTCATCCTCAATTTCTCAACCACAAGACACTTAAGTGCAAATAAACATAAGTTTATTAAATAAGGATAAACAAAGGAACATCATAAACTTCGGGAGGGGCAAATTGCAATAAATAAAACTACTACTATACACAATCTAACCTGAAAAACAAATAAAATACAAGTTCTTACCTCCCTGCTAACATAAACGGGAGAAAACGAACAAAAACAGGCGCCCGTCTCTCAACCAAGCTCCACTGAAACACGGTCCAGGACGTAAGCAACCAAAAGTACAATTACAACTAAAGCATTACTTTAAATCAATGGTTGACAACAAATGTCTCAATTAGCGATGCTTTCACATACACACGTTTAATAGCGGAAACAAAGCCACGAGGAGGGCGGGGAGCCGATTCCTTCCACCAGATGACTTAAATACTGCGGCAATCCTTCCGGTCACCAACCAGCGCAGTCCTCCTAATCAGCTTCACCTGTAAACAATTAGAGCGAAAGAAGGAGAGACAGAGGAACACAGGAAAAGACCTATGCACGCACACATAAGAGAATATCCTGTTTCCCTAGAAACACACGAATCCATTCGTAACACCTCCACACCAAAAAGATACAAACAAAAGGTTTGTATCACTATCCAACAACACCTTAAACTTCAGCACCATGAACTCTGGACAGTGCATCCGCAACAATATTCTGCGAGCCCTTTTTATGTTGGATATCTAAATAAAACTCTTCCACTATTAACGACCAACGCATTAACCGTTTATTCGAGTTACACATCCTAGCCAGGAAAACAAGGGGATTGTGATCAGTATACACGACAATTGGAAAAGAACTTCCACCCAAGTACACCTCGAAATGTTGCAGCGCTAAAAGTAACGCAAGAGCTTCTTTTTCAATCGTACTATATCTGCGCTGACACAACGTGAACTTCTTCGAGAAATAAACTGGGTGTTCAATTCCCAGCTCACTCTCTTGAATAAGAACGGCACCAGCGCCAGTTGCAGAAGCATCCACTTCTAACTTAAACGGGCGTCCAAAATCCGGTGCTGAAAGGATAGGAACGTTACACAGCAAGTCCTTGGCTGCTCGATAAGCTTGCTCACAAGCAGGAGTCCATACAAAAACTCGAGCTGTACTGAGAAGATCGGTTAAAGGTGAAACAACACTAGCAAAATTGTGACAGAAACCTCTATAATATCCTGCCATACCTAAAAATCTGTGCAGATCTCTTTTATTCTTAGGTGCAGGAAATTCCATAACAGCCGAAATCTTTGCATCAACTGGGCGTACTTGACCCTGTCCTACCACTTTTCCCAAATACACTACTGTAGCCTTAGCAAACTCTCATTTGGCTAAATTTAAAGTCAGGGAAGCACCAGCAAGCCGTGAAAACACCTCACGTAAAAGAACTCACATGCTCTTCCCACCTAGAAGAATATATCACGATATCATCTAAATAAGCTTCACAATTCTCAACTCCACTCAATACAATCTGCATCAACCTTTGGAATGTTGACGGTGCATTGCGAACACCATAACTGAATACTGCATAAAATCGTCAGGGGTCATAAAAGCCGAAATCTCCGAAGCACGCGGAGTAAGGGGCACTTGCCAGTATCCCTTTAAAAGGTCCAATTTCGTTACAAACTTTGCAGGACCAACTCGATCAATGCAGTCTTCCATACGGGGAAGCGGAAAAGAATCAGGTTTAGTTACTGCATTGACTTTACGATAGTCTGTGCAAAAACGAACCGACAAATCAGACTTAGGGACTAACAAGCAAGGCGAACTCCACGCACTCTGACTGGGATTCGCAAAGTTATTTTGATGTAAATACTCGACTTCTGCTTTCATCAACTCACGTTTCTTAGGATTAAGCCGATAAGGATGCTGCTTTATAGGCTGCGCATCACCAACATCGATATCATGCTGAAGTACTGTAGTCTGTGACGGAATCACAAAAAAGCGAACATGAATCTCCAGTTAATGCAACAGTATCTTTTCTTTGATTTGGAGTTAAGTGACTTAAATAAACATCCAAATTGTTCAATATTATAGAGTTCGACAATCGACCAGAAGGCACGGAGAACTCCTGCTCCGCAACATCCTCAACTGCCACAGGCAGAAACGCAACAACGGCACTTGACTTAACTGTAACAGACTCATCCTTCACATAAGACTTGATCATGTTAACATGAACCAAACGTGACTTTCTTTGACGATCAGGCATGCAAATCAAATAATTTGTGTCAGACAATTTCTTCATTACTGTAGAAGGACCTGAGAATTTAGGTTTCAAAGCAGAACCTGGCGTAGCCAATAGCACCAAAACTGACTCGCCTGGCTGAAATGAACGAGCGACACATTTACGGTCATAATATTCCTTCATATCAGCCTGAGACCCTGCCAAATTCATTCTCGCTCTCTCACAGACTTTACGAAGGCGTTCACGAATAGAAGTGACATACTCTGACACAGGAACAAGTGGAACGTTATCAGCAACTAATTGTTCACTTAACTTTAACGGGCCACGAACCGTGTGACCAAAAATGAGCGCCGCAGGATTATATCCTAACGACTCTTGAACAGTTTCCCTTATCGCAAATAAGAGCAAAGGAAGATCATCAGCCCAGTCCTTACCAGACTCTACACAGGGAGCTCGCATCATCGATTTGAGTGTCTGGTGAAATCGCTCGAGAGCTCCCTGTGATTGCGGATGATACGCGCTTGACACTACGTGACTCACAGAAATTCCATTCAACACTTGTTCAAACACTTTCGATTTAAAATTTGTTCCTTGATCTGTCTGAATCACACGAGGGAGACCAAATGTAACAAATTTAGCTTAAAAGGGAATTGTACATAAATAATTACAATTAATTATGATTAATTACAATTATTTATATCGGCTGACAGTGATAACTGTAGCAGAATTAAATTGCCATCAACTGATCTGTTCGTCCAGCGACCATTCAGTGTAAGTTCATCATCTCTAAGAAAGGATATTTTCTTGGCCACAGAAAATACTTCAAGTATTAATGCGATGTGTTTTAATACTTGTTCTTAGCTCTGTTGTTTAAATTAATTACTTGCTGCTAGGAAAGAATAGTTCGTTTCCTACCTATTTCTATTCTGCTTTTTCGTTGTGGTTTATATTTTTGATTGCACTTACTGGTCATTATAATAACTGCCCTTTAGCTGAAACTCCTTTCCTGCACTTAAGTGCGAAGTGTTAGTTTCGATTTGAGCCATTGCCCTGCGATTGGCTGGTGGTTGTGCTAATTAAAAGCGACCACAGCTTTTTTTCACTCTAGACTGTGTATTTGTTTGAGGTGTGTGCGCCGACGCGGAAGCGTCTGCGGAAGCGTTCAGCCGTCGTGTTCAGACCGAGGAGTGAAAAGACCTGCGACTTTTTCCTGTGCGACTTGAACCAAGCAACGACACCGAGCTACACACTTAAGTATCTTTTTTTCCTTCCTCACTCTGCTCTCCTATCCTCTTTCCTTCTACCTCTATCATGTGTCTCCAAAACATTCCGGTTCTCTCTCAGCCACGCTCTAACATCACTCGCAGACGGCAACGTAATCCTGCTAACCTACGCCCTATCTCTACATCTTCCACTACACCTCTGGCTTTCTCTGTGGGTCTCTGGAATTGTCAGTCAGCCGTCAACAAAGCTGACTTCATTTCTGCCTTTTCTTTAAAATCCACTCTCAGCATCTTGCGCTTGACTGAGACCTGGATTCGTCCAGAAGACTCAGCAACCCCAGCTGCTCTCTCTACTAATTTCTCTTTCTCTCATACTTCGCGTCAAGTTGGTCGGGGTGGGGGTACTGGCCTGCTCGTTTCACACAATTGGAAATACTCAACCCACTCTACCCTTTGCAATTACAACTCATTTGAATGTCATGCCATTACTGTATCAGCTCCGATAAAACTCCAGATTGTGGTAATCTACCGTCCCCCTGGACAAATTCTAGCCACCTTCCTAGAGGAGCTGGACGGGTTGTTGTCCTCTTTTGTGGAGGATGGCACTCCACTCTTAGTCTTTGGTGATTTCAACATTCACCTAGACAAGCCTTATGCTACAGACTTCCACTCACTCCTAGCTTCATTTGATCTCAATCGCCTTACCACTACTAGCACGCACAAATCAGGCAACCAACTTGATTTAATTTACACATGCAATTGTACTGCAGATAACATTCTGGTACAACCACTACATATCTCGGACCATTTATTCATTACATTTACACTACATTTTGCTACCCATGTGCCACCAACCCCCCTACCGGTTACTTTTAGACGAAACCTGCGCTCCCTTTCTCCTTCCCATCTTTCCTCTGTAGTATCCTCCTCTCTTCCCTCATCTACCCATTTCTCATCTCTGGATGTAAACGCAGCTACTGAAACTTTATGCTCTACCTTAACTTCTTGTCTAGACGACATTTGTCCTCTCTCCTCTAGGTCAGCACGGACTGCCCCTTCTAACCCCTGGTTATCTGATGTTCTTCGTGAACATCGGACTAAACTCAGAGCAGCAGAGAGAAAATGGCACAAATCAAACAACCCGTCGGACCTGAGTAGGTATCAGTCTCTGCTCTCATCTTTCTCTGCTGATGTCCACACTGCCAAATCCTCACATTTCCACAACAAGATCAACAGCGCTCCAGACATGCGTAATCTCTTCAGAACATTTAATTCTCTCCTCTGTCCCCCTCCACCACCTCCCACCACTTCTATTACAGCTGATGACTTTGCTACTTTTTTTACAGACAAAACTAGATCGATCAGTGATCAGTTCTCACCTCCACGCACACAGGACCCCCAACCAACCACATCCACTGCTAAACCTCCCATCTTCTCCTTCTGTCCCCTGACGGAGGCTGAAGTATCCAAACTTCTCCTCTCCAACCATCCTACAACATGTCCTCTTGACCCAATCCCCTCACACCTTCTGCAAGCAATCTCTCCCACGCTCTTACCGACACTCACACACATCATCAACACATCCCTCCTCACAGGCATCTTCCCCACTGTGTTCAAGCAGGCTCGGGTAACCCCACTGCTCAAAAAACCTACATTAAACACTTCTCTTATAGAAAACTATAGACCTGTCTCTCTCCTTCCATTCATAGCGAAAACACTTGAACGTGTTGTCTTCAACCAGGTCTCATTGTTTTTTCACAGAACAACAAACTGGACGCTAAACAGTCAGGTTTCAGGAGTGGCCATTCAACTGAGACTGCACTTCTCTCGGTCACTGAAGCCCTGCGAATTGCAAAAGCCCATTCCAAATCATCAGTCCTCATTCTGCTGGATCTATCTGCCGCGTTTGACACTGTCAATCATCAGATACTCCTCTCCACTCTCTCATCACTGGGCATCGCTGGAATTCCACCGCTGGTTTGAATCCTATCTCACTGGTAGGTCTTTCAGGGTGGCCTGGGAGGGAGGTATCCAAAGCACATACACTGGTCACTGGGGTTCCTCAGGGATCGGTTCTTGGACCCTCCTCTTCTCCACATACACTACATCACTGGGTCCCATCATACAGGCACATGGATTCTCCTACCACTGCTATGCTGATGACACACAGCTCTATCTCTCTTTTCAACCAGATGATCCAACGGTAGCTGCAAGGATCTCAGGTTGCCTGGCGGACATCTCGGCATGGATGAAAGAACATCACCTCCAGCTCAACCTGGCAAAGACTGAGCTTCTTGTCTTTCCTGCCGCTCCAACTCTACAGCATGACATCACGATCCAGTTAGGTTCATCAACAATTACCCCATCAACTTCGGTCAGAAATCTTGGTGTAATCTTTGATGACGAGCTGACCTTCAAAGACCACATTGCAAAGACTGCTCGATCTTGCAGGTTTGCACTACACAACATCAGAAAGATCAGGCCCTTTCTGACGGAGCATGCTGCACAACTTCTTGTCCAGGCCCTTGTCATTTCTAGGCTGGACTACTGCAATGCTCTTCTGGCTGGACTTCCATCAAACACAGTCAAACCTCTACAAATGATTCAGAATGCGGCGGCACGACTGGTCTTCAAGGAACTCAAAAGAGCCCATGTTACACCTCTCTTTATCTCATTGCATTGGCTACCAATCGCAGCTCGCATCAAGTTCAAGACACTGATGCTTGCTCCTAGAACAACCACAGGCTCAGCACCCGCCTACATGCACTCACTATTAAGAATCTACATCCCCTCCAGAAGTCTGAGATCTGCTAGTGAGCGACGCCTCGTGGTACCATCACAAAGAGGCTCAAAATCACTCTCCAGAACATTCTCGTTCACCATTCCTTGCTGGTGGAATGATCTTCCCACCCATATTCGGAGTACTGGATCCCTGTCAATCTTCAAACAACAGCTGAAAACTCATCTCTTTCGACACTACTTGACTTCAACCTACACATAAAAAAAACGAAAAAAAAAAAAAAACTTTCTCCTTATTTATTGCTAGCTTGTACTTATTTAAACAATGCCTGACTTATGGCCCTTTGTCTGAGAGCGTGGTAATTTGCAAAGGGGTTGGATTAGAAGTTGTTATACAAACTATTAAAGATTTTATGGCATTAATATGTTGCATAGGTATCAACATGTAATATTCACTCTCAATTAGATCATCCGAAGACGAATTGATAGAGACCAAACATGTTACAGTTAGAGTGATATTAACTAGTGATCTATTATAAGCATGCATAAAACAGTATACAACAGAGGTGGGGGACTCGAGTCACATGACTTGACTCGAGTCGCAAATTTAAGGACTTGTGACTTGCTTGACTAAATAAAGAAAATGACTTGACTTGGACTTGAGATCCAGTGACTTGAGACTTGACCTGACCTTCATGACTCGGCAGGACTTGACTTTATAACAACTAATTATTATTATAAATCATTGCGAGTGCGACATAATTTGGTAAACAAAACGCAAGCCGCTGAACCAGCGGCAGAAGAGATCCGAGTCTGCGCAGTTCATGACACTGCACGAGCACAGGAACACAGCGCGCCAAATACAGGGAGCAAGAGAATCTCGCGATGTTTGTATTAACACTCTTCCAAACTATATGCATTTGCAAAGCCAGGACGTCACCACTTCATAAAGGAAATGTATGCAAGCTTGTTCGTTAGTTGAAAACAGCATTAGTCTTAAATTCAGCTTAGGTCTGTCATTAAATTAAAGTGATTATAAATTATTAATCTCGTGTTTGTAATTAACGACGTCAAACTTTAATTTCGCTGGCGTTTCGCCTCTCAAAACAGTGCTTTAGTGTCAAGTATCCCTCTTTGTAAATCAATATATGGAATTTTACCCCGGAAACCACAGTGTTTTCGATTAGTGATATTTCTCTTGAACCCAAAATCCAAGACATGTTGTCAAAATGGCCTTAGTATGAGTTTTTATATTTATAACGATATAGTAATATTTTCAGCGTGGCTGCCAACAGTTCCGTTGAGCCCACAACTAGAGTTACGCACGTCTCTAAGCAACACACTGAATAATGAACGAATCCAGGGATTTGAACGAATCGGTTGAGTGATTCAGTGGCCCATTCTTGCTTGTTCATGAATGAATCAATTTTGAATGAATCAGTTCAATGAACGCATCTGTGAAGCAGTGATTTGCCACCACTTACTGGTGGCATTAATGTCGTAGAGTAGGCCTATCATTTCATTTCATTTTTCTATATTCAATTTTTTTAATTATTTTTTTCCCCCAACAGAACAAACAGAAAACAAAAACGAAACAAAACAAAACAAAAAGCTTAGGCAGACCTTAAATGCACAGCTGCCAATTTAGTTCTTATGAAGATAAAAATCAAAGAAATCGATAAGTTACAGGGGAAGATACATAAACATTAACAGTAATGGGTTTCTTGTTTTGAGCCATGATGACAATAGTTTTTAAGAACAATGTTTGGGTGTCTATATCCGATGAAAAATTTGGGTCCATTTTATTTCTGATATAAGGGGTGATTTGTAGTCAACATTATTTTAAATTGAATGGCATGTTTTGTTACACGCTGAAATTCTTTAGCGTGCTCGAGACTGAATCCCAGGCTTCACTGGAGATATTTAGTGCAAAATCATCTCCTAGGATGGTCAAACTCAATATAACATACAGTGAGGAAAATAAGTATTTGAACACCCTGCTATTTTGCAAGTTCTCCCACTTAGAAATCATGGAGGGTCTGAAATTGTCATCGTAGGTGCATGTCCACTGTGAGAGACATAATCTAAAAAAAAATCCAGAAATCACAATGTATGATTTTTAACTATTTATTTGTATGATACAGCTGCAAATAAGTATTTGAACACCTGAGAAAATCAATGTTAATATTTGGTACAGTAGCCTTTGTTTGCAATTACAGAGGTCAAACGTTTCCTGTAGTTTTCACCAGGTTTGCACACACTGCAGGAGGGATTTTGGCCCACCTCCACACAGATCTTCTCTAGATCAGTCAGGTTTCTGGCCTGTCGCTGAGAAACACGGAGTTTGAGCTCCCGCCAAAGATTCTCTATTGGGTTTAGGTCTGGAGACTGGCTAGGCCACGCCAGAACCTTGATATGCTTCTTACAGAGCCACTCCTTGGTTATCCTGGCTGTGTGCTTCGGGTCATTGTCATGTTGGAAGACCCAGCCTCGACCCATCTTCAATGCTCTAACTGAGGGAAGGAGGTTGTTCCCCAAAATCTCGCAATACATGGCCCCGGTCATCCTCTCCTTAATACAGTGCAGTCGCCCTGTCCCATGTGCAGAAAAACACCCCCAAAGCATGATGCTACCACCCCCATGCTTCACAGTAGGGATGGTGTTCTTGGGATGGTACTCATCATTCGTCTTCCTCCAAACACGTTTAGTGGAATTATGACCAAAAAGTTCTATTTTGGTCTCATCTGACCACATGACTTTCTCCCATGACTCCTCTGGATCATCCAAATGGTCATTGGCAAACTTAAGTCAGGCCTGGTTTAAGCAGGGGAACCTTCCGTGCCATGCATGATTTCAAACCATGACGTCTTAGTGTATTACCAACAGTAACCTTGGAAACGGTGGTCCCAGCTCTTTTCAGGTCATTGACCAGCTCCTCCCGTGTAGTTCTGGGCTGATTTCTCACCTTTCTTAGGATCACTGAGACCCCACGAAGTGAGATCTTGCATGGAGCCCCAGTCCGAGGGAGATTGACAGTCATGTTTAGCTTCTTCCATTTTCTAATGATTGCTCCAACAGTGGAACTTTTTTCACCAAGCTGCTTGGCAATTTCCCCGTAGCCCTTTCCAGCCTTGTGGAGGTGTACAATTTTGTCTCTAGTGTCTTTGGACAGCTCTTTGGTCTTGGCCATGTTAGTAGTTGGATTCTTACTGATTGTATGGGGTGGACAGGTGTCTTTATGCAGCTAACGACCTCAAACAGGTGCATCTAATTTAGGATAATAAATGGAGTGGAGGTGGACATTTTAAAGGCAGACTAACAGGTCTTTGAGGGTCAGAATTCTAGCTGATAGACAGGTGTTCAAATACTTATTTGCAGCTGTATCATACAAATAAATAGTTAAAAAAATCATACATTGTGATTTCTGGATTTTTTTTTTTAGATTATGTCTCTCACAGTGGACATGCACCTACGATGACAATTTCAGACCCCTCCATGATTTCTAAGTGGGAGAACTTGCAAAATAGCAGGGTGTTCAAATACTTATTTTCCTCACTGTAAATATGAGATACATATTTTTATCTTGTATTTTTATCAATATTTTCTCAATTACAGACTTATCAGTATACAAAGTAGTATTTTGCCTATTTTCAAAATGTTATATTTAAAACATTTAAAATGTATAATTAAAGTTAATTTCTGAGGAAAAATGAATAAGGTCGTGTGGCAAAAATATATTTGTTCCTGTTTGATACTGTGACTTGACCCTTATCAGGACTCGACTTGACTTGCTTGAGGTGAGCCACTGACTTGACTTGCTTGATTTGTTTGTACTGTGACTTGAGACTTGCTTGAGACTTGAACATGCGTGACTTGCCCCCACCTCTGGTATACAATACACAAAAACATATACAAGAACAGTAATAATATACACAATGACATGTGTGCTCATTCAAAGAAAGGTTTTTATATGAATTAGAGAAGAGTCCATTTTATGGCATAATGTCTTTTTCCTAAAGGGGATATGAAGTGAGTGTTGCTCGGCCATTTGAATTCCTTTGAGCAATAAAACTAGTGTTATCTGATGGGTTGCCATGGAACCAGGGGTGGCCTGAAGTCCTTGACAGTCCTACTGGCACCGGGTATGTGTGTTGGCTGAGGGGTCTGTGACCATTTGTTAATCTAATAACTAATTGATTTGTTAAATCAAATGCAAAATTGTGTGTCTGATTGGTCCAAATGCTACACAATTTAATCAATTCTTTCACAATTGTTTTTGCCTTAAGATTACGCAGTGGCACTGCCTCAGGGAAACGTGTTGTCGCGCACATTAACGTCAGAATATACTGGTAACCAGCTTTTGACTTTGGTAAAGGGCCAACACAGTCTAAAATAAGACGCTCAAATGGCTCTCTCATCACCGGAATAGGCTGCAAAGGAGCCGGCCGAATTACTTGATTGGGTTTACCAGCAAGTTGGCAAGTATGACATGAACGACAGTACCTTGACACAGCAGATCTCAACCCAGGCCAATAAAAGTACTTAGCCACTCGCTTGAGCGTTTTATTACTACCCAAATGACCAGATAACGAATGATCGTGAATAAGTTTAAGAACTGCTGTTCGATAATCTGAAGGCAAAACAATCTGGTAGTCTGGACTTAAACCAGATTCTTTAGCATTCTGAGACAACCACTTACGCATCAATACACTTGTCCCAAAAATATTGCACCTGATCTGCATCCTCTCCTTCCCCTTTCTTTGCAGCCTCAAGACAGCGCGTCAGCTTCCTGGGCTTTACCAAGTTGATTTCTCCCCATTGTCAAAGAAAATTCTTGACCAGTAGACTTAATCTCACTATCTGTTTTAACCACACTGGGATGTACAGATAGGGTCAGTTCAATAGGGGAATCTGCAAAAGCAAGAAAGGTATCAGACAGGTCAATTACATTCTCATTTTTACGTGCTTGTGCACAAGTAACTGCATACGCTGAGAATGTTGACGGGAACTGACTGCCAAGCTCCCCGTCACAAATAGGAGTGCATGTCACAATCGGATAAGGAAACACCTTACCGCCGGCCAGGTCATTTCCTAAAATTAAACTCACACCTTCTACAGGCAGCCCTGAACGTACTCCAGCTTTCACAGGACCTGAAACTAGATCAGACGTCAGGAACACAGTATGAAGAGGAACCTTTATACAGCTCAACTCAATTCCACGGACCAAAACATCCGTTCCTGTATAAGTTTCATTTGAAAAGGGTAACGCACCTTCAAGGATGAACGACTGCTCTGCTCCTGTATCTCTTAAAATAGAGATGGATCTCACTGTAGAATCAGGAGAAATTGCTACTTCACCCTTGAATACAAAAGGAGTAAAAGCAGAGACATCCGAAAAACTTAGATTCTCCATATTAACCATTGGTTCACAAACAATATTGGCCACGCTCTTAAGTCTCACTGCGATGTTGTTCTTCCAAACTTTGCAGTCAACAATCAGATGTCCAGGGTCTAAACAATAAAAACAAACTCTTTTATTCTCAAAGCTCTTACCCTGTTCCTTACACTGCTCTGCAGAGTGCGCCATAGGTCTCATTGAACGTGAAAAAGGTTCCTCAGTATTTGAAAACATTGACATACCATAATTCTGACCTGTAACAGAAGAAAAGGCAGTCTTATGAGTAAGCATATATTCATCTGCTAACACTGCCGCAGCTGAAAGGGAATCCACTTTTTGCTCATTAAGGTAAGTTACTAGGTTACCTGGCAAACAGTTCCTGCAACTGATCAAACGTAGTTATTTTCGATGCTGCACACCATTTTTCCAACAACATTTTATCACATGCAAAACCCACAAACGTTTGCTTCGTTGATTTGGTGTAACTACGAAACTTCTGTCTGTATGCTTCAGGAACAAGTTCATAGACCCTCAAAACAGCAGTTTTTACCACATCATAATTATGAGATGGTCTTCGATGGGTAAAGCAGAACATACTTCTTGCGCCTTCCCTACTAAACTGCACTGCAGCATTAATGCCCACATATCCTTTGGCCAATTAAGTTTAGCTGCAATTCGCTCAAATGCAATGAAATGAGCGTCAACTTCTGACTCCCTAAACAGAGGTACAAGCTTAATATGCTTACTAGGATCAAATGGAACCACAGCATCACGTATACGAGCAACATCCCCTACAGACTGATCCGCTGGAGGCACATTTACATGCGTAGGAATTACGACAGGTGAAATAACAGTTCGCACATGCTCTCTTTCTTTCTTTTTCTTCATGAAGCACTTCAAGTTCACGCAAATGTAATCTACGATTCTCATGCTCTTGTCGTTTAATCTGCAATTCTAGCTCCTTTAATTTAAAAAGCAGCAAAGGATCTGATTTAGATGAGGGAAACTCACTTGTTCCACCGGTTTCTAATCCATCACTTTTACCCTCACCCTCCAAATCAGTTTCTGCAGACAATAAACCTTGCTCGACAAGTTTAGAATACACCTCAGCTTTAATTACTTTCTTAGCTGAGGAACTTGACACAGAAATATTGAAAACTTCAGCAATTTGCAGGAGATCTTTTTTACGAAACACATTAAATTGCTGTATACTAGGTTTAGAAACAAATGCTCCAATATCTAACTCCATATTTACTCAACGCTTCTTAAGAACAAGGTAAATAAGAACAGCTGTTACTCACTGAAGAGAGAGAGACCAATAATGGTACATTTTAGACATTCGTTAATAAAAAATAAAAAAACTCACTCAAAATAAACAAGAAAACAGTCAACTAGGCAGACAAACTTCCACTTGTTACCTCAAAACAAATTGACAATAGAAGGAAAAAAAAAAAAAAAACACGCAGACGAGCACCCATTTGTTACGAACTACAAGTTAAACCCCTACTCAAAGAGAAAGTAAATTGGTTCATAACAAGTAACAGGGATCCATCCAAGAAAGATCCCTGGGGTCCCCGCTCTCATCCTCAATTTCTCAACCACAAGACACTTAAGTGCAAATAAACAGAAGTTTATTAAATGAGGATAAACAAAGGAACATCATAAACTTCGGGAGGGGCAAATTGCCAAAGTAAATTACAATAAACAAAGCTATTACTATACACAAACTAACCTCAAAACAAATAAAATACAAGTTCTTACCTCCCTGCTAACATAAACAGGAGAAAACAAACAAAAACAGGCACCCGTCTCCCAACCAAGCTCCACTGAAACACGGTCCAGGACGTAAGCAACCAAAAGTACAATTACAACTAAACCATTACTTTAATCAATGGTTGACAACAAATGTCTCAATTAGCGAGGCTTTCACATACACATGTTTAATAGCGGAAACAACAAAGCCACGAGGAGAGCAGGGAGCCAACGATTCCTTCCACCAGATGACTTAAATACTGCGGAAATCCTTCCGGTCACCAACCAGCGCAGTCCTCCTAATCAGCTTCACCTGTAAACAATTAGAGCGAAAGAAGGAGAGACAGAGGAACACAGGAAAAGACCTACGCACGCACACATAAGAGAATATCCTGTTTCCCTAGAAACACACGAATCCATTCGTAACATTATTAAATAATTATAAAATCACTTACCCTTTAGTAGAAAGAAGCAGCTGTTGCATCAATCTTTTGTGTGTGTTTGCCTGTGTTTGTTTTGCACCTTCAATGAATGATTCTGGAGGATCATTAGCAGCATACAAATAGATAGAAAAGAATAGATAGAGCTAGTGTTAGAGGGTCAAGTTTGGTAAATAAATACACACGTGGTCAGAATTGTTGGTACCCTTCGTAAATATTATCAAAGAAGGCTGTGAAAATAAATGTGCATTGTTAATCCTTTTGAGTTTTCATTGGAAAATAAGAATTTAAAATGCATATTGGACACAATTACTGGTACCCCTAGAAATTCTTATGAGTAAAATATATCTGAAATATATTCCCATTCATATTCACAATTTTGAGCACATCAGCATGATTATGAACATGAAATTATCCAGCCATGGCTTCCTGTTTCACAGAACTATAAATAGGAGGGAAAATAAAACAGGCCAAATTCCAAATTAATCACCCATCTCAATGAGAAAAACCAAAGAATATATTTCTGATGTGCAGCAAAAGATAATTGAGCTTCACAAATTAGAAAGTGGCTTTAAGAGAAGAGCTAGAGCAGTGAAAATTCCCATTTCCACCATCAGGGCAATAATTAAAGGGTTAGTTCACCCCCCGAAATGAAAATGTTGTCATTAATTACTCACCCTCATGTTATGCCAGACCCGTAAGACCTTCATCTTCGGAACACAAATTAAGATATTTTTGATGAAATCGGAGAGCTATCTGAACCTCCATAGACAGCAACACAACTGAAATGTTCCCAGATCCAGAAACCTAGTAAATACATCGGTAAAACAGTCCATGTGACATCAGTGGCTCAACTTCAGTTTTGCGACGCTACGAGAATACTTATTGTACACCTGTCCATAGAATCTGCATCTTCCATTCCAACCTCTCCACTACCAAGGGCAAGTCCAAAGAGCTGTCAAAGGACATCAGGGACAAGATTGTAGATCTGCACAAGGCTGGAATGGGCTACAAGACCATCAGCAAGAAGCTAGGTGAGAAGGAGACAACTGTTGGTGCGATTATTTGGAAATGGAAGAAATACAAAATAACCATAAATCGCCCTCGGTCTGGAGCTTCATGCAAGATCTCACCTCATGGGGTAAGGATGATCATGAGAAAGGTGAGGGATCAGCCCAGAACTACACGGAAGGAGCTTGTTAATGATCTCAAGGCAGTTGGGACCACAGTCACCAAGCAAATCATTGGTTCTGTCAGGACCACTATCGTCAAAGATGATTGACAATTAGAATACAGATTGGATTGGCGGTATGGTTCTGTGCTGGGCAAGAACTCCCTGCGCATCCATGCAGCCTAGCATGGATGAGAGCAGGGAGAGCAGTGATAACCCCCAGGGTAAACAGAACAGAACCAACTAAAGTATGCAGATATCGTTAAAGTTCAGTAATTTTTGTACATTTTAGAATTAGTCTGATTCAAAGGAGAATCATAAGGCTGGATCCTGACTGACAGAGGAGGAGTAGGGGATGGAGGAGGGTAATTAGCTATTGAGCAATACGAAAACTGCTGATAAACTGAGGGACCTTATATATGGATGCTTGGGTGTCGTATCCCTATAGGTAGATGGGGATCAGCTGAGAGTCAGCTGATGAAAGCTTGACTAACGTGACCTGCCAGAACTAACGCTACGCTTGATTTCTGTCAGAACCACTATCGTCAAAGATGATTGACAATTAACATACAGTTTGGATTGGCGGTATGGTTCTGTTCTGGGCAAGAACTCCCTGCGCATCCATGCAGCCTAGCATGGATGAGAGCAGGGAGAGCAGGGAGAGTAGGGATAACCCCCCAAAACAAAACCATATGCCGATATCCCCCAACACAAACTGATTGCAAATCTCAAAGCCTTGATCAACAACGATGTTGCCCTTAACCAATGGCCAAAACAAATATTTTGGCTAAACCCACATAACCTGTAGCAACAAGCATGTTGCCTTCAACAGATGACCTAATAAAAGACTATAGAATACCCAAGACGTGTCACTCGTATAGTTTTGAATGGGGGAAAAAAATGCAACACTCAATATGGCCGCTCAACCGCAGATAGCCCAGCCTTCTGAATGAAAGAGCCAATCGCTAATTGGTAAAGTCAGTGTGTCACTGCAACCGCCATTACAAGTCCCGGTTGCTATAGAAACAGTCAGCGTTCTGAGACGTGCACTCAGGACTACGCATGCGCACTGGCTGATATAGCCTGAAAAATAAGCTTTTTATGACGCTATTTGAGCCAAAGAAATAACATTTATGATACAGCTGTTGTCAGATTTCTTTAGTGATTTCAAATGTGAAATTTTAATTGTAAGCTTAGTGAACAGTTTTGGATAATTTGATGTTTCCCCATTCAAAGAGATAGGAGCTGCACTTGCATGCCCGAGAGACGTTTCAAAGATGGCCGCCGAGTGACATGACTTGTCTTAAAGAGATTTTGACCTAATGAATATGTTGCCAATACCTTAAAAGCTTAACCAACACATTCTCAATAACCCCAGATAGGCTTGGAAAAAAATGTTTCCAAATCAACTACAGCTTTAAGAACAAGCATGTTCTAAATAATGACCGGATTGCTCTGGAACAAGCATGTTCCCAATAACGACCAGGTAGCTTAAGGACAAGCATGTTCCCAATACGACTACAGCTTTTAGAACAAGCATGTTCCGATAACAACCAGATAGCTCTGGGACAAGCGTGTTCCCGACAATACAACTATACCTAAGAACAAGCATGTTACCAATACAACCAAGAGCTTAAGAACAAGCATGTTTCCAATATGACTAGACAGAACAAGCACGTCTGATACCGGAGTAGAATCAACGCTGAAATGACGGCTGCATACGAAACTGGAAAATGCTGCCTTTGGAAGACACATTTTGAGGAAGGAAGGCATCAAGACGTGTCGAATCCAATGTTAACCTTACTTCCTGCCTCCTGAGATACCTTCATTTGGTCAATATTTAAAGGCAGAATAGATGTATCCATCGCTGCCTTTATACTCACAATCCTGTGTGGTAGAGGAAAATAAAGATGGTGTCTGAAGTTATTTCTAGCGAGAAATCAGTATTAAGTAATTAAATATCCGCTTAGTTATCAACAAGCTCGTTCTATTTTGTTCTATATCATTGAACCGTTAAGCTGCCTCAGAAGCATGTTCGATATCAGTTTCATGACCTTCATGAACAAACGCTGCCTGCAAGTCATTGGCTGAACAGCAGCAAGGCAGCATGTCAGCAGCCAAGGTTTTCGGATGCAGACAACTTCAACTGAGCAACAACCGTTAACCATTTTCTCTTGGAGCTGCGTCGCATTGATGATTCCGTTTGCACCATGGTTGTTATTTTTTGCTGCTTAAATCTGTGCTGCAAGTACTATAAAATAAAGGCGACTTGACTAGGTTAAAGAGGACATAACACACAGTCTCAGCCAATCTCATGTTAATCTTGAGAATCTATAGTGTAGTAATGCATCATTCACATCTTCAGAAGAGTCTTCAGTTTAATTAGGTTTATAAAAGAAAAATACAGCTTACGACTCTCTCCGAAAACAAACAGCCGAGCTCCTGGAGGCGAGGTGTGGGCGGAGCTAAAGAGTCACGAGCACTTATGAGCTGATTGGCAACAATCACAGATCTTTGATGCAGTTTAACAGCAGCTCCTAGTCATGACGGGGATCTTTATCACTGGGGCTGCTCCGTCTTTTAGTATCAAACGATGTGCAAATCCAGTGTCAGAATGTACCTTCTTCATCGCCAAAATGACGGGACCAAACAAACACGTTTTTGAAACTCTGTTGCTGCCCCGGAAAACAAATTGCATCCACTGTTCACATAACACTGAATAAGGTTATCTTTTCTTCACATCCAAAAACACATCTTTAGCCACTTTTCCACCAAAATTACCTGGAACAATTTTTTTTTACCCCAGACCTGTTGATGTCTGCACTCCATTTCCATTGCACTCTAAAGTACCGAGAAGATTAGGCAAATAGTCTGGTGACGTAGGTCTGCGCGCGTTTCTCAATACCAAGTATGCAAATTTCAGACTTGCGTCCGGTAATTCTGCAAAGAGCAGAGTACTTGATAGCATCAGTCAGCTCGCCTCGGCTACTGCAATTTTCCTCACTTTATTTACAATAGGATGAAATATGATATCAAACACCACTTCCTCTTTTCGTTTTCATTTAAACATTTTAATATAGCCGTGGAAATGTAGTTCAGGAAATGTACATTACAATGAAACGAAATATCAAACAGCATTGCCTCTTTTAATTTTCATTTTAACATATTAATAGATTAATAGAATAATAGAATAAAGACCAAAGATTACCTGTTAGATTTACCCAAAGAGAATTATATCACTATACCAGCGAATTATACCACTACAGAGACATGAGAGCCAGCGGCAAATGTCAGAAGGACTAGCCGAGGGGCCAATGGACAGGGCCATGTACCATAAAATATTAGATGAGAACCTCCTTCCCTCAGCTAGAATACTGAAGATGGGTCGTGGATGGGTCTTTCAGCATTACAATGACCCAAAACATACCGCCAAGGCAACAAAGGAGTGGCTCAAGAAGAAGCACATTAAGGTCATGGAGTGGCCTAGCCAGTCTCCAGACCTTAATCCTATAGAAAATCTGTGGAGGGAGCTGAAACTTCGAGTTTCCAAGAGACAGCCAAGAAACCTTAATGATTTAGAGAGGATCTGTAAAGAGGAGTGAAGCAAAATCCCTCCTGACGTGTGTGCAAACCTGCGACCAACTACAAAAAACATTTTACCTCTGTGCTTGCCAACAAGGGTTTCTGCACCAAGTACTAAGTCATGTTTTGCTATTTGATATTAGTCTCTATCAGTTAAAATAAACCTTCCTTAAAAATGATAAACCCTTCTTTTTTTAAGTGGGCAAACTTACAAAATCAGCAGAGGATCAAATAATTATTTTCCCCACTTTACATAAATATTTAAATATCATTATGCAGCATCAGAGTGGGTGGAAAATGGGTTGGTCAGTCTGATCCAGACACTGTAAAAATGAAAGGGCTGTAAGGAGAGCAGAACAAACTCCTGACCGGAGGAGACTCAATCATGACTTATGAGAGAGAGGATCTTGAGATTCAATACTGCTTTCCTGCCATTAACTCATCATGTATCAAGGGAAAACACTCCAGACATGAATACAATATAATGTACATGCTTTTTTCATTTTTGTCAGCTTGGACTGTGTTTCTGAACCTGATGGTGATCATTTCCATTTCTCACTTCAAGAAGCTTCACACTCCAACCAACCTGCTCATTCTCTCTCTGGCTGTGGCTGACATGCTTGTTGGACTTGCGATGCCCATAGAGGCCACCAGGCTGATTGACATGTGCTGGTACTTTGGAGACACTTTCTGTGGACTGTTTTTGGCAATAACAGGGCTGCTCATTTCAGCATCTCTTTATAATTTAATTTTAATTGCTGTTGATCGTTATGTGGCTGTTTGTCACCCTTTACTGTACCAACAAAAAATAACTACAACTAAAACTTTATGTGTCATATGTATCTGCTGGTTGTGGTCTTCAGCATACAATATATCCTTCATAACAGATAACAGATATTTTGATCCATCAAGCAGAACATATGGGTGTTATGGAGAGTGTCCCTTTATGGTTAACTCTGCCTGGAGTATAACTGATCTGTTCTTGTCCTTCCTTTTTCCTTGTACTGTGATTATAATTTTATATATGAAGATATTTTATGTTGCTCATCAGCAAGTGACAGTTATAAACTCTCTGATGAAGAGTGGTAAATGTGTCACAGAGGGTTCAAAGAGGAGAAAATCTGAAAGTAAAGCTGCTCTGACATTAGGAATCATTGTGACAGTTTATCTGTTTTGCTATATTCCATACTATATCTTGTCTCTAACAGTGAATACAGTAATCTCTTTCAAAATTGTAAGATTTCTTTTATGGATTGTGTATATTAACTCTGGTCTGAATCCTCTGGTCTATGCTTTATTTTACCGCTGGTTTAAAGTGTCAGTTAAACATATCTTAACTCTTAAAATATTTCAGACAGCATCCTCTCTCATTGACATTTTTACAGATAATAATCAGAGTTTATAATAAATCATAATCTATTATGACCACCCCCCTCTCTTCCTTTTTCTTTACCGATAAAGCACAAACTCATGTTTAAACTCTTACTCCATAGTCCTAGTCCTGTGTTTTGTTGTTGTTATTGTTTTTCTTGTAATGGCTTTGTTGTTTATACAGTAGACATAATTACTAACACTAATCAAGCCAAATTTTGAAAATATGTATCAACTTTTGATTGTGCTGTATTATATTTAAGTACTAAATTAAATAAATAGTATAAAAATTTCTTTTTTCAGTCTGTAATTTTACAACATTGTCTGTGGCATGTTTATAATGACCATCTAATTATGTCATCAATATTTTCCAAATCTGAGGAGCTGCTGCAGTAGTATAGTGTATTTGTTTATTCAACACCTTTAATAAAAATTCAGTGGAGGATCATCTCAACATCATTAATACATGCAAAACATAAATATTACAATAATAACTGGGTTTCTAAGTTTTCACATTATTGACATTAAAGTGTAAACCAACTGAACAAAAACATGTCCATGTACAGTATATGACAGATCAACCCATGTGACTTCTTTGAGAGAAGCTCACGCACACTGTTACATTATCATTCTTAAAATATTTCACGTAGCACCCTCTCTGATTGACATGACTTTTATAATCTCATTCATGATACCTGAGGGACATATTCATGAAAATGTAGTTAAATAATGCTGTCTACAAGTTCAGGATGCAGTGACAAAAATCATTGCATGTTTGCTGAGGTTAACTCTTTACCTGCTATTGACATAATTTTTCGTCATTTACGAGACAGCGCTTCCCCACCATTGATGGAATTTTCTGGCCATGAAAATTTTGTGAAAATGATCAAAAATACTGGTGATGGCTGGCAACTTTTTTCAAAAAACGCTGGCGGGGAAAGAGTGCTGATGTCAAGCCTCAGGCCTATAGTTCCCACTAAGTTTTAAAGTATGGCATTTTTTTATTCACGGCCTATCTCAAAAAATTAGAATCTGGAGGTCATGAGGTAGGTGCCCTTTTATGGCATTGCCCGAACATCATGTTCCGTCATGTGACTATTGTCAGCCAACTGTTTTAACGTGTTTTAGTATACTATAGTTCTGCAGTCATAGTTTGTAAAGTCAACACTGTATATCCGATGTCTGTTAAATTTCTGTAAAGATATTAGGAGGACAAAAATTATGTGAGATATTTTAAATATGCTGTACATTTAAATTAGGCTAGATAATTACATTTAATCTGTTATGGCACAAGTGAACCAGTTCTAGTCCTGTGTTTCTGTTTAGGGATTAGCTTTATTGTTTATGAGAGTTTTTTTTTTTTTTTTTTTTGGATGCTGTCGGTAATATGTATAATTTAGTGTGGAACATAACTGACACATCCACACTGGCTGTCATAGCCCTGGTTGCATAAAGTTCAGAAAATAACAAGGATGATACGATGAATCCAAACAGTCTTTAATAAATCCACAAGATAATCCAAAACCAACGATGAACAGTGACAACCAATGTGTAGGCATAACAATACTCGACAAACTGAAAGAATGACAGCATGACCTTAAATAATCTTAGTAACTCATGATAATTAACCTAATCTGTAACTGTGAGAACAAATACAACTAGGGAAACTTTGCAAAATGAAAAAGTCCAAATGGTGGGGTGTGTGCGTGTGTGTGAAACTGGCAGTAAGTATACTACGAACTAATACTTTATTTCATGCAAAATACTTATACAGTTATGGCTTATGACTTAGGCTATATAATTATTTCCAATTTTCCAGCCAACAATGTAATTACTACTTTCATTTCTGCAGTTACAGAATTTAGAGTGAAAGAAATTATTCGATTTCTTACTTGGTCAGTTACAAAAAGAATATACTATCTCGACGATCAAGTTTGTATGGTTTTATCAACAACATATCATCATATAACTCCATTACGTCATATTTTCATTGGAAAGTATGTCTCCTCCTCTTTGTTGGCATCTTGTAACTCCTAACTAGGTTAGGATACCTCTCCAGTTCCCTTAAATAATTTAGGAACTGAGACCTAGTCTTAAAACTTTGGAGCCTTTATGAATCACTCAGCTTTATACCTACGGCCAGTGGTGCTAAGTTTCATTACTGTCCTGATGTGGTTGTATTTTCAGAGCATGGATAGACCGTCTAAGAGGTGTTTACCCAGAAATAATTTAAAAACATATTTTATTTAATATTCATTCAGAGTGTGTTTGAAAGTATAATATACGTTTTTTTTATCCACACAATGAAACAACAACTTAAGAATTCACGCTTAAACAATGTTAGAATACATTGGGTACCAAAAGCTTCTATTGTGTGGCTAAACAAATTAATACATACAATAAATAATTAAATATCATTATGCAGCATCAGAGTGGGCGGTAGATGGCATGGCTAATTTGATCTAGACACTGTATAAATGAAAGGACAGTAAGGAGAGCAGAAAAAAACCCTAACAGGAGGAGACTCAATCATGGCCTATGAGACAGAGGATCATGAGACTCAATACTGCTTTCCTGCCATCAACTCATCATGTATCAAGGGAAAACGCTCCAGGCATGAATACAATATCATGTATGTGTTTTTTTCATTGCTGTCAGCATGGACTGTGTTTCTGAATCTGCTGGTGATCATCTCCATCTCTCACTTCAAGAAGCTTCACACTCCAACCAACCTGATCATTCTCTCTCTGGCTGTGGCCGACATGTTTGTTGGACTTATTGTGATACCCATACAGGCCATCAAACTGATTGAGACATGCTGGTACTTTGGAGACACTTTCTGTGGGCTGTTTTTGGCAATAACAGGGCTGCTCCTCTCAGCGTCTCTAAATAATTTAATTTTAATTGCTGTTGATCGTTATGTGGCTGTGTGTCACCCTTTACTGTACCAACAAAAAATTACTACAACTAAAACTCTAGTTATCATATGTATCTGCTGGTTGTGGTCTTCAGCATACAATATATCCTTCATAACAGATAACAGGTATTTTGATACATCAAGCAGAACATATGGGTGTTATGGAAAGTGTCCCTTTATGGTTAAATTTGCCTGGAGTATAACTGATCTGTTCTTGTCCTTCCTTTTTCCTTGTACTGTGATTATAATTTTATATATGAAGATATTTTATGTTGCTCATCAGCAAGTGAAAGTTATAAACTCTCTGATGAAGAGTGGTAAATGTGTAACGGAGGGTTCAGTGATGAGGAAATCTGAAAGTAAAGCTGCTCTGACATTAGGAATCATTGTGACAGTTTATCTGTTTTGCTATATTCCATACTATATCTTGTCTCTAACAGTGAATACAATAATCTCTTTCAAAATAGTAACACTGTTATTATGGACTTTTTATATTAACTCAGGTCTGAATCCTCTTATCTATGCTTTATTTTACCGCTGGTTTAAAGTTTCAGTTAAACACATCTTAACTTGTAAAATATTTCAGACAGCATCCTCTTTGGTGGACATTTTAACAGATTATCATACATGATTGGTGTATGATAATGCACAATAAAATATATTTAAAAAAGGTATTATTGCATACTATTTTGAGTGTGCTTTTTTTTTTTTTTTCATATGTAATACATTTCAGTTGAACATGTTTTAGCCATATTTTAATGAGAAAAAATTAATTCCTTAGAGATTCAATCCATCATACAGAGAGAGACAAGCACAAAAGCAGGGCTTTTTTTTTTTTTTTTTGCTTTGGTGATATATAATTTAAATAATGAAAACATGAAGGTAAGCAACAAACTCACTGAAAGATTTATTTATTTTTTCCTCCCTGTCTTGACAGAACAAAATGACAGATAAATGTAAGATTTGTCTAGGGCAGTCACTTTTTTTTTTTTTTGTAATCAAGTAATTGGTCAGTTATTTTGATGATTAATCAAGGAATCAGATTTTTTTTGAGGGTAATTAAAACAACAGTGCCTTAAAATACATAATAATGATACAATAATACACATAATATAAACAATCAACTTGTGAACATTATGTATTATAACAAATGCCTGCATAGAGTGAAAGACGGTCTAGTGATTGTTGTTGATACACTTTACACAGCATGATCAAATACTTGTTTAATATCAGCTAAACAACATATAATTCAGATGTCCACTTAATATTTAATACTTGGCCACTTCTAGTTTCTTTTAGAAATGCTACAGCTACTGTCATTTCTTGAACAAGAACATGTGGGCATCAAAAGACGCAAACCCAGTATGAAGGCTTAAACTATGAAACAAAAAGCGCATCAGACTTTACAGTATATGCTAGGGGGGCCAACATCAGTCCTGGAGAGCCACAGTCCTGCGGGGTTCAGCTCCAATCCTAATCAAACACAACTGAACAAGTTAATCTAAGAGTTACTAGAAAGCTACAAGCAGGTGAGTTTTTAATCAAGGTTGGAACAAATTGCAGCAGAGTGGCGTATATATTGTTTTATTAAATCAATTAAATTTTGTTAAGAAGAAATCACATGAGCAACAACAAACTTAAAATGGTACTGCTTGTTGCTGACCTCCAAAATACACAAACACCACAAAAAGATATACAGGGCTGTGGCCAACTGGTATCAAACTCCTAAAGAAACATACATTTCAATTACCACACTATCAGTGCACACATTCACACACTCACACAATACTCAGTGAGATTACTGTTGGTGATCGACACGGCACAACACTGCACACAGTGACAAGACAGCACCACCACCGTACAAGTGTGGAAAATCTGCCTCCCTGCTTTTTGGCACACACAGCACCTGTAATCAAAAACCAAATCAACCAAACAAAATGAAACACACACACACACACACACAGGTCAAAAGGAAATAAACAATCAGATAATAAATCTAAATTAATAAGGTCACCAGGCATTCGGCATATAACATACAGTTGATTAGTTGCAATTGTCATGTTGATGATACTCAGATGTGTATTAATTATTAAACAGAATGTGTTAAAGATATAAAAGATTGGATGGCCAGTAACTGTATTCCATTAAATTCAAAGTCAAGTCAAAGAGCTGGGTGTTGTATTAGACAGCTACTTGACCTTTGAAAATCATATTTCACATGTTACAAAAACATCCTTCTTCCACCTTAGAAACATTGCCAAGATAAGGAACATGTTATCTGTTTCTGATGCAGAAACACTAGTTCATGCATTCATGACCTCTAGACTGGATTATTGTAATGCACTATACAGTAGGTGGTTGTCCTGCATCCTCAATAAACAAGTCAGTCCAATATGCAGCTGTAGGAGTTCTTAGCAGGTCAGAAAACATGATCATATAACTCCAATTATTCATCTCTACACTGGCTACCTACTAAGTATCTGTATTGATTACAAAATATTGCTGATTAATTACAAGACCCTAAATGTTTTAGCTCATGTGTATTTGGCAGATCATTTATCATGCTACAATCCATCATGCTCTTTAAGGTCACAAAACATCACCTGATAATGGATTACTCTTAATTGTAACAAACACACACACACACACACACACATATATATAACTTATAAAAAGCGCTATACAAATAAATGTGAATGTGAATTAACAACAATCTGTCAATCAGATGTGCTTGGAAATAGCATTTGTTACTATAGCAACAGACTTTTTTTTTCTTTTTTTCAAAATCATCATTCCCCCTCGCCCTCATTGCAGTGGGTCTCATAGCTTCTTTGTCATGGGCCTGAACCTTAGAGTAAAAGGATCTGTGGTTTTTAATCAAACTCTACACTTGCTACTTCAACCCGCTCCTTGAGATAGGCCTCAGTACTTATGGTGCTATAAGTATTATTTATTTTTATTTTGCTTTACTAGCTGATACATAAATGTTTTTGGCCTTCATTCTGACACCTATCTGTGTGGACATTGCATCACATAAAAGCAGAAGTTTCAGTTTCATGTCTTTCATTTTTGCCTCTTATGCATAGCTTTGGTATAGCTGCCAAAGTTGAAACTATTGGAAGAAAACAATGATGTCATTGTTCAGCATCAGAGTGGGCGGTAGATGGTTTGGTCAGTCTGATCCAGACACTGTATAAATGAAAGGACTGTAAGGAGAACAGAACAAACTCCCAGCAGGAGGAGACTCAGGCTGTGTTCGAAATGCCATACTACCATACTACTCTTACTATTTCTGCAGTATCCAGTATGTATGCTGCGCATAGTATGCAAATTTTCTGTATGCATGGAATACCCGGATGACCTACTATATTTGCCAAAATCTGCTAAATATAACTCAAGTACACTGAAATCAGTACAGAAGCTGTGTTCCGAATGGCATACTACCATACAACTCCTACTATATTGCAGTATGCTGTGTGAATACTGTGAATAGTATGTGAATTTTCTGTATGCATGGAATGCCTGAATTACCTGCTACATTTGCTGAAATTTGATGTATGCATCTGAAGACGCTGCATGGGATACTGTTTCCCAGAAAGCAACGCGCTCCATGTGACGTTTCATCTTCAATCGCGTGAGTGAACTGAAGGCGGGGAATAGTTATAAATGTAAGACTTGTATATGTACGTATATACATGTAAACTACAAACCATCGCTGTGCATGTAAAAACAATATCATTAGTAGGACATAAATTGTACTTTAATCTCTACGGCACTTTTCCAATCAAGCCAAATCACGTCACCTTTATCTCTGTAGCGCTTTATACATTGTTTCAAAGATATTAAATAGTAATATTAATATTGCAGTAATATAATATATAAATAAAGTTAATATTTCAATTATGCAAACATAATTAAATTCTGCTATCAAGCAGCTCTAAAAAGAAATGGAATGTATTTACTCTAAGGACAAATAGACCAATTTGTTAGCCGAGGCTTTTTACATTAACTTCGCCCACCAATGCCTGGCTGCGATAAACAGCACTGCAAAAGACATGTGTATTACTATAGTATCAGACTTTTACTATAGTAAAAGACGTGAAATGTGTGCTGTTGATGCGAGCGATCCGAGTTCGAGTCTGCCTTTTGTCAATCTCGTGCAACTCCTTTTCCCATCACATACCAGATCAGAAAGGCATTTGTTTTCAATAAAAAATTAAGTAAATATTTGAAAAGTGGAAATTAAATGCCTCATTAATAATACCACTGTTTAGCTGTAGGTAGGTTTTTGTTCCAGTAAAGTGGCGTTCATCAAATAAAATGTATGATAATTTACGTTCAATAAGTTATCGCACACTGTTTTATAATGTACTACAGTACTGAAGTATAAGTATCTGCCACCTAACTACTATTTACACACCTGTTGCTAAAGAAAATGCTGCTATTTTAGTGTAAACAGAATTTATCATTAGTTGCACTTAGTGTAACTAGAATATATCACTTTTTCCAATTAGTGTAACTGCCAAAAATATCAATGTTCAGTTAAAGACAGCTCAGTGTTGATTCAGTTCTGTCCAATAGCCTATGTAAAGTTCTTCAATTATGAGTGAGTTCAATTGGGCAATATAGCATTGTTTACTAATATGAAGCCTTATAACAAGCCTTTGTAAAAAGAATGGTTAGCACATTTGTTTGTAAGGTAACAACCTTGACAGCTGTGCTGAATTAATGTTTGTGTTTGTCATGTGACAATTAAGCATACTACTCTGAAACATATGTTGCTTATTATATACTGTTTCACACACTATTCTTTCTTTCATCATTCTTTCACTGGCTGTGTCCGACATGCTTATTGGACTTGTTGTGATGCCTGTGGATGCCATAAATCTGATTGAGACATGTTGGTACTTTGGACGTGCTTTTTGTGGACTGTTTGTAGTCATAATCGCACTGCTTCTTTCAGTGTCTCTTGGTAATTTAGTTTTAATTGCTATTGATCGTTATATGGCTGTGTTACTCGTTAGTGTACCCACACTAAATAACAATGACAAAAACTTTAATCAGCATCTGTATCTGTTGGTTTGCTTGCTTTGGTGGCAATTTTGCTTTTGCAATAAATTACAGATATTTTGACACTGCACAGACCGATGTGTGCTATGGAGGGTGCTATTTAAACGTTCCATTTTCATTAAGGATCATGGATCTGTTCATATCTTTCCTAATTCCTTGCACCGTGATCATAGCTTTATATTTGAGGATATTTTATGTTGTACATCAGCAAGTGAAAGTTATAAACTCTCTGATGAAGGGTGGTAAATGTGAAATGGAAGATTCAGTGAAGAGGAAATCTGAGAGCAAAGCTGCTCTAACATTAGGAATCATTGTGACTGTTTATCTGCTTTGCTATATTCCATTCTATATATTGTATATAACAGCTGTTACTACTGCTAAATAAATCTCTTCTCCCACAATGACATTTCTTGCATGGACTTTGTATGCTAACGCAGGAGTGAATCCTCTTATCTATGCTTTATTTTACCGCTGGTTTAAAATATCAGTTAAACACATCTTAACTCTTAAAATTTTTGAGTCATCATCCTCTCTTATAGACATATTTACTGATTATTCATGACTTTTGTGGAGAGGTGGGGATTTATTTTAGATGTGTGTGTGTTTTTTTAATTTATTTTACAAGTGCTAAAGCACAAACTAATGTACAGTTCTTTGTCTCAGTTTGTAAAAAAAAAAAAGATGTGAAAACACAGGATCTCAGATGTATAATTGCCAAAAGCACATTAACAGGAAAGAAAGTAATGATTTGATATATTTTAAAGATGTTGAAATGAACATGAACAAACTGCATTTGTGCTGCTATTGCATAGATAACCAGCAATTGCCATGACTGAGTGTTTGTATTGATAGTTTGTATATATGTTTCATGTACTTTCAGTGTTTTTGGGGCTAGTATATATGGTCCAGACTATCACACTGTATATAAATAATCATAGCTTGACAACACTGTCTGTTGCCTGTTTATAATAAACATCTGATTATGTCAGCATTTATTTTTATCATTGTGTCTGAAGCGCTGTTGCATCACAATAGTGTGTGTGTGTGTGTGTGTGTGTGTGTGTGTGTGTGTGTGTGTGTGTACTGTTTTTTGTGGTTTACGGTGATAAAATTTGTATAATAACATGGGTATGACAGAGGTATTACAATTTGAAGGTGGTTTATGAGGACACTGCCTATGTCCCCGTAAAACAAAAGGCTTAAAAAACATACTAAATGGTGTTTTTTTTTTAATCTAAAAATGCAGACAGTCTGCTGTAAGGGGTAGGTTTAGGTGTAGGGTTGGTGTAGGGCAATAGCACATACAGTTTGTACAGTATAAAAATCATTACGCCTATGGAGAGTCCCCGTAAACCACTAAAACAAACGTGTGTGTGTGTTTTTAATTTATTTTACAAGTGCTAAAGCACAAACTAATGTACAGTTCTTTGTCTCAGTTTGTAAAAAAAAGATGTGAAAACACAGGATCTCAGATGTATAATTGCCAAAAGCACATTAACAGGAAAGAAAGTAATGATTTGATATATTTTAAAGATGTTGAAATGAACATGAACAAACTGCATTTGTGCTGCTATTGCATAGATAACCAGCAATTGCCATGACTGAGTGTTTGTATTGATAGTTTGTATATATGTTTCATGTACTTTCAGTGTTTTTGGGGCTAGTATATATGGTCCAGACTATCACACTGTATATAAATAATCATAGCTTGACAACACTGCCTGTTGCCTGTTTATAATAAACATCTGATTATGTCAGCATTTATTTTTATCATTGTGTCTGAAGCGCTGTTGCATCACAATAGTGTGTGTGTGTGTACTGTTTTTTGTGGTTTACGGTGATAAAATTTGTATAATAACATGGGTATGACAGAGGTATTACAATTTGAAGGTGGTTTATGAGGACACTGCCTATGTCCCCGTAAAACAAAAGGCTTAAAAAACATACTAAATGGTGTTTTTTTTAATCTAAAAATGCAGACAGTCTGCTGTAAGGGGTAGGTTTAGGTGTAGGGTTGGTGTAGGGCAATAGCACATACAGTTTGTACAGTATAAAAATCATTACGCCTATGGAGAGTCCCCGTAAACCACTAAAACAAACGTGTGTGTGTGTTTACAGTATTTCACACCTTTAATGAGCAGTTCAGTGGAGGATCATCTCTGCAGCTATAATAAATGCAGAACATAAATCATAATTCTAATTGGTCCTCAGAGTTCACATCACTGACATTTTCTGACATCAGTAAGAGCAAACAAACTGAAAAAAAAACATGTAACTGAATATGATAGATCAACCCACCAGACTACCTTGATAGATGCCCATCCACACTGCCATTTGCAGAGCCTATTGTATTTTACATTACATAATTACAGTGCCTTGCAAAAGTATTCATACGCCTCACATTTTATGTTGCTGCCTTATGTTAAAATGCTTTAAATTTCCTTTTTTCCACATTTCTACACTCCATACATCATATTGACAAAGCAAAAACAGAATTGTCACAACTTCCTTAATTTATTAAAAATAAAAAATTTAAATAAGTACATAGCATTAGTATCCATACCCTTAACTAAATATTTAGTTAAGGGTATGGTTAAGGGTATAAGCACCTTTACAGCCTCAAGTCTTTTTTGTTTGATGCAATAAGCTTTGCTCATAAGCATTTGGCAATTATCTGCCAAAAATAAAAATTCTGGTTCAATAAAAATTCTGGTTTCTCCAGAAATATTTGATTGGGTTCATGCTCCGACTGTGGCTGGGCCACACAAGGACATTCACAGAGTTGTCTATAAGCCACTCTTGTTGTGCGTTTAGGTTCGTTGTCCTGTTGGAAGGTAAACCTTCTGCGCAATCTGAGGTTCTGAATGCTCTAGACTAGGTTTTCATTAACGCTATCTCAATAGTTTGGTGCATTGAGCTTTTCTTCTACTCTGATGAGTCTCCAAGTCCCTGCTGTTGAAAAACAGCCCCACAGCATGAGCCCAGCAGGCACCAGACGTCTATGTAACGTCAGGTTGACGTTGGACATCACGTCAGACAGACGTTGCATTTTGGTTGAAAATGAAAATCGAGTTGACGTCTATATTTGACGTCTATATTTGACGTCAATTTGACGTTGACTTAACGTTGGATTTTGGTTGCACAACCTAAAAACAACAAAATCTCAAAGTCAGCTGACGTCGGTATTGGACATCAATTTAACATTGACATTAGACGTTGAATTTACATTGAATTTTGGTCACCTGACGTCGCAACCGAAATTTTACCAAATATCAACGTCTTATGACGTTGTGTGCCTGTTTTGTGCCTGCTGGGAGGCTGCTACCAGCACACTTAACTTTTGGGATGGTACTCTGCAGATGATGAGCAGTGCCTGGTTTCCTTCAAACATGATGCTTGGAATTGAGGTTCATCAGACCAGAGAATATTGTTTCTCACAGTCCGAGGGTCCTTTTTTAGGTGCTTTTTTGCAAATTCCAAGTGTGCTTTCATGTGTCTTCACTGAGGAGATGATTGAGTCTTGCCACACCACCATAAAGCCCAGATTGGTGAAGTGTTGCAGTGATGTTTGTCCTTCTGTAGATTTCTCCTATCTCCACATATGATCATGGAGCTCAACTAGAGCGACCATCAGGTTCTTGGTCACCACACTAACCAAAGCCCTTCTCCATCAATTGCTCAGTTTGGCCAGGAGGCCAGCTCTAGGAAAAGTCCTGGTTGTTTCAAACTTCTTCCATTAAGGGTAACAGAGACTACATGCTTCTGTGACCCTTCAATGAAGCAGAATTTTTTTTTCTGAACTCTTCCCCAGATGTGTGGCTTGACACAAACCAGTTTCTGAGCTCTACAGGCATTTCTTTTGACCTCAGGGCTTGGTTTTTGCTCTGATATGCATTATCAGCTGTTAGACCTTTTATTAAGACGTGTGTGCCTTTCCAAATCATACCTATTCAATTGAATTTGCCACAGGTTAACTTCACTCAAAGTGTAGTAACATCTACAAGCATTAAGAATGCTCCTGAGCTAAGTTTCAACTGTCCCAGATAAGGGTATGGTGTATGGAGTGTAGATTGATGTGAAAAAAAGTAATTTAAAGCAGTTTAACACAAGGCAGCAACATAAAACGTGAAAAATCAGGGGTATGAATACTTTTGCAAGGCACTGTATTTCTCCTTTAACATTAAGAAACTGAAAAAAAGTGACTGGCTCTAATAAGATTTTAAAATTCATATCTAGATCTTTCTCCTGATCAATTGTGACAGTAACACACTTAGAACGGATCACAAATTCAGGAGTATCTTTTATGCGTTAAGATTTATTACATCTTATGTACTTTACCAGAAACAGGGTCACTCAGATCATAATGTGGCTTGACAACTGTTGTGTAATTAAAATAATATTTTCTCCCAAAATAAAAATTGTATTTTTTACATTCATATTTTTTCCAAAGTAGAACTCAAAAGGACCAATCCTGAATAGTGTTTTCCAAGCAATCACAAATGCAGAATGAAGCACCATAAGACTATCATAAAAATGTGTGCTACATGATATTGTGTTACTTCCATAAGAGTAGTAAAGATGTGCAAGTCAGGAATTCATTTATGTTTTAAGTCAGGCAATAAAGAAACATGCATGAATGAGAAAATAAAGAGCAAGACAGGTTTGATGTTAAATAGAGATATTAAGCGCAATAAGCTGTGATAAATAACTCAAAGTGATGGTGCTCACCAAGGGCCTCATTTACAAAGCGTGCGTATGCTCAGATTTGATCTTAAGAGTGTATGTACGCTTAAATCCACGCCAACGCTCATATTTGTAAAAACTGGCTTTGATGTGGAAAAGTGCTTAGGGTCACGTCAGGGTCTGAGCAGACGCACGCTGTGGCAATGCGGAAAACCCGTGCCACGGAAATCATTTTACTTTCACTTTGTGTGTTTGGGGGTGGAGTGTTCAATTAACGGCGGAAGGAAGGAGGATATAAGGAAGCTTGTCGTACTCGAGAGATTTTTGCGTCATCAGTAGGTTTGCAGTAGTGAGAGTGAGGGAATTACCGTGTGAAGAGGAAAGACTGCCGCTTGTGGAACTGTTGCTTCCTGTGAGCGATGTCTGGTGCGTCGCGGAGTTTCACTAGACTTTCAAGCGTTGCACATCACAATCGTCTGCTGTTAGTAAAATTGTTCTGAAGACAAGTGATGGCTGCTCATCCACCTGGCCTGGTGTTGGACAAAACCCGAAACACTCTCCAGTTTCCTTTATGACTGCAAACGTGCGTGACGCAATTTCTGCACAGCTTCCAAAGTGAACTGAAGTGCTGAACTGTTCTTTTTCCCCTCCATCTCATGGACATCGTGGAATAAATCTTCCCCTTGTGAACAGAGTTTTTTCTTTGACTGTTTTTTGTAAATTAATATTGTAACAGGTTGCCTTTGTTTTTGCTATCCTGGGTTAATTTAAATTGTCAGGATTAGTCCTGACTGGCGCCAGAACATTTCCCTTAGAGCTTATCTAAGCTAGGGCGGCGGCCACCGTTACAGAGTGGCGCCCGAACAGGGACTTGGACTTGAACACTTTGACATGAACACTCGAACACATGAACACACAAACACTTGAATCTGAATTGTTTATGTTGGGGAATTATTGAAACCTTATGGTTAATTGTTAACTGATATCTTTTGTGAACCTTAAAAGAAACTTTGTTGCATTTTTTGTGTGCTTTTGTTTGACTGAAGTGTATCAGCTGGAAAAGGTACCAAGATAATTGGGTAATTGAAGTGAAATCTAATTACTGAGAACTTGATGTTGCATTTTGAATGTGCTGTGTGAAAAATTGTGAAAAAAATATTTGTGAAAATTGAGACAGTGGAAATTGTACTTGTCAGTCCTCTGTCGTGTGTCATGTGTTCCCGCCTCTTGTTTCCTTATTTGGTCTTGTTCCTGTCCTTGTTTAGTGTGATTATTAGTTTATTAAGTTCAGGTGTGTTTTAGTCATTATCAGTAATTGTCATGTGTATTTAGTTCCTGCCTGTTTAGTTAGTTTTCGTCTGGTCTACTCGTTATTCCCCGGTGTTCCTGTCTGTGTCAACCTTGCCTTGTCTTGCCCTGCCTTGATGTCATTATTAAAGACTATTATTTTGAAGTTTATCCTCGTCTGCGTGTTCCTCGTTCCTCCCTGCTGTGTGCACCGTGACAGTACTCTGTACCTTTTTGTTTTTGTTTATATCCCCTGGTGCCCCAAAAAACAGACACAGCCATTCCAATTCACTCATCTCATTTACTGATTATTCACACAACATTGCCAAGCAACAACACCATACAAACATGGCCACTATCCCTCCTTCACCTTCAGCATCTGTGGAAATTGAACCTCCCCTAGACATAGCAACTCCAGTCTGGCCCCTTGTGCAACCAAGACCCATTCATCCACCTCAGTTTTCCACTTTCCACTTCACCCCAACTCAGTTCAGCAGTCCCCATCCCCGGTCTCAGGTGCACTTTGCCTCCCTGCCTCCAGGTGGCACTGCTTCATTTCAGCCAGAACCTATGCAACTTTGCACATCCACTGAAACTACAACATCTTCCTCAGTGTCACAGCATCGCCTGCCTGGTCACCTCCCAACTCCTGGAAAAGAAATTCACCATTTGACTGCAAAAGTTCAAGGTAACTGGGACAACCTGTTTGATCTCATGAAATATCAGGAGAAAGCTGTGAACGAACTCACCCAGGAGCAAAAGACAGCCACTTCCCATCATGAAAAACAACTTGGAGACCTGACTGCCAAAATGGAGGCTAACCAGCAACAAATTTTCACCACGTTAACTGCAACAAAACCTTCAAAAGGATCATGAGCAGCTCTCCACTGAATGTAATCAGTGCATCATTCAAATTGACTTTATGCCAACCCATCTACAAACCAACCTGCAAAACAGCAACATCCTTTCACTAGTCAACGATCATTTCATTCCCGTAAGTCTGGAGGTCAAGCAACTAGTAATTCTGTGACAGCCACAACAAATAAAAGATTGTCCACTTCCAAGAAATCACCCCCTACTTTTTCTTGTTCAAGTACTGCAGGTTTTTGGAAATATAAGCTGTTCTTGCAGCTCACTGTTCTAAATGAAAGAATACGGATGCTGACTGGTGATCTTTTACATGTTAATGACATTAATTAGGAATCATTCACAAGGCAGAGAGCTGAAATCATTAATTTGCGCGCAAGTTCAAGCTTTATTGCGATTCATAGATTTCCCATCTGAAAGAGACGCGTATTTGCATTTTCTGTACGTAAGTTCATTTTATGAATCATACGTACGCATATTTGAGAGATGATCATAAGATCAATTTTAGGATGGTTTCTGCGCAATATAAATATAATATAAATGTAATATAATATAAATCATATATAAATGAGGCCCCAGGGGCATAGTGTCTGGGCCCGCCGAGGGGGACCTTATAATTAAAACAAACTTTTTAATTTGTGGCCATAATATACAGTGGGGCAAAAAAGTATTTAGTCAGCCAACAATTGTGCAAGTTCTCCCACTTAAAAAGATGAGAGAGGCCTGTCATTTTCATCATAGGTATACCTCAACTATGAGAGACAAAATGAGAAAAAAAAATCCAGAAAATCACATTGTAGGATTTTTAAAGAATTTATTTGCAAATTATGGTGGAAAATAAGTATTTGGTCAATAACAAAATTTCATCTCAATACTTTGTTATATACCCTTTGTTGGCAATGACAGAGGTCAAACATTTTCTGTAAGTCTTCACAAACTGTTGCTGGTATTTTGGCCCATTCCTCCATGCAGATCTCCTCTAGAGCAGTAATGTTTTGGGGTTGTCGCTGGGCAACACGGACTTTCAACTCCCTCCAAAGATTTTCGATGGGGTTGAGATCTGGAGACTGGCTAGGCCACTCCAGGACCTTGAAATGCTTCTTACGAAGCCACTCCTTCGTTGCCCGGGCGGTGTGTTTGGGATCATTGTCATGCTGAAAGACCCAGCCACATTTCATCTTCAATGCCCTTGCTGATGGAAGGAGGTTTTCACTCAAAATCTCACGATACATGGCCCCATTCATTCTTTCGTTTACACGGATCAGTCGTCCTGGTCCCTTTGCAGAAAAACAGCCCCAAAGCATGATGTTTCCACCCCCATGCTTCACAGTAGGTATGGTGTTCTTTGGATGCAACATCAGCATTCTTTCTCCTCCAAACACGACAAGTTGAGTTTTTACCAAAAAGTTCTATTTTGGTTTCATCTGACAATATGACATTCTCCCAATCCTCTTCTGGATCATCCAAATGCTCTCTAGCAAACTTCAGACGGGCCTGGACATGTACTGGCTTAAGCAGGGGGACACCTCTGGCACTGCAGGATTTGAGTCCCTGGCTGCGCAGTGTGTTACTGATGGTAGCCTTTGTTACTTTGGTCCCAGCTCTCTGCAGGTCATTCACTAGGTCCCCCGTGTGGTTCTGGGATTTTTGCTCACAGTTCTTGTGATCATTTTGACCCCACGGGGTGAGATCTTGCGTGGAGACCCAGATCGTGGGAGATTATCAGTGGTCTTGTATGTCTTCCATTTTCTAATAATTGCTCCCACAGTTGATTTCTTCACACCAAGCTGCTTACCTATTGCAGATTCAGTCTTCCCAGCCTGGTGCAGGTCTACAATTTTGTTTCTGGTGTCCTTTGACAGCTCTTTGGTTTTGGCCATGGTGGAGTTTGGAGTTGGACTGTTTGAGGTTGTGGACAGGTGTCTTTTATACTGATAACGAGTTCAAACAGATGCCATTAATACAGGTAACGAGTGGAGGACAGAGGAGCCTCTTAAAGAAGAAGTTACAGGTCTGTGAGAGCCAGAAATCTTGCTTGTTTGTAGGTGACCAAATACTTATTTTACAGAGGAATTTACCAATTAATTCTTTAAAAATCCTACAATGTGATTTTCTGGATTTTTCTTTTCTCATTTTGTCTCTCATAGTTGAGGTATACCTATGATGAAAATGACAGGCCTCTCTCATCTTTTTAAGTGGGAGAACTTGCACAATTGGTGGCTGACTAAATACTTTTTTGCCCCACTGTATATGCAGTATGAGGGGTCCAGGGTGATTTTTGAGCCCTTTTTCTCACTCTGGAGGTGTAAAGTTCTTGAAGGTTCTGCAGGGGAGCACCAGTAATCTTCTCAGCAGTCCTGACTGTCCTTTGTAGTCTCTTAATGTCTGATTTGGTAGCTGAACCAAACCAGACAATTATGGATGTACACAGGACAGACTCAATGGCCGAGTAGAACTGTTTCAGCAGCTCCTGTGGCAGGTTGAATCTATGTGAATGTCCCACTTCAGGTCCTGAGAGATGGTGGCACCCAGGAACTTCAATGACTCCACTGTTGTTACAGTGCTGTTCATGATGGTGAGTGGGGGAGTGCTGGGGGATTTCTCCTGAAGTTCACTATCATCTCCACTGTTGTGAGCATGTTTAGCTCCAGGATTATGTGATTGCACTAGACAGCCAGCCAGCCAGGTCTTTAACCTCCTGTCTGTAAGTGTGAATTTGTATGTTTACTACACAAATGCTAAAATGTATTTAAAAGTTTGACTGACTTTAGCCCCACCAAGCTCAAACGTCAAGCTACACCAATGGCAACCAGATACATTGCACACAAATTACTTGTAAAGGTTGCACTGTCTATGTTTGATGCGCAAGCAATAAACGTTGAATAGAATGCACAATAAGCATGTTTGTCAACAGAATCACAAAGTAGGCTTTATGCAAATCAGCGGGTGCATTACACTGCTTTTAAGTTAAAGGCATAAAAGCAGGCACAAAAACATTTAGCAGCAGCATTAAATCTTACTAAAAATGGCAGATTAAGCGGTTCATATTCTGAAATCTATTTCTAGGATTTGTTCTGTGTGCATTCCGTTCAACTGTATGTCCACACATATAGCGGAATGACAATAAAGCTCAACTTGAAGTATGCAAATTAGCTTGGGGAAGCCATTGTAAGTTTGAAATTTTTTAATATATTAAAATAACTACATTATGTGCATATTTACTTTTGAGTTGGAAACATTAATTTAACAAATATTTAGTTTCAAATATGAAATTTCACTGCTGTTAACTGTGATGTTTAGGGCTGCGTTTCCCAAAAGCATGGTGAGATAATGTTAAGTCGATTGTTGAGACCATTGGTGGCAAATGTTTCTACGATTAGCTTAGACATACAATGCTTTTTGGGAACTGCAGCCCTGGTAAATGTGGTATGTGGTCTGTTTTTTAAACTACTGGCTGCTACAGTATTAATCCAAAATTAGGTTAAGGATAATGCAAAGACATGAATTTTGCAATATATTGGATATTAAGGCCGGTTTCACAGACAGGGTTTAGACTAAGCCAGGATTTGGCCATAGTTCAATTATGACATTTAAGTAATTTTTATAAACATGCTAAGAAAAAAAAAAATTACTGGGGTCATGGGTACTGCATCTTGAGACAAAACAAAGGCTCTGATATATTTTAAGATCAGTCAGTGGAAGTTTATTTCAGTTGAAACAGCTCAGACTTACATTTTAGTCTAGGACTAGGCTTAAGCCTTGTCTGTGAAACCGGGGGAAATTTTTACAAGAGTGATGTACAAATTTGTAGTCAACCTTTACAAACTTTCTTTAATTAGCCTAGTTGCAGGCTGAGCTGGATGCTGAATACTAAAGTCTGAGCTTCAATACTTAAGGTACTTACTGAGTTGAAGTCAAAGAGCAAGTTGTGTTATGTCTCCTCACATAACAGGACTTTCGGCTTTCTCTTTGCTACATACATTGTTGGTTATACACTCACTTGTGCGTGTTTGTGGTTTTCAAGGTTTGTGCTGAGTTTCACCATATCAAAGAAAGTGGCACACACTAGAAAGATTTCACATATGCTGCATGACATTCTAAATGTTTGATCTTCAGGTGAGTGCAAATTCACCAACACTAATAACCTCCATCACTGTCTTCATTGTATAGAAAATAAAGTTGGCCTGCATGTTTAACATTTACATTTTTGTTTACATGATGTCAACATGAAATGAGCCATGCGTGCTCTCCCAGTGTACATGAATTAAAACACCATTTTTGTACTCAGAACTCACTTAACACATCATAGTGTTACTGAAAACTTGTAATATACAAGATCTTACCTGAAAAAATAAAGAAAAAGAAAATACACAGGCGATTACAAATGGAGTGTCTCAATCCTTGTGTGTTCTCTGCTAGTGTCTGCATAAACTATATTATTAAATGCATTCGAGCAGATCTTTTGCTATAGTTCATCGCTGTATACCCGTGAATATACCATTCACTACCATTTTCATAACTTTCCATTACACTAGTGCCACACTATTGGCAGTAAATATAAATGTATATTACTTCCAAGCATTTATACCATCAACAAAACAACTTCTGAATAGTCATGTAATGTTATTTACCTCAGAAAAGACAACAATAAGGAATGCTGGAGCCCACATTAACCTATACCGTTTGGGGGGCCCGTACAATTGTTTTTGCATATGGGCCTGGGGATGACTTGCTACGCCACTGGTGCTCACACTTGCTGACACACACCACACACCTTTAATTATCAAATACATACACAATTATGTCAAAATGGCAAATGTGTGGAGTATTCATGTACACAGTCTGCTATTTGTTAAATTAAACAGTTAGGTGAAAATAAGATGTGTATCAGTATATTGAATCCATGCAGTCGGTCTTAAAGGGATTGCAGACTAATATTACTGCTGCTGTCTGTGTCATTAAAGGTGGGGTATGCATTTTTTTCAAAAACGCTTTAGAAAATCAGTCAGGCCAGTACCAAAACAAACTTGTAGCTAATCAGCAGTAAGCGCTCATCAGTGCACATGACGGACATTAGCCGAGCCGAGCAACGACAGAAAGATAGAGATGGCGGATAAAAAACAAAAGACAGAAAAAGAAAAAAGAAAAAGAAAACATCTGCACAACAAAAGGCGGCTTACACCGTGTCTACACCGGATGCGACAGGACAGTCGGTCTACACTGGACACGACAAAGCGACCATTGAAAATCATTTGAAATTTGTGTCAATGTGTCATAAATAGAACGCGGCAGCAGTTTACTGTCGGGGATTTGTCATGTCACGGTGCGGCATCCAGTGTAGAAACTGTAGCCGCTCGCGTCCAGTGTAGACACGGTGTTACAATAAGGCAAGAAGAAGGACCTCTGTAAATACTGGATCAGCTTTCCAGCACTGGAGAAAACTCAAGGAGTGGGAAAGCCTGCGATTGAGGTTGCTTTGTTTCTTCTTGATAGGCAAGTAATATTGGGTTTGCTTTGTTTCACAGAACTAATCGTTGCCGTACGTATGTGTGGGGCAGAGCTATCAAAATAGGGGTGAGACCCTTTTGGGGTAGGGGCATGTTTGTTTTGGTGATTTCAAATGTCAACATTGGCTACCAGAAATCATTTACCCCACATTTAATGTTAACCAAACAACAAAAGACAGTCAAAATCACTCATTGCTCTTGTCTGAACCACTTTAGTGTCTTTAATAAAAAAATTGTTCATATTTAATTTACAAAGTGTAGACAGGCTGTAACATCAAATTGTATGCAGCGTTTTAGTTACTCACTTGATTATTCTATTTAAGTAGTATTTGTTACTACGTTACAGCTGAAAATTTTTTGTATTTGTCCTATTGTTTGTAATATGCTTCTTTGTTCTTATTTTTTAATAAAAATAACTATATTAAGATATATATTGTTATTGTGAAATAAGTTCACATCATGAACCACCCCCCAAGTCAGAAAGAGTCAGAAAGCATAGGCTGATATTGACTCCAAATAAGTCATTATTCAAAAAAAGAAAATGAAAAAGAAACAAAACATCAAAAATGAAAAAACAAAAACGAGATGAAAACAAACATGTTTTTTTTGTTTTTGTTTTTTTTGTCAGTTACATCAGAGTGGGCGGTAGGTGGGTTGGCCAGTCTGACCCAGACACTGTATAAATGAAAGGACAGTAAGAAGAATAGAACAAACTCCTAACAGGAGGAGACTCACTCATGGCTAATAAGACAGAGGATCATGAGACTCAATACTGCTTTCCTGCCATCAACTCATCATGTATGAAGGGAAAACGCACCAGTTTTAAACATAATATCACCTACATGTTTGTATTATTGCTGTCAGCATGGACTGTGTTTCTAAACCTTCTGGTGATCATCTCCATCTCTCACTTCAAGAAGCTTCACACTCCAACCAACCTGCTCATTCTCTCTCTGGCTGTGGCTGACATGCTTATTGGATTTGTGATTCCCATAGAGGCCACCAGGCTGATTCAGATGTGTTGGTACTTTGGAGGCACTTTCTGTGCACTCTATTTAACATTTCTGACAGTGCTTTTCTCAGCATCTCTTAGTAATTTAGTTTTAATTGCTGTTGATCGTTTTGTGGCTGTTTGTCACCCCTTACTGTACCCACAGAAAATAACCATGACTAAAACATTAATGAGCATCTGTCTGAGTTGGGTTTGCTCCTCAACTTATAACACTGCCTTTGTAATTAATAACAGAAATTTGGACACTTCAAACGAAAAAGATGTTATGATGGGTTTTGCCTGGAGAGTCACTGATTTATTTGTGGCTTTTATTTTTCCTTGTATCCTGATCATAACTTTATATATGAGGATTTTCTATGTTGTACATCAACAAGTAAAAGTTATTAACACTCTGATGAAGGGAGGTAAATGTTTAATAGAAGGTTCAGTGAGGAGGAAATCTGAGAGCAAAGCTTCTCTGACACTAGGAATCATTGTGGCTGTTTATCTGCTTTGCTATATTCCTTACTATATCTGTTCTATATCAGTAATCTCTTCCACGACCAAAAACATTTTTGCATGGGTCATGTACACTAACTCAGGCCTGAATCCTCTTATCTATGCTTTATTTTACCCTTGGTTTAGAAAGACAGTTAAACACATCTTAACTCTAAAAGTATTTCAACCAGCATCCTCTCTGGTAAATATTTTTACAGAGCATCAGTTGTAGTTAAACTGGTAAAGATGCCACTCATAAAGGTAGATTTGATTTGTATTTGTAAATCACACTGCATGTACTTTAATAATATATAGCTCAGTATGTTTGCTGTTTGAATCTCAAATTCTGATGTTCAAATACAGATATCACCAGAATTTAACAGTAAATTAATTTTTTCATGCTGAAATTAAGGGACAAAATGTTCATGATTCGTATTGCATTAAATCCTCAAACTACTGCAATAAGATAAAGATAAAGATACCTTATGCTTAATTAAACCTTAAACCATGTTTCATCTGTGTTACAGATCAAAAACACAATGAAAAAAAGAAGACAGTCACTTAAGAGTCTTGTAGAATTATAAGGGTCAAATGTATTATGGTGGTTCATCACAAAGTGAATGATTAAAATGGCAATGGAAATAATGGAAATAACACCTCGGAAGGTTAAAAAAAATCTGAAACAATGCAACTTCAAATTCACCTACAATGCGTTTAATGAATGGAGCTATGCAAAAATGAAAAAAGAGCAGTGGAGCCTAAGAAGAAGAATATGAAATATCTTAATGCAACTTTTTAATTAAATTGATCTCATATGTGTTGTTAAATAAACAAGGACAATATTAAACTGCTTTTACTAATTACCTAGTTAGCTGTGGCAGCTTATGCACTTTTATATGACATTTGAAATAGTTTAGTGAATAGATTAATTGCTGTATTAAATACTTAAATAATAAAAACAGTGCACCACGGACCCTGCAGTTGAAAGCAGCAGCTGTTGCATCAGTCTGGTGTGCATTTGCCCTGTTTCTTTTGTATGGTGTCCCAGTAGTGCACAGTACAATGAAATTTAAAAAGAAAACAAAAAGGTAACAACACAGTGGAGTCAAGCCACAACAGAAACAAACCACAACAACTGAAGCAAGCCACAACACAAAAGAAATGGTCCTACGCACTAATGTACTTAACTAATTACTACATTTACATTACATTTAGTCATTTAGCAGACGTTTTATCCAAAGTGACTTACAAATGAGGACAATGGAAGCAATCAAAATCAACAAAAGAGCAATGATATGCAAGTGCCATAACAAGTCTTGCTTAATGCCGTACACGTAGCAAGTTTTTTTTTAAATTATATAATAAAAAGAAAACCGATAGAATAGAAAAAGAATAGAGCGAGCTAGTGTTAGAGGCTTTTTTTGCTTTTGTTAATTTTATAGTAAATAAAAAGAAAACAAATGGATAGAATACAAAAAGATTAGAAAGCTAGTGTTAGATTTTTTAGTTATTTTTTTTTTTTTAAGAAAACAAGCAGTTAGTAAAAGAGTGCAAGTCTAAAAGGGACAAGTTTTTTTATTTTATTTTTTAAAAATAGAATTAGAATAGAGAGTGCTAGAGTAACAGGGTCAAATAAAGATGGAATAGATGTGTTTTAGCCGATTCTTGAAGATGGCTACAGACTCAGCTGCTCTGATTGAGTTGAGGCAGGTCATTCCACCAGGAGGGAACATTTAATTTAAAGGTCTGTGAAAGTGATTTTGTGCCTCTTTGGGATGGCACAATAAAGCGACGTTCACTTGCAGAACGCAAGCTTCTAGAGCAGTGATTCTCAACCGGTGGGCCGTGGCCCTCTAGTGCAGTGGTTTTCAAACTTGTTGCTGGGGACCCACAGCTCTGTACATTTTGCATGTCTCCCTAATTTACACACCTGATTCAGATCATCAGCTCATTAGGAAAGAGCTCCATGAACTCAAATGTGTGTGTCAGATAAGGGAGACATGCAAAATGTGCAGAGCAGTGGGTCCTGAGGAAGTGCCATCTGGTGGGCCGTGTAGGTAGTGGTAGACTACCCCCAAATTAATTATTATTTTTTTTTTTAATTGACAAATCTCATTTTATAATTATCTAATTGTTCTTATGAATTTATATGATCAAAAACACTCAAGTCAAGTCAAGATGCATTATCTAAAAGCTAATTTATGTTTAAATATCGCAACACCAATCGGGTCACAAAGTCAGATTGAACGTTTGTTCGATCAGATGCAGTAACTACGTTACTGTAACATGGATCGTTTTAAGAAAAGAAAAGCAGATGTGGGAGACAGACCTGTGCAAGCAAAAGCTTCGAAGTGTGTGGTGAGAAAATACGATGCTGAATACATTAAATTTGAGACTAAGCCGAAGGCGCAGTGAGTTGAATGTGGATAAATTTTGTCAAATGAGCCACTAAAACCATCAAAGCTACAGAGACATTTGAACTCAAAACACCCGGGCTGTGTTGGGAAGTCAAAAGAATATTTTCTAAGGAAAAAAGATGGGCTTCAGGCTCATCAAAAATTCATAACATTGTTATCAACTCAATGGAACATCACCTTGAAAGCTATATGGTTGTCGCCGTGTTGCTTGTAGTAAGAAAGCCTTTACTGTCGCTGAGGAACTTATTTTGCCATGTGCTGTGGATGTGTCAAGAGTTACTGGATGATGCAGCTGCAACCAAAATTCAGTCAATACCACTTTCTGATGACACCGTGGCTAGACGAATTGTTGACATGAGCGATGACAATGAATGTCAACTCATGAAACGAATAAAGGCAAGCCCTTATTTTGCCATACAGCTGGACGAGTCGACGGACATAAGTAACGCCGCGTTACTGTTAGTTTTGTCCGATACTGCATGGACAGTAATCTTTGTGAAGATCTGCTATGTTTCAAAAGAACTTCCAACGAGAACAGCAGCAGATAATGTCATGAGTATCACTGAAAAAGGTCTTGATTGGAAATACTGCACAGGTATTTGCACAGACGGCACGGCTACTATGACGGAAGACATCGCGGCATTGTTAAACAAATCCAAGAGTGAGCGCCAGAAGCAAAGTGGACACACTGTTTCTTGCACAGGAAAGTCTTGCAACAAAGCAGATGTCATCAGAACTGCATGAGGTCATGAACATTGCAGTGAAAACTGTTAACTATATTAAGAAAAATGCACTCAACAAGTTGTTTTGAAGCTCTGTGTGAATGATGTGATGCTGATCATTTGCAGCTTTTGTACCACAGTGAAATACGGTGGCTTTCAAGAGGATGTGTGCTTAAAGCCCACCAAGCCGACGAACTAGTGGCGACGAAAGCAGATTGTGGGGTCGGCTCACGTCGGCAGCGTCTGGGTAATATGGCCTGACTGACCGACAAGCTCTGACGCCGATTCAACATGTCAAATCGGCCGAAAAAAAGCAGACGAGGACCAACTTCAGCCGACGGCGCAGAACACACTGAGAAAACTTAGTCGGCCAACGAACAAAAACTGCCTGACGGCCGACCGTCGGCTTGGTATGTACCGGGCTTAATCGTCTTTTTTAACTGAGAAAAGAAGTGCACACATTTCTGGAAGAGCAACGCTCCCCTCTTGCTGAGCATTACACTGATGATCAATTTTGTGCAAAACAGTGTTTTTGGTTTCAGAAAACATACCACATACTTATGTGAGTCAGGGATCTGGGACTATCACAAAATCAAAAGCAAGGAGCTACTCTCTGTGTCAGTCTCTCACCCGTTTCACCACGACTTGATCTTATTATCTCCAAGAAACAAGCCCAAGTGTCTCATGGAGGGTGTGCAGAATAAGCATTTTGTAGCAAGGTTTGTCTCAGTATATATGTTTTATTCTCAAGTGAACTACTCCAAAACCTGTTCATGTAAATATGTTAATGTATTGGGATTTATTAATGGTGCTAGAGTGGCTGTTGATGAAAACTGTGTTATTGACGTGAGACACACCTGTTAGACTTCCTCATTTTTGGATGTGTGGGAAGGGGTATAAGTAACGGGTCCAGTTTTTCTCCAGTTGAATTGTAAAATACATATACACACACATATATATATATATATATATATATATATATATATATATATATATATATATTAGTGGTGGGCATAGATTAATTTTTTAATCTAGATTAATCTCACTGTAATCTTGGAATTAATCTAGATTAATCTAGATTAAAATGGCTCATTTGAATTCGGCCAAGTAGATAAGTAAACAACTAGCAGTCATCAAGAATTTAATATTGATAATAACATTGAAGACATTGTATGATTATTCCTTAAAGGTTTTAATAGTTTTAGTAGTAGTAGCCTATTACGTTCTGCCCAATGTCTTCAAGTGAAACCGAACTTTTATTTTGACGGGTTGCCGTGAGGATAGTTTTTCTCAAATGAAACACTCGAATGCTCATGAAGTGACTCTCAGAGCAGTTCTGGAGATGTTGTTTATGTATTTATGTCCTGGTTTAGTGAGACGACAGACGTTAATATCGCCGCAAGCGTCACGCGGTCTTCTGTATGAGTAGTGAACAAACCCGTGCGTCTGCGCCATACATTAACACAGAGACACACAGAAGTCATATTTAAATAGACGTCGCGGCTGAATATTTACAAATAGGAGTGGGAGTGTGCTCACTTGTGTGTGCGCCACGCTTGTTTGTGTGTGTGTGCGAACCGGGCGGAACTCCGCTGTGCGCGATACAGAGAGCGCGACCATGTAACGAGAGACAGAAATGACTTGCCGATTTCCATTGGGAAGCTAATTTATGTTTAAATATCGCAACACCAATCGGGTCACAAAGTCAGATTGAACGCTTGTTCGATCAGATGCAGTAACTACGTTACTGTAACATGGATCGTTTTAAGAAAAGAAAAGCAGATGTGGGAGACAGACCTGTGCAAGCAAAAGCTTCGAAGTGTGTGGTGAGAAAATACGATGCTGAATACATTAAATTTGAGACTAAGCCGAAGGCGCAGTGAGTTGAATGTGGATAAATTTTGTCAAATGAGCCACTAAAACCATCAAAGCTACAGAGACATTTGAACTCAAAACACCCGGGCTGTGTTGGGAAGTCAAAAGAATATTTTCTAAGGAAAAAAGATGGGCTTCAGGCTCAACAAAAATTCATAACATTGTTATCAACTCAATGGAACATCACCTTGAAAGCTATATGGTTGTCGCTCGTGTTGCTTGTAGTAAGAAAGCCTTTACTGTCGCTGAGGAACTTATTTTGCCATGTGCTGTGGATGTGTCAAGAGTTACTGGATGATGCAGCTGCAACCAAAATTCAGTCAATACCACTTTCTGATGACACCGTGGCTAGACGAATTGTTGACATGAGCGATGACAATGAATGTCAACTCATGAAACGAATAAAGGCAAGCCCTTATTTTGCCATACAGCTGGACGAGTCGACGGACATAAGTAACGCCGCGTTACTGTTAGTTTTTGTCCGATACTGCATGGACAGTAATCTTTGTGAAGATCTGCTATGTTTCAAAAGAACTTCCAACGAGAACAGCAGCAGATAATGTCATGAGTATCACTGAAAAAGGTCTTGATTGGAAATACTGCACAGGTATTTGCACAGACGGCACGGCTACTATGACGGGAAGACATCGCGGCATTGTTAAACAAATCCAAGAGTGAGCGCCAGAAGCAAAGTGGACACACTGTTTCTTGCACAGGGAAAGTCTTGCAACAAAGCAGATGTCATCAGAACTGCATGAGGTCATGAACATTGCAGTGAAAACTGTTAACTATATTAAGAAAAATGCACTCAACAAGTTGTTTTGAAGCTCTGTGTGAATGATGTGATGCTGATCATTTGCAGCTTTTGTACCACAGTGAAATACGGTGGCTTTCAAGAGGATGTGTGCTTAAAGCCCACCAAGCCGACGAACTAGTGGCGACGAAAGCAGATTGTGGGGTCGGCTCACGTCGGCAGCGTCTGGGTAATATGGCCTGACTGACCGACAAGCTCTGACGCCGATTCAACATGTCAAATCGGCCGAAAAAAAGCAGACGAGGACCAACTTCAGCCGACGGCGCAGAACACACTGAGAAAACTTAGTCGGCCAACGAACAAAAACTGCCTGACGGCCGACCGTCGGCTTGGTATGTACCGGGCTTAATCGTCTTTTTTAACTGAGAAAAGAAGTGCACACATTTCTGGAAGAGCAACGCTCCCCTCTTGCTGAGCATTACACTGATGATCAATTTTGTGCAAAACAGTGTTTTTGGTTTCAGAAAACATACCACATACTTATGTGAGTCAGGGATCTGGGACTATCACAAAATCAAAAGCAAGGAGCTACTCTGTGTCAGTCTCTCACCCGTTTCACCACGACTTGATCTTATTATCTCCAAGAAACAAGCCCAAGTGTCTCATGGAGGGTGTGCAGAATAAGCATTTTGTAGCAAGGTTTGTCTCAGTATATATGTTTTATTCTCAAGTGAACTACTCCAAAACCTGTTCATGTAAATATGTTAATGTATTGGGATTTATTAATGGTGCTAGAGTGGCTGTTGATGAAAACTGTGTTATTGACGTGAGACACACCTGTTAGACTTCCTCATTTTTGGATGTGTGGGAAGGGGTATAAGTAACGGGTCCAGTTTTTCTCCAGTTGAATTGTAAAATACATATACACACACATATATATATATATATATATATATATATATATATATATATATATTAGTGGTGGGCATAGATTAATTTTTTAATCTAGATTAATCTCACTGTAATCTTGGAATTAATCTAGATTAATCTAGATTAAAATGGCTCATTTGAATTCGCCAAGTAGATAAGTAAACAACTAGCAGTCATCAAGAATTTAATATTGATAATAACATTGAAGACATTGTATGATTATTCCTTAAAGATAAGGTTTTAATAGTTTTAGTAGTAGTAGCCTATTACGTTCTGCCCAATGTCTTCAAGTGAAACCGAACTTTTATTTTGACGGGTTGCCGTGAGGATAGTTTTTCTCAAATGAAACACTCGAATGCTCATGAAGTGACTCTCAGAGCAGTTCTGGAGATGTTGTTTATGTATTTATGTCCTGGTTTAGTGAGACGACAGACGTTAATATCGCCGCAAGCGTCACGCGGTCTTCTGTATGAGTAGTGAACAAACCCGTGCGTCCTGCGCCATACATTAACACAGAGACACACAGAAGTCATATTTAAATAGACGTCGCGGCTGAATATTTACAAATAGGAGTGGGAGTGTGCTCACTTGTGTGTGCGCCACGCTTGTTTGTGTGTGTGTGTGTGCGAACCGGGCGGAACTCCGCTGTGCGCGATACAGAGAGCGCGACCATGTAACGAGAGACAGAAATGACTTGCCGATTTCCATTGGGAAGCTTCTTAAAATAAATCGAGGTGAAAGTCATCATAGCTTGCGTAGTATAGACCCAGCTCCCAACCCAACTTTGAGAATAGATTAACGGCGATATTTTTTTTATCGCCCGATAAGAGTCTCACGTTAACGCAGCACGTTAACGCCGATAACGGCCCACCACTAATATATATATATATATACACACACATACACATAAACACACACACACACACACTAAACAAAATTATAAAATGCAACACTTGTTTTTCCCCCCATTTTTCATAAGCTGAACTCAAAGATCTATGACTTTTTCTATGTACACAAAAGGCCTATTTCTCTCAAATATTGTTCACAAATCTGTCTAAATCTGTGTTAGTGAGCACTTCTCCTTTGCCGAGATACTACATCCACCTCACAGGTGTGGCATATCAAAATTCTGATTAGACAGCATGATTATTGCACAGGTGTGCCTTAGGCTGGCCACAATAAAAGGCCACTCTAAAATGTGCAGTTTTACTGAATTGGGGTGGATGGGGGCGGAAACCAGTCAGTATCTGGTGTGACCACCATTTGCCTCACACAGTGCAACATATCTCCTTCGCATAGAGTTGATCAGGTTGTTGATTGTGGCCTGTGGAATGTTGGTCCACTCCTCTTCAATGACTGTGCGATGTTGCTGGATATTGGCAGGAACTGGAACACGCTGTCGTATACGCCGATCCAGAGCATCCCAAACATGCTCAATGGGTGACATGTCCGGTGAATATGCTGGCCATGCAAGAATTGTGTACAGATCCTTGCAACATGGGGCCGTGCATTATCATGCTGCAACATGAGGTGATGGTCGTGGATGAATGGCACAATAATGGGCCTCAGGATCTCGTCACGGTATCTCTGTGCATTCAAAATGCCATCAATAAAATGCACCCGTGTTCGTTGTACATAACATACGCCTGCCCATACCATAACCCCACCGCCACCATGGGCCACACGATCCACAACGTTGACATCAGCAAACCGCTCACCCACGCGACGCCATACACGCTGTCTGCCATCTGCCCTGTACAGTGAAAACTGGGATTCATCTGTGAAGAACACCTCTCCAAAGTGTCAGACGCCATCGAATGTGACCTAGTCTGCTATAGTGGCATAACAGATTAACAGCAGAGTATGTCATTGTACTTTTTGAATTTTCTGTTATTCTGTGTTCATACTATCATATTTGGAAAGGTAGTCCTTGGAATGTTTTTAAACAGTCATTGGTGGGCCATGAGTTGCAAAAGGTTGAGAACCCCTGTTCTAGAGGACACATAAGTCTGAAGTAATGAATTTAGGTAAAGGGGTGCAGAGCCAGTGGTGGTTTTATAGGCAAACATTAATGCCTTGAATTTAATGTGAGCAGCTATTGGTAGCCAGTGCAAATTGATTAACAGAGGTGCATGTGCATTCTTTTTGGCTCATTAAAAATTAATCTTGCTGCCGCATTCTGGATTAATTGTAAAGGTTTGACAGAACTGTCTGGAAGACCTGCCAAGAGAACATTGCAATAGTCCAGCCTGGACAGAATAAGAGCTTGAACAAGGAGTTATGAAGCATATTCCGAAAGAAAGGGACTGATCTTCTTGATGTTGAATAAAGCAAATCTGCAGGACTGGACAGTTTTAGCAATGTGGTCTGAGAAAGTCAGCTGATCATCAATCATAATTCCAAGGTTTCTGGCTGTTTTTGAAGGAGTTATGGTTGATGTGCCTAACTGGTTGGTGAAATTGTGATGAAACGATGGGTTTGATGGAACCACAAGCAGTTCTGTCTTGACAAGGTTGAGTTGAAGGTGATGGTCCTTCATCCAGCAAGCTGACAAGCTGATATGCGAGCAGCTATCATTGGATCATCAGGATGGAATGAGAGGTAGAGTTGACTGTCATCAGCATAGCAGTGCTATGGAAAGCCATCTGAATGACAGAACCTAGTGATCCCATGTAGACAGAGAAGAGAAGTGGTCCAAGAACTGAGCCCTGAGGCATTCTACCACAAGGCTAAATTCAGCTACTTGTTCATTAGTTACTTATGTGAACCTCCCCTTTAAATATAGCACTGCTTCTTGAAGTAGTCCATATCTATGGTACTACATGAATTAATAATAAAATAATGAATTGTTAGGCTAAGATGGTGGCGAGTAATGCTTTCATCTTCCGTCAGTTCACTTTGTTATTGAGAATCCTTCCATTCCACGTAACAATCTACAAAGTGTGTGCGTGTTTGTTCTCAGGGGTCCCCACACAACAGGATTTCTGTTCGAAATATTCAACATGTATGATATTTACGATTTGAGATCGGTGTGGCTCCAACGTTCTTTTGAGCAGATTCAATTACCTCTAACACACCCCACACCACAGAAAAATCTGATAAAATAATCTGTAGAACCATCAAGATAATCGTGATTTAGCCTAGGATTGTCGGAAGGGGAGAATTCAGCTCAAAATCATCCCAATTAGCTTAGTGTGAGAGGTTTGGTGGTATGGTTAGTTTTAAGGGGTAGAGGTAGGGTCAACAGTGTAATTAATTATAGCTGTAACTACAGAAATTAATTATGGATATGACAGGATGGTGTTTTCAAATTTAAGTACAATCTAAAAACATATGAACACATTAAGTGCATTGTGTCAAATGAATGCAAGTACGCAGTAGTTATGGGCACTTAAGAAAAAGTGGGTCCCAACAAAGTAACACTTTATGAAGCCCATATTTATAATGCATTATAAAGAAAAGAAAAAAAATCTTGTACCATAAACAGGTGATAAAATGGTATCGGTATTTATCGACCGTACACCTTCATTGATAATGATAGAACAAGTGTTCTATAAGCACATGATAGTTTCAAACTCATTTCATTTAAAGGCGCGTGCTGAGTGACAAGCAGACAAAAGTTGTGACATCAGAACACACGAACACATGCTGAAATGAGTGTGTGCCTGTCTGCAATTAGATTGTGAATAAATAAAAACAGAACTTAAAATAAATATGTATAGATGTATAGAAAGCCATGTAAAGTTAAGAGACGTTAAACTTTTAGAAAACATGTCTAGAGAATTTGTGTGGGTTTTATTCCATTCCACTCCATCTGTTTTTAAATGCAATCTGTGTGATCAATGCTTTGGCTCTTTGTATTAGGCTATACATACACAATGCTGTTTTGTTCATAATTTTGTATGCAATTTATGAAATTGTATTTAATTTATATATGTTAGTTTAGATATGCACTTTTTTATAGACAGACGTTATTTCATTGTATTAACTTTTTAATGCAGTGCATTATTTTGCTCATTGCGCTCTCCCATGGTCTCAGGAGACAAGCCATACACTTCCTTAGCTAATTTAATCTATATATAAAATATAAGAAGGGAGACATTTGTTTACATTTTATTTTGTGTTTGAATATTAAAACTACAATTATTTGTGGTTTGTCTTAACAAATCAGGTAAATTAAAAATACAGCGGTTAAATTTAAACATTTTTTGTACTGCTCTGTTTGAAGAAGGTTATAAAAAAAAATCAATAATTATCAATACCGAATGATATGATACATTATGTTGTGATAATGTATACACAAATCAGGATGAAGATGAGGGAACTGACTTTGAGAGAAAAGCAAGCAATTTGGATGCTAAAGGAAAAGAGGAAGTCAATTAGAGCTATAGCAAAAACAAAGGGCATGGAGAAATCAAGAGTTTGGAAACCACCAGCGACACCAGCAACCATTACCTGATCGGCTGAGAAAACAACAGTAATGGATGACAGACAAATCATAAAAGCTGTGAAAACGAACCCTAAAAAAGACGTGTCTGTAAAATCACCAACAACTTCCAGAAAGCCGGGGTGATGCTCTGACAATCTACTGTCCTCAGGAGACTTTGACACAGAATTACAGATGCTAAACAGCAAGATACAAACCTCTGACAAGCTCCAAAAATAGAAAGGCAAGATTAGAGTTTGCAAAAGAGCACAAAGGTGAGCCAGAAGAGTTTTGGAACTGTGTTTATGGACCGATGAGACAAAGATGAACCTTTATCAAAGTGATGGGAAAGCAAAAATGTGGAGAAAAAAAGGGAACTGCAATGATCCCAAGCATACAGCCTCATCTGTAAAGCATGGTGGAGGTGGTGTCATGGCATGGGCATGCATGGCTGCCTCTGGAACAGGCCCTCTCAACTTTACTGATGACTTAATGTATGATGACAGTAGCAGAATGAATTTGGAAGGGTACAAAACCATCTTGCCTACTAATATTCAAGAAAATGGGGAGTGAAAATCACCCCAATCACTGATTTCTTTTTTTTCCAAATAGAGCTATTCAAGTCATCTGGTGGTAGTTTTTTTTTTTTCTTCTAACAGTGGAAGCAACTACTCCTTTTAGTCATGAAGATAATCGGAATTGTAAAAGGTTTGCTTTTATTGGTGTACATTCACAATAAAAACAAATCTTTGCGCTTTTGTAAAATAAGCCATATGCATAGGCTACTTGTTGCACACTTTTTCTTTCGTTTTATTAAATGTTTTAAGTGAAAATATATTTATCTTATAGGCCTATTTATTCGTTATAATATATATACATACACACACACACACACACATATATACATATACGCATATATATATATATATATATATATATATATATATATATATATATTATATAGCGCCTAGCTTTATTATTTTTTCTCCGCTGCAGGTGCGTGATGTGATAGCTATGATGACCATGTGAATCCTCATGTTCTGTTGTTTGCTGCTTTTTGCGCATGTAAAATGAATCCCCGGAAATTTTTTTTAGTATTTTTAACGGGTCACAGACACTTATTCTTTCTAATTTAATTCAGTTCTAATTTAAAATTATCTTGTCGGTTAACGGTTAATAATCGGTTAGAGTGTTGGTTGTCGGTTAGGAAAAATAACCGAAATGAACATCCCTAATCGCAGAAAAACTAAATATCACAATGTGAGTTTTTTTGTTTGTTTTTTTTACAATATCATGCAGCCCTATCACAGACCAAAAAGCAACCCACAGCAACAATGTAAAAGTAGCCCAGTTCTGCGGAAAAATCATGGACTTGGCAACACTGCTCATAAGTGTCGTCTTCAATTGCATTGCAGCCAGAAGGACTGGATTACAATCCCGTAACATACATGTTGCTGTGATTGTCCCCTTCATCGTGACAATACAAATGGAATGTTACAATTTGCTTTTCCAACCAAACAATGTTTAATACCATACATTTATGCTTTACAAAAAGAATTTGCATAAATCTCTATTGCATGAAAAAATGCTTGTATGATAAATTAATTATTAAAAACACAAAAGTGAATTACAAAACACTCACACATTTAATCTTGACCTGTAAATTACTACAGGCAACGTGCCTTACAAAGCCACACTGGTTTAAAGGAAGGGTGTTGAAAGGAAATGAGCACACAATAAGGCAGGGGTCCTCAACTCTGGATCTCCACTTTCCTGCAGAGTTTATCTCCAACCCTAATCAAACACACCTGAACGAGCTAATCAACAGGTGTGTTCGACTTGAAGCAGTGCTGCGCAGACTGATGAATGGTGTATGATTTCGTACTTTGATGTCATACACCAATCGGTCTGCGCAGCACTGCTTCAAGTTAAACACACCTAAGGTCTTCAGAATTACTACAAAGCTGCAGGTAGGTGTGTTTAACGTTGGAGCTAATCTCTGCAGGAAAGAGGATCTCGACATCCAGACTTGAGGACTCCTGCAATGAGGAAAGGAGCTGTTCATATAGTATGCAGTATTGCACTCAAAAAAACACTACTGCAGGGGTCATCAAACTCGATCCTTGATGGCCGGTGCCCTGCAGAGTTTAGCTCCAACTTGCCTCAACACACCTGCCTGCAAGTTTCAAGTATACCTAGTAAGACGTTGATTAGCTGCTTCAGGTGTGTTTGATTTGGTTGGAGCTAAACTCTGCAGGACACCGACCCTCCAGGACCGAACTTGGTGACCCCCTGCACTACTGGGTCTTTAAAGGGGTCACCGGATGCCCATTTTGCACAAGTTGATATGATTCTTAATTAAAAGTCTATAACATACTTTGGTTAAAATTTCTCAATGGTAGTGTAAAAAACACCTTTTTAAACCTGTCAAAATCAGCTCTGTTTTCAGCAAGCCGTTTTTTAGGCCATGTTGCTTTAAATGCGAATGACTCTGCTGACCCCGCCCCTCTCTTCCGTGCGGTGACGAGCAGACTGAACTTCAGCCGTGAAACTGGCTAACTAGCACATTATTAGGAAAGGCGATTTGCAAAGATTCATAAAAAACCCTTATAGTCACTTCTTCTGTAGGTAAGGCTGGATCACGAATGATTCGAGCGAACATAGACGCATTTACGGAGATCGGCGCATTCCCTTCAAAGCAAAAAGTAACGTTAATCCTCTGTGTCTTCAGCGGCTCAGATGTAGGGAGTAAATGACGACTGCTATATTCATTATTACATCCAACAACAAAGCACCTCAATCGGAGACATCTTGTCTTCCCCTGCACCGGAGTCGACACAATAGAGTGGTGGAACTATGATGTCACTTTGTAGGCGAAAACCCGGTAGTGAGTTAGCATTTTAGCACTTCCGGTTCCATCGTCCCAGAGTCTATGGGTTTTTTGAATGGGATTTTGGTTAAATCCCTTAAATAAGGTCCGTGGTTCACACAAGCTCAAGATACTTTCACGTTTTATTCTACAACAGAAAACACACGAGTTACACCCCACTCGTGATGTTTTTAAGCTGATATGTTTCTTAAAAAAGACGATTGCTAACGAGTTGCTAAATGGGGCTACACGCGCTGTCTGAGGCATTCAATGTCATCACGCTGAAAAGTTTCTCAATTTACAATATTTTCCAGTTGTAGTATGATTTGTAATACAATTAATTTTAGAATAACCAACAAATAGTTTCCTGCATTTTATATTTTTGTTCGACAATGTTTTTTTGTTTTCTTCCCGAAATGCGACATGTCTTCGGATGGAAGAAGCTCGAGTTTATCGACTCAGGGTTCGGACCATAAGGTAAACTCATATTACGATTATTTCATGTAAACACCACATTTACCGGCTCTACTTGTGAAAGTGAAACTTTAATGATGCACAGTGCTTAAAGCCATGTTAAAATTAAATGTTTACGGCCACATGAAGCTGTTAGAAAGCATATAGATTGAGGATTTCCAAGAAGCAAGGATAAAATAACATTTTGTGTAACCACAAACAAAATGAGAGCTGAAATGTGGTACTTTGTTCACTAAAATAAGTTTAATCTTACTATATCCAAAAACTCGCTCACTCTGTTATTTAAAAGACTAAATACGCTGGGATACGTTTTTAATTAAAATATTCATATTAATCAAGGATTTATTGACTTTTAATGCACCTTATTTCGAAATGTACAGAAATATGCGCTTTAAATGTCCTTTAGTTAAGGTTATTTCATTTATTCTCTATTTATTACTAATGTCTTATTTCAGTTTTAGTTTGGCTCTAGTTTTGTATTTATTCCAGTTTATATGAAAAGGTTCATGTAGTGTGGATTAACATTCATATGCGGAGTAAATCCTTCACTGAACATGTTAAAAATAAATTTTGTCGGCGAAAAAGGCGAGCCACCGTGGTGCTGTAGTTTGTTTATAGCCTAAGTTTAGCTTTTCAGTTCTGGCGCTTGTATTTAGGCTTCAAAATTCGTCAAAGTTATATTATTTTGTGAAGATTATCTTGATGGACAAAACGTGTAAATTTCATGAACTATGATTGAACACAGAGCTTATTTTTGCGATAATCCAATATGGAAAAATCCTATTTTGTCGAGGGAACCAGTTTCATGCCAACAGCCGATTCGCCTACAAAGTGACGTCATAGTTCCCCACTCTATGGCGGTCGGACTGTTTACAGCTCACTCAATTCTCTCAGCTCACTCAGGGCGGGTACGTCATTCTGACAGGAATCTCAGAACAGCCTGATTTGAGAAAGGGGATTTTAAAATAAAGATTTTAAAAAACACTGGGTGGATTTTTATCATTATAGGATGGATGTGTACACACACTTCCAACACACATTTGTGTTCAAATAACTTGAAAAGTGAATTTTGCATCCGATGACCCCTTTAAGCAAAACATAAGCCTTATCATTTCTTATTTGAATAATAGAAGCAGCTATTTTTGTTGAATAATGATGATAAAACATCCTCATCCACACTAAACACTAGAAAATTAATGCTACATTCATACAAGCTTAAACAACCACTGTCATACAACAACAAGGACAAAAGTTCTTAGTCATCACAGAGTCTGTGACCTCACAGTTTTAAAAGGCCCTCATAAACATGTCATATGGTGTATGAAAACCACACAGCTTTAAAGATAGCTTCAGAAACTGACCTTTTGTAGGATGTTTCAAACTAAATAGTCCAGTTCAGCATTCATTATGGAATACATTTCATAAATGGCATCTACAGTTGCAGTGAAGTTTATCAAGAACTGACGAATTTTACTTAAGCAATCCTCCTCTGCAACTTCTTGATCCTTGGATAAAGCTTTAAGAAAATCTGACCGGCATGGTGCAGCGAATAATGCAGCCTACAGCAGAACCAAACAAAATGCTGGATAAGCAATCGATGTCTCAAAAAAAGCCATACCTTTTACATACCACTAGCTAATGATTTTTCTAATTGTTTGTGATAACTGTTTTTTTTTTTTTTTTTAATATAATTTTATACACAGAATAGACAATGTGTTAACAAGATAATTCTCTACAAGACTTTTCCAGGCCTCATAACATGCAAAACAAATCGACCTGCCCATATTGCCATGCCCGCAAAAGCTACAGAAAACACTCACCTTGAAAACCTTCTGGACTATCCAGCTGTGGTAACTCTTGAGGGCTTGGTCATAGGCTTTAGTGATATTGATGCGAATATGATTGGGATTTTGCTCATCTCTTTCCCCATCCGCTAGACTTTGCAGTAATATCTGAATGAACCGCAGGCCTCTACGGAAAAGATCAAAGTGAAAATCATAAACCGTAGCCACATAATATAGCAATATGCACAAACAACGGTTAAAATATATTGTTCCTTAATGATAACTCACGATTAATTTAAGATGACACGTGCGGTCAAAAGCGATTTCAAAATCCAAATCTGCATTTGCGCCGTTGTTAGAGCTCACTCGCATCTCTCCCGGAACACCCACTGAACAGGTGGGCTGTTGTTGTTTTTTTTAAGCATAGCCCTTAAAGCTCTCGCTACATTTTAATGTAAACTATCCCGCACACAACACAGGTCACGCGACGTCCAGTGGTTTGGTTTTGACCCAACGCACCCCTAAATATTTTCATCTGCATGCTTACTACTTTTTCTTGATTGCATTTTATAAATAACCTTAAGCAAACATTTTGTCAGTAGGCTACATCTAGCAAATTGCATTTTGTTTAGCAATCTTAAATTCAGGTTTTGTTAATCATATAAATATACCTTTTCGTGATCTATAATACAAATGTGATTGTGCAGTTCTAGTTTCTATTAATGTGATTTGTTGTACGCATTTTAGATTATTTTAAAGATATGGACATGGAAGAAACATACTTATAAAAAAAAACGAGATTGTAGCTGTTATATTTTGGACAAAAGACATGCAGAAAGTGTGACTAGGTGAACAAATTACCTCTTTAACCACATAAGCGCCAGTGTGGCTCCAACTTTAGGCCACTCTGAGCCATAGGTGCTTTTCTCGATTAACAGAATCTGTTGAAGAGTCTCATACTTCACTGGATCGGAGTCATAGACGGCTTTAATTTTCTTGTGAGAATTGGGAGGAATTCAGAAAACACTTCAATACATCTTCAAAGGAATTTGATGGGAATTATCCTTAAAAACTGACAAAACATGAATAATGCCTAACTTAATTCTTAGACTTACTGTGATGTTTCCATTTATGTCAGCCTTAATCGGTGCAAAAACCTTGGAACCAAGGCAATCTGAAAAATAATTTCATAAAATACACATATAGAGAAACAAATAGGTCTTTTTATTTTATTTATTTATTTTTTTGGTAAATGCAGTGAAACTACCAATACTATACTATACTAAAACTGTAACTAGACAAGCCTCGAATAAAATACTTAAAAATACACCAAACGTTAAATAACAGGAATTAACTAAAGCAACATTTTGGACATTTTGCCCAGGTTAACGCAGTGTGATAACAGCGCAATGGTCATTTGGCGCCACCGTGTGGTAAAACTGTCGAAAACATCCAGAACGGTTCTGTCCATTCAATATTTAATTACTTTATTGTTGTTTATTACACAGGTTTGGGCAATTTAGACATTTAGAAGTCCAATAAAAAATAAAAATAAAATGTGAAAGGCACTGGCATATGAAACATACGCTGTACTAAACGCTTTTACTGCTGCTTCCAGTCCTTTCCATGTAAGATCAACTTATTTGATCTATAGGCTTAATCAGGCCTTAAAGGAGTTAAAACATACATACTTTTTGTAACTTCCGACAATGAAGTCACATGTAGAAGTTAACGACTCACCGAAAAAAGGTGGCAGATGAGAAACTGACTCCAGAAATGTTTTCGTGGCGATCTCGTTGGTGTCAGGCAGCGGCGAAAACTGCTGATCTAGCAGAAGTGCCATCATCTAAATAAAATATAAATTGTTGAAAATAGTATGGCTTTTTTTTTAATGCACGCTTCGTGCGTAATTCGTCTGTAGTATCGTGGGGAAAAAACAAAAAGTGCCACAGGTGTGAAGAGCCACTGACAAAGTGACGGACTGAAGGAAACAAGATCGAAATGAGTTCAGTGAGGCCACGTTAATAAATCATGCCAGCATTTTAAAATAGCCTTTCTGGAAAGCTTTAGACTTTTAAACAATTATAGTTACTTAACACTTGTGACAACACCTTGCATTCAGACAGAGCAGTTTAAGTGTGGATGTCATGGGAAAATATAATTATTTAATGGAAATAACAATGGACATACATTAAAACATGACAAGTTTAAGCTTGAGTACAGTTAAAATTTATTATATTTAGTAACAAGACTTTCATTGAAGCAGCATCAACTGCATGATGCATATCCCATATGAAGGCCAACATGACCTTCTGAACTGAGCAGGTGAGTGCATGTGTACGCATCTGGCAGATATTAGAGCAGGAAATCTGACAAACTTGCACCAGATTAGTTGCATACATGACTGACAACTAGCAGCTTACATATATAACTTGTATATAAATATAATACATGTACTGAATAATACAAAGCGATACCACATAATACCGGAATCACTAACACAGCAGCTGGTGGCCGTTAGGCAATTGTTTGTGTTATTTGTATTATTTCAGACAAGGCAACAGATAAACACATCCTTTGGACACACAAATTAACACAAGAGCATCCCTAAAACATCAGGCGGAGTGAATTCATAAAAACATGATTTCATTTTGCAGTTGTCTATGAATCAACTCTGACATTCTCTGATGACCTGGATGAATGAAAACCTTCACACACATGCCTAGGATTTAACCGCAAAGAGCACAGGAACTAAAAAGGAGTACATTTGGACTAGATAGCGTTGAGGAACAATGAGTGAAAACACACACACACACACACACATACACACACACACACTACTTATAGTGAAAATGACAAACATGACATTGTAAAATCATGAGCGACGTCTCCATTTGTGAGGGACTATATATTTAAGTGTAGAACAGACACCCAAGCGCGCGCACGCGTGCACACACACACACACACACACACACACAAGTGAGGTATAACAGCTCATATACCAAAACACTCCATAATAATACTATACACTCTGAATACTTAATACAATGGCAACACCAGGACAGGTAAGGTAGGATTTTGCAGCGAGGCTTAAGTTATTTATTGCACAAGAAATGAGGCATTGTGTGTCCTGACATCTACATCACGGTCACATGTTGAGTGAGCTGGTTTTCAAGACCAAAAAAACACTTAATACACCAGCTGAATTTCAGCAATAACAGCTATATATGATTTCCGGTTGTGTCTCACTTCAACTTTGTATGTGGTATATTTGAAATGTGCAGGTATTAAATGAGTAAAGGCCTTGTTCTGTTTATCCACAAACAGGAGCAATACAAACATAACAGATCAGTTAATTAGCACCATGGGAAGCAAAACCATTATTAGTTTACATTTAAAAATGGCACCATAAAGCTAGGATGAAAAAAAAAAAAAAAGAAACGGTGTTGATTATCAAGGCTTAGTGCCCCAAAAGTTAAGTTAGTGTATGTATGCATAAAGTTCAAAACAAATTCATTATTTGCAGTAATACAAACCAAACTGTGCTGTGTTGATCATCAATAATACTGGACAATATAATAGCAAATAAAAATACATGGTGAAACATTGAACAGGAAAGGCGCTCACTTGTACTGTAACTCAGTTACTGTCTTTGGTAGTCACAGTAACTAGCTGTTTAGCCGCCTTAGCAATGTCGTAGGCACACTGAATAACCTGCTGGGAGTCGTGTGGTGTGGCCTTTTGACATTCGCCCTGCAGACGGCTGGCACTGGAGGTCAAGAGGCGCAAGGACCCACGAACGGTCTCGGAGGATGGCCTCTGTAATGAGAGACAATTTCAGAACCTTCTTAACCATTTAGTGCTTGCAAAAATATTAGACAAGGCTATAAATAGATATATTCTTCATTAAAGGGGTGGTAAACTTTTTTTTTTTTTTTTTATAGGCTTGATTGTGTTTATGGGGTGCAGTCTAACATGTTAACGCTTCATTTGAAAAAAAAAAAAAAAAAAAAAAATGCACAAAATTTCTCACATAATTTAGCTTTATTCTACACCACTCTGTTCCATCTCCTATAAACGCTCTGATGATTTCCTGTTTTTATGAAGCCCCTCCCTCAGAAATACGCAATGGGCTCAGATTGGTTAGCTTGCCCAGTGTGTTGTGATTCATTAAACCGCCAAGTGTGCATCTAAAGGTCCCGCCCCTCAGCTCAGCGGCATGTGCTCCGGTGTTGTATTGTAACCTATGACGTCGTCAATATTGCTTATCAGTTTGAGCCCGAATGAGACCCAGAGAATATTAGTGAAGAGGATCACGCAGAACCTGTGCAAGCACGGCTCTTACAGGACGTTTCAGAATGGTATGTTTTTTGTTTGTTGTTGTCGTCTCATACTTTTAGATACGTTGTTATTTGTAAATGCTACTGCTTATGTTAGCTTTTAATATACAACCCCAATTCCAGAGAAGTTGGGACGTTTTGTAAAATGCAATAAAATCAAGAATTTATTTAATTGTCAAAAGTACAAAGAAAACATTTCCAAAGTTTTCACTGACCAATGTAAACATATTTTGTAAACATTCCCACACTCCAAAAAAGTTGGGACAGAGGCATGTTTAACACTGTGTAACATCAACTTTCCTTTTAATTACAATGTTTCATTGTTTGGGAATTAAGGATACTAATTGTTAATTGTCTAGCTGTTAATTGTTTTGTCCAGTCTCTTGAAACAAGGCTTCAGATGCTCAGCAGTCTGTGATCGTCATTGTCTGATTCTCCTTTTCATGACTGGTCATACATTGTCAATAGGAGACAGATCTGAACTGCAGGTAGGCCATTCTAGCACATTCACTCAGTCTCTACAAAACCACGCTGTTGTAGCACATGCAGAATGAGAGCTGGCATTGTCTTGATCTAATAACCATGGACTTCCCATGAAAGACATCATCTTGATGGCAGTATATTTCTCTGTACAACTCCAATATATGCCTCCATGTCAATGCTACCTTCACACATATGCAAGTCACCCATGCCATTTGCACTGATGCACTCATATACCATGACAGACGTTTACTTTTGCTACTGTCGCTGATGAAAGTCTGGATGGTCCCTTTGGTCTTTGGGACGGAGAACGCAAAATCTATTTTTCCCAGAAACAAGTTGAAATGTGGACTCATCTGAGTACAGCACACCTTTCCACTGTCTTCTTGACAATCTGAGATGAGCTCTGTCCCAGAGAACCAGGCGGCATCACTGCATAGAATTGATGTATAGTTTTCTCCTAGAGGAACAGAACTTCAAGTTGCATTTCTTGATGCAGCAGCAGACTGTTAAGTGACAGCAGTTTTCTGAAGTACTCCTGAGCCCATGTGGCTATATTTAACACCGCAGCATGACGGTTTCTTATGCAATGCCATCTGAGGGCTCAGAGGTCAAGCACATTCAACTGAGGTTTCCAGCCTTGCCCTACATGTACTGTGATTTCTCTGGATTCCCTGAATCTTTTCACAATATTACACGTGGTAGTTGGTGAAAGACCTAAATTCTTTGCAATTTTGCATTGCAAAAATGTGATTTTTGATTGGACACTTCTCTCATGAAATTTGGCACAAAGTTATGAGCCATGATCCAGCTTTGCTTGCAAAGACTGAGATGCTCCTTTTATACCCAAACATGATAATCTTGACCTATTACCAATTCACCTGCTTACTGTGAACTGTTTCAAAACAGTTTAACGTGGATATTCTATAACCTTTTCACTTTTATTATGCCTCTGTCCCAACTTTTTTGGAATGTGTTGTAGCCATCAAAATCAAAATTTGTTCATATTAACAAAATACATTTACATTGGTCAGTGAAAACTTTGGAAATATTTTCTTTGTACTTTTGTCAATTAAATAATTTAAAGAGAATGAACAAAACACAGATTCTTGATTTTATTGCATTTTTACAAAACGTCCCAACTTCTCTGGAATTGGGGTTGTACAGTTTTATCCTGACTAAAGCTTTAATACAGCAGAATACGTGATTGTGTAGTAGCATTTTTGTAAAGTAATTGTTTATTTTGTAACGGTAAGAAGTGTTTTCCAGCAAGTATTGCTTGCTACCACGGCAACCGAATGTGCGTCCATGTTTAACGCTTCTTGTAGTTATGTGAAAAATATCTGTCTGTTCATACACAAAGTGTATGATTGGAACACAATTCATGGATGGAGCTGACGAGCTGATGATCTGAATCAGGTGAGACAGATGCAGAGCAAGGGGACGCGAGGTACAGGATTAAAAACCGCTGCTTTAGAACACTGATTCTGAAACTTGTAAAAAAGTGAAATCACAATCAACCACCCCTTTAAGGCAGTTTCCTTGTTGGCTCAAGGCTTACCTTAGGGAATAATGTAGCCATTTCTGTTACTGCTACAAGAATTCTCTCTGAACACAGGACAAAGCTTCAACAAAGAAATACAATGATAAATGTTATTTTAATCTTATTAAATTGATAAAAAGGATAATTTAAATGCTAATTAAAATATTACCATTTTAAAATATTCTTTTAATTTATGATTACAAAAAAAAAAAATTCTAAAAATGTGGAGAAGTAGAACCAAACATGCATCTAATCATCCAAACAAACTTGACAAACTCGCAGCCTTAAATAAAAACAAAAATCACAAAATGATGCAAGCATCCATCATATTTAGAAATGCAAATTTAAAACAAGGGTAAGAAAAGCCATTTTTTAAAATGAGTGGTTCTTGGTGATAGAAACCACCTAGAACACCACAGCAACCTCACAGTGACTTTTTGTACATTGTGAAAGGAGAGCTGAAGAGCAGATCTGGGTGAGTGAAATGCTAACCTAAGGTATCGTTCTCCCATGAATGCATAATGATCGGCACTGACCGGAGACTCAATATCAGCACAAGTCGAGCAACAAAGGCTCAGTGTTCAGAATATTACATACAAATGACTGTTCGTTTTACTTTATGTGAATACTGAACACACTGCATGGTGTAAACTCATGGTGAAGCATGAGCCATTTGTGAATCTACATGTGTGTCCTTCCATCTTGGTTGTTATATCCCAGCTGTGTTGACACAATTCCATCCCTTGCTTAACAGACAAAGGAGACACTGTGTCCCCAGGGCTGAATTGCCATTGGAGTTTCCGACTGGAGACTGGAAGACCATTTTATGCCACTGAACCTACCCACGCTGTCGCCCAAAAAAGGCCAGACTAATTTTCTTACCTCTCATGTTTATTCTCTTGCGCAGCTCTGAGTAATTCCTGGATGTTCTTAGTGATCAGCTCCGTTTTGCTGATGACGTCCTCTGTGCACGGCAGAGATGAGTCACACTCACCCTCAGACAAGTTTTCTGATTGTGGCACTGTACCATCGCCCAGCCAACCGCTCGTCCTGGAAAAGTTACTCTGCATTGACCTGTGGGTAAAGTGGACAGGTTCAGTGAAAAAAAAGAAAAAAAATTTGAATACGTTTTTTTTTTTTTTTTTTAAACAACAAGAGGTGCAAAGACAAACCCAGATTCATCCATCTCAACGTGGTTCAGTGCATTATCATAGTCACTTTCTGGCATGCCGCTCTGGGCATCTAATGTGGATCCCTGTAACAGGAATAGAATCATAGTGAGCTTTCTGCAGAAACAAGGGATGCTACCTGTTACTGACAACTGGTGCTCACTCAGTTTAAAGCTTGAAGACACAGCAAACCATCATGCTTTTGGTGTAGAATCAAAACTTCAGCATAACAGAGCTGTAAAGTAAAGCCAGATACATACTCCATGCAAGCAGTCACACGCAGGCGCTTGGCCAACACACTGTAAAAACATGATCTCGCATTACCGATCCAATAACAAACCCTCAAGACTCGAGGGGGCGATAAAGTTACCTTCAAACATCTGCCTTATTTATCTGTCCTGCGTTATTATTCAAATAGCTAGGTATAAACATGTAAACAGTTTAACTTTAACTTGCTCTACAAGACTCTTCAAACCATTGCATGGCACTAGCAACACCAAGGTCATGGGTTCAACTGAGTATGAAGGAACTGATAAAATGTATAAGTTCAATGTTAGCTGATTCAGATAAAAGCATCTGCTAAAACGTAAAATGTAAATGCATGGATTACATTCTGATATATTTCAAAACGATGGAACAACATCAAACTTGTGTAGCTAGAGGCATCTGCATTCACGTACTTGCGTAGAGTATGTTTTGGGTCTGAGATATCAGAGAGCCAGTGACTGCTTTACACATCAAGCAGAGTTGTGAGTAATGTTAATGGCTGGCATCTCTTGCTGTGCATACGGTTTAACGTTAGTAGTCCAGCTGAGGAACTTGTTGTCCGTTGGTTGGACAGATCTGTGGTTCATGCACTGAGTGAATGGGGACAGATAGAAGAGAAGCCCTTTCAACAGCCTATTCACTGAGCAGGTACTTCACCCTTTGGGTTATCTCATCCCAGGACCAGGACAGAGTTGAGGGGAACGTGGGAAGGGAGGAGAAGGCAGTCACCGAGGGACCCTTACCAATCTAGAAAGGGTTCAGATTATGATTTGAGTGGGCAAAGGGATGTTTTTTTCAATATGAATGCATAAAAAGAGAATAGGTGCTATCAAAGCATACCTCAAGTGATGATTCATTGGGTTACCAAATGAGTTAAAACCAAGGAAATAATGAAACAGGAGTGCCACAACCAATTCCAGATTTGGTCTGGTTTGTACTTACATTTGACGGCAGTGGTTGAAGAGTCAGGGTTGTGTCAGGGCAGACGGTTTCTCCTCTAGGGTGGTACTGCCTTAGACCCGAGCCGGTCTCATACATCGACATGGCCCTACAGCCACGTGGAGGTGCCCTGTGTGGGAGGTCCTGCGGCCTTGCCAAACTGTTAGGAGTCTGCCATTTCAGAGTGCTGTTCTCATTCTGGAGGGAGTTCAACTGAAACGTAGGGACCAAGCAGAGTCAGACATTTGCAGCAAAGGTGTAAGTGTTGAGCAGGGCTGGGCGATACGGCAAAATCATTTAATTATTTTGAGGTGTGATCTTACCTTGCTCTGCATGAGTCTCAACTCCTCACCAAGATGGCAGTTGACCTTGAGGAGCTGTTGGATCTTTGCTTCAGAGGCAGTGAGGGCACTTTTCACTTCCATGAACTCCTGCACAGTGATGGGGCTGTCCGACAAGTCTGAAGATTCTGAGCTCTGACAGGAGAGATCACAGTTAAATTTGATCCCACACACACTACTGTACACTCAGTGAAACTCCTGATGTACCTTGGTCCGCTCATCTTTTCCAGATGTTGGTTCTTGCTCCGTATCCTCATCGGATGCGACACTGTCATAATCAGGCTGATCCACCTCTGGACTTTCACTGCCACGGTTCCCAATGTCCTTGAGAATTAACTCCACATTATCTGGGCAGAAACAGAGTGGAAGTTTAACTTTATGCATTATACAGTCCATGATAAAAGAAAAACCCAAGACCCCCTCTAATCACCTTTGAAATTATCAGGAGAATTTCCTTGCTGACGGCGCTTGGCATCAGTTAAAATATCAACAACCAGCGTCGCAAACTCATGTGCATTGAACCTTGCGAGCTTCTGACGTCCCTGCAACATAAACACCATGAACAGAGGGAAACTCAAACATTATCAAACAAACTCAAGAAGGTGAGTGTGCATCTTTGTCAATGTACCTGATTCCTAGTGGAGGAATATTCAGGGTTGACAGGGAGGAATGGTACTACTGTGGTGTCCGTTACCAAGGTGCTGTGGTTCTGAGTCGCAAGCCAGACTATAACCGCAAAAGAAGAATTACACCATTCAAAAATGGCAGGATAAAATCTGAGTTTATACTTTAAGAGAAAAATGGACAGAGATCAGAATATTACACTTCTAACCTGCATCCGTTTCTCTTCTGTCAACTTCATCATAAACATCCATGGCTAGTTCTTCAAACTGATGATTACTGAGCTGAGAGCAGCACAACAAGGTTATTATACAAACAGCAAATCTCAGGTGTCAAATAGTTGTAGTAATAATAAAAATGTAGTAAACAACTCAGAATGTGTGGAGACAAATTAAGGTTGAAATCCAAAAATAGCAGACTCCTGTACAACTTACCGATTGAAGCTTTTTCTTAGCTGCTTTGGCCAATTCTGACAAGTCAAGACTGCTGTATGTAAAATAAATAAATAAAAATTTATAAGAGCTGTTATCATCTGATCAAAACTTACTCTAAGACCAACAAGTCCTGTTTCCATACTTACACATTTCTTATCCAAATGGTGCCAGCAAAGAAAACAAGTTATGCAATTAAGTATTGTAATCAAAAACAGATAAAGAGAGGTGTGATACAAAAGGGAGCTTATCCTACCTGTCTGCTATCTGAGGAATTATAAAGTGTTGACCATTTTTATGATCTGAGAAAAAAGAAACATCTTTTCAGGCTTTTCTTTTCAGGCAAGTCTTTGAGGTAATAATATTGTTATTACAGAGATACTTATGACTGACCTGGCTTTCTTCCACACAGATAGAACGCTAGTCTGTCTGTCAGCTCAAACTGGATCTCCACCAGTCTGTCTGCAAGTTCCTGGTGTCCTGCCTGCCTATAGTGGGACATAACAGATAACAGAACATCAAACATAACTGAAAATGCTGAATCTTTGTATTGTTGCTCCCTCAGATCTGCTTCTCTCTCACCTGGCGTAGTCAACAGGAGTTTTCCCAGAACTGTCTGGTGCTCCGGGATCTGCTCCATACACAGTGAGCAGCTCCGCCTGTAGCAGCTGGCCTGCTTTAGCAGCCACATGTAATGGAGTATTTCCTTTCTCCTGAAGAAAACAAGTGACATGGTAATTCAGTAATTCAGTTAAGGACAATACATTTTTCATATTTGGTCAAAATTGATCAGGTATCTTAAACTACGAACTGTCCTTTGGCAGACTGATTTGGCTCAACTACGCTCAGATTTTTTAGTTTCAGTGTTGGTACAGATACTGTTTTTAATATGTTGTTTTAATATTACATTACCTAGAACAGAAAATTTAGCAATAACATTGAAACTTACTGGATGGAAAAAGTTAGCCTGTGCTCCCAAAGACAACAGCCTCAGACACGTTTCCAAATTGCCGGTTCGAACACTAGAGTGAAGTTGCTGAAAACAAGGGTGAATTCATGGTTTATTTGATGGTTTTGGTCTCAAAAACTTGAAGACCACATCAGACATAGATCTTTGATGGTCTTTGTCATCTCAGTTTCATCTCAGAGGTTCTTGTCCACTCATACGATTATGATTATTACATTCTTACCTTGCTGAGGTCTTTGGCGGTAACACTATCATCTTCACGGCACGGCATTCGATGAACAAACGCCAGCATTTGATATTTAGCCTTTATGAAATCCGTTTTGTTGGGGCTGAGAGAGAAGATAAACAATAAAGTGAGCATGTTTATGCTGAGAGACTCGTTTGGTTCTACACATGATATATACACTCGTGGTCAGAATTGTTGGTACCCTTGGTAAATATGATCAAAGAAGGCTGTGAAAATGCATTGTTAATCCTTTTGATCTTTTATTTATAAAAAAAAAAAAAAAAAAATCACAAAAATCTAAGCTTTCATTGGAGAATAAGAATTAAAATGGGGAAATATCATGATGAGATAAATGTTTTTTTTCTCAAATACATGTTGGACACAATTACTGGTACCCCTAGAAATTCCTATGAGTAAAATATATCTGAAATATATTCACATTCATATTCACAATTTTGAGCACACCAGCGTTATTATGAACATGAAATTATCCAGCTATGGTTTCCTGTTTCACAGAGATATAAATAGGAGGGAAAACAAAGGCCAAATTCAAAATTAATCACCCATCACAATGAGAAAAACCAAAGAATATATTTCTGATGTGCAGCAAAAGATAATTGAGCTTCACAAATTAGTGAAGTGGCTTTAAGAAAAGAGCTAGAGCAGTGAAAATTCCTATTTCCACTATCAGGGCAATAATTAAGAATTTCCAATCAACATAAAATGTTATGAATCTGCCTGGAAGAGGACATGTGTCTATATCGTCCTAATGCACGGTGAGAAGGAGAGTTTGAGTGGCCAAAGACTCTTCAAGAATCACAGCTTGAGAATTGCAGAAAGTTTCGGTGTCAAAAAACCTTTAAAAAAAATCATCAAACAGCACCTACATCACCACATGTTGTTTGGGAGGGCTTTAAGAAAAAAAAAAAATGCTTTCAACAAAAAACAGTCTCCAGCATATTAACAGACACGACTGAAACTTCAAATGGGACTGGCTTCTATGGTCAGACGTAACTAAAAAAATTAGCTTTTTAGCAGCAAACACTCAAGATGGGTTTGGTGAACACAGGGATAAAAAGTACCCCATGTGTACAATGAAATATACTGCTGTATTTTGAATGTTGTGGGCCTATATTTCTGCTTGAGGTCTTGGACATTTTGTTTAGACACATGGCATCATGGATTCTATCAAATACCAACAGATAAAAAAAAATCAATAAGTGACTGACTCTGTTAGAAATCTTATAATGGGCCATGTTTGGATCTTCCAACCGGACAATAATCCAAAAACAAACCTAAAAAACAACACAAAAATGGGTCACAAAACCAAGCTTCTGCTGGCCATTTCAGTTCCCTGACCTGAACCCTATAGAAAATGAGTGGTGAACTGAAGAGAAGAAGCACCAACATGGAGAAATCTTTGAAGGACTTCCACATTTACGCTCCGTTTCCAAACATTTAAAATGACAACTAAATGCATACTCTGAAAGCGCTCCACAGGACATGGGTGATTATATTACTGGATGCTCGACATTCAACGGGAGAATGCACGTTTTAAACAGCTTATTGTACAGGTAAGTTAATCGCTGTTCTAATCTAATGCGCTGCTGCACTGTAACGCACACACATAGGCTACAGACAGTGGCTCGTACATCACGCTCAGATCGCGCGCACAGAATCATTCAGCGCGGAAATGTATTGTGAACACTGTTCTGTGATTTCTCAGTAAAATAGTTCAAGCATATATTTCTTAACTAAATCCCACAGCTTCAGTACTAGTAGGGAGACGCTGCCAGGTAGAATTAATTCACACACACAATATCGCTCTCACTAATGCATTCATATATGAATGTAATCTTTACTGTGCTACTTTATCTGTATCTGATTTAAAACGAGCAGAAATCTGTGAGAAATATAACGACCCAAAGACAAAATATCTGATAAAAATGAGCTGTTGCCATGTGGGCAACACTGTGTCATATGCCATAGCTGTGCACAAGGTGTTTGTCACAGCTCCAGACTTATTTGTTCATTAATGACGTCATCAGCGACTAGTCGACTTCAACTCAACTTTCATCACATAAAAGTCGACTTTAAAAAAAATCAGAAGTCGTTCAACCCCTAATATATATACATATCATGATATATGGGACTCACTGGACTCTGTCTTGAGGATTGGCTTTGCGTTTTCCACTCATGATGGAAGATGGATCCAGAAGACTGTGTTCCCAGATTGAATTTGCTCCATTATTGTACAGGGACTTCACCATCTGTGGATAAACACCAAGAACTTCACTTCAACTTTCACTTTGAGACAGAAAATGAAAAAAACAGGGGTGTCAAACTCAGCTCCTGGAGGGAGTGAGTGCTACAGAGTTTAGTTCCAACCCTGCTCCACCACACATACCTGTAGTTTTTAAATAAGTGTTAAGTATTTGATTAGCAGGATGAGGCCTGTTTTTAATTAAGGCTGAAGCTAAATTCTGCATAGCTGTGGCCCTCCAGGAATTGATGCTGCCTCCATGAGCTATCTGAATTATCGTAAATATGAGTGTCCTACCCAAAAACATGAATGAATGGCCTCTCAGGTCATCTTTACAACTGGGAAACTAAGACAGCATGTGAAGGCAGAATGACTTGCTGTAGACGGATGTTGTGGCAGCTTTTGCAATTAACCACAGGTCTGACTTTAGCCTAATGCAGTATGTTTTAATATGACTTGTTTGGTTCTACTGATAGTTCAAGATGCTGGACGTAATGTCTAACGACATTTTCTTGCAGTGTGGTGCAAAAAAAACAAAGCTAGAATAGAAACAGAATAAAAGAAGAGGCTGATGAGGAAAGCTGTGCAAACCGCGGCGTCCTATTCCTGTCTGAGGAACTGAGATACAATGCCCCATTTCCTTTTAATGAACCTCAGGAAATGCAAAGCTAAGCGGGTCCCCATCAGAACATGCAGCATGGCTCTTCACCTGGAGCTGTGAGGAGGGCCACGGAGTTTGGGTCAGGTGTCGGACCTGAGAACTGTGTCGGCCCAGGCCTCGGTGAATACTACAGCATTCGTCACAGATCAGAACTCCACGATTGATCGAGGCCCAACGAGGATCTCAAGAGGGTGAAAGAAAAGCTTTGTGAGTCACCAAGTATTGCACAACACAGTTACAAATTCCCCTAAAAAGGCAGATTCTGACATTATTTTCTAGACATTCTTCCTCCTTAGCCACATAATGACCCTTACAAAACTTATTTGAGCAAAACATATGAGAAATGTATACTGCATAAGCTTTCATTTGTGACATTAAGCATGTGGCTTCTTTGTACAAACGGCCATATGTGCTGTTTCCATTAAAGCGCAAGATACTTTTTAGATCGTTCTCTAATAATACCGAAGAACATGATCACAAGGATTCAGAGCTTTTGTCATTAAAGCAAAGGAGCTACAGTAACTCATTTAATGTATTTTTTTTTTCATAATAACACAAACTTTTACAAACATTCATTTTTATGTGAGCAACACATAGCATTTTAAACTGAACAGTCAAATTGGTCCAAAATAAAGATAGATGTAGATCATTTAGACCTGCTGTATCGCAAAACAATACTATATAAATATAACATCATAAACAAAAAATATATAATTAATGTATATTATAATGTATTTCATTGCTGTAGATGAATTATTCTTGTGTATATATAAATAAAACAGAAAAACAGACAGTTCTGCATATTGATCTACGGAAAATTAAAACAAATATAATCTGTGTAGGGAAAAATCTACATATAAAATGATTAAATGATGAATAAATATATGTTTATTTCCCTTTTGGCCGAGAATTGGCTAATACATTGGTTTATCACTATATTTATTTTTATGTACGTATTTATTTATTTGATGACAACTTTGGCTGAAACCAAGTTATTTATGTTGCATTTTATTTATTTTTATAATAGCAATAACTGTTTTGATAATAGCAACTACATATTCTGATGAAAACTGGTCTCCACATATTGCCTGGTCTTCCCTTTGTCTTATTAAAATTAAGATGGGGTTTTGCTTCGCAGAGAAATTATTATAATGTTTTTTTTTTAAAACCGAGGGCCTGAACATCATCAGTTAGCGCTATTTTCCATTGGGAATATCAGGATTGTCATCTAACGTTAACCGCGATCCGTTTTATTCAAGCACCAATATGCATGTAAATTAATCCATAAGGATTATTACTGTGTTTGCTTGACAATATCTCATCTAAGATAAATTTTATAAACATCTGTCTGAATAAAACCTTACAGGACCTCATCAGCACTGTCTGTTTGCGTTTGTTTCTTGTTTGTTTTGTTTGTCTTACCGGGCGCGCTGCAGTCCGCGCAGATCTCTCTGTTTCGCGCTCTAATGGACATCATACAGCTGCGTTACACGACAGTCTAAAACATTAATGTGAAAAACGCATTAATGGGGGAAAGGGACAGATGTGAGGAGGACGCGTTTCCCTTGTTCCTCCTTATTTGACGCCTTTTTTTCACTTCCTGGAAGAGGAGGAGATCAGCAGCAGTCATGGGCGGGTGTTCTTCAACACGACGCTCTGCAGGCGAGCGACGCGACCACACTGACCAATAGCGTGTTAGTTTGTCGCGTCGTATCGCTTTTAGTTTTACCTTCATAAATACAAACTTGAGGGGGGGAAAGAAGAGCAACTCATTTTGTAAATATGAGGGCTTTTTGTCACTTTCTGTGGGATCTTTTCCACCACCACATTATTAGTTGTTGTTTTTTTTTTTTCATGAAAAGAAAGAAAAAAAGAAAAAAAAAACACAGAAAGTAGGCTACTGTGTGTTCACAAGAAGGCTTGTTTAAATGTCACTCATTTTAATAAATAGTTAGTGGCTAAAATATTTGGAGAAAATAAGAAGAATGTAAACCCTTTGGCCACTTGATTTGCCTCCAAATCTCTGGTCATAAATTACAATTTTACATTTACTTACCTCACTGTTGTTTGACAGAAATATTTTAACATCTTTAGCAACCTTTCTTTGTTCTGTTCATTAGTTATATGGGTCATTCTGGTGAGTCTAGGAGGAATTATTCTCCATGAAAAACTTAGATTAATTGAGGCATTTAGAATAAAGGGCCCTAGAGATCTCCAAGTAGACCATGTCTGTAAATGAGCAATTACTGCAATTTACCTTCTATGCCTTCAAAAGTCTTCTTTGTGGATAAATTACAATCAAATAATTATTCATTAAAACATTATGGGATAAAAGGAGTACCAATTGCGGACTGTTATGGCATCTTAAATGCAGAGTTAATTTAGGTAAACTGGGACACTTTTGAGAAGGGTAAATGTCAAAAATAGCACGGTTTACATAGGTTAATGGTAGTAAAATTATTATTTTTTAAATATGCAGTATGTGATATCAGCCACAAGGTGGAGACAAACACTAACAGGATTCAAGTAATAAAATGACAAACTACTAGAGTAAAGGTTATTTTAGTCCATTTTCTGATCTTTTCTGTCTTCCACTTTATTCTATGTATAAATAATGAGAGTTAAAATGCAGAAAATGTAGCAAGTAATAACATGCAATAAAAATCTCTTTTAAATACTTTTATTCATTCCGCCTATTTCTTGACAACACAAACTGTATAGTTTTTTTTGTTTGTTTGTTTTTTCTGTTTCTCAGGGATCCCACAGTGCGGCCAGCGCATGTAGGATGTGCACTGACTGTACACAACATATACATACATTGCAGTATACTTGTGTGTATATACATTTTGTAAAGAAAATGTTAAATAATTAAAAAAAAAAAAAAAATTGTTGTAATTACAATACATACTCATTTTTCTTTCTTTCAATGTTTCAGGGAGAGAAAAATAAACAAAGAATAACCCGGTGTATTGTTATCTCAGTGTTTTGCTCCTGGATTTGACATGGCCTTAAAAAATACCACATATGCATTTCCAAACCATCTGGACCATAACAGTCATGGCCATAGAAAAGCAACCATCCTGTCTGTGCACATAGTATCCAGTAAAAAATAACACTGTTAGCAGAACTTGAAAAATAATACTTTTAGGGCCTGACAGTGAGCAATGTGGCACTATTTCTGTGGCCTCCCAGTGCTTGACATCAAAAGACATTATGCCTTCTAAAGCACCCATGCTTCCAAACCCAGCAGGTTATGTCCAAATGAAGGATCGTCTTTCAGCTAGAAAATACATTCACACGTACGGTTCATGTGGAGTTTCAGCAGTACTTACACACTCTACTTGAACATACATTGCACATTTAATACTGCATATTGGTATAATGAGGATGAATACAGACATGAATGAACTGTAGTCCCTGTTCTGGATTGATTTTTAGGAACATAACCATCATGAAAAATGCATTTTGTGTGCGTCTATTCTTAACAGCTAACTGACCCCTTAGCATAAACAGTGTTCAAGTTGATCACTATGGCCCGCAGGTGCTGTTTTTTAATTTCCTAATTGGCCTTGTTGCTATAAAATAGGATAAGAGGTCTGCCACTAAAGCCAACATGGGATAGCAGAGGCTCCAAAAGTCATGCACAAGACCTCACAGGACAAAATGGTCATCTAAGATCCAGTTGTTTTGAACAAATTGGACTGGTTCATATCCGTCTGAGAAGTTTCACATCTATCACATGTTCTGGACTAAGAAAGCCATCAGCTCTGTCATACATTGGTTTAAACAATGCCAGAGACAATTGGACTTATTAATGAACTTTATTAATGTTGTATATTCTGTGAAAGACTCCACAAAACCACTTGATATTTAAATAATCAAACTAGAACTTTAGATTGTGAAATTGCTCCTTAGAAATAGATCAACTCCAGTAAACACATTTCTAGTTTTATTTTTGGCCTTTTAGGATTAAGGATTAAAATTATTCCTGATGAGGAGGAAAGGATCGGGAAATTAGCTAGACTCAAACCCATGTTGCCAACACAAGCACCATGGCTCAATATCAATACAGGCCACTCTAGGATCACAGCTCCTACTATAAATACATCATCTACTTGTGTGTTGGAATTTGGTATGAGAAAACACAAGTTTTTGCGTATGACACCTCAAGGTTTTAGTCAATTTGACCATTATCATGAGGTTGATTTTTTATTATATTGCCAAAGTTTCTAGACAGTTTCTCTTTGTAAATTCAAGCATAACCTGGGTTTTTCACAGTTCAGTCTTAACACACCCACTGCTGGTCTCTCTGTAAGAACACATCAAGATAAATGTCTGTCCAGCTCCACAACGCTAATAAAAAACAATGTTAAATACTTTCTGACATCACATGACCAATGTGCATCTCTCACCCATCCAGCAGCTGGTTCAGCATCAAAACACAAAAACAACATACAACATTGAAAAAGAAAACATGGAATGGCTTTAAAATCAAAGCTTGGCAATATGAAGTTGTTTACAGCTGCCCACAGGACATAAATGAACCCTGAGGGAGAACAGAAACACATTCATGTAACAATAACTCATTCACAAATGAATGGATGCTATTGGCTGGGGTGGACCTGCTGTAGTTAACCACTGCATGAGAGGTTTGGTTGACTTGATGGCTGCATCCCAATTCCCATACTTTTCCTCATAATAGAGTGCTGAAGTGATGGCATATTTTTGCAGGCCAGAAGTTTCCATCACCCTGGTTCCCTCGACAAAAACCCAAAAGGATTCTTCCATTGGCTTTTTGTTTATTGCAGAAAGTAAGCTCTGTGTCCAACAACGGTTTATGATTCTTGCACGTTTTGTTCATCATGATATCTTCACCCATGAACAAAACTTTTATGACTTTTGAATCCTAATTGCCCAAGTAAAAATCTAAATGTGAGCTACTGTAGAAACAGACTACTTTCTTTTTTAAAAATCGAGTTTTCCTGTTCAGTTTGATATTAAATGTGCCAAACAACCTCCGTAGTACCATTCAGCTACTCCCGCTCTCAAACTCAGGCCATTGGTTGAGCCGATGTTCCTTCAACAAGCTTTTTTGACAATATTTTGACAGTATTTTCCTATAGTTTACTCTGCACATTAAACTGGCGAAGACTGAAAAATCATCTGTCAATCAGCGAATGAAAGGTTTGCAAGCTCAGCTGTGCGCAAGATGGATCGGGACATGGAAAAAGCATACTTGTGGCTTAACCGTGTCCTATATGCCTAAACACATGTACCTTTTCCAAGTATGTACTTTTATTGTGCAGTAGTATGGATACTGGAATGCAGCCGATGACGCTTCGTAGATGGAACCTTAGAGACTGTGGCTCTTTTGCCATTGCAAATCAACCAATCGGAGGAAGTCATTCCTCCAAACAGGGGAGGATATACCAGTTGCATATAGTCGATGCACCATGGCGCAAGCTATCAAGGGACCAGCCTTGATTCTCCATGGAAGCCTGTTACAAATGAACTCTGGCAACAAATATAGCTCTACATAGAAATTATATATTTTCATGTGTATCATAATATCATTCAATTCCATATTTTGTTTTTATAAATAAATGTGTACATGTCCACGTAACACTTTCGGATAGTAACTCCGTATTTTCTTTATCTGGTCCCAGACTCCAAAAGGTTTAAAAAAGGGATGCTGCCGATTTCCAACATCCGCTCAAGTTTTCCGAGTGTTTAAACCAGAGAGTCTGTGTCTGTTCTGAAGTGACAGTTGAATTGTTTTGGTGCGTTTGTTTAAGCCCTGGGTGAACAGACGACCGATTCCACCATCACAGGACTGCATTCCTTCATTTTTTCAGCTCTTTCATCACAGAGAAGATAGAGAAATTACAGTATTGGATTTCCTTCAGCGTCTGTTGTCAGAAATGCCTCACAGCGCTGCAGCCGGACCGTGAGAGCAGTTCAGTCAGTGCCGTGCACTTACCATGCCCCGGCCCAGCTCATCTGGTCTCTTGCATGTGGAGATGTTCATTACATTGGCTGAGCCAGGACTCTGTTCGTCAGTGATAGTGACTTCTTCTTTCTTCACTGTCTGAATCGTAGTCTCTCAACCTGATACCTTTCTGTAGCTTCATTAGAGACTCTCTCATCTGTAAACACACAAATACATCTTAAACACACAAATACATTCCAGGTTTCACGTTTTGTATTCTACTGAAGAAAGCAAGGCTATTGATTTAGAATTACATAAAAATGACTATATTATGGGTGAACTATCCATTCATAATTATTCCTCATTGTTTGATACTCTTTTAATAGGATGCAGTTATAAAAGTTCCCCATTTTTCAAACTTGTGCATGATCTTACCTCATCTAATAACAGCACAGATGACTTTATTATTTCCCTCCATTTTTCCAGCTCGTTTTCATGGTAACGCTGCTGAGATTCCAAAAGTTGAGCCCATTCAATCTGTGTCTGTGGAAGTTTACTGCAACACACACAGAGCCAAAAACATTTCTCACACAAGTATCAATCAAGTTCATATGCTGCAAAAATCAGTTTATTAATCAATATTTCTTCCTCTTGTGTTCTGGTAAAAAAAAATAAGACTTGAAAAACAAAATCTGAAAAAGACAGAAAATATATATTGAGTTAGGTTTATTAAAAAAAAACAAAAAAAAAAACATTAAAAAGATTTTATGCAGAGTGGCACAGACGGCGCAGGATGAGTTATGTGCCAAAGTTTAGGAGTTTTGAAAAACCTCATATTCCATCTCTTAAAAATAACAAATAAACACATTAAAAAATTCTAGTTACTGTACCTGTCATGAGACCTGAGACCCTGCCAGGCGGTCAAACTCTGAGCCGTGTATTCCAGCATCCATAGCTTATAAAACAGCATCATGTTCAAAAAGACCAGTAGCACCAGACTGAAGAGCAGAAGAGGACAATCTCAGATCAGCTCGTGAGCCGCAACGCATAAATCCTAGTGCAGCTAAACAAATTCACATTCATACAGATGAAAACATTGAATACCTTACACAAATCCTGCAGGATGCAATGAAAACAGGAGAGAGAAAAGACGTGAAGCCAAAGAACAGACTGTAACGAATTTCAGCTGATCAACATAGTGAGTTACTTATACAGTCGCTAAGAAATGTGAAATAAACAAATAAACCTTTTAGTCTTCTAAAAAGGGTGCAATATGAAGACTATCAGACCAAAGTAGACACTGAATGAAACATGCAATGAAGACTTTAAAGAGGCCTATTCTACACTTTTATAGCATGCTATAATATAATGTGGGATACATATTCAGGAAACTTCCTTCACATGGCACATTTAGTTGAGATGCATGTGTCAATCAGTTTTTTATTGCAGTTAGACATTATTTGCTAAAATGAGCAATTCATGAGAAAAGGAGTGGAGAAAAAAAGTCCTGTGATTTGGTTTCTCACTGCGAGTACTCACACAGAGCTGATTATAAGCAGAAGTTTGGAAACGCTGTAGAGAGCCAGGCCTTCAGATCTGTGGTCCGGGATGTGTCTGGTCTGTGTGGATCCTGCGGCAGCACATACATTATAATCAATAACACAAAAACAACAATAATGCCAGGCAGGTGCGCTAGGAGAGATTTGGCTAATGTCGCACCTGCCACGTGTTTGATGCGATGGATGACACTCTTCTCATCCTCAGGTGTGGTGACAGGGCTGAGGGCCTCGTCCAGGTTCTGCTGCCTCATGTGCGTCAGCGGCCGTTTCCTCCGCCTCACTGTAGCTGTGCGTAGCGCTTTGGATTTGGGAGACTGTTTGTGAGGTTCAGATAGCACCAGCTGTACCTTACTCAACTCCAGCTCTACACACACACAGAAAAGAGAGAGAGAAACGGATATTATGTTCATCTTTATTTTTTTGCATTTATTTTTATTTTGTTATTTTATTATAGTTTGTATTTTTATCTTTATCTTTTACAACAAAATGAAATACAATGAAATATTTAATGTTTCAAATTTAGATTTTATTTAATTAAGTACATTATTGGTATAAATATTATCTTTATACTTTATTCCGAGGTTTTATTTTATTAGTCCCTGCTCTGCCAAAACTTACCTAAATATCTAAAATATTCATCCAGGCCGCTCCAGAAGTTTCGCTCAATGAAGCCCTTGACCAATCCCCATGGCTGCTTCCTGTAGCGTAGTTCAGCTGACACCCTTTTAGATTCATAAGCATTTTACCCTCACATGCTATAAAATGTTTTTGTATAGTACAGAGCATGACACAGTATAATGCCATTTATTGGATTAAGATAGAATTCATAAATATAGAGCACAAGCGTTACCTCAGGCGGCACTTGTTCTTGGCGACTCTAGTGAGCATGTAGCGGTTGAGCGTGTAAAAGTAATCGTGATACGGGACATCGTGAGCAATCACCTCAGCGTCGATAATGTAGCACTCGCTCACTTGACTGGCCTTGTGCAAAGTCTAGAAGAAAAGTAAAGAAACTACAGCTTTTCATAGCATCACCATTAAGACAAAACTACATTAAACATGTCCCGTGTACTGTATGTGGCTTGTTTGTCTCCTCTGGTGAGCTCACCTGCGTCTCTGTGACTGTGGCTGTCTTTGGGGCCAGTGGGTTGGAGAGGGAGATGGTGTACATGATCTCTCTGGTTTGATTACCAGTGTCTTCTTTCCTCCACGGGTGATAGACCACATCTGAAAGAGGAAAAATGGTCAAATCAATAATAGTCAGATAGACAGACAGATAGCTGGATAAAGACTACTAGATAGAGTTGGTCAACCTGAGAAGCGTCTCTGCTCCAGAAACTCTCTCATGAACTGGGATTCAGTGAAGAGGATGTCATGCATTTTATCCACACTGAACTTATACACTTCATTAATGTACAGTTTCCCATTCAGATCTTCCTGGAAAGCCTGCACTTCCCCTGCTAAGAACACAGAAACAGGAAGAGCCTGTGTGTTAGACCAGATGTGGTACAGTATATAGAAATTGTTTGATACAGAAATCAGTTTTGGGAGAGCGTACACACCCTCATCGTGTGTTTCTGAGGAGTCGCTGAGTTCTGTGGGGAGGTCCTCATTGTCGTTGAAGTCAAGGGAAGGTGAGGGGACGGGGACATGGGCGGAGCCACTGGTCTCTGACAGCTTGTTGTCTGGTAACGACAGGGGTAGGAGTTCTTCTGGGACGCAGCCACTGAAGTCCTCCACTGGGGGCACGTCAAACTACACAGACAGAAAGATTGTTTGTGAATATTTTTCATGAATAAAACATTAAACACTCAAAACATGAGTTTGCCATCCTAACGGTATGCTGTAGCGGTCAGATATGGCAACCTTAACCATTACTGTCATGCAAACTACTATTCTCACAGTGATGTGTTGTGTGAAGAGATCTGGTGCTTACGTTGACCGGAGCGTCTGTGCTGTCTGTGGAATTCAGACTGCTGTTGGGGAAAACCTTCCTGTGGAGCTGGGGGCTGATGTCCATTTTGGCGTCTGGGGTTTTAGGGCAGTTGTCATTGGCCTCGTTTTCTTCAGCAGGAATCTCCTCACAGTACCTGCACCAGGGAGAGGGGCAACAGCTGCAGGTCAAGATTACCAGCTCGGGCAGCAGAATAGACCCTCTCCCACAGATAGCAATGGGATGGACCGATGGATAGTGGAGGAGAAATGAAGATGTCTACAGCAAATTAATGATCATCTGAATTCAATGTTCCAAGTTTGACTAGATATCTCTGATTGGGCACTTTTGACTTGCTGTATTTGATTTACTGTATCTGATAGGATTATATATATAAATATATATATATATATATATATATATATATATATATATATATAAACAAGTCTCTTATGCTTATCCAATGCATTTATTTGATCAAAAATACAGTAAAACAGTAGTAAAACAGTAATATTATATTACAATTTAAAATAACTGTTTTCTTTTTGAATTTTTTTTTTCTTTTTTTTAAAAGAACTTGTTCCTATGGTGCAAAGCAGAATTTTCAACAGCTATTACTCCAGGCTTCTACTCCAGTGTCACATGATAATTTAGGAATCCTTCAAATTACAAATGAACATCTGTTTTCTCGATCTCTTCTAACGAAGCTGTGAGAGAGGGTGGAGATTTGTAAATTATGAATCAGCTAAATGGTTGAACATTCATGATAGGGGAAAACTCACCCCATGGTGTTGAAGTCATCATCAGGAGGTACGTAATCCTCATCATCACTGGTTAGACCCAGTTCGTTCCCATAACACTGATGGACAAAGTGCCACAGCTCCTTGGGACACAATGGCTAGATAAAAACAAGACACACAGTGGGTGAACATGGCCACCAAACATTTGTTTTCAGCCGATCATTGAATGTAATGTCATGTCTTCTCCAACCTTCTCCAGTAGAGCATTTTGCCAGAGTCTGAACATCATCATGTATGTCCGATCTCTTGCCCCGAATGAGGTAAAAAAGTGCTGGAGGAGAATATGTGCATGTTTAGTGTTGGTACACTACTGGTGATATGTAGAAGTCAAAGGCCTGTGTTTACCTTTTCACTGTCTGTGCACAGCTGGATGGCATTGGGGATGAGTCTAGCCGTCTTCTCTTTCGTCATGGAGCAAACATCTTTCAACTTCACAGTCAGCTACACAAAAGACAACAAACTCAACAAGCCAGCATCAGCCACATCTCAACACAGTATATTCACTGTATATCACTCTATTTCCAGAGCTAAAAAGACACATTTTTGTGCAAAATTAGCTGCTTTTCCTCAAACAGCTTTGCTGATCCAGCTGTGCAAGAATATGGCATGAGAGAATGATGCCCTCTGTGATGAGAGTAATTCATCAACTCACCAGCGTTTCCCAGCGGAATATGTTGCTATAGAAACAGATCCAGTTTTCGGAGAGGTAGAGGCGACCTTGCAGGAGGATATCTCTCTGCAGGGCACAGGAGTAGTCTGTCAGGATGAGGCGAGAGGTCAGAGGTTAAGATACACCAGCCTCTTTCATACATTCAATTTCTCCATGTTTTACTTATTGTTTCCAATCACACATCAAAAATATAGGCTATCATTAGTTTGAAAAAAAAAAAAAATAGTGGATCTCAATTTTTTTTATAAAAGTTGGGAAAATCGTAATACCTATTCTATCATAGCATAAAGATCAAATATAAGACTCACCCACAATGAGGCGCTCTGTGTCGGGCAGCTGCTTAAAGAGCTTCCTGAAGTCTTCATTTCGCTGTTTGTATGTGGGGCTCAAAACCTGAGAGACAAGAGGAGAGGGAATGAGACCAGCTATGTTCAACATACATAAACACATACAGCCACAAACATCCAAACAGACAGTCAAAACAATCAGCATTTCCGAGAGGGTACAAAGACCTCATACATTGTTAGAGAAAAAAAAAAAAAAGAAAGGGCCATTCTACAAAGCGGGTGCCATTTGTGGTTTTTAGATGGTTTTTAGATGTTTTTACAAAATAAATAATTATTATTTTACCAAAATTATTTTAATTTCCTTAAAAAACAAAATAAAGTATGTTATATATTAAATATATATATATTTTTTTCAATGCTCTGTTGGCTTCGTCATCTACACAAAGGTACTGATCAGTATTTCAGTTCCTCTGCAGTCCTGTCCTGACTGAAACAGCTTTCTTCTCTTTTGCTCTCTGATTGGTTGCTTACAGCAGGAACATTCTCAGAATCCCAGTCCCAGTCCGTCCAATCACACGCGGGCACTTCGGGCTGTTGGACTGCCTCCCAGTCGTAGAGCCAATCAGTCTCTGCCTCAAAACTGAGGACTTCCATCGTTCCTGTCCAGTTGTGGAGACTTTGCCACTTATTGTCTCAGCTCCTGACAGTGGTGCAATGCTTCACAGCATGTGTGCTGACCTGCAGTCCAGCTTCGCCAGGCCACGCTCTGAAATGACCTGGAGTAACCTCAGCAACTATACTTTGGCATTACCTATTTTGTTGTTTAAGTGAGTCTCAGCACCTCAACACCAGCCGAACAATGCTCCACAGACAGCAGGAGAACTCCTCACATTGAGAGACACACATCGCTCTTGAAAATGGAGTATGTTTTCCTCAGGAAATGAGTCAAATTTTTAACAAGACACAGAGTACAGTTAGTGGTAACGTAGCAATGTTCGTCCTTTAGAATTGATCACCTGATGCTTTCAAAATGGAAATGTTCCTTGCAGCTGCTCTCTTCTTGTTTTAGGGTTTACAAGAAGCAGTTCCAGATCCAGCCAATAACTGAGGAACGTTGCCACTTTACAATGTTTCGGATCAAAATGGTTCATGAAGGTTTTCCAATACGGTTATCTAATAGGAACATTTGCATGTTTGGCGAGAAAAAATCAATTCTGCCAAGAAAAACAAAATTGTGAGATTGTTGTCCTAGAAATATCCAGAGGCAAACATCTATTTACACAAATCCAAAAACAGAAAAGTGCTTGAGGAACCCCCCAAAAAATAACCATCTGTTGGGAAAACAGTTTCTTCTCTTCAGACAAAAAATATTTTTTCTCTCAAAATTCTTTCTTCAGCATGCATAGTCAAAATTACACACATTAATATCCTTGCAAGCCAAGATGCGTTCATCAGTCACTTCTGAGTTAATTTCTTCCCAGAGGATGTGAATTTTGTCTCAATAAATCTCACAGAATAGCCAACATGAGCTGAAGCAACCCTTTACTACGGCAGGAAAGAGTTCTCACTGAGACTTTCCACAAAACAATTCTGCCAAGAGGAGTGGGAGTGGCCTGAGGGAATGTTTGTGTGTGAGAAACAGGGAGGGGGAGGAGCTAAGAAAGCCAGCTGGCCAATAGAATGCCAAGGAGAGGAGAGAGGAGGGGCCGTGTCAGATGTAGTAACCTCTTTGCTTCAGGCTGTACATTTTTCTCACTCATGATCGAAGAGCTGTGAGATTTATATGCTTCTCCTAAGACTGTCATTACACCCCTCCCCCTTCCAGGTCAACCTAGATTTCATGTCTCTCCAGAAATTTTGCAAAAACACCATTTATACTGCAGTGATAGCTGCTGTTGTCAATTTCCTGAAGACCCTGAGGTGCTTAATGCCTGAACAAGACACTTCAGCTTCCACAAAGGTTTTCATATCATTGCGAAACCCCAAAAAAAGTAGCATGAAAAGCAGAGGTTTTTTGTTTGTTTGTTTCATGAGGTGGGAGTAAGAGATCAAAACAGTGGGAGTTGGAGAAAAATATAGGATGGAGAGATAAAGAAAGGTTGAGAGAGAATCACAGAGGCCCCCATTGTGCACAAGTCATTTTATGGTGTTAGTGTTGAGGCATGGCCAAGGACAACGCCTCAGTCTTCCTTCTCTCCCTCATACTCGCACTCTCACGGGGTGAACGAACTCTAGTTAACTTCCTGCGCTGGAGGAAGGGGGGGCGTTGAGGGGATGCCAAATGGGTGAATCATCTCTGTTTCTGGCCTCACCGCCAATCCCCTCTCAAGCAAAACATCTGAGGCCACTACTGAGGCAGACTCATTGTTCAGCTCAGGAGCAAGACACTCGGTAGAACCATCTCATAGCATTTGTTTTGGAAGCTCTAAGAAAGTCCCTTATTTGAAACATTTTGGTACTATGTCGGGTTGTCACTTGATGCCAAATGTCAAGGCTGGGTCAATATCGGTAAATTTGAGCAAAGTAATGGAATTGAAATGTATTTCAATTGAAACAGTGACTAAAATGTAACCAGCTTTGGTCGTTAGAGATGTTGGAGGATGAGTTCGGTTATTCTCAAGGTTTTCCTTCTGTTGGCTTAACATGGAGTTTTTTTCCCCCTGCGACAGGCAAGGCAAGTTTGTAAAATGTGTAAAATGGATTGTAAAATGTGCCACATAAATAAAAATGACTTGACTTGACCCTCCTCGCAACCACACGGGATGTGATTATTTACAGTCCTGTGGCTGCATTTTCTTCACTGACGCCATACTGGAATGGACATTTGAAGAGTGTTTACAGCTGACATCTTACAGCTTGCGGTCATCTGTCCACCCAGGAAAAACAAAAATGAGCAAAGTTTAATATTTTCTGATAAACTCACAATTGGAGAGAGTCCCAGCATCATTGTTTCCTGCTGATCTTTATAAACAGGCACTGTTATCTGCACACAGATGCTGGTGTCCACGCGTCCTGTTTTCTTCTGTTTATGGAGACATGCAGAAGCTTCATGCCCATTCAGACTGCCCTTGTATCTGTCTTACATTTTTGAGCCAAATTTGAGCCATCATCCATTCACATGTCAAAACACGGTCAGTTCAACTGACTCGAGTGCAGATCATTTGCTTCAAATTGAAAATGTATGTTTTCACTTTATTTTATCAGTGGAATTCAGGCAATGAAAATGCATTAAATAAAACAATATAATATAATATAATAAAAACTGAAGAAAAAAAATTGCCTGTGAATAACTGTAAAATACTGTGCATTATATAAACATTCAGTTTTGCTTTTAAAGTGATTCTGGGGGGGAGGGGGATGTATTTTTAATGTAAGGGTCATTGACGTATAAGAATTTTCAACAGGCCGATTTTAAAATACAAAAAAATATAATATCTACTGTAACTGTTCAAACATTAAGAATGTTGTGTACACATAAATTCATATTAAAATGTAAAATTAAGTGATTTTAGTGTTTTTTCATCCAGATGAATTGGCGTAGCCTTAAAAAATGTCATGTGGTGCGACCATGATTTATATTCAAATTAAATAATTTCTTTAACATGCTTAACATTTTTTAAAAATGTTCTCAGTAATTAAAGTGTTTAGAAAAATATTTCCATTTAATTTGTTTTTGTAAATAATGATCTCTTATTTTTGTTCTATAATTTCAGTTACCTTCTTAAATGTAGTTAACAGACTTATTTTTCCTGCAAATTGCATAAAACTGATAAAAATGTTTTAAAAATACCATTCACTGAAGCATAATGTAGCAGTGATTCATATTTCAACCACAGAAATTAGATATTTTATTTTTATTTTAATACAGTTATTGCTATTATTGGTTCCATATGATGAGTGGTCCCTCCAAATGACAAAAAGACCTTATATCATTAAAAATCTATTTAAAGAGACGTGTGAAAAGTGCAGCACATGGCATTAACTGCAGGCATTTCTTTAGCCCCAGTTATTTCTGTACTTTGCCCAATATTGGCTGCTCAATTGACCCTTTCGCCGGGAGTTTGACTAACAAGCAGTCTGACATAATATAACACCGAAAAAACAAACCAGACAGGAGAGTAAATTAACGTTGGTGGACTTGAACTTGAAAAATGGTGTGTATTGACATCTTTATACTGTTGAAACAAGATACCTTCTGACCTTCATGAATGTTTATTTTGTGCTATGACTAGTAAAGATGAAGAGATTATTGGTTCATGTGCCGCTTGAACTGAGGCACTACGGCGATCTGTCACGACATGTTAAAGAGCCACAAAACAGTATTTGTTGTTTGAATTTCTAAAGAAAAATGACAAAATGTGAACACTGAGACTTTGTTTCATATTAAAAGTAACCAGCTCTGTCTTGCCTGTCAGTGTACTCTTTGCTCAGCGATTTTTTAATGCGTGAGAACATGATGCGTGGCATAAAAGTGCCATGGTTTGTCGGACGTAGCAACAGTAACTAAGGGGGGTGGGTCTTTGCAAAAGGTCAATTTAGAGTAGGGGGAGGTTGCTGGCTCAGGTTCTGAGATGACAACATTAACATCTTTCTTATAGTAGAAAATAACATCTGGAGTTTGTGCTAAACTGCAGGGTCAGAATTAACATACTGCCTATGGTGAGCGTTTATTTTACTTTGCTTGGCAGTATAATCTGGTAGAATAGATTAAAATAGTTATTAATAAATAAATAATAAATTACTAATAAATGCATAATTACCAAATGCTCTGAATTATTACTATTATTATTTTTGCATTTTTTCAAATATTGTACAAAGATTAAACATAAACAGTCTGAAATGAACCAAATTGCATAAAAATATATTCCAAATTATACTAAAATAAAGTATTTTATGTATATAAACCATAAATTGAATATAAAAGCAAAAAAAACTGCCAAATCTGGGACAAATATCTATAATAGAAAACACTCTGCAGTGGTCGCACCACATGATATTTTCAAATTCAGTCGAAATTTACAAGCACAGAATTGGTCACCTAAATAAAACAAGCTTCCCCCAAAAGGTCACTATGAAATAATTGCAGAAATAACTTATTCATTGTTTTTTTGAGGTCATACCACATGATATCCAAATGTGGTAACTACATACTAGCCGTTAAAAAGATTATTTTTTTCCAAATTTGAAAGAGACTTACAAACCTGCCTGATGCTTCCATGGGTGCTTGGCAAATTTGTATATGATGCAAAGTCTTATCTTTGAATGGATTTCAACATAAAAGTCCCAAAATGGTAGTTTCTTGATGGTCGCACCACATGATATTTCATAAAATGGAAATCATCAGACAAAGTTTGTTTGTATATTATGACAGAAATATAAATACAAATGCTTTGCAATTTATATTTGCAATTTTCTTTAAAAAAAAAAGTTATGGCCGGACGGTCACACCACATGTTATTTTGACACTTTGAATAACAGAAAAATTACAAATAACTAAAGTTTTTTGAAATGTTAAAGTGAATTCATACATGGGAGAGGCCCTTCATATATATGGCATCTTTTTTATGCATTTAAACCAATTTTTAACTGAAAAAATGCAATCGGACAGATAATTTAGGCGTCACGTCATTGACCCGTAAATATAAAATTTAAGGATAATATGTAGACAATATGAGAACTTCTCTTAAGTTTCCTGCTTCTCAGATTTTTCTCTTAAGAGGAAAAAAAAAGGGAATCTGAGTTTCAGGAGAGACCTCAAAATCTCATGTGAACTGGAATGTTTTTCATCAAATTCCTCCAGAACCAAATTAGCTATACTATGCATTTATAGCCTGATCCATGACAGAAACAGAAACACTGTTTATTTGAGAGAAAGAACACTGCAGTCTTTGTTCTGCTGTTCTGCAGTGCACTTTCATCGAAATGGCCCAGAGGTTATGACCGACCATAACACATTGACAAAACATCACAAAGGCACTTGTAAAACGATGAAAAATATCATTAAGAGCTGGCTGACCCAAAGAAAAAAAATAAAAATCAATACTTTCCCACAGGAAAAGAAATGCTGCGAAATGCCAGGTCAAACATCCAGCCTTGCAGGCGAAAGAGTAATCTTTTCCAACATGAAATGCCTGTGAAAGCAGTTTAACTCAAACAACACTGGGAGGCGACAAGCTTCAGATTCACATGATTCTCATCATCCTACAACTGATAAAGCCTTGTGGATGAGCAACAAAATAGTATTTAAAGCATGGGCGTCAGAACCATTGTATATGGGTACCCACCCACTTTTGAAGACCAATGATATTGGACCCACCCACTTTTACCATCTCAATTCATTCCACATGACGAATGCCCTAATAAATTAAACTCCATTTAGCTACAGCCTTGAATTCCACGCTGCTGGTCCCTTAAATCCATTCCACTTGGCTCATTTAGAGTCCATTTAAATTAAACTCCATTCCGTGTTTTCAGTTCTTGAGCCTGCTGCACTCCCACGACACAGCAAAGTGAAAGGAAAAGAACAATTTTGGCAAAAGGCGGACACGAACTCAGGCCGCTTGCGTCAAAATAAATGCTACGCGCAGTCGCGCATTATCATTTACAGAAATTACATACTACAGAAAATGGCATATACTCCAGTAATTTTTTTTCTGGGGGAGGACCCACCCACATTTATTTTGCTTCTGACGCCCATGATTCAAAGGGGTGGTTGACTGTTTTTTTTTTTTCTAGGCTTGATTGTGTTCGTGGGGTGCAGTCAAACATGTGTTCATGCTTCGTTTTTTCAAAAAACGCATTATAGTGAAACTTTAATGATGTATAGTGATTAAAGCGACGTTAAAATTAAATGTTTGCGGCCACATGAAGCTGTTAGAAAGCATATAGATTGAGGATTTTCTAGAAGCAGGGATAAAATAACATTTTGTGTGCCCACCTTAACAAAATGATAGCTGAAATGTGGTACTTTATTTACTAAAATGAGTTTAATCTTACCATATCCAAAAAAAGTTTTTTAATTAAAATATTCATATTAATCAAGTATTTATTGACTTTTAATTCACCTTATTTCGAAATGTAGAAACTGTATTACGTGCTTTCAAATGTCCTTTAGTTATGATTATTTCATTTATTCACTATACTATTTATTACTAATGTCTCATTTCAGTTTTAGTTAGGCTCTAGATTTTTATTTATTCCAGTTTATATGAAAATGTTCATGTAGCGTGGATTAAAATTCATATACAGAGTAAATCCTTTTCACTGAACATGTTAAAAATAAGTCTGAAAAAGTTGTTGGAAGCATGGTGGTGACGTTGAAGGCGAGCGACCGTGGTGCTGTAGTTCGTTTATAGCCTAAAGGCTGGAATACACTACACGACTTTTAAAATCTGAACAGATTTTTAAAACACTAGGCATCATACACTTACCGACTTTGTAAATAGTGACAAAGGAAAACTGGGCATCATACACTACGCGATTGAAGATCATACACTACCAGACTTTATAGTTGTGTTCCAATCACAACAAACTCACGCAAAAACGTGCGCCTTGTTGCTAGGAGACGGATGACAAATGAAAACATACGTGTTCTAAAATCAGCTGAAAACATCAAACATGTTTGATATCCTCCGACTGGATAGAATCAAAGTCTGAAGCTAAAAAATCGGAGTCTGTGACCATCATACACTACGCGGTTTTCTGTGGAATCTCTCAGCTGTAATCTGCAGACTGGCTCCGACTTTCCTCAACTAGCATCAACTTGTTCAGACTGTAAAATCGGGGGAAAATTGGGGCAAAAATCGCGTAGTGTATTCTAGGCTTTAGTTTAGCTTTTAAGTTCTGGCGCTTGTATTTAGGCTTCAAAATTAATAAAAGTTATATTATTTTGTTAAGATTATCTTGATGGACAAAATGTGTAAATTTCATGAACTATGAACTAATCCAAAAGCCTATGGAAAAATCCTATTGGCTTTTTGTCGAGGGAACCAGTTTCATGCTAACAGCCAATCCGCATACAAAGTGACATCAATTTTATTAAAATAATAATAATAAAAACAGATTCATATCTTAATACCTTTGTATCAAACTGTAACAAAAAACCTACAGGGAACCACGGTTACATTTTGACTGAGTGTGAAAAAATACAACTGAAGTAAAGCAATTAATGCAACTGTTGCTTTATTGTAAAGTGTTATTCTAACAGTCAAAATAATATTCAAAATCACGTTATTATTTCTCTCGCTCTCAGATTGTTTTCACATTCCAGACTCAGATAGCCAAAGAAAAAGCATTAAATATAAATCTCACTCTCTCGGCTGCTTCATATTAGCGGTCGGCAGTGCAGCAGAAACATTCCCTTCATATTATTGATACTACAATTAATATAGCAAAACTCTTGCTTAATTCAATTCAATTAATATTCGATTGTATAAAATGCAAGTGCATATATTACGTGACCAAAACTTCACTAGTTCTAGCGTGTCACACATGGACATTTGAGCTTACTGTATCACTGTGCGTTGATCAGTTGTAAATAAAGGTTCAAATTAAATCTGAATTCATGAATGATGCACTCACCTGTCGATCTCTTAATTCTCTAAAAAGATCAGGATGAGCAAGCGACAAATTCTTAAAAAGATTTGATGTGTTACCTCCAGTGGCAACACATGATTTATAGCAACACTTGCATACAGGTGCAGTAAGGTCAGCTCATTCACCTTTGTCATCTGTTTTGTATGCAAAGTAATGCCATATTTCACTTCTACTCTTCTTTTTATTTATTAATTTCGGGTGCATTGATAGAGTTTCATCTGTTTGATCCATAGCCTTGTTCTGTTATCACATTTACCGGTTGCGCAGCAATTTGGGAAGCACTGCCACCTACAGGTGCTTTTCGCAACAGCAGCGTATGAAATACTGAATTGAGCAAAATTATGATATCGTACTAGGGCTGGGCGATATATCGCATGCGATATGCATGCGCATCTCGTCAGTAAATCATCTGTTTTCAAATTGAGCGGCATTTAATACGCAGAGCCGTAGATCACTGACAAGCTACGCAATATCGCATTCATTATCGCAGATTAATCGCCTTCGATAATGAACGCGATATTGCCTAGCTTGTAAGTGAACTACGGCTCTGTGTATTAAATGCCGCTCCATTTGAAAACAGGTGATGGAGATTTACCGCTAATCAAGGAACCGGCTTTACTGACGAGATGCGCATGCATATCGCATGAGATATATCACCCAGCCCTATATCGTACTGTTTGAAATATAATATATACTGGTATTTTTCCAGTACCGGTATCGCACATCCCTATATTGTAAACAATGACGTCGTCAATATTGCTTATCAATGTGAAGAGGATAGCGCAGAACCTGTGCAAGCATGGCTCTTAATGGTATGTTTTGTTCGTTTGTTGTTGGTTCATACTTTTAGATACGCTGTTATTTGTAAGTGCTACTGCTTCTGTTAGCTTTTAATATACGGTTTTATCCTGATTAAAGCTTTAATGCAGCACAGCAACCGCACGTGCGTCCACGTCCATGTATAATGCTTCTCATTGCTATGTGAAAATAAGTGTATAATTGAAACAGTTTGTGGGAGCTGATCTGACGATCTGAATGAGAGAGAGAGAGATGCAGAGCATGTGCAGAGCAGGAGACGCGAGGAACAGTATTAAGAACTGCTGCTTTAGAACATATGATTTTGAAACTTGTGAATCCATTAGAATCGTTAGAAGACAGAATCACGATTTTTACGTGCACCCCTAGTTTTCTCTTCCTCTTCTCTAAAAGCAGCATAACATGGCCTCGCCCCTTCGTTACATGTTCCCGAGGGCGGGGTTTATCTGGGTTCGTGACGTAACAGACCCGGGAAGTAACTCATTGTAGTCCCTACGAGCCGTTTTTGTAGGCATTAAACTGCCGGAGTTTTAAAAGATGATATCTCCGTTTGCATTGAACTTTCAGCGCCGCAACTTTGCAGATATTGTTTATGCTCAAACAGTTACATTACACACTAACTAACGTTAAAAAAGTGAAATCACAATCAGCCACCCCTTTAAATAAAAAAAAACAGCGTCCATTTCCTAAAGAATGACACCAATACCATACAAACACACAACACAACATTCAGTATCAAAAATCACTGATACGAGCAGAACATAATGAAGAATAAAAAAACAGACTTACGTTATACCAGCTTTGACTCTTCTGTGAGTTTAAAGAATCCGATTTTGATGTTGAAAGAAATGAGAGAGGAACAGAGAAACATTAGAGTGAGTTTTTAAGGGAATATACAAACATTTGGATTAGACTATGTAGGCCTACATATTATACACACACCACAGGGTTTAATTCAAAATCTGCAGGTATACCTGTGTTTTCCATAAAGATTCTTATCTATCTATCTATCTATCTATCAAAAAATGTTTGATCAGCACAGGTATACATGCAATTCATTTGAGTATACCATAAAACAAAGGATTATGGGAAAGCTCTGTTTGTGTATGGGATTTCGTCTGTGCTTGTATCACGTCTCATACACAAAGCTACCACAAGGGGGCAGTCTTTACACTAAATCAAAGCATTTCTTTCAAATGTTGCAAAACGTAATAAACATTTTATAGAGGACTGATCTACAAAACCACAACTACTTCAAATTAGTCTTAGCAGCGATTATGATACAGTTTTATGATACATATACACAAATAAAGACCTAAGAGAAATATCTGCAAAACTCTCTTTCTCTGACTCCAAACAACAGCAGAATGGAGACAGAAAAGCATTGGGACTCTACAGTTCTCTACTGCAGACTCTTCTCACAGGATGGGGCAGGACTCAAGAGCACAAATATTAATTTCTTACTTTAATCAGGTTTAATCTGTCATACTGGAGAGAAAGTTCATCAAGAGTAAGAGGTCAGGTGTGAGATGTTTTACTATATATATATATATATATATATGTTTTTCTGCCTCTGCGACATGAGTAATGCTTCTCTATATGGCGTGGGTAACTAAAACTGCTTTGGTGTGATGCTGCATCGGATTGTTATCAAGATTACATTTTTTTCACAGTTTATCAGACACAGTTCATAACATTCAACTTGGCATTACTAGCTAGTTTAGCACAGGGTTTGTTTAGCATGCACTAGGTTAACTTAGCACAGACAGGTGAAGCAGAGCATAATGGGATGGCTCACAGGCAGGGTGGAGGTACAGTAGAGCAGAAAAGAGTGATGCTTACTTTAGACAGTCTCTTGTGTGACTAGCATGCATGAGAGGAAGAACAGATATCAGAAAACAAACAAAAACAGAACTGTATGAACAAGTGCAGAGAAATGAAAAGAAAAAAACAAAAACAAAACAAAAAAACACTGTTGGGTTGCAAAGCTTCTCCACATAGCAGAAGAGATGTTCTGTGATTAACTCCTGTACATGAAGTGCTGATGAATATGAAATGATTATGCAACGATTACTGACTTCAGACCAGAATGAAATGTGCCTCACTTTTTGACGGGCATAAAGTATTTCTCAAATGATTTCAATTTGTGAAACATACTTTTTTATAAAATACATTGTTCTTCTTGAAGAGGAGAACTCAACCTTTTACCTTGCAAATGAAATCCTTCAACAGATGCAATGACATGAAATGAAAGCAAGAGTATCAAAATCTACTTTGCTGCCTCGTTGTCTACATCTTTAGAAGCAAAATATTAAGTTCAAAAATATATTAGGGATGCACGATATTGGAAATCTGATGTGCCGATAATTTTAAACTCATTTTGGCCGACAGCTGATGCCGATACATTTTCTTTTGTTTGGAAACAACACCAAGTCTCTCCTGTGCAGAGATTATGCATAAATTATTTTTGTTTATTTTGAGCAAAAACTTACTTGTTAGAACTAAATAAACATTATTAAAGTTCTTTTTATAATGAGAGTACATTGAATGCTTTGAAAATAGCTAAAAAAATAAATAAATAATAATAATTGTTAGGCATATGCAGCAACCTTAACATTTTAATTGTAGATTTAACATTTGTAGATGGTCTAAAAATTTTTAGACTTTTTTGTATGTAAGTTTTCATAATGATACATCTGAAAAGAAAAAATACACATTTATGAAATAAATAAATATATATATATATATATATATATATAAAACTATGTAATTTACAAGCCTCATGTTTATATATAAAAGGAGAATGATAATAAATTAATAGATTATCATTAAATATAATTTGATTTAATGTAATTTTATTTCATATTTAATTTTTTTTATTCATAATAAATATTAGAAACTCATCTTATCCTTACCTTATCCACAGTGAATATGCTGCTAAAATAATATGATGCCTAAAAATGTTTTCTAGGTAGGCAGCTCACTGGGTTTTGAAGTCAGTTTACTGGAAAGCTAAACTGTTGACTTTGTTATCATATAAGATCATGTGGATAATCATCGCTATGGGTATAAATCATCTACAATTTTATAATATGACTGAGAATTGATTTTAAAACCTGCACTGATATGGAATTTGATCCCAAGTGTGCAAGACATGCAGTATATGAAAACGGAGAGAGCGGAAGTACAGTATGCACAATCACACACGTTTACCTTGGAGTTTTTCCCTCCGGGGCGGGTGGTGTGAAGCGACTGGCTGTAGGTGCGCTGGACGGCTTGTTCCGGGGTGGAGGGGGATTTATCAGAGGAATGATCAGAGCTCTTTTCCACCATGTTCTCTCCCTCTGGACTCTGGGGCGTTGGGGAGCGCGAGCGTTTACGCAGGACAGGTGAGCAGGCCGGCGAGCTGCGGTTCGAGTTACTGGCAGTGCTACAGAAACAAGAAAAATATCCTGTAAAAACAGATTCTGTACTTCCAAAGGAATACAAATGTTTGTTGGATGATGGCCGGACACTTTGAGCACACGAGTTCCAGACACACTGATCTGCAGTGCTAAGATGAAGGTTCGAGTTTTCTATAAACCAGCAAAATGCTTAATAAACTAAACGTCTTTATGAAAATGTGAAAATGCAAAAGGTTTCTGAAAAGTTAGGTTCACGTAAATAAAAAGCCACTGGCTCAGTTTAAAACAAACAACAGAAGTCAACCACCGAAACAAACATGTGCACTCACTGGCCTTTCACCTCTGCCCTGTTAGCTTCTAGGAATGTATTCATACTGACATCTCACATCTCTGACCAAAACACAGCAGCGGGGGTCACATCGAAAAGTGCCGCAGTTCTGCTGGGAACTTCCACATCACTGATAATATCACATTGTCTTTAGAAGAAATTATGAATGCAAATTCATATGGTGTTTTTTAGATCAGAAAAACAAGATTGGTTAAAATACAGGAACTAAACATCTGATAATCTCTCTGAAGCACAAAACTGAGAAATTAAACAGAGAGCAATAAAGAGATCTTTACTTTAGTCTCATGCTTCTCATGTTCTTCTCCTGAGACCATAAATTAAAATCCAACAAGTTCAAAACACACGGTTAGATTTTTCAATCAATTCTATCTGCAATCAAAAATCTCAGTATGAACATACATCTCTAAAATTTCCAGTATCAAATGAATGAATGAGTCATACTGCACGGTAATTTTGTTATTGCCTCTTTTATTTCTTCAAAGGGCTTTTCGGCAAAACATCTCAGGCAAAGTTGATACTTAGAATAAAGCGTCACTGAGAACTCCATTAATTCTTCTAGGCTAATGAAGAGTAACCTCTAGACGATAAAGTCATCTTCTGGGAAGAACCATCAGAATGACACTCACTAGCTGACCTCAAACACACAGAATCTCTTAAATCAGGCAATTTGCTTATGAAGGTCAAGATGATGTAGATAATGCAGAAAATGAAAAGCAACCACTCCATCTTATCTGTGTCTCAATCTCTCTATGCAGCAATCCTCCATCTTCCTGCTGTCAGCCCTTCATCTGTCCCTCAGAAAGGGCACCAAGCTCTATCTTAATTATTAATGTTCTGTACCTGAGCTAAGAGCTGCCCGTCTGGAAAAACAAACACAGTGTGACAAAAGAGAGATAAAGGGAGAGAGAGAGAGAGAGCTAGCAGATAAAATACAGCAACTCATAAAACACCTCACAATCTCTCTGGGTTCGTGATATCAGCCTAATGCACTTGTGATTTTGCCCATGCAGCAACACTCAAGCACTCAAGGAGCCGTTCCCTCCCATGTGTTTTAGAAGGTTCTGACAGTGAATAAATCACTGCAGATGAAACCTTCACAGAAACAGTGGCATAAAATTACAGTTGCATAGACCTACATCTGTCATGCTGTCAGGAATCTGTTAGATCAGCTGCTTAAATGTTTTCTTTTACAAAGTGAGGAAGGGAAGCACGGCTCTGGCAAATGAACTACTAAGTTGCTGATTTTAAATTCCATAATAAAAGTCTAAATAAGTAGTCTAAATACTAAAATAAATCATTTTAAATGCCATAAGTGAATTCAAGCATTAAAACTTTATAATGTACAGTCTTAAAACTGTGATATTTAGATAATAGCAAGACATGTCAAATGTAAAAACATGCTAAACAAGCATGCACAATTCAATATTAACTGATAAATTTAAAAATATATATTATTAGTCTATATCGTTCCAATATATTGTGCACCCATACATACTGCCATGCTACTCACCAGGATTACTATAGTTAACTAAAGAACAATTAAAAATTACCTAAAATAAAAGAAACATTAACTATAATAATATAAAATATACAAACACATATTTCAGCTAGTTGACAAGGCAACATGAATAATTGAAACTAAAAATGAATACACATAACATAATGAAAACACACCACGTAATTACTAAAATGTTAAAAATTTCATCGCAATAACTGCACTGTATATTACATTCTCCTTTTGTACTCATCTTCATATTTTATTATTATTATTATTATGTAATCCTGTCTTATAAATCTGAGCTATGTGTGTACCTTTTTTTTGACGGTTCCTTTTATATTTATGCTATAATTACAATTCAATAAACATAATTATAAAAGTATGCAAATAAAAACTCAAATTCAAAATATTAATAAAAAACTATATCTTGATTATACTAAAATAAAACCACTACCCACTAATTGTGCACTATAGTACATATATTGTGCAAAGTGCATGAATTAAATAAAAGCTAGTAATCCATTTAAAACAACTCTTTTACAAAAGCCTCGTCCATCATGCCCAGCATCTGATGTTAGCGTAAGCTTCAAGCACACACGTGCCAAAGAGATTCTCTCTCTTCACGCCTATAAAGTGCTAAAAGGTATTTTCAAACACTCTATAGAAAAAAGCTGGTGTTGTGGGCGGCCGTACAGCTCTCCTCACCTCTCACATGTCATATCGGTGCTCGTAAGGGGCCTAATGACAGGCCACAGAGGCGTCTTCACATGTGTATGTGTGAATGCAGTTTTCTCACTTCTGCTTAAATGTTGAGACCAAAAAACCCACACACATGGTCTAAGACATTTTCTCAAACCAAACCATTTATCTACATATCCATTTGGTGGATATGTAGATATATGATATGATATGGATATATAGCCCACATCACGGAAAGCAAAAAGCAGTGATAAACATCTTTCTCACACTCGTTGAAGGGGTGAAAACACTCCTATGTGATGCAAAAAACGCTCGCTGCATGCAGCAAATGCGATGCATTGCCCTGATCAAATGGCGCATATCAGATACTCTTCTAAAAACATCCAGCTCACAGATGCTTTTGCCACTTTGCAATATATAATAGAGTAATTGATAAAAAGAACTGCTTGGAATTGGATGAAAAATGGTTTTATTTGCTGGTAATGTCAAAGAAGTTACTCTATTAAATATTGCAAGCATCTGTGAGAACTAAAATACTGGAAATTGTTGCTAATGGACATGTCAAGTGTGACTGCCCATCATGCAAATGCAAAAACAACGACTTCTCTTCATGATTTTCATGCAAAAATCACACACGGACAAACCTGGTGGCCATGAGGGGCTACGGAAAAGCGTTGGGCTCTGCTTCATTCATTCAGTGCGGCTGCGGTGTGAGGATGGAGTGATGTGACGAGAGAGGAGGAAAAGAGGAGGCGGAGCTTATCACCTCTGAATCCAGCATCCCTGTTCTTTCAAGCAAGCTTTCTCATTTTTTCGCTCTTCTGCATGGCCGTTTCTTCTGAGGTCCCATTACTCATTCACTATCATTAAGTCAGGGTCAGCGGGGGCAGGAGGACGGTGAGCTGGCGTGAAAAACGGCTGCTGTGCGGCGCAGTGTGGCGGCTGGGGTTGATTTAATATTCATGGGTTTCTTGAATGAAGCCGCTCACGTCAGCAGCCTGAACGTCAACAAGCCAGTCTCTGGCTCTCTACCCCTCCCCCTGTCCAATCACACCACTCCCCTCTCTCACTCTTACTCGCTCTCTCTCTGTCCGCTCCTGTGATGCGTATGCCAGCATATTCTGCACACACATATATTCTGGACTGTATATTACCATTGCATAGTGCAAGATGCCTCAAATCCTGTGCCTTGTTGAAGAGCAATGTGCTGGTATTTTTCTTAACAATGATACTTACAGTTTTTTGGTGGATGATAAAAGAGGCAAAAATATGGATTCCTGTGATGACAAAGTTGAATTTTCAGCAGCCATTCACTACTCCAGTCTTCATTGTCACATGATCCTTCAGAAATCATTCTAATATGCTGATTTGTTGTTCAGTTATTATCAAATATAACTGGTGCTCAGTTACTTAGTTTTTGTATACTAATTTTTGTGAAAACAATAATACATTCTTTGATGAATAGAAACTTGAAAACAGCCTTTATTTAAAATAGAAATATTTAGCAAAATCTTTTTTTAACACTGATAATAAGAATTTCAGAAGCATCATGTGACACTGAAGACTGGAGTAATGATGCTGAAAATTCAACTTTGCACCACAGGAATAAATTACACTTCAAAATATATTAAAATAGAAAACGGTTATTTTAAACTGCAATACTATTTCACAATATTACTATTTTTTACTGTATTTTTGATCAAATTAGATCCAGCCTTGGTGAGACTTTCAAAAACATTAAAAATTTTAATTAATCTAAAAATGTAACTGTATTGATTGTATATGCATATTAGACCAGAGTCAAAATCAGGTTATGATTAGATGAGTGTCTAATAAGATCAGAACAGTCTGTTTAAACTGTCTTCTGTCCAGTTTAAGGTGATAATATTGCATCAGATCATGATTCAGTTAGATCCCTCAAATCAGATCAAAATGAAATCAGATGAAAATTAAATACAAATTTGAGTAAAATCAGTGCAAAATCAGATCAGCTGTATACATCTACATTAAATTAGGGTCTAGCATCACAGATATCAAATATGAGTCACATCAGATTGTAATCATAATTCAAGAATAATCAGACGATTCGCAATCACAACATAGCAGAAACAGAGAGACAAAAAAAAGACCTAGATCAAATCAACCAAGATCAAATCAAACCATGAATGTGTGAATCAAATCAAACTAGTCTATAGTCTAATCTACACTGAATCAGAGATTGAGAAAGAGAGAGAGACAGCGCATATCTGCTTTAAATAGGCCTGTAATCTGCTCAGTCAGGGCAGTGTAATACATGGCAATGCTTTTCAGCTGGGCTACTGCAAAACAAATCACCATAGAGAATAAAACACAAACATAACTGGAACAAACAGCCCAGCTTTACTGTAAGAAAAGCTTTATAACAAACCGTATGTCGGCCTATACTGTGAAAAGCATGAAACATTTTGTATGCATACAATTCCCAGCAGACCTACTATTGTATAACTGCCAAAATGTACAGTATACATCACAACACCCTGCTTGGAATAACTTATCCCACAATGCAATGCACCTGACCTCTATTTCCCATGAGATAAATGAACTATTAAGAATCAACCATAATACAAATGTCTTTTTATTTGTCCTAATATTTGATCCAACTGCAAAAATACATTTTACAAGTGCTGTATGTAGTTTTTTTGTCTTACTAGAGCATAAAAAAGCATAAAAAAAGTGTTTGCAGATATTTAGGAAACATGCTAAGTTCACATACATCTTCCATTTCAGAATGTCTGTTTTTGTTTTGGTCTGTGTGATTCCGCCCACTGACAGTTTACCCAATAGGGTTTTGACACCCCTGGTTGCCAGTTGGTGGGAAAAACAGCGTATTGCAGCCATAGAAGCTTTCAATCAAACTGGGTAAGAGATCGCAGATTCTACCCAGAAAAAAGAAAAAGAAAAAGAAAAAATAATTAAATAAATAAAAGCCTCGGCATCAATCTAAAAAGCTCTGTAACCAGAGGAATATTAAAATGTGGATAAATCAACTCATCAACTTCTCTCCTTCACTCTCAGCTGTCACTGGGGTGGTACCTTTTCAAAAGGTACAGTTTTGTACTTATTAGGTTCAAATATGTACACTTTAAGTACTAATATGTACCTTTAAGGTACCAAAATGGACCCTTTAGGTACAAACATGTACCTTTTGAAAAGGTACCGCCCCAGTGACAGATTTTGTACCTTTATTTCTGAGAGTGTCCCATTGTCAATCGCTTGTCCTCATCCGTGTGTGAATATACAATATTACGTACTGCACCTTTTACTAAGGTTAACAACTTTTGGACTGTCAACATCTGTCAAAACATAATGTAGCATACCACCATCAGATATGTTTTTCATTCCATACTACATACACACAGTATTTTTAACAGTATGCAGTCTATACTGTGCAGTATAACTGAAAATCACTAGCATTCTTCGACTGTGACAGGCTACACTAGAGCGGGAGCTGGTCATGTGACCACATCTGCCTTAGGAAGTACATCCTCTTTATACTGTATTCTACTAAACAGACACTATAAATCTGGATTATCAAACAGGATTATTTTTTAAAAATCATATAAAAGTAAACAAATTGGCAAGAAGAGTAGTAAATCTCTGATGAGCTTTCATAAGGGACTCGTAATTGTATATCAACATGTCTCTTGGATTTCGCTGCAGTAAACACACACAGATGCACACAGTGAGAGCTCCGATCCAAGGACACACTCTGCAGTGCTCATTTAACAACGCTGGGAGCGAGAGTCCCACCGGAGGACACAGCAGCACACAGATGCTGAGACTGTCCACACTACTACCGCAGAGCGGCTTACGAGCAGAAATCTCTACAGATACACCAGTAAACGGAAAAACTGAAGATAAACCACCTACAAAAAATACGCAGTCATTCCATGTTTTTATAACACATATTATGGTAATATCTTGTCTCTTTTGACATGTTCTATGGTAATTGTTTTTGCTTATTGTTAACAAAAGAGCAGGCGTAGCTATTATAACTTGAATGTGCGCGCCTTACCAATTTTATTGGTTAGTCAGTAAACGTGGATCGTAGTTGCAAACACACTGTGCGATGGTCATGCTGAATTTCTGACACTCCCAGAAAATTATCGTAGACTTTCTTTGGTCGCAAGACCGTGACAACGGCCGTCTTTGAACCTCTTTCACTGTATGACACCGGACCACCGATTAGGAACCATGATCACATAAATCGCCACGATTGTTTCACGATGCCAATCTTTCGTCTGGGACAGCCGAAAATCGTGCAGTGTGTTTCGGGCTTTACAGCGGCAAATTAATTATAAGTCTCACACATTCACAGAAAATACTTCTGTGTTGCAAAATAAGATGGATATGACTCAATCAATACCATGGTATATATAAGAAAACCAAGGCATTGGTCTAATTTCCATCAACTGATGATATGAGTCTAGGGTGGGACTGTTTATTTTTTGACCAATGGCAGACAGGGGGAGTGTCTGGGAAACCTCAGATCTAGTGGTCAAGCTATTTAATGGCATTTTAATGAACTAAATAATAACTAAACAAAGTTTTAATGTACATATAGGTTATTATTAATCAACAAATATTACATTTAATATAAAACTAGCAGCACATTTCTTGCAAATTCTCTTTACGATAAAGATGTCTTGATGACCTGTGTTTGAGGTTTTATCACCTTTAATTTGTCAGAAATAGTTGTTGTTTTTTTCCTGTGGAGATTTTTTTCTTTTTTCTTATGTGATTTCTAAATGTCTGAAGACAACAAGCTCAGATAAGACATCTCGACACCAAGGTCTTTATAAACAAGCTTTATCAACTGATCTGATATGGAACAGATTTGCACAATAACATAATTGCCAAACATTTGCATTTAGCATGTTTGTGACTTTAAACACACAGTACTACATTACAAATGACAAAAATGTGTCAAAGATAGAGTTGGAAGCGACTGCTTCATATTAAAAACATGACATAAATGGGCAATTTTAACCATTTTCCACATTTTTTAAATTTTATTTCACCAGTTAGCACCTTTATCACAAATGACTTGAAATGAGAAAAGAATATGAAATGATCACATGAAAACTGCACTGTCACTTCAAAGACTAATCTATTCTGAACTCAGAGCTCCAAATTAAGCTTCCACTATCCAACACTATCTAATCATTCTGCCATCTGAGAGGACACTGTTACATAATCATTAAAAGTTTAACATTAAAGTCAACCATCTCGGCCTCAGCTGTGAGACTGCCAATCGCTCGGAGCTATGGAGAATGAATTCAGTCATCAGACCAAGTCGACGCTGTTCTTGGTTGATGTAAACAAGTGGACACTAATACGTCATTGCAGATCTCTGACAGCGACAGATTCAGAGCGCATACTGCACAATGCAGGTGTTTAGAATGAGCACGGCAAGCCAAATTCTCTTTCCTACAACACTAAAATAAGATGTACACACAAATGAGCACTGCACAGAGAGGAGAGGCCCTTGACAGACCGGTTGGCATCTGCCCGTCTATCTTACCAAGCGAGCTTGAAGCCTTTCATTAGTGCAGTACAGGCTGTCCTGATCCCACAGTGTCATCTTCCCATTTCACGGGCCGCCTTTCCCAAGGCATCCCGAGCTGGATGTTAATCCGGGTGGGTTCGGGTGATCCCAAGCACAGGTGATCAGCCCGACTCAGAATGCCTCATTCTGCATGAAAGTGCCGGGCCAGCCACACTTCCACATCCTGTGTGAGAAGCGCTCATGTGCACCTCTCTGAAATGCAGTAGCCTCTCTCTCTCTCTCTTCCTGCAGATGAGGGCATGAGCGGCTCTCATCTCAATCCGGCGCTCACTGAGCATGCTCAGATCCTTCAGGCCACTCCCCCCTGCTTCCTTCCTGACTCAGAGAGATTCCTGCCCGGTCTCTCAGCTGCTCTGTGTGTGAGGGACTATGAGGCAGTCGACAGCTGGTCCTCTAATCCCTTAATACAGATGGACGGTAAACACTGCGAACAGAGTGTGCGTGTGTGTGAGGATTAGAGAAATGTATTGTTTGGTGTCTTGTTCTATTCCAGTTTGAGCTGCTATATGCCACACACACACACACTGCTGATATTATGGCAAATATCTAGTCACGTGTACAGGCCAGCAGCGCTTCCCTGATCCCATTGACACAGAGGTCACTGAAACATTCACAAGCTGTCTGAACACATAAATGTTTTTTTAATTTATTTTTTTATTTTGATATGCACTTAGGCTGTACTTGCCAGTAAAGAGCAATGGAAGTGTTCACTGCAGAGGGATGTGTCGTTCAGATGTGACTGAGTATAAATGACAAGACACCGCTGAGTCACTGTCTCCAACTATTCTTAAATACACTGACCATGATTTTGCAAAGTATGACGTGTTCCTGAATCAACATCCTTGTTGGTCCTAGAACAACATTTATACCAACCAATAAAATTTTAGGGTTCGAATTGAGTTTTTTGGGCATGAATAGTATTCTAACTTATCATTTTCCTCTTATTTTAGTGGTTAGGAAAGTTGTTTCTGTACCAACAAAATGTGTTGCTTCAAGTCCTCGACACAATCGAGTCAAATATGAACAAAAATACAAAAGGTGTAGGGATGTAATTTCTCTCATTTCTCAATGCGATATAATTCACAATGCTGATTTTCTCACTAATTTTTACAAATTATAAATGAAAGATTTAAGGACAAAATGCTGAACATTTCTTAGTGAAACTGAAACGTGTCAAATGAGAAAACTAACTGGAAATTTTAAAACAAACCCCAAATAACACAAATTAAAGAAATCTCTTCACATAAACAAACTAAGGCTTTGCCTGTGTTCTTTCCCTTTAAAATTACATACAACCACTGTATTTTAATCACAATCCAAACAATGTTTTTAATCTAAATTGAATTTTATGATTTCAAAATGTGGAGCAAAAACAGAGTGGTCTGACTTTTTGTGTAGCTATACTACATAAAACATCTGCACGAAACAAAAACAGCAAGACGGGCTAAAAATGCAAATTCACTCTGACAGCAGGTGGTGCTTATGGAACAGTGGCAATATAGTGTTTTCTTGATTACCACTGTAAGCAAAGCAGAGCTGTGCTTATGAACACTACTTTAATATGCATTATAAAGAGGTAAGGTGAAAAGAAAATGCTATCTAAACTTCTCATGTACACTCACATAAACTCCCACCCCCAACTGTATCACGATTTGTTTAACATTTCAACTGACTTAAATCATCACATATTTGTATCGATTTTCAACTGGCTAAGGGTGCACCGTTGCATCCCTAACAAGGAGTGTTTAAACTGACAGTGCAGCATCAGCATAACCAGAAGTGAATTTCAATGAGAGTTAGTGATTTGAGGCAAGACCAGGGACAGCAATTGTTGGCAATGTAACAAAATGTATGCAAATACACAGTGCAGAAACTACCACTGGAAGTACAGACAGTAAAGCGTTCGATTGTCAGCCAGTAACAAACAATAGGACTCTGACTTAATCGCTGTCAGTGTGAACACACCTACACTGAAAAGAAAGGTGTAGAAACAATTTTAATTCAGAAATTACTAGTAAATTTCACAAATTGCAAAGAAATGGCAAGTAACATATTTAATTAAATGTGAAATTCTTAAGTAGAAAGATACACATGAAAGATAAAAAGAATGAGGACACCTCTGACTACTATTTCCAAATACTATGAGACTTCTTAAATGACCAGCACACATGCCAATTTACAAAGATTGCTAAACACATTCATTACACCTCAAAAACAGCCATATAATTCCCATTTTCCAATTATGCAGAGAATGAGTCCCTGTAAAAGCATTAGCCAATCAGAGTGAGTGCATGTCACTGTGGTGCTGAATGGACAGCTCCATCACAGGCTCTGAATGTGAACACACCGCATTCTGTCTAAAGCACTATTTTATCTGGAAATAAAATGCACAATATAGGTTTGTGAGGACAAAATTAGACAAAATTAAAAATGGATAATGTTCACTCCACCTTGGGATTTAATTGCATAATGTGGCACAACCTTTATCCTTTTATAAATTCATATTCTGATTCTTATATGATCTGAGACGTGATATTTCTTGTCCCAAAGCGGGTGATGTCCAAATAAGGAATATGTTCAAATATGGAAAAATCTTTTTAAATTGTTTCGTTTCATCAACAGTGCTTCTAGAATTTCCCAGCATCAGTGGAGGTCAGTGCTGATGTGAAATATCAGTATTTCACATGTAATCGGTTGCGTCATCGGTTACACATGCTCCTTTGCCCTTGCTGGGTCTCTGGGGGTCTGAGTGAGGAAGCGCAGACGAGGATCTCTGGCTCCAGCAGGCCTGCGGAACTGGGCCATTGGAGGCTGTAGTTTATTTCTGCGGGTCCAGTCCTGCTATGTTTAGCCCCGCAGCCCCACGGCCTCCGAGAGCTGCCATATAGCCCCGCCCCTTCGGCATCACCGAGCTCACTGCCACATGGAGGCTGACAGGAGCCAGCCAATGAGAAGAAAGCGTGAGGAGTCAGGTGATGAGGTGACTGTCGGGCTCAGTTAGTGAGTGTACAGGAGAAGTGAAGTGAGGCAGCTAATCCCTGCATGCACACACACACACACACACACACATACAGAAACAAACCCAAGCACTGCACACAACCCTGACTAGCAAAAACAACATATTATTATACCACTGAAAAGATTTCAGAGGGTTAGAAGATATTACTTATTTCCAATATGAGGGCAAAATTATTCAAATGAACACTTATTTTATACAGTTTTTACTGAATATGTACACAAAAATGTATATATTATTATTGTTATTATTACGCATTGACAAGGCTGTGGGTAGAGTTTTACACTGAAGGGGGAACAACAACTGGCCAAACTGAAACAGTTATTAGCTGATGCCAAGGCAAAATACTGGCCTAATAATTGGCCTGGAATATCAGTTTGTGACTCATAACCATATAATTTTTATTTTTATTTTTTTGCACTGATTGTTGAGAAAAATAAGAGGATAATATAACTATGGCAAACTAGCTGAAAATACACTATTACTGGCAGCTAAAACTCATTCATTTAAAAAATGCATTAAAATACTAAAATATGAAATGTGTACAGTTATGATTATATAGAAAGCTCCACAGATTCACAGTACTACATTCTTATTCATAATTGTAGCTGTAAATATTATCAGATAACTTTATTAATGAATTATTGAATTGTGCTCAAAATCTATGGAAATCTGTGGAATTCAGTGTAGATTCCGTGAAGATCTACTCATACCTCACAGATTACTGAGGAGATGACTTATGATGCAAACACTGAGGTCTCTGGTGTTTTACTGAGATTCATACAGCAGCACTGGTGAATCCCACACAGGAAGGAGAACTCAATCAGTCGCTAATGACCTACTTTCACTGGCTCTATACCACTAGCGTAGCCAGAAATTTTTAAGTGGGTGGGCCTACATAAAACTGGGTGGGCCAGGTGTGTAGCATATGAAAACTGCATGTCAAATTGCCAACAAAAAATAAAGCACCAAGGTTCATTACACAGTACTTCTAAAGCATGCATTAACATTAGTAATTTGTTATATTAATGTTCATTTCAAAATTTACTAATAGGACATTATTCAAATTAAAAGTTGTATCTGTTAACATTTGCCTGAGCTGGTTAACAAAGATGAATAAACATGGTAACAAACGTATTGCTAATGTTAGTTAATGCATTAACCAACGTTAACTAAAGGAAGTTTATTAAAAAGCATTACCTCAGTCTGAAACAACGTTTAATCAAACGTCTCTGTCAGTTCACGCACATCGAGGACCGCAGAAATGTGCGCAGCTGCAAATTATGCAGTTTGTTGTGGCGACCAGGATCTAGCACACTGTTTATGTGTTTCTTTCCACAAAGGACGCATCTGTTTAGCGGATCAAACACTGTATGATAATATGATGTTTCAAACACACTTGGTTCAGAAGTTTCCGATCGATAAATCCAGCACCCTCAGGTGGTCTGTCGGGTTTCATTTGTAGACGGTTCGGATTTATTGCTAAGACTTTTACTTTTTAAAAGAATTGATCTGATTTATGTTTGCTTCACTAGGCTATTTTCAAATTAACTTCACAAACGCGCACATTTTACTATTATATCTGTACGTCGCAAACATAACATTGTGGGTGGGACTAACAGAAACGGACGAATCATCATTTTGACAAGCATATCATGCACCTATAGGAAGAGGGAAAACGACCTGTAATTGACCATGAAAACAAGCGTTTAATATTGTTAATAAATAAAGTTGCAGTGAAATAAGACGTTTATTAGTAACGTTTAATAAATTACATCCATTTGGAAAATTACAAACTTCTTATTGGGTGGGCCACAGATGAAAGTGGGTGGGCCCGGGCCCACCAAGGCCCACCCGTAGCTACGCGACTGCTCTATACGGCCCACGCTTCCAGACAAAGAACCCAAATGACTCTGAGAGTTAGTTTAATCTGCAAGTAAAGTAACTCCGTGTCCACAGACGGACAGACAGATGTCCAGACAAGACTCAGTTTACATATGGCTGAGGAAAGAGTCCATTTAACGGTAAGTCAGAAGTGCACATGAGCTTACTATGAGACTCTGTTTACAGCTCAGTGGAAAAGAAAGAGTGAGGTAGAGAGAGAGAGAGAGCGAGAGAGCAGTATCTGATTGGGGTGTTAGATAACATCAGTCTGCAGTTCTCTGATGAATCATCAGCTCTGGTAACAGAACACTGCTACTGCAGGTTTCTGTCTAATCTCATATGAAAGATGGCCTGCACATCTTTCACAGGGATCTGGCCAATTAAAGAACACAAGAACAAATGAGGCAACCAGAACATGTCGAGCACATTGACACATTATTACAAGTCAAGCAATAATGTGTTTTCACATCCTACAACAATTTTGACAGCTACCATGTTGACGGCACTGAGAAAACAGTCTGAGCTTAAATTAAAATGTGTATTTAAAAAAAAAAAAAAAATCAGTTTCCTGCTATTATCTAATATGGAATGACAGATCAAGCCGAAACTCAACACTGAACAAATCTGAACCACTTGATCTACTATAAGTTTTGATAAACAGTATGTACAGTGGCCTGATCAAGTAGGGTAAACGTACCTATTAAGCTCACCAAAATCTACATTGAGACATTTTTAGTGCACAAGATATTGGTTTCAGTACAAAAAGTTATGTTAAAATAAAATATTAATCTCTCACACAAAAATATTTAATTTTATTTTAAATGACAAAAGCATTTTAATTAAAGGAACACTCCACTTTTTGGAAATAGGCTCATTCTCCAACTCCCCAGAGTTAATAAGTTGAGTTTACTGTTTTGAATCCATTCAGCTGATCTCTGGATCTGGCGATAGCACTTTAGCATAACAGCATAGATCATTGAATCGATTAGACCAGTAGCATCGCGTTCAAAAATGACCAAGAGTTTCGATATTTGTGCCATTTAAAACTTGACTCTTCTGTAGTTATATCGCGTACTAAGACCGGCGAAAATGAAAAGTTGCGATTTTCAGGCTGATATGATTAAGAACTATACTCTCATTCCGGCGTAATAATCAAGGAACTTTGCTGCCGTACCATGGCCGCAGCAGGTGCAGTGATATTACGCAGCGCCTGAAAGTAGTCCCCTGCTAGGTACCTAGTTATAATATAGCTGGGGACTACTTTCAGGCGCTACGTAATATCACTGCGCCATGGTACGGCAGCAAAGTTCCTTGATTATTACGCCGGAATGAGAGTATAGTTCCTAGCCAAATCGGCCTAGAAAATCGCAACTTTTAATTTTCTGCTGGTCTTAGTACACAATATAACTACAGAAGAGTCACGTTTTAAATAGGACAAATATCGAAACTCTTTGGTCATTTTTGAACGCGATGCTACTGGTCTAATCGGATTCAATGATCTATGCTAAGCTATGCTAAAAGTGCTATCGCCAGATCCAGAGATCAGCTGAATGGATTCAAAAACGGTAAAACTCAACTTATTAACTCTGGGGGAGTTGGAGAATGAGCCTATTTCCAAAAAAAGTGGAGTGTTCCTTTAAGACATACATCATTAAATTCAAAAAATCTGGCTGTGCTTAATGGGTACATCATGTTTTATTCAAAATTCTTGTTTATTTTAAGGACATTTTTTAAAGAATAATTGTAAAAATATATATTTTTTGAAGGTACAAAGTCAATCACAAAAAAACAGAACACTAAAATCAAGCAACAAGGCATTCAAGTCGATCAGTTATATATTCATAATGAAGTGTCATTTAAGCCGATTTTCCACCGATTTACAGTCTGGAGAAGTTGATGCTAGTTGCCAATTATACATTTCACGTAATATTTATTAAAATGACAGGATTTTGCTAAATAAATAGTCTAGGTTGTGTATTAAGTTCATACATATTTTAATATAAACAACTATTATTAACAATATCTATGAAATTAAACTTTTTCTTATTGATGTCACACTGAAGCTGTGTGATTTTCATAGTAGTGCACCCTTTAAGCTCACCTTACAATAATATGAAGTCTTTAAATATTACAGCACTGTAAAACGACAAACCAGCAATAAACTGTCAATTTATAATATTATGGATGTAAAAGTACAAGCCAGTAATGCCTGTGAAGTAATATGTTAGCGTAGCACACAATCTTATACAGCTAGTCAGATAACTGTATTCTGTAGCATCTGCGCTGTGTTGCTAAAACTATCTTTTGAATCTAATGTAATTATTTCACACATCCAAGTTCCAGGTTATAATATGTAAAAGTCTGAACATTAATCTCTAAATTTTACAGTAAGTAGTGAAATTTACCCAGAATCAAGGCTTAAACATCTAAAAAAAATATGCACATTTAAGGGGCTCCTCTTTTGGTGAATGTTTTTAGACAGCTTTAAAAATGGCCGCCAGACAGAGTGAACACATGGAGACCCATATCTCAGTGTGCAAGGGTCTGATTGACTTGAAATTACAGGAGGTATGTAGTAACAAACACATCAATTGGTTAGACATAAAGTAGGATAATAAATTATTTTTTCTTTTTATAATCTGATCTCAAAAATGGAAGTGTGCTTAATGGGTACATGAGCTTAATAGGTAAGTTTACCCTATTTGATGCAAATGATTCAAACAAACCAATGACCAAAGGTTAACAGTTCAACATATGAACTATGAACATGTTACACTAACATGACAACCAGAATTTGTCCAAATACTGTGTTCGTTTCAAATATAACTAGTGTTAAATCATTTCAGACCCAACAAACCTAAAACCTCATAAAAAAAAAAAAAAAAAAAATTCTTTAAAAGTGTGCGTGTGCAATCACTTTTTATAATAATGCCAGCTGGCTTGTTATCTAGTTACTTAGAGCCACATTTACACTGCACAGATGACACAGAAGCACTTGTGAAGTGGCATTTAGGTGTCTTCACACAGACAGCACTGTTTAATGCTGCTCAGAGGTGGCATTAATGCGTTTACAACAATTACAACTGTATAACTTGATACTAGGGTCTGGGTCTGAGCAGGCATAATTTAGTCTGGCTTTGATGCGGCATAGCACCTTTACAATAAATTTTGAGCAGGCACAGAGCAGCCTTAACTCAGCTGCGTGAAGAGACGCCAACTGGCAAATTTACACTGCAAAGGTGGCGCAAAAGTGCTTCTGTATTGGCATTTAGGTGTTTTACACAGATTGTTTAATGCTGCTTAGAGGTGACATGAATGCATTTACATAGCAGTTAAAACTGTATATTTTAGAGGCTGAGGTGGGACAGAACAGGCATAATTCAGTCTGGCTTTAATGCATGGCACCTTTACACTGAATTTCGAGCAGGCACTGAGCAGTCCTAACTCAACTGTGTAAAAATGCCTATAACATTCAGACATTTTAAAAGCTTAGCATGCAAACACCTTTTGTGGCCACGGTATCTGTAAACTACATGGAAGTTGTTAGGAAATATGTTAAATATAGAATGATTTTTTTTTAGGGAGAGAATGCAGTGAATAATGTATGCTTCCTGTTATAGGCTCGCTGCACTTTTCTTTTGCAGCATAAGCATTTCCTAACAAACTATAGCAAAAAGGGCAACTCAGAATGTTGCTGATCATGTCAAAACAAAAACCCTGTCCAATGTACAAGGTCTGATCTCACCTTAAATACACAGAGGAATAGAGAGTGAGGCGGGCAGAGTGATTTCCTTGTTAATAAGTCTGCCTTGAACGACTGCTAATTAAAGAACAGCACTGTCACACACACACATCTGTGTTCATCAAAGCTCTGTGCCTGAAGAGAAACAGATCTAGTTAGTCTAGTTACTGTGACAGGGACACGGTGACCCTGAGCTCATGTTGACCAGAAGAACATGACATGACTCTTTCACTCTCTCATCCTCTCACTCAATTGTCTGTGTGTGTGTGTGTGTGTGTGTGTGTGTGTGTGTGTGTGTGTGTGTGACGTTCATTCTGTATAACATCACTTTGTTAAAGGGCTACTTCAACCAAAATGAACGTTCTGTCTTCACTGACTCAATCTCATGTCATTCCAAACCTGTATGCGTTTCTTTCTGTAGAACACAAAAGCAGAGTTTCTGAAGAATATCCTGGCTGCTCTTTTCAATTTAATGAAAGTGAAGATGGCATGGGTTGTTAAGCTCCAAAATGCCAAAAATGCACTGTAAAACAACATACAAACAGTCCATATGAATTGTGCATTAAGCTATATTTCAAGTTTTCTGACTAATTTTATGTCTGTATTATCAGAAAAGCTTGATATTCACCATGCTTTCCTAGGAATAAGAATTTACGAGAGAAGCAGCAATGCTCAACTCATTAATGAATCATGAATTTGAATCAGATTATTTTCAATGAACCCAGTTCACAAAACAGACTGCATGATTTGTTCACAAAATAGACTGATTTCAACTCACTGATTCAATGATTCATTCACAAAGGTCAATCATTTACAATGGCACACTCTTAAAAATAAAGGTTCTTTATTGGCATTGATGGTTCCATGAAGAACCTTGAACATCCATGGAACCTTTCAAATGCAGAAAAGGTTCTTTGTAGTGGAAAAAAGATTCTTTAGATTTGTTAAATGTTCTTCATTTAAGAACTGGTAAATGAAAGGTTCTTTGGGGAACCAAAAATGGTTCTTGTATGTATGGCATCACTGCAAAAACACCCTTTTGGAGCCTTTAATTTTAAGAATGTATTGTATGACTTCAGAAATCCTCAGTCATATGGACTACTTTATGGTACTTCTGCATCCTTTTTTGAAGCTTAAAAGCTTCTGTGCCGATTCACTGTAACCACATGGAATAAAGCGTCCAGTACATTATGCTAAATTACTGTTTTTATGTCGCTCAGAAGACAAACAGATTTGGAATGACACAGTGCTGAAAGAATAATTCATTCATTTTTGGGTGAACCATTGAATCCTCATGCATAAGTCTAACCACATACATTATAACATATTACACCTTTAAACTGATCACATGCTTTTAATGCATTTTACATTCAAAAGGCATAGCAAGAATAAGAATGTATTATAATTATTTGTAATAATGCATTTTCCAGTTATTTGAGAACTTAAAACATTATAAAACAATGTGTATTAAAAGGCATTATGAATGCAAATAATTCACAAATATGTGACTTTCTGTTCAAAACTGCTGAAAAACAAATTATTACCACACAAACATGGCTTATGTATCAATACATTGAATAATCAGGAGTTCTGTTCAACTTTCTGTCCTCTTGAGGTCTCTACTGTAAAAGATTGAAGCGTAATTCAATAGATCACAGGAAACCGTATCTGCTACAGTAATTCAGGCTGGATCAACTGACCACGAATTTCTGCCTGCCAATTACAGTCTGTACACAACACCTTTCAAGAGCCGTTTTAGAGGCAAAAACACAAAAAGTACTCACGGATCCCGGCGAAAGTGCAGTTTTTTCCTGAGCGTGGACACCCGTGGGTGACAGCCCAGTTTGACTGGTGAGGTGCATGATAAAGTCCTGCTCTGAACCATGATGCTCTAAACTCATGTAGAACTGCACACGGTTCACACACACACCCTAGTGGGATGAGGACTCCTCATTACTGAACTCACTTCACCCCTCCTCTCCTCTCCTCTCCTCTTCCTCGCTCTCTCTCTTTCTCTGCGCGGGCCGTGTCTTGTCCTGCGGTGACCTAGATCCTGCGTTTTCTCAGTGTGTGTGCTGTGGATCAGTACAGCTTGTTTCCTCACCTGAGGTGTGGCAGTGGTGAGACCACCAGCAGAGACGCTAATATGACCATCAGCGTCTCAGAGACACAAGAGATTGCATGCTACCGGCCAAAAATGCATATAAATATTATAAAAACCAGAGAAACACAGATGTGATGAGGTGAGTACATTTGGCTGTTGATTCGGCTAAACCTGAATCAAACTGGCAAGTAGGATGCAGAATTGTAATTTAAATTTTAGGAAGCAGAATTCAAACAATATGACATTCAAGTAGTTTATAGGGTTTGGTTTATTAGGTTTCCATACCTTTTGACTAGTGAGTTTCTTTTGAATTTTTTACTAAATTTTCCTTGTCTTTTCTGGTTAATGGGGAAAAAAACTGATTGTATAGAGACTGCATGTAAAACAGCTTCAAGGCAATTAAATATCAGACTAATAAACTAGCAACAACAACAACAACAACAAAAAGTACATTGTACATTCACTACAGAAATTTCCAGGAAGTAATAAGAATTGTTTTTCATAACCAGGCCTGGAAATCACAAATTCCCTGATATTTCTGATACACATACTGGGGCATTTCCAGAAACATCTGATGAAATTACATTAGCATCTTAAATGTAATGTCTATATTTTATTATATTAATTATTTTTAACTAAATTAAATATTAACACACTCATTTAAAACAAATATTTTCAACATTTCTATAGGCGGTGAAAACCATGTGACCAACTTAAATTCTGGTCAACTTATTGATGTTAAAGGGATAGGGATTTTAATTCAAAAATGAAAATTTTGTCACCATTTACTATCCCTTTAACTGTTTTAACAGCATTTAAAGTTTTATAGTTCAGAATAATGTATATTCCATGAAAAATAAATAAATAAATAAAAAATAATAATGACATAACTCATGTTTTGTCATAAAACACTTTCAAATTCAAATTTGAATTCAACGTTCAGGTCAATTTGATTTAAATTCACACTGGCGAACTGAAAGGAAGCCTGTACTGTATATGTATGTGTGTAAATGAGAGTTGAGAGCCTTCGCTGTGATCAATTCAGCCTAACGGGACACAAACAGGCTGAACATTCATCACCTTTAATGAGCATTAGCTGCTTTGCGTCACAACACAAAACTGATTTAAAAATAAGCTCAGGAATCAGCTGAAATCAGGTTGCTGAGTGCACAGAAATAAGCTGCTGGCGACTGCGTGCATACTGACTTTGACAAACTAACTTTACCAGGTGTGAAGATGCACACACAAATGACATCTTTTCAGACAAACACATGCTAAATAATGCTCATGAATGTTAATAGCAACAACAATACACAAAATCAATTAATGTACAAGCAGTGATGTTCACAAGACACATTTCATAAATACAGAAGAAAGAACACAGTGTTCCATAGGTCCAATAAAAGCACCAACGAGCAAGTGCCTGAAGCCTGGAGATGAAAAAAACTTTCATATGATATTCCAGCCGAGGATCGGCGTGTTCTCTGACCAGCTGGGCTCAACAAGAACATTTGAGCACAGCTAAAAATCTGAGCTTTCACTACAAAACTTGCTTAGCTGATTCAAAATGTGTAGCACCTGGTTTAGTTCATGCTATTTCTGAAACGATGACACAAATATATGGTCTCAGAAGAAGCCATGGGCTGTTCTATGTCGAAAGTGAAACACACAAGAGTTGTTTTTGAGATGGCACAATACAGACAGTGAGATCTGTGGTCAGACTCAAAACCAGACAACAGATGCAGAACTTGACACGGAAAGAAGAACAACTTCATAAGCAAAACATGAACCACCAAAAACAGATACTTCTCAACCACACTTGAGACTAAAACCAACACTAAAACCAACTGCCAGCAGGAACTTCACATCATGTCAACATTTTCAGCATCTGCTGAAATGGCAAAGATTGAAAGATTGAAAAAAAGATTGAAAAAAAAACAAGTGACAGAGGCTGAATCCCTGAATTTGCAAACTAGGTCTCATATTAAATACCCCAGATTAGCATGTTTCCAACTCACAGTAAAAAAAAAAGAAAAACAATTATTATCAGAAAATAAAGAGATAATTAAAACAATTCGGAAATAAGAGAAAGTCGCATTGCTTGAATTAAAGTAACAACCGATAAGTACATTTACTGTACACTGAAAGCAGTATATCGAGAGTGCACAGATGACATTCTTTTTTTAGGAAATATCACATACGATACATATTTTCCCATCACAAGTGAATTGATATAAGCATATGAATTCAGCCAGATTGTGAGCTGACCAACCACTGACCCATGTTGGATCCATAAGGAAACGGTGAGAGCAGCATAATATAAATTAGTACTGTCAAATGATTAATCGCGATTAATCGCATCCAAAATAAAAGTTTTTGTTTGCATAATATATGTGTGTGTTCTGTGTATATTTATTAAGTATAAATACACACACATACTAATACTTACATATTTTGAAAATATTTACAAGCATTTACATGTCTATATTTACATTCATATAATTTATATTATAAATGATATTTAATAAACATAACACATTTTTCTGAAGTATATACATTCATGTGTGTATTTATTTATACATAATAAATATACAGAACACATGCATATATTATGCAAACAAAAACTTTTATTTTGGATGCGATTAATCGCAATTAATCGTTTGACAGCACTAATATAAATATACGACAAATGAGATAAATGAATTAATCAGCTTCCAGATACTTTAACATGTAAAACCCACTGACAATGACAATGACATTCAAAGCAGCTCAGAGTGTGTACCTGTCGTCGCGGGGGTTGGGGCTCAGGTAGCGCGTGGACTCTTCCTCATGGCTGCTCTGCAGGCTGCTCTGCTGACTGCTGTAACACAGAGCGTCACATTACAATCACAACATAACAAATGCACACATACACTCCAGATGTCCACTCATACTGAGAATGAGACAACAGAAGGTGAGTTTGGACACACAGTGATGTCTTTTAATTACAGTAACAAAAAATGCTCAAACAAAACATACAAGATCAACACACAATGTGCACATAGTTTGACAGTTAAGTGTTTCTCAGTTTACAAATGTCCATCAAGTGTTTTAAACAGATATTTTAAGGATACTGTTTAGTCTTTTCCACTAGAGGACAGCAGAGAGTGTCCTATTTGACAAGAGTGTTATAAAACTGAAAAAACACAACAATACATGCATTTATCCAGTTAACCTAGACATGATTATCAAGTACAGTGTGCAAAGTACACTTAAGAAAAGAAATGACAGAAAAACATCATGTGCGTTCAACCACAAGAGTGGTTCCCTGAGTTCTTTCATATTGCATGAAAAGGAAGCAGGTGAGAAAACAACCTAACAGATCAACAGCAGAGCCCTACATTGGTAAACACTGGTGTATTTAAAAGGGTTTTCTACCAGCAAACACTTGACAGCTTACAGTACACAGCTGATAACTGATTCATGTCAATCATTTCAAGCATCTAACCTTAAATCCCATGTACACTACCAGTTAAAAGCTTGCACACACCTACTCATTCTTCATTAGAAGTATTTTCCACATTTTAGAATGATAGTGAAGTCATGCAATTTCTGAAATGACAAACTTAAGTATGACAATTATGCAGTGATCAAACAAAACACTTTTTTTTAAAGAAATTAACATTTTTATTCAAAGATGCATTAAATTGATCAAAAGTGACAGTAAAGACTTTTACAGTTACAAATCAATTTCAAACAAATGCTTTTTTGTTTTCTTTTTTTTTACTTTCTTTTCATCAAAGAATTAAAAAACAAACAAACACAAAAACACTGAAAAGCACAACTGTTTTCAACATTGATAATAATAAAACATGTTTCTTGAGCACCAAAAAGCATATTGTTATGCTTTTTTTTAATAAGCATGATTTCTGAAGGATCACGAGACACTGAAGACTGGAGCAATGCTGCTGAAAATTAAATTTTGTCAAATGGAAAACAGTTATTTTAAATTGAAATAATATTTCACGATAATACATTTTACTGGATTTTTGATCAAATAAATGCTGCCTTGGTGAGCAGAAGGGACTTTGGGGATGCAATGGATGCACAAATAAAAAAAAAAAAAAATCATACACTTGATTGAGGAGGATAATCTTTATTCTGTAAGAATAAAATTCCTGGGTATTTTTTTTTAAGTCTTATGACTGTTTTAACAAGTGGCATGACAGCATCTTAAATGTTGCTCCAGCTGTTTCTATTTTATAAATTAGTAATTTATAAATAATCAAGATCATAAATCAGAAATTCAGTCAAGAGTGTCCATACTTTTGGCTGGTAGTGTACTTCAAGTCTAATTGTAGCTATTGTTAAGGGTGTTGAAGTAAATGTTTAGGTCTTAGCAGATACATACAGTATATACTGCATGTTGTATTTTTGTCTATTAAAAGCCAGCGAGAGTCATGAATATTTAAGACGTCCCCAGACAAACTCCTGTCAGCATTCCTGGCAGTAGCAGGCGGCCGCTTGTTCTTCCCTCCAGCCTATAAATGTCACAGCAGAGACTTCAGTCCCTCCAGAGAAAACAGGGAAAAACACACTCACGCACACTATGGCTAATGTACCAGAGCAAGCTCACATGAAGACTCAAATGAAGTGGTGCACATTAATCATGATGGACAGCGGGAATGGAGAATGGATGTGTTTGTGTGCTGAGATCAGGCAGTGCAGGAGGGTTCGCTCTCGTGCTCATACAGACCTGCTCTCACTGCCGTGCTCTTTTTTCTCGCCTCCTCTCAGCCACTTGCGCAGGAGGAAGCGTCTGCGTTGGGGCGAGGCGCTGGGGGTGGAACAACTCGACCACGCTGCGTCCTCGTCGCTGGATGGCGTGATCTCAATGGACGGAAGCTGCAGGTACTCCTTACTCCCGGAACGCTGAAGTTGTTCCTTCTCCAGTTGCTCCTTCTCGCTCATGACGTTCTTCATCCGGCGCATTTTAAAGCGCTTGCGCCGCAGAGAGGGGCTAGACGAGCTGGACAGGGCCGGATCCACCTCGCATCCATTGCACTCCCCGTCTACTGGGCCCTGGATCTGCAGCACGGGCAGCTGGAGGGTTTCTGACATGGTTCTGCTTCTGCTCAGTCTTACATGAGTCCAGAACCAAGTACAGATGCAGATCAAAGAGCTCAGCAAGTCCACACCTGGGCTGAGCTAAGTTCAGCACTTCCTGTGAAATGGCTCAGTGCTGACATGTTGGGACTTATAGAAGATTTCCTTTAAAAACCTTCTGTCCAGAAAACCAACATAGCTCCCTAGAGGTCAGAGGAAGGTCATAGGATCTACTAGGTTAGCAGTTCTCAAACACTGGAAAATTGCAATAATTAAAAACATAAAAAGTATGTTTAATTTTAAATTAATTTATTTCAATTCTTTTTTTATGTTTAAAGTTTATTTTATTTTATTTTTTTTAAATAAAGATTTGTGCAGTTAAGAGTTTATTAACACACATTAGTACATTAGGATTGCCAGAAGTACATAAATAATTTGTTTATTTGTTTGAAAATCGCTTGTTTTGATTTAATCAGGTGTGTTTGAGAACCACTGTGCTAGGTGGACAGAGCTTTTACATGCACATAAAGATCTACACACAAAAAAAAACAAAAAAAACAAATTAGGACTTTACAGAAAAGACTACACAGAAAGGACAACATGCAAAACAAATCAGACACTATTAGGTAACAAAAATGACATATTTTGCTCTCTCTCACACATGGTCTTTCCTGCTCTGCTCTGGAGTATTACTGAAAGCCCATCGTGAAATTAAAATAAATAATCATACCTTTGTGATTTCACCTCTAATTTCCCCACATTACATTCACACCTTTAATTAGGTCGCAGTAGTGCTAACATTAGGGCTGCAACAACGAATCGATTAAATCGATAAAAATCGATTACTAAAAGCGTTGGCAACGAATTTCATAATCGATTCGTTGTGTCGCGCGACGCGGAGACGTTTGATTATTAAAAAAAAAAAACTTTAGTTGAGCGCGGAGCGGAGTGAACACACTCGGTCTCTCGCGCACGGATGGTAGCAGAGTTTGGCGCCTCATAAATAAAAAAAAAAAATTTAAAAAAATATTTAAAAAAACGAGCGGAGGTAGAGGAAAGATACACGGCGGAGGCAGAGAAATCCGTGCGACCCAAGTCATCCAAGGTGTGGGAGCAGGGGCGGCGTTTGCGTATGGCAGTTGCCATACTCTAGCCCAGTCAGGTGCTGTGAAAAATTATCCAAACTTGAGTCGCTTATAATTCGTTTTATTATTTTAAATCAGAGAGTTTTAAAAATAGTAAACCAATGATAAGCATTAAAATAACTTGTCAGTAAAACTTCGTAACGCCATTGGATCATCGAGCTCTCAGCGAGACCTCGTAACTTCACCCCGCCTTCATTCAGATGGACGCGCGCGCACAGCCTGGAGAAGATGAGATCTCTGCTTTTTCGCAATGCAAGGGTGAATAAATAATTGGTGTTTGAATAGTACAGCGTTTTCTTTACTCAAACACTATGTCAGTAAAGGATAATGTTTTTGTGTGTTTGAAGAGTGGAGAAGAATTAGTTATTTGCTGTCTATATACGTTTTAAATATCCTGTGCATTATGTGCATAAGCGCTTAATTTGAGATTTTGGCCAAGTGTATTAAACAACAAGAAAAAACTAAGCGCCCATATAGCTACAATCAAAGTTATATAACCTGTAAAAGTTGATGAAAGCATAATGCACTTGCTGCTTCAGATAACAGTTACAGCCGTTCTAATGACAAACAAAACACTCCATCTCCGTCATTCTCTGGTCAAAAACATTATTAACTCCATTTGAGCTTGATTTTCATATAATGTTAAGTGCAAGTGTCTGATACAATACCAACGCTAACGACGCAGTGTTGTTAAATTATTTAATTTTTGCACTCCCAAAAAGTCTATATATTTGGCAGATGTAAAGCATACATGTGTATGTTTTTGTGTTAGTCCATTTTTATTTTATTTTATTATTATTATAACAGCTCAGGGATGTTCAAGGAGCAACATGTTTGTGCACTTTCTAAAGATTTTAGTTCTGTTTTTGAATAAAGGGTTGGAAATGAATGCTTTTCTTTTTTTTCTTTTTTTAATCCGATTCATCGATTAATCGAAAAAATAATCGACAGATTAATCGATTATTAAAATAATCGTTAGTTGCAGCCCTAGCTAACATGAATATATATCTCAAGAAACATTTCTTATTATCAAAGTTAAAAAGCTTTGCTGCTTAATATATATATATATATATATATATATATATATATATATTTATTTCTTTTTTGAAAACAGTAATGCACCACAATTTAAAAGGTAAGAACTAAAATTTAAAATGATTTCTATTTCAAATAAATGTTCTTCTTTTGAATTTTCTAACCTGAAAAAATATCACAAAAAAAAATGTATCAGCAAAAACTCAACATAAATAATAAAAGACACTATTAATAACTGGGAATCAATAGTAACTGATAATAAGTGATCACCAAATTAGAATATTATAATGATTTGCGAAGGATCATATGACAGTAAAGACTATAATGATGCTGAAAATTCTCAGGAATAAATGACATTTTATAATATATTAAAACAGAAAACTATTCTTTTAAATTGTAATAATATTTTACAATATTTTTATTTATTTTATTTTTTATCCAAAAAATAAATGAATTAAAAAAATAAACATTTGTGAGCATAACGGACTTCTTTCAAAAACATTTAAGAAATCCTAATTATTCCAAATCGGTAGTGCATATTTATGTATTTTGTTTCTTCCCCTGAAATCCACTAAGTTACAAAAAAAAAAAAGCTTTTATCACTTTGGAGGAAGTTCTGAGTTCTGACAGTTACAGTATGTTTTCATAGTACAATGACCCTTATCTCCAAAAATCTAGGAAGCTTGATTCCTCAGGATATGGCCAAAATTTTAAAAATATATATATATATATTAAAATTAGACCCAGCCATGCATGTCAGTGTTAATATAACAGGCATCATGTAGCGCTGCACTTCAGGCGTGTGTAAGGAAGTCAGGCGTAAACATGCGAGCGAGTTCATCTTACAGGAGGAAGTGCAGTAAGCCGCAGCCCACTGAGAGCAGACACACACACTCACGGGCTGCCCATCTGCCTGCTCAACACATCACACAATCTGCTGACTGACCCCTACGGCAGGTTAGTAACCTGCCAAACACTGTTAGATCACTCCTGTTACTGCTCCACTGGAGATGGCCAGTGATTTTTTTAAATAAAAATAAGTCCCTGTTGTCTTGTCCTTAGCAGCTAAATGCCAAATATATGAGTTCTGCATTCTTAGACTTCTTTGATTATATACAAAAAAATCCTATCATGTCCCCCACTTGAGGGGCTCCGGAAGGTGCACACTGTACCACAACGCATAACATGTATTGTACATATCTGACTTTTAACTTCCTGTAAGAAAGTAAGGCTCTAAAATGAGGCCATTAACTTTTCCCCCCTTATTTAAGAAACCACAATGCATTAAAAATGCATATAAATCCCCTTTTGGTGTGAAATGTATTATATTTTATGACTGTATCTATGCCTGCCTTATAAAATGTACCATGGCACTACCAAGGGTTTTTGGACCTGGTACCATAGTAATACCAGGGTATTCTTGGCCATTTTATTTAAAATATGGTAAACAAATTTCAGTGCCATAGCTTATATCAAATTACCATGGTATTATGAAAGTACCATGGCACTTACCATCATTATACCTTAGTACTGCCACAGTAGCCTACTTTTTGTAAGACTTGTTATTTGATACTCAATAAACCAAGTCATAAGCACTTTAGAGAAAGACTGTATCAGAAAGCTTAAAAGTTGTAAGTTTAAAACTCATTCTGCAACCCCAAAGTGCATAACAATATTTAATGTAAAATATGCTATACTTTATTGTTTTAAGTGGGAAAAAAATACGATTTCAAATTCTCTTTAAAATGGTATTGATCTGGTAACAATCCTTAACGGTACAAATAAAAAGTTGAAAACATGCACTAAACAGAAATTAGGAAAATCTTACCTTTTACATTTCAAATAACCAAAACCTTCGTTTTTAATATGCAGTCGTTGTCTTTAAGTTTTAAATAGCCGGAATGAATGAGGAACTGCTACGGCGTTTATTCCCACACTGTTCCGTTATGATCTTCACGTTTCCTTTTCCCCGGAGGAATCCACTCCGATTGAAGGGGAGAGTTGTCGCGCAGAAACAAATTAAAAGTTGTTTTACAGAACAACGTGAACTGGGTTTGTTATAAGCAAAATACACAGAAAAGACTTGTGATTAAAATATTTGTGTGGAAAAAGAAAACGATCGAATGTGTCATATACGCAGAATGAGCTCTGCCCATCACCCCTCCTTCTGAAATTTAGGAGCCCCGGATCTCTCAGCATAAAAACAGCCGGTACAAGCTCGTCGTTTAAAAGAGGTTGCCGCAGCAGCCAAGTGAAACATATTAACGCAGAATATGCGACAATTTAAACTGTCGTGTTTGTGAAGAAAAAAAAAACTGTTCAACTTACTGAGGTAAAATCTAGTTCAACTTGACAGCAGTAAATACGTCTGAGAAATGTACAACCATATTAATTGATGACTAAAAATGATGACAAACACATTTTTGCCGGAAATTCTCGTCAAAAACGTACTACAACCATTTATAACTGAGATAAAAACATGAGAAGCACATCTTGCCACATCTTATCTTGCCAGCGGGAAATGCCAGTCAAAATGTACAACCACCTTCATTAGGCCTACTGAGGTAAAATCATAAGAAGCACATTGACAGCAGGAGAGAGATACTGTACAACCATCTATAACTATGGTCGAAACATCTTACATATCTTGTATGACAGAAAATACCTAGACAGCACTAATGTGTAATCCATCTTGTTATTTTAAATGTTTTATTAACAAAGTTCAGGAGAAGCACTTCAGATACTTAGCCTAATTAACACAAGAGGAACACACTCAAGTTAACCAACGCATGGGTATAAATACAGCTGACATATCTCTATCCATTTGATGGTTAATCAACATTCGGTTTGCACCTTTTGCCATTACATCACAGACTCAACTTTTTCCGTCCAAACAACGAGACCTATAATGGGGATTTTTTCGGATCCTCCGGCCAATTTGCCGGCCCCAGGACCAGTTGTTCTCCGCCAGACACGACCAGCCACACGCTCTCCACGACGTCGAGGCTTAACCTCGCCTCCACCAGCGTCACATCCATCCTCTTATCATTCGGATGCACGGATATCATCCGTGCCAACAATTGATCGTATTTAAGCCCGAGGCAAACACTGATTAATTCCGACGCACCGTCCTAGCAGAGGGTAAACAAAGTGGATTTGCATAATCTATTCGTCACCCCGCAAACCAGCCAACCTCACTCCTAAATCCGCTCCAGCCGCCAAGCCGGCCAATAGATCGAGAAAAGCCCCGAACTCGCCTCGCTCGACACCACCATTTTCCCACGCAAGACCCGGCTCTCCGCGAGCGTCGGGTCGCAGCAGCAGGCCTTCAACGAGCCTGGACCTGGGCCGCAGCAACGCCTCACTCGCTTCCCGCTTCAGCTCAGCCTTCACCGCGGCTCTCCCAGCCGCAGCACTGTATGCAGCCAGGCCTGCAGCTTCTGTTTCCAGATGCTAGCGCGAGGCGGTGTTGTCAAATAATTTTCAGGTAACATCGCTAAAGGCAGGTAATTTGTTGCTAAAAGTTGGTAAAGGATGTCGCGACATCATTGGATGTTAATGTCATTATGTAAACATCGGACGTCGGTGAGAGCCTCCCAGCCAGACAAACTTACCTTTTCCTTCCGCTTGCGCCACGAATATCGAACCCCCGTCGAACGCTACGATAGCCGTTCAGTCAAGCAATCTTGGCTTTTCAGTCCGCCTACCGGCAAGGCTTAGCCATCCGAAACGCCAGTATTGATCTCCCGTCGGATGTCACGAGAGCCTCCTGGCCGGACAACCTTACCTTTTCCATTCTACGGCCAACGAGGCTAACCCATCCAACAGGTGAGCTCGATCACCAGTCGGATGTCGGCGAGAGCCTCCCGACCACACAACTTTACCTTTCTGTCTTACCTGTCTGACACAGTGAGTCTTGATCTCCCTACGGACGCCGACGAGAGCCTCCCGGCCAGATTAACTTGCTGTTTTCATCCTACGGTCGGCGAGACTTACCCGTACGACACAGCGAGTCTTGATCTCCCATCGAGCATCAGCGAGAATCTCCCGGCCACCCAACCCTACCTTTCTGTCCGACGTGCAGCGAGGCCCAGCCGTCTGTCACCACGGGTCTCATCCCCCCACCGAACACTGTCCGAACCCTCTCAACCAAACCTCACATCTTTTCCCCACGCCTGGCGAGGCTTACCCGTCTGATGCAGTGAGTCTTGATCTCGCGTCAGATGTCGGCAAGAGTTCTCCCAGCTGGGCTCCTATACTTGCTGCCCGCAAGCGAGGCTCATCCAGCCGATGCCGTGAGTCTTGATTTCCAGTCGGAGGCTTCATGGGCCCTCTCTTTCAGCCACTCGCCCTCTGTCCTCTGATTAGCAGGGGCTGACTGCCAGTAGGGCCCATACGCCGACTCTGTGAGCTGCTCCACTCAAGGCAACTCGGGTCCTCCTGGTCAGGGTCACAACCACGCTGCTGCTCCTCCATCGGCGGGCAGGGCTCACCCGTTCCAACGGAGTGAGCACACCGTTGAGCATCGGTTCAAGCCCTCCCGACCGGGCGCCCCAAACCACACAGCATACCAGCAGCCGGTGGGGCCTACCCATCCATGCCACAAGCCGCTCGGACGGAGCACGTAGGCTCCCCTGGCCTGCCATACAGGCAACTTCTCAAAACCAGCTCCCACCAGATCTCAGTGCGTATTTTGGGGAAATCTCAGTCTGGCAGCTGTCCAACACTTAATTGCTTTTTGGGGGGTACTCTGGGTTCGGCCATTCCCGAGCTCTGAGCCCTTCCCCAGGACAGCATGCCAACTACGCATTACCATTATCTGGCTAATTATATGTAAGTGTGAACTCATGAACCTAATCTTCATTCAGTCGGCCTAACATTATTTAATTTTCTGTCCCATTTAATTGTATGCAAATGAAGACTAAAGTACAGTTCATTAAAGAAATTACACATGACTAGGGTTGGGTACCGAAACCCGGTACCAATATGGCACCAGTACCTATGTAACCGGTATGTACTAGAACTGAATCAGAATCGATCAAAATATTTGTCCTTTGTTTCTCCAAAACGAACATAAGAATCACTGGCACCGCACGTAAAAAATTATTTCCCTACTGAGAAAATGCACATGAACTCAAGTCGGAAAGCTCTAATAATACAAGTCCAACAAATCTTTGTAGTAACGCGAGCGTGCTGTTTTTACATTCAGTGTTTATTGTATTTGTTTTATCATTCAAAACGTTTATATCTTGTTTACTCAGTTACAGCAATAGCAATGCATTTGTCCATATTGGGGATTTCCTGGAGCTTCATGAGTTCCGCTACTTCTGTGACTGGATATGTGGATTTTTTTGTGCGAGGGCGCCCTCTCGCATCCAGTATGAATAAAAAAGACATCATGTGTTTAGTGCTAATGGCCAATCCAATTATTAATTGGTCATTTTTATAAATTTTTTATTATTTTTAAGTATCGGTTCAGGCACCGTTTAGGCACCGGTACGGTTTTAAAAGTATTGATTTGGCACCGGTATCGAAAAAAACCCAAACGATACCCAACCCTACACATGACTAAGGTCTAATCAAGATACTGTAGCTCAATGTTAGTTGATTCAGACATCATATGTGGAACATAAAAAGATGACAAATCTGTAAACAAATCTTCCTACCATCAGTTATAAGTTTTGAAGTTTTTCATACTGTCATCATTTATGAGATACCCAAATCCTTAAAAAATACACCTGCAAATCTAACATCATTCCCAAGAGTGTCAATAGATCCTGCTTCTTTTCATTATATTGTTTACTCTGTTGCACTACAAGTCGTTGACTTATTTATAGTATGCCAATATTTTCTAACAAACTCTTAGTAGGCTAATGTGCTTCAAAGCTTTATCTTTGGGGAGTCTCTTTAACTGGCTAAGGAACATCATGCCACATGCTGGATTTATTTGGCAGATGGCTGCTCCAGTCTGTTTTGTGTGTGACAGTTTTCCCTCACCACACCATAACGTTCCTGATGTATTCATTCACTACAGTGGAGTGAAAGTATGTGCCAACAGGCCTTCTTTCTGATTCTGAATGAGAATGTTGCGCTATTAAACGTAACTGATGAATGATCAATCGCTCAAGCAGACTGACAACACCTGTCCATGAGCCATGCCATACAAGTGTGTCTGTAATTAACACCTTTGGCCATCTGTATTCACATCCTGTCTTCTGAGAATAAAAATAAACACTTCTTGTTTCATAGTGTAAATTAAACCCCAAACTGTATGCTCCTTATGGCCACATCGAGATATGGAAGAATTTGTATATAAGATGTTTCCTTAGAATATTGTAATTTCCTTAAAGGCTTAAAGGGACAGTTCACCCCTTTTTTTTTGTCTTGTCTTGTCTATACAATGAAAGTCAATGGGGTCCAATGTTGTTCGGACTCACATTCTGCAAAATATCTTCTAAGCATACACATTTTTTAGTTACAGAGTTCAATGGGTACTGGCAGGAATAGCCCACACATTCATCTTCAGCGTCAAACTGTGCTTTTTTTGCAGCTCTCGCTCACTCTGCTATTAAAGGTTATGTAAGGTCTTACATAAAAACTGCGTCCAAGTGTAGTGGATGTGGGTGTTCAAGTTCATTCAACCCAATGGCTTTTACAGTTTTGTTCATTACTTATAGAAGCATCCTCCACCACTACAAAATAACTGGAATACATGCTCAGTGTAATGAAATAGAAAAAATCCCTAATCTGTTCTTAGAGCTTGTGAAGTACATGCTGAAAGGAATCTTTTTAAATAAAGATTTAATCAAGCTGTAAAAGAAAAATAGTGTATAATCATCAACAGACCTTTTTTTACGTATGTGAATTTAAACATCTACCCTGATTTCGGAGTTGTTTAATCAAAGTAATGAATTTTACAACAAAATATAATTGACTCCAGAGTATCAGCATTTAAATGAAATATGACCCAAGTTAAATGAAAAACACGGAAATCGAGAAGAAATTTATTCCTCATAACTCTGACTTAATTTTTCACTTCTCAGTGACAATAAATGTTGAGCTGAGATTTCAAGATCTCACATAAAAGAAAATGTAAGACATTTTCACACAGACAATAGAACGATCACATCAACCCCAACACTTTCGCAAACTATACTATATAAACGATTCTTGCACAGAACCCACACACAACGTCAGGTGCCCTTTGAAACCCACTGAAATGTAACCTGAGCGGTTAAAAAGAGGGAAATGATGCCCAGAGGCCCTTCCTGAGTATACAAAATAGGTTTGTGTGAATAATTTAGCAGTAACAACCACAAAAAAGGGCCCAAGTCACCGCATCCGGAAGACTGGACAAGAGCTGAAACACTGTATAATCTAAACAGATAAATACAAAAAAACAAAAAGACAGAAGATAATGAAGTGTGCATTGCATTTTGTATGATAGTATGAGCCAATGCACTGAACAGAGAAAAGAAAAATAGGAATCATCTAATAAGGTAAATGCTCCTGACAGCATGTGCACTGAGTGGGAAGTCACTGCCAGTTCACATGTCATATCCTGTCATAGACATGCCAGTCACTGTATCATTGTGTCATAGATGTGCCAGACGAAGAAAATTTGAGTTAGACATGTTTCCAGGGGTTTCCGACTGCTCAACCATTATATGTCTTACTTACACACCCTGAAAACTACAAGCAACATGTTATATTGTCCTTCATCTAAAACTATTTTAACCCTGCAATACATGATTTTTTTTTTACATTACAAAAATAAATTCATCAGCATTGTTTTTTTTTTATTATTTATTAATATTTATTTTATATATATATATAAGCTTTTATTTTAATATTTTTGGTTTCAGTCATTTTAGTTTTAGTAATTTAGTAAGTTTTTCATCTAATATGCTTATTTAATTTTATTTCAGCTTCATTTAAAATAACATTAACATTAAAATAATTTATTTTTTTAAACTTCAAAAGAAAAAACATAATGATTCCATATTTATTAATACGGAATTAATAATTGAAAATTATTAATTCTGAGAGTTACACATCTGTAGTGGTCAATTAAACAGCCATTTTTAGATTAAGTTTAAAAACATTTAACATTAATTTTACACTGCAAGACTATTGCAATACTGCAAACCTGAAAAATAGGAAGCAAATGGCGATTATCTAAAATGACAGATTTTCTCTAATACATTTATATAAACTTCAACCTAAAAAAAAAATGTCCATTCTATCTATCAACTAGCCTACCCACTTATATAAATTCTACAGCTGCAAATACATCCATGCACATCCTGATCCTAATTGCTGATGACAAGCTCAACAAACTTAAACAAACTTTTTGTGGGGACAGACTGAGTTTTTGCCTCTTTGCAACCAAGCTCTGTCCAATCTACTCAATGCAATGTTACCATGACAACAGTTCTCAAAGTCTGATGTGATGTTTTGGGAACTTAAAAAAAGGAAACTTTGGGAGTCTCCAACCATATGGACGAATAACACATTAGAAGGGGAATGTGTTAGCATGAATCTAAAAGTGTCCCGGCATGAGCTGCAAAAGAGCAATGGTCTGCAATGCAATTCTTTGTTTAGTATTTGACAAGCCAACCTTGCATTTACAAAACAAAGCAGCCTCGCTCTGGAATACATGATTGCTGGGAGCTGAAGTGTATTTGATAGACAGCGCTTACTGAATACGTTTGTCAATTCTGAGTCACGCTTGAAAAGACCAGGCTCACTTTAGAAAGCCGCTAGTTGGTAAAATGCTGAAGCATTTAATCATTTACTTTTAATTAAAATATCCAACTACAATGCAAAAATCATCAGAAATGCCATTTGTTTGATGTCATTTTATAAATGAGCTAACCCTGAGCACTTAACAGCAACAGCATTGTGAAAAATCAGTGTTAATTTAACACAAAGCACATCATAGGCAAGAAGAGAATGTAAAAAATATTGTCAGCGTGAGTAGCGAAATATAATTCAACCGTTACAGGTGTATGATTTTAAAATGTTATGAAACAGTCCCCCTGTAGAGAAATCCAGGTGTATTCAGCACTAGACGGAATATAAGCAAGACAAGTCATTGACTGCACAATAGCACTATTTTTAACAGTTTTTACCCATAAAATGAAATGCAGCGGGGGTCAAAACAACACTGGACAAAATGGAGAGGGGAAAAAATTGTTATATAGAAACAAGAAAGTCATACAGGTTTGAAACAACATGAAGGTGAGTAAATGATAACAGAATTTAAAATTTTGTGTGAATCTTTTAAAAATAAGTAAAAAAAAATAAATTAACCCTATAGACATTTAAAGAAATGTGTCGGGTTCAATACAAGCTAAGGTCTTCTGAACTGCCCCTACAAAAAGAGTCTGCACAGAAAGTCTATGGGAAAAGGCCAAAATAAAATAAATATTAAAATACACACCATTTAGGCACTAATAGCCAAAAAGTCACAAGACTGTATGTGTTAAGATGAGGTTGGTGTGATAGAATTGCTTACCAATGTTGTCTGCAAACTTATATCCATTTAACTTCTGTTAGAACTATTTAAAGCCTGTAAAGTTTTGTGCAATTTGCACAAGGATACCATAAAAGTGTTTAATGTACAGGAACGTTACGCAAAGAGAAATCATGTCAGAAATGCATAACTACACATTCATATGACTAGAATAGTCTCACCAATTAAAGAATCATTTAGACAAATTTAGCTCAAATAACCTGAACTATTAATATGTGTATTTATTTATCATTGAAAAATGTAAACTATATTATCGCCCAGCAATATATTAAAAGTTGGATATATAGTACATTCTACTTTAACAACATTGTATACTCATGTGAAGCAATTTATAGCAAATCTCAGCTGTGCGGTTGTTTAAATCATAGCAAAAATGTAAACTCTATTGTCACACAGCTACATTAAATGAAGCTTTGTCCACATATACTGCCGTTTAAAAGTTTGGGATCAGTAAGATTTGTAATGTTTTTTAAACACGTTTCATATGCTCAACAAGGCTGTATCTATTTGATCAAAAATACAAATAATGATTATGTTGTGAAATATTATATTAATATACTTTAAAATGTAATTTATTTCTGTAATGCAAAGCTGAATTTTCAGCATCATTACTCCAGTCTTCAGTGTCACATGATCCTTCAGAAATCATTCTAATATGCTGATTTCTATTAATGTTGAAAACAGTTGCTTAATATTTTTGGGGGACCTGTGATACTTTTTCAGGATTTTTTGATAAATAGAAAGTTAAAGAGAACAGTGTTTATTCCTTCTCTTCCTTTCTTTGTTTGTTTGTTTCTTTCTTTTTAAAATAAATTAATACTTTTATTCAGCAAGATTGTGTTAAATGGATAAAAAGTGATAAAAAGGATTTCTATTTTGAATAAATGCTGTCCTTTTTAACTTTTTATTGATCAAAGAAAAATGTATCACAGGTTCCAAAAAATATTAAGCAGCACAAAATATATCAACATATAAGAATGATTTCTGAAGTATCGTGTGACACTGAAGACTGCAGCAATGGCTGATAAAATTTCAGCAATGCATCACAGAAATAAATTATATTTTACAGTATATTAAAATAGGAAACCAATATTAGAAATTGCAATAAAATGTCACAATATTACTGTTTTTTGATCAAAAAAATACAGCCTCGAGATAAGAGCATAAGAGACTCCATTAAAAAGTCATATATACTATATACTATATATATATATATATATATATATATATATATATATGCTTGTATCTTTGTACAATGTTAACTATATTATCCGCCATATCTTATCTGCTAAGACATGAAGATATTAAGATATTCTAAACATTAATGTCATGATTTTTTGTAAAGCTGATTTAAAATAATGTATACTGTAAAAAGCACTGTATGAATAAACATTACTGCGCATTTAAAAGCCCTCCAGAAGGCCCTTCTGTTGAATGTCACATCACCAGACTTCCATCATTGAAAACATCCTTTGTGTAAACAAAACGATAACGATTTGAAAAGGCATTATCAAAATGATAAGCAATGTCAGAGGTGCAGTGATATCTATCTCAGGTCAACTCATCTGCATGGACGCAGGACCGTCCCTGTCTCCGACAGCTGGGCAGCCGAGACATGGACACAATGACCTCAGCGGGAGGCCACAGACATTAGCCCTGCATTTCAGGGACAGAAACATGTGATCTCATGAATATGGAAGAAGAAGCTGCCAGAGGGTTTGAAATGTGTTTGCCCAGCATGATGCTGAATAACACAGTCTCAAAAGGCTGAAGAGAGACGGAGAGAGAGGTAACGAGCCAAACAATAAAGTCCATCAGAACAATACGATGCTTTTTAGGGATACAAGACTTCACAGGGCATCGGACGGATTCTTGACACTGTCTGGAAAAAAAAAGAGGATAACATCCTCTTCCTCCTCAGGCAGTTGAACTAACATGTTCCATTCCTGAGCCAGCAGAGGATGGTTCAAAACAAGCACTTCATTAAAGATGTGCATGAATTTTTAAGTGCTATAGACAGATTGCACTCCAGAGCAGTGGAGGAATTCACTCTGAAGTCATGCTCCATCAACACACACACACACAGAAGTGAAAGTGAACTGGAGTCCCACAGCGACATGCATGTCAACACCAACCCTAAGATTCATTTACATGCATACAGTAACCTGGACATGCACAGCATTTGGATAAAAAGGCTTTACTGTTACCTGACCACAACCGCATGAAACAACACGTCAACGTGTGCGCCAACAGCCTCCACTTTTCTCTGCGCACAACTGAGAGGTCGCCGTCAAACTGCATTAAGCCCACACGGAAAGAAACGGTGCAGCACTTATTCACGAGACACTGAGCACACGTCACACTGCTGCCCAGTCAGCGCAGCAATCTCTCCCCTTCTCTCTCTCTCTCTTGCTCTCCCTCTCCAGGTGTTCTGTTCTCCTTACGTTACTTCTCTCATAAACACACTTAAACCTGCTGGGCTCTGTCTCTCGTTTATGGTTGCACAGCTGCCACTCAGGAAGTTCACAGACATTTAGAACACGCACAAAATGTATTTTATTTTATTATTATTATTATTTTATTTATTTTAGTTTTTGAGTAAGAAAAAAATCATACACTGAAGACAACTTGTCATTTATTTTGAAAAATTTAACTTTTTTTCTTAAGTAACTGACAATTTGATTTTTTTCTTGTGTTTGGAATAAACCTAATAAATATTTGTGAGTTTTATGTTTTAAACAATTTGCCAATAAATACAAATAAATTAATAAAATGAATAAAAATTAAATGTTAGTAAATAAAATATTGATATATTAAACATATTAAATAATTACATTATGTAAATTGTTAAAATTAAGATATAATAAAAATATTTGAAAATATATATTTATTACATATATTTATTACATATATATTTATTTTAATATATATAACTAATAATATTTATATATTAGAGAAATATTATTATTCTAATAATATTATGCACTGTTTTTCACATCTTGTTGTAAAGGTCCACTCAGTAATAACTATTAATATGTATATATTAGAGTAATAATATTATTATAATAATATAATGCCCTTGTTGTAATTTTATTGCTGCCAGTCCTATGTATAAATGTTGAATTTATGCTGTCCTCTGCTGATTTTTTATGTGTAACTCTTGAACATTTAATTATTTTTAATTCTGGAATTTAAAAAAAGTAGATATTTTAAAAATACTGTTTATTTAAATGAAGTTTGTGTGCTGTTTTTCGAGAGAGAGTCAAGATCTAAACCATCAAAGACAGAAATCTCTCATAAATGAATTCACTTAACAGAGGCATTGACTCCAGAATCCCAAACCGAATCCAAAAGTCTTCACACAGCTCTAAATCGTCCTCACCAGTTTGGTTGGAATTGGTTCATTCTGTGATGTGGGTAGACTGACTCTTCAGGGTGAGACAGAAATATGTTGGCACAATTTAAAAGAGTTTCAAGTATCTGGGGATTCGACTGACATATTCAATCGAGCCCTTTTAAAATGTACTGAGCAGAAACACGTGCACACACACACACACACACAATACACATAATCTGAAGCGTCTGAAGTAACATTAGGATGCAGATCACAACATCAGTGTTGAAAATAAAGACATGAGCATCTCTGAGAAATTCCTTGAAAATCCCCCAGCTCCCAACGGGACTAAAGACCCAGAAAGGATCTCAAACACACAGCAAGCCCTTTTAAGATTTAGTTCACCCGTCATTCACTGCTCCTCATGTTGACTTGCTTTCTTCCATGGAATACAAAAAGGAGATGTCTAGTAGATTGCTCAGCATATTTTTTCTACACAATTCACTGGAATGTGGATTAGCACTATCAAGCTCCAAAAATGACTGACGGAGGAACAGATAGTTTTCATTGTAGGCTACATTGAATTCCTATTCATGCCACAGTATATTATGTCTTCTCTTACAGCTACAGATGGTGAGTTAGAGGTTTACAGTGAGCGTGACTTTATATTGAGGACCACCAAGAGAGGATTGTGTGCGTGCTAAAAATAGCAGTCTGTTGTTGTACACTCTCAGAAACTGAAACCCTCTATTGCTTTATTTAAGAGCATTTCTCTATCGAAAGGAACATGTCCTGATATTAAGAAGATGCTCTGATGTTCACACGTTGACTCTGAAGGCCAGGATCTCCCCAGTGAACTCAAAACTGGTGTCACAGTCACAAGAGTCACATTTACTGTAGAAAGCGCTCAGAGAAGGATTAGGTTTATTTTTGCCTCCAACCAAGAGTTTCTCTTCAGATGTTGCTGAAGCTTGTAGATATTTCCATTGTGTAAATAAGGGAAGTGTAACTGACTTCAGGCTCTACGGTTCAACCTTATTTCCAGCATTAGCATATTATGGTAAACAGAAGCCCACACAACGTTCCTTCTGCAGCTCAGAGGCGGACAAACCTGCCTCTGCCTTCACTTCTGCCAAAAAAAAACTACTGTTGGCAGGTAATTAAAGTGGCATTTATTATGCACAAAGAAAAGAAGCCCATTAAAAGAGCTTCACTGAGGGTGGATATTTCTCTCTCTGTCTCTCTGATCGAGACAAAATAACCTGTTCCTGGTGGCTTTTACCTACAAGTACAAAATCCCACAGCGCCCCAATAAAGATGAAAGCATAGTGTAGGAACAATGCAATCTCAATCTGTTTCTCTCAAATTAAGAAAGTTTCTCTTAACTGTCTAAAGGTCATGAATATTTAATGAGGCAATTACCGTATTACTTCCAATAACATTCGAGCACTGCACTGTTTCACTAAGAATACCTTTGGTGCCACAATTCGAGGTTCTTAACAGCACCAACAATCCACTTACGTGTTAAAGTGTTAAAAAGGACATATAAATCCTAATTCTAAAAAAAAAAAATAATAATAAAAGCACTATTGTTCAAAAGTTTGTGGTCGAAAATGTTTCTGAAAGATGTCTCCTCCACCCACCAAAGCAACATTTATTTGATCAAAAATACAGTAAAAACAGTTATACTGTGAAATATTATTACAAATATTTAATATATTTTTAAATGTATATTATAAAGCATGACTAATGTTTTTGTTTAACGTGTTCAAATATTTAACGCAATTAACATTTATTCGTTACAGTATATGAGCACAATATTTAGTACAAGTTGCAAAAAAGAGAATATAAATGTGCCATATTAATATACGATTAATCGTGATCAGTTACAGATAAATGTGCGATTAATACGCTATTTTATAATCGATTGACAACACTGTTGTCTTATTATTTCTTGTATGATTCTTTTTTAACAACTATTGTTAAAAATTTTTGATATATTTTTGTTTCTAATTTTTTAATGAATAGAAATGTCAAACGTACAGCATTTATTTGAAATAGACATCTTTTATAACATTATAAATGTTGTTTACTGTCACGTTTGATCAATCCCTTTCTAAAAAAAAATATATATATTTATTTTTAAAAATCTTATGGACCCCAAACTTACTGCGGTACCTTATTCTGTTCTCTATGGTTCCACGGTCCAGAGGATAGTTCAAAGTTTTCCAGCTCCGAGCAGCTACAGGAACTCGACGTCTTAAACGGGATTGGATCAGACAGCATAATCTTATACAGTATCCCTCATGGGGTGATGTGTCTAAAGCTTCCGCCACCTTAAAATGCTGTGAAATTGAAATGTGAAATTCATAGTCAGCCACGGCGTTAAGCTTAATGCATGAGATAGCGTTTGCCTTTGGGGCCCGTGGCACATTCATGAACTGAAAAAGGGAAAATGACACATAACAGCGTGACCACTTTCAGCCCAACTTAGAAATGACACCATCAGTGAAGCTTAAAAAAGCATCAGCTTTAACTCTGAGAGCAATGATTAAAAACATTACATTGTTTTATATATTTTTCAAAACCGCCAGAAGTGGATTCAAAGGAAACATTAGTGCATCTCCGCGCTAGTCTCAGCCTCGAGGGCCGTTCACAATGACGGCGGTTAAATCGATAGAGGTCGTACAGTCACGGTACTGTGGGCTGCTAGCAGGCGTTTACACTCGCCTGAGCTTCACTCCCAATGATAGCTGTGCACCACATTGCTGTGCATTTGCGTAACACATCAGATTGACAGCTGTCACTGAAAAATACTACTTTTTTTCCATAAGATTCTGTTAAATAGCTCAAGTACAATTATGCAGCCTATTCATAATTTTGCTGCTCTCTAAAGATGACGCATTATGAACATATAAAACACTTTTTGTGCTATGCAAAACACCAAAGGCCAAGATAACTTGGGAGTGTGTGGGTCGTCCAGCTGTGTTCAAATAACACTGGATGAATGTGTGGGAACTTACACAACATCATGAGTAACAACACCATCCTATGGACAGAAGAAAGGCTCTGCCTAAAAAAATCCACTCATCTTTGTATTTATTATATTGATGTGGCATACACCCACACTGCATTGTTTATTGTTTTTGTTTTTTTTACCAATGACCTAATTCAGTTTCATTCTTTCTGAGTCACTGGCCTGATTCACCATGATGAAAATGACACATGCATGCAAAAACACATTATTTTCTGCCTCTGGCCCTCCTTTTATTTCTCTTTACACCCATATGGATGTATTTATCCAGTAAAAATTAAAATTTCAATGTTATTATGGAATAAATGTAATTATTGTATATTAACATACCTCTAAAGGTGTTGATATGACTGTCAATCAAGATAAGTATTAAGTATTAAGTAACTATGTATAAGTGCTGCCCTCTGGTGTCCCTTAATGAAATCTACTTTTAGCCTATATACTGTAAATGAGCTAATCAAGAGACTGAATTTCCTCCTTTTGCACAAAGTTTTATATTTTATGTAGGCTGACATTAACTTATTAGACAGACACAAAATAATAAAAACCTAAACACAGTGGGGTCCAAAAATGGGGTCCTAAAATGAAATTAAAAGACACTATAAAACTATCTCTCTGTATACTTTATTCATTATACTGTATATTATGACATCATTTTTCAAAAACCCAAAATTGTATATGTGTGTGTGTAAAATATTTTCATAACCTCACCTAAAGTTAATATTTTAAAACACTAACAATTTATACACTAATAATTTGTAATCTTTAGCAAATCTCAAAATAAATATCCATTCATACTGCTAGTAAATTTTTATGTTTTAAATAATTAATTTCAGGTGAGGTAGTGACTACTCTAAATGTTAATATAGGGCAAAAGAGCATGTGCAACTAAAAATTGCAAAAATAACACATAACAAAAATCCTACATCCCTAAATGAGATATTTGCATTTCTAGATAACTAATCAAATAATCGTAACCAAGCGCTATCAGTTGATCAGTGAAGCATTCGTGAGTAATGTGAGGCTGCTGTCCATGGTGCTGATCTGTCTGTTATTATCTATGTGTTATTTGGAATGCTGAAGGTCCCTGGGAGAGGTGGGCTTCTCAAGGCTCTCTGCTGAATCTGACTCACAAAAACTCATCAAGGACACATTTCTGTGAGTCTGAGCAGCTCTTAAGGACAACCGGCATGACTTGCAAAACAATGACTTCAAATCATATTCATCATTTTTGCCTTGAAACAGACCAGTCAGTCCTCTGCAAAAAGGAAGCCACTAAATTATGACAAGCACACAGAGGAACAGAGTTCTAGAAAAAAACAGCACAACTCTTTTCCTGCTCTTGTCTGATGTTTCAACTAAAAAGGACTAAAAGATTCCAGAAAGACTCGTTATCTCTTTACTGCCTAATGCACAAACTGCAAAATATGATATTGCTCCAAACCACAGCCAGAATATGTCGTCACCCATGTCTAATTCAGGCAGGACTGTGTTGGGTGTCTCATAGAGGTCACAGGTAATGGACTAACAATCAATAACGTGCATAAAACTGTAATGGGCCGCAATGTGCAATGGGTAAAGCTAGCCAGAATGGGCCTCAGGAAATAACGATCATAACGATTTGATTTCAATGTGTGTATGGCATCTTTTTACAGTTTGGTCATAAAGTTTTAAAATACTCTGATTTTGCTGAGCAGCTTCTACAAAGGATAAAGGGTGCTATGGTACTCTGGGTGGTTGCTAGGTGGTTTCATAATGGCAAAGGCAAGAGAGAACAAAAAACACAAGTCTAATGTGTTATTATGAAAACCACCAAAAAAATTTAATTGTGTAATAAAGCCTAAAATAGAAACACATGTCACATTGTGTTATACAATGTTCCAATTGTGAGACATGAAGCTGCAATTTCACAATTAAAGATATGTTTTTGCATTTTCCCGAAAATGCTAGTTCAATTTTATCACATTGGACTAAGACCTACTGAATTTGATTACACAGGGTATAACTTCCAAACCAACTTTTTGATAATTTTAGTACTTTCGGGGGATTTTTTCCACCTTGTTACACTTCCCAGCTTACAAAAAAATTGCTTATACATTTCTTGTTATGCTATTTTATTACCAAATATTGGATTCGATCTTTTCATCAACTTGTTTTCTTTCCATTTCTTTCAATTCTCTCAAAATACTGAGGCGAATAGGCTCAGATCATTGAGGTCTATGATGAATCTTTTCCAAAAAGAAATACAAAACCATGTGCTAAGTGAAAAAATAAAAATAAAAAGAGTTGACAAAAAGACTGAATCCAAGGTTTGGCGATAATACAACATAATAAGACATAGTAAGACATTTACTAGCAATTTTTAAAAGGCTAGTGATTTTTGACCAGGAACTCCAAACTAGGTTAATAATTTTCAGCACAACACAAAAAGTTGCAAATAACTGTTTTATTCTCAGCGGGAAACATCCCTTTCATAATTAACACTTCTCTTTAATACGCCACACAAAGTGAGCCATCTTTGTGCTCATACTATATCAACATGCTCACCAATCAAGAACGAGATGGATGGATCAAGTGCCTGAAATGTATCTGTACAAGTCAAGTTCCATCCTTTAGAAAGCCTTGTCATGATGTGTCAGCCTTGGGATTCTCTGGAGAGAAGCCAAGGAAACGTCTTCTACAGGAGCAGATATAACGTCACGCTTTAACCAAAGCATGCTGTCCTTGAGTTCCTGGCAATCTGAATGAGAAGGTTACAAGAACAAATGAGCTGGGTAAAACTACAGGCTATTTCCCAGTAAATTAATCATTTGATTTAGCAACATCTGACCAATGATGACTTCAATTATTTGGTATACTGTGCGGTTTTGTTCGGTATATGAACGTGGGTAATCAAGCTAATAAAAGAGTTGATGTCTGCTACTCCAGCTGCCTCTTTTATTGCAGTACTACAGAGCCAGCAGCGTGTATAAGATTTGTAGGCCACGATATTATAGTACAAGGACAAAAATGTGTTACTAAACCATCTGACTTCCACTCTACATGCTCTGATAACAAATCCAATCACTCTCAGGATATAGTGAAAACCAGCACAATTTTTAAACATATAGGGTACAACAAAGAAAAAAAGCCCTTATGCAATGGATTTGTCACAAAGGATGCACATGTTTAGAAGCTTTGAAATATACAGTGAATAAAATAATGTATTTAAATAAAATCTTGATATATCAAAACTATTTAATATGGTGTCAAATTGTCAAAAGAATAATCATTACAATATATGCTCATTAATATTTAAATAAATAATCTAAATATATTCATTTACATATCAAAATACATAAACAGGTGTTGTATATTCCTATGTTATATGCATATTAAATGCAAGCAAAGTGTCTACTTCAATGTTTCAAATAACTTTTGTGAAAATTAAATGTCAAAATATAGGTGAAATAATGTTCCATCATCATTCAGCGTAACAGATATATGTATGTAAAAATTAAACATACTTATTCTGACCTATACTTTTTAAAATATATAAAAGTTATCATACTACATGTTATTACATTTTAAATGGTTAAAAACTTCTTGCTGATGAATGGGTTAAACTGATTTGAAGGATAGTGGCAAAAATTAGTAAAGATTTAAAATTACAATTATTGACATTTTAGTGTGTGCCTTCTGTAAATCATGGTAAAAAAAAAAAGAAAAAAAAAAGAACGATAGTCAGAAAAAAAAGAATTAAAATAACAAGGACACATTCTAATGTATGGGGGGGGGGGTGAAGGTTAAGAGGCCTTCAGGACCACCACAGCATCCACCATGCGAACCCACAAACTCGTAGTGAAGGTCAGATGGACTGATTTCAGACAAATCTGATATCTACATCTGCCTCTGAAAACACTGCAGCTCTCGCTCCCTCTGCAGTGTCCTCTAAATACACCGGCTCAATGGTTAATCAATCCCTACATGCTGCCTGTCTCTGTGCTTGGAATCGAGACCAACACATAGTTTCACATGTTCCCTTTGGCTGTAAACCTCCAAATCGGTTCCATGGCCAGCCACCGCACTGAGAGGTCATCGCTGATCCCAAACTAGGCTGAAAAATATGAGCTTAGCACATGTTTATTTACAGATCTACTAAAAGCATTTAATTAAATATTCCGCTAATGAGGTTTTGGAAGTCCTCTTGAGCATTTGCTGTAATTGCTCGCAATCTAATTTCAGCAGATTGCTTCTGCTCTTCTGCAAGCACAGAATGTTTGGACACCCCGCAGATTTAATAAAGCTGCAGAGATTGAAATGACTTCAAAGAAGAAAAAAAAAATCAATTTAGAAGCTTTACTCTTATTCTGCTTTTCTATTTTTTGGAGCGTTCAGAAATGTAATGTGATGCTTGAAAGGGAAATAAATGGAGGATGAGTGAAATGGATGGCTTGTTTAATGGGTCTAGTAATTTAGTAGATAAACGTCCAGATGCCAGCATGATTGACACTTGTCAAAATGACTGGCGTTTGTCTAAAGCAAGACCTGTGCCAACTTCACCACAGCTGTTTAGCTGTTCCTGACTGTATCATCAAAATCAGCCTTAATCCGACAGAACTCATTAGATACTGGATATCTGGAACACTGCACTGAATTAGAAACAGTGTGTCTTACCTCTGATGTTTCCTCGAGCTGAACGGGGAGAAGGTTTTGCTCCGCCGGGTGGAGATGCTCCTGGACGGGCTGCTGTCCTCCGTCGCCTCCTCCACGTTTAGCTGCGGTATGATCTGACCACCAACTGTACAAGCCATTTTCCTCGACTGCTCGTGTAAAGCGCATCTAAAGTTCGCCTCAGGACGAAATGAGGACGGGAGGTGCTGTTTGCGGTTCTGGACATGGGCTGGACTGCAGGGGCTGGGAAACTGGCGAACTGATTCGAATGATTTGTGATTTCAAGAAGTGACACTTCGTTTAATCCTGCGAAATCATAATGAATTATATAGGCTACATCCGCGCGTCTTGATGAAAGAGTTCTGTGTGATACCAGCAGGATAATCCTAAATGTATTACTTTATTCCATACACTCAACATTAATTTTGTCCCACAAGTCTCACAAGGAATCGTTCATGTGATTCGGATCTTTTTAGTGAATCTGTTCAACCGGTTCATATAACCGTTCTGAAGGATTCATTTAAGAATCCAAATAGGTTTAGCGGTTCTCGAGTCTGATTCGTTGAACCAAATCCTATCGATGAACCGAGCGTCTCTTTCGGACATGTTTGATTGGTAATAATCCGAGAACTGTTAAGTAAGCATATGAGACATATATTTTTTTGTAAATAAAAATTAAAATAAAATGTATGAAAAAAAAAAAAAAAAATTTTAATTAAAAAAAAAAAGTTTTTTGTAAATAAAATATTTATTATCATCATCATCATCATCATCATCATTATTATTAAAATAAAGGTTTTGAGCTCAACTTGTGTTCTTTTTCAGTCAAGAAATGAAAATGTGTAAATTAATTTTATCATTGTTCTGATACTGTATAATGAATCGTGGCTGCAACAACAGACAGGCTATGTACACATGGAATTACAGTATAATATTCACTTAAACATAAGAATTGTTTATTTAGTTCATGTAATATTCCACGCGATCACGTGCTGACGTAAATCACAACTGACTTCTGAACCGGTTCTTTGAGTGAATCTTTTGAACTGTTTAAAACGGGTCGGACTTCCAACTTTGTCCAGCAAGAATCCACAGCGACTTAAAGACAAAAAAATATGTCTGTTTGGTAGCTTCGCAAGGTTTAGCTGTGTCTTTGAAAAATGTGTTCAGTTACTTGCCCTATAGCTATATACTTTTTTGAAGGGAATTCTATAGGCTGGTGTTTGGGAGAAGGACATTTTTATAAATGGTCAAAAATATTTGTAGTTCAGAATGAGTCGTCAATATTTTGAGCCACTTCCCATAAGATAGTGACTGAAAATTGTTGTCTTCTAAAGACTGAATTTGTTAGTACTGCACTAGAGCCACAAAACTCTTACGTCACTCTTCGTGAACCGAATACAAACCCTGCTTAAAAAAAAAAAAAATTCTAAAGATTTCTACTACAAATACCATTACTAACCTTACAATCCATCAACTTTTAACCATTAAAACCATTTAAAAAAATTATTTTCAGCAGAGAAAGCACAAAAATGGCTATATATAGACTGTTACACTAGACATAAATGCTCTTTCCTTCCCACATGCTTATGTTTTATTTATTCCCCATATTTTATAGGCCTACTGTTGTTTTTTTTAATACAAGTGCAGGTAAATGCACACTGTGGCCAGTAGAGGGCACAATTGCACTAACTGTAATCAAGCATCCTAAAACTCTTTTCGAGATCATCTTATTGTTACGAGTGAGGAGGAAGGCGGAAAGCGGATTTTAGATATTTCAAAACATCGATTGAAAAAAAAATGAATTATATTTTTGTATAGGAGATTTGGGTCAGCAGCGTGAGGTGTTCACAGGCTCTGACTGTGTTAATGATTTGTCAGACTGCATACTGATGAATATGCCTGAATCACAATGAGACTGAGAGAACAATTACACCACAATGGAGGGATTAAGGGATGAATAATTAACTTCCTTTCTTCTTCTCTCTCTTTTTTTTTTTTTTTTTAGCGCATAAGACACTCCAGAAACTTGATCCAAACTAAATCGACTCTCATCTTCGAGCAGGAACACTTGGCTGCCACAGAATTTTTTTTTTTTTTCTCCAGACATAAATGTCTTTAAATTTTGGATTTTGATCCCTCCACAAAGTCAAAAGGTAGCTTAACTACTTTTGAGAATGGAAACGCCGGAAACGTCTGTGCGATGAACAGAAAATGACACCATTTTCATTGGCTTGCCACTGAATGCTTTATTACAAACCAAAAGAAAATCATTAAGATACTGTACAAATATACATTTGTAATGAAGAAAGGAAATATGTACAATGTCTTTTGTCATCAAATAATAGCCAGTAATGTTACAAAAAAAAAAGAAAACCAGAGCAACAGAGGGAAATGGCTCATGGTTTCCTTACTCATGCAGTCAAAACACCAGACTGACCAGACAAAACTACTGTATAGAGAGCACGGCTGTAGAAGTGCAAAGAATGAGTTCATTCAATGTTTATTCTGTATAAATACAAAAAGTATTTACATTAGTAACATTTTGACCAAAACCCTTTAATAATGCGATTCTTAGTATATAATGTACTGATATTAGCACTGCGTCAAAATATTCATCTTTCTCTAGCTATCGGTGTCATGCAGGTCCATTGTTTAGATGCACATTCTCTCAAGCAATTGTATGCAGGGTGTTTAACATTAGAGCTCAGCATTCAAACTGTTCAGCTGTGACTGACTGAACACAAACTCAACTGAACCATGCGTCTCAGTACATATCAACAGCAGACTCAGCCGTACAGCAGGAACAGCGGGTTGCGATGAAGTACTTTGACTAATATTACTTCATTTTCTCAATTTCCCTGCGCATGGAAAAAGACTTCAAAGCCGGGCAATCGACCGGGCTGTGGGTTGAAGCTAAATCAATGGAACCGGGTGCACATTCTGTGTTCTTTAGCATTGGCCTTAAGAGTTGTGAAGGATTGGATTTAGATAAATAAGGTCAGACTTTGGTTCCTTTACCTCTTCCAGCATTGACATCTAAGTCTTGTTCCACGCAGAGACGCTAATTCCCTGGTTATCCGGCAAGAAGACATTGTTTTGTCCTTAAGGGTGACCTGTCACTTTGAATTTTTTCTGACATCTTGTTCGTGCATCTAATTCATTTCTGAAGACGTAAATAACAAGAATGTCTCTTTAAGGGGAGGAATCCACGTTATGGTCCCCTGCTGTTCACTAATGTGGACTCAAAAAGCAAATTTTTCCAGCTGGGTCTGGGTATGAATGCCTCTCTGAGCATTAGAATTCATCAAACATTGAAATCTAAGAGGGAAAACAACTGAAAAATAGAGACAATATATTTGCAATGGCATTAGAGTAACCCGAATATAACTAGAATACAAAAAAGATTAATGTATATAAAAATCTGCACTCAAGAATTTAAAGCTTCTAACCTACTGCAGTTACAATAATGTGTTTTTGCTAAAACAGCAAAAATTCAAATTAATCTTAAAACTTAATTGTTGAAATGAGGAAAAAAAACACAAAATATTCAGCTATACAATAACAAACACATTCAAAGCTCATTTGCAGGCCCAGACAAAATTTGCAGACTTTTGTTTTCACATTTTTTGAATAAAATGATATACAATGTCTTAAAGTGAGCAAAAAGTACTACATTCTTATTGGTAGCGGAAAGCATTAACAAATTAACCGTAATGTTTAATAAACAAACACAAAAAAATGAAGGGTTATGTAGAGCAGTGGCCTCAGCAAACTTCCAAAGTGGCCACAGGATGACTTAAAATTATTTGATTATACTTAAGTTGTAAAAAAACAAAACAAAAACAACAACAACAATTAAAATAAACTTAATAAAAAAAAAAATTAATAAAAAAAAAATCAGGGCTGTAAACTGTTTTCCCCCCTCTAATTAACTATTGTTTTTATTGAAGAACATATTTGAACTTTGGATCTTCTGGAATCGCAATAACAAAATTAATTTAATATAACAACACTCCCAGTTTATGCTTATAAAAGTTTTAAAACAAAAAGTGTTGTCGTAATTTCAGCTAACAGAAACCCAGCTAACACAACAATTTCAAAGAACATTTTGCTGATGTTCCAAGTTGTTATTTCTGAATGTTCTCTGAACAATGTTGTCATAATGTTTTTATCGCTACAGGAACGCCCTTTCACAATTTTGTATCACTCCGCTTGCTCTAGCCGGGTCTATCGATGTTTTGTCTATCTAGTGTCATGGCGGACGACCAAATCCACTATAATTTAAAAATAATACCGTTTTGTGTCACGGAATGCAGTTTTAAGGATTTTTTAGGCGAGAATGTACTTGCTTGGACTTAAAATATGCGGTTTGTTAATAAAGATAAGGTCTATTTGAAAATTTGCTTCAACGTTTTCGGAGACAGGATCTCCAGCGGTTCAGCGCTCATTACACCCGCAGAGAGCGCCTCATCACGGCCAGATCTTCTGGAATTTACCGCTGGCTCTGATGTCTCTATAGTGGATAAACACGAGATATAAATTCATGTTGGGTAAATCTGACGGCGTCTTTGGTCTCATTAAACTATTATTTGTTCCAGAGAAAATAGTTTTGGTAAAAGTTTATCTTGTTTATGTAAATTCAATGCTGTATCGCGATGCCTTTGCTTACGGTTGACTGAATTGCCTAGCAACTTTTATGATGGCTGTTGTTCTTGTTTATTAAATATGGTTATTCAATTATTAGTATTTTATATAAATAATAATAGTATTTAATAGTGTTTAGTACTGAGACGTGTTCGTGATGGTGATTTTTAGTTAAATTGTTCCGCCATTAGATGGCGACAACAGACTGTTTTTATGAGTCAGCGCCTGCAGTAAAGACTTTTACTTTGAACGCTTTTCTAACCGGAAGATATTTTTACTTACAACAACAGCTTGACGCAGCTAACAAATGCGCTGAGGAGCCCTGTCATCAGAAATCAATGAAAGGACATTGACGTTACGACAAAGATAACGCTTTCATCAGTGGACATTCAAACTTAATTGTAAGTAACGTTAGGAGAATGAGATGCCTGTATCAGATGCGGGTAATCACAGTCGCTCAGTCCATCTCTCTCTCGTAATGCTTATTTTACATAATACAGCAAGCTTTTACTACAGTAATACAAAGCTTTCAATGAAGCAACTCAAAGTTCCTTAGTTACTAGCTCTAAAGTGACGTTTTGGAATTAGTAACGGAGAATGGGGATCAGCTGTTGAACTGTCAACTTTAGATTTAAATCCGTGGCGGAAGAAAGTAGTTCTGCACAAAAGGGGGCTTTCAAAGATACTCCGTTGTTGTTTCTAAATTATTTACTCACTCGTGTCATTGAACTGTTGTATAAACACAACACACTCATAGACGTGAGATATGGCTGTATATCGCCACGGCTGTGATTACCTATGGCACTCGGCCTGTCTACTCCTGTGATATTGCTCATATGTTCGCTGAATGTTAAGGGAACATTCCATTTTATAATTTTACAAACATTATGACAACATTACTCTCGAATGTTCTCAACATTCTAAAACAAGTAATATATATATATTTAAAAACCGTTAGATGAACATCTAACTAAAATGTTTCAGAAATAAGTAAAATTTTTGTGTTCATGTTTTGAGAACATTAGCAAAATAACTGAAAAAATGTTCTACTGTCATTATTTGAAGAAGTTCATGTCTCTTGAGAGAACCTTGCCAGAACTTTCTGAGAACATTTCTTGTTAGCTGGGAATACCAAATGAAATATCTTAATATAGGGGGGATTTGTTTAATTGTGTTGACCAATGCAGAGCTTTGTGAAGGACAGCCATTCGAATTCTGCTGAAAACTGGATTTTCCCACATATGCATGATTGTGTGTGGGCCTGCTTGTTCGGTTTCATCATAATCATTTAGACGCTTCAGATCCAGATAAACCAGCACAGAATAAGCCTGACCCAACCTCATCACAATTGCATCCAATGGGATGCACCAACCAGACATCTGATTTCAATTGCAAATACCAAGAGCCAAAGCAGAGCCAAACCATTTCCCCACTGAGACGATCAACCTCATTACTGAAGATACTGTTTGAATTATCCTGAAGAATGTAAATGAATGATTTAAAGGGAATGTGCACACACGTTACGAATGAACTGAAATATATGGAATTCCTATAAATACCTCTTAAATATGGAATACGTCTATTCATATGGAATATTTATAGCTCTAATGAAGAACAAAGAAATTTACTGTCACTGTTTATGTTGTAGTGTGTTGATTTCTCCTCATTCTGGGCCAATCGCAGCGTCTGTGCCCAGCAGGTGACCTGCCATTGGCTGTTGAGGTGTGATGCCCACTGGGCCGCCTGGCGAATGCCGATTGGCTGAGGAAATGAGTGGCAGATGTGAATCCTTGTAGGGGCGGATGAGCAGGTGCCGGAAAGAGTCCTCTTTTGTGAGTTTCTCCTCCAGTTCTGTAGCTGTCAGTTCAAACCCAGCGAGGACGGGAAGTGTGTGGTCAGGTAGACAGGCTGTCTGTCTGGGTAAAGGCAGAGTTGTATCTCTGTTCATATCTGCCTCTTTTGTTTGCTCAAACCATCATCATAACACAAGGCACAGCCCTCCACACCGCCCCCCCCCCCCCCCTCCCCTTTACACTCCACAAGGGGTCTTCTTCCACTTCAGTGTGCACATAAAACAACAAAGGCATTTATTTTACCAAGAAGTCGAATCTGTTGAATCAAAAGGCCTGACCATCTGGGTTTTCCGCAGGGAATGGGAAATCCTTTGGGAATGTTCCTGATAGCAGATGTGGGATTTGATGCTCGGTGCAGTGTGTGTATTTATCTGTTTGTGTGTATGTTTAGGGCATTTATTAATCCTACACAGTCTGGAATGCCTTGGTTTGGGCGGGAATCATCACCGGTGTGGCGCCCATCCTTGCCAGGTTCCCTGGGTTGAGCTTTGCCGGGCTGGCTTTGGGGCTACTGCCAGGCTCTGGAGGTTTGGGGACCACATGGTTGTATGGCGGTGGGACTGGAGGGAAATTTTCGGGCTGCCCGCTTTCTTTAAGGGCAGCCACGACAGGCAGTCGAGGCCTGGGTCCACGGGGGGCGCTGTTGTGCACCATAGACTGAGTGGAGGAGGCCCCTGAGCGAGAACTACCAGATCGGGAGGAGGAGAGTGAGTTCGGCTTCACCAGTTTGGCTTTGGGAGCCTCTGCATCTTCCCTTAAAACATAAAGATAGAGACTGTGAGATTCTTTATCTGGCTTGGCCACTGCACTGCAGGCATGCACTCTTGTATATACTTGGCGTCTATACTCAAGGGGCCTTCAAATGCCCGTGCCAAATTGAAAGTGTTATTATTCAGACAGCTAGCTATAAACATGTCAACTCCCTCAAAAACATTTTATTTTAAAATTGTTCATCCTCCAGGACAGTAGTTGACTCGAAACTACATAATTCCTGTTATTACACCCTTTTCCTGGAATGCTGTGAATGCAATGTGCATTTGTGTTAGCATATAAATTACAATGTGACTCATCAACACAAAGACATGAAATAAAGTTCCACATAAAGCAAAAAATACAAGTAGTATACATGTATTCCTTTTATGGCCAAAATATACAATATGCTAAATAAACAGCTTGCAGGGATTGTCCACACAAAAATGAAAATTCTGTCATCCATTACTCACCTTCATGTCTTAAAAGAATATATTTTCAAGTTCAAGTTGGTAAACAGTTCAGGTTCTTATTGACTTGATCCATTTTTTTATTTTTATTTATTTATTAATTTTTTTTAACATGAAGTCAAAGGGAACCAAAAATGTTTGGTTACCAAAATTCTTCAGAATATTTTCTTTGTGTTCCATAGAGGCAAGAAAAATGTCACACAGGTTTTGAAAAGCATGAGGCAAGTAAAATTTTAATTTTAGGGTGGACTATTCTGTAAAATATACAGTCAAACCAAAATTTAACCTTTAACATGTCTCACATTATCACAGTTTATTTGCTATAGTTTAGAAAATGGTAATAAAACATGACGACGAACTCAGAACAAATGTTGTTGATAATCTTAATAATGTCAGATAACTTTGACAGAAAGGTATGTAGTGAATTAGGCTGAATAGCCGTCAGCTGTCATCATTTAAGTACACAATTAGACAATACCAATTTAGGTCAACCAATTACCAAGCAATGCTTAATTATGTTCAGTCTGTGGTGTAAAAAGGCCACATTAGCTATTAAAGAAAAACACTTGGTCAGGTCAAAGTGTCTGAATAATTTTTGGTCCCAAATTTTTATCAATTTTACTGGCAGTCCACTGTATGAAGAATTTTTTGGTACAATATGTCACAGTTTGTTTTATTTTGCTATCCACACTTTCATAAATTAACTATAGTTAATACTAGTAAAAAAGATGTCTGAATAATTGTTGGCTTGACTGTACAGTGAATAAAAATATAAACTAATGGATAAAATATATTTTCAGCAATACAATCAAAAATATATAAAAGTGGACAAGAAATATGAGGAAATTTAAGTAAAGTATATAAAGTAATTATATATAATGCATTTTCAAAAAAAATATTAACATATTTTTGGTCCACTTTTTAAAATATTTTGAAATTGATTGATTTAAAAATATATCTGAAAATGTACTTTTGCCATATGTGTTCAGAAACTTTCTAGAAGTTTTTCTTTTCAACAACCTGCACGGAGTGCATTCAGGCCTAAATGCATTTTCTAGAAGTTTGTGCTAAATCGCTCTAAAGCTTTGTTTGTATAGCTAAAATCATTTGCATTCACAAACTTTTGTTTTGGGCTTTGCATTTTACAAAATGTTTTGATAAATACACTAAAATGTAAAAACACTTCTATAATTAAAAAAAAAAAAAAAAGACCCTTCAGGCTACTGCCTAACAAGTTTAGGGAAAATGACTTCTGCAACACTGGGGCCTTGTTATGTATCTCTTTAACTTAAGTGAGAGCTGTGTACATGTGTGTATCTCGCTGTTGTCTGCATTGTTAATGCTCACTCATCCTCCAAACGTGCATAATTCATCCTGACACCCGCAAATTAGCCTAGACATGAATGCAAGTCAACAAAGAGAAATAGAGCTGCTGCTTTAACAAGCATTATAAATGGGCTCAGGCTGTAATTTGCATGTACGTTCTATACGCTATTTTAAAAAGTGTTTATTATTATTTTTTTTCTTTACCTTATTTCATTGGGTGCTTCCTCCTCCTCATATTTCTTCTTCTCTTTCTTGCGGAAAACAAGCCAAACGATGAGGATGATGAGGAGAACGCCGAAGGACACGCCCACCACAGCGCCAGCCACTACACCCATCCCCCGGATATCTACAAAAGAGCCAAAACACCACAACTCTTCCTGTTTTATAAGATGTTATGGTGTTTGCTAAGGTAAACGTCACTATTATTACTGTCAAGCCAAATCACATTTATATATATATATATAGTGCTTCATACAACACAGATTGTTTTAAAGTAGTTTCACAGTAATAAACAAGAAAATAACAGTATTAATGTTAACAAGAAAATTAACAAGAAAATAACAGTATTAATTTATAAAACAATTAAATTAGTGCTGTCAAATGATTAATCGCGATTAATCGCATCCAAAATAAAAGTTTTTGTTTCAGGATTATGGACCTGTCTGTGTTGTGTTTTGCTCCCCATGTGTTCCGTGACCCAGTTTCTCCCCAGTCTGATTGTTTATTTGTTTCCAGGTGTGTCTCGTCTTCCTCCCTGATTATCCTGTCTTTATAAGCCCCAGTCCTTTCAGTTAGTGTTGGTCGGTCCTTGAATGTCTTCCCTGCCTGTGCTCTGTGTTTCCCTGTTAGATATTAAAGACTCTTGTTTTGTGAATTCCTGGTCTTCGCGTTCCTGGTTTCCTTGACTCCCTGGTATTGTGACAGAAGGACTGACCGATACAGTTACCTCTGCGTCTACCCTCTGTTTTTGTTCCGTGTTTTCCCAGTGTTTTTTATTTCCGTTGTGTCCCCATGGATCCCCTTCTTCGCCCGGATTACCTCCTCCTCTTGCTGGGCCAGACTGTTCCTGGTGCTCGCCAACCTCTCCAGCTACCCGGACGATGCGTTCTATGACGCCAGCTTAAACTCTGCATACAGAGCGCCGTCGTCTGAGGAAGGCCCTTGAGCGAATTTCGCCGTGTTTGTGGAGTGGACATTGGCGAGACACGGATCCCTGTTCACTGTCTGTCCCGAGGGGCATCTCACCAGTGCCACTCCGGACCCAGCCCACCATCTCCCCGCTGCGTGGAGCTCATGCCCGAGCCAACCGCTGACGGAGAGGCAGAGAGGGCTACTGTTTCCCCGTTTGGCCCAGAGAGGGCCACAGATCCCAAGTCCAGCCCTTCTTCGTCTCCTGAGTCTCTTTCATTTGCCCGCTCCCATTCCTGAGTTCAGCCCTGGAAGCCTAGAGGCTCACAAAAACCCGCACTCCCTCCTGCTCCTGCCTCCACCACCGCTGTCATCTGGCAGCCCCTCAGCTCGCCCTCAGCCCCCTATCTATTCAGTGCGAGCCCCACGGGACTGCAATCCTCCAGCGTCGCCAGGGCTGGAGTATCCCTCACCTCTGCCTCCAGCCTCCGAGGCTCGGACTCCGCCTCAACCCGTCGGCTCCACCATGGCTCCTACTGTAGCTCCCTCCTCTCCGCCATGGCCCATCGATCCACTGGCTCCGCCGGGCTCCCTCGACCCTCCGGCTCCACCTTGGTCTGCCGTCCCTCTGGCTCCGTCAGGCTCCTCCATCCCTTGGGGGGGTGGGTGCGTATTGTCAGGATTATGGACCTGTCTGTGTTGTGTTTTGCTCCCCATATGTTCCGTGACCCAGTTTCTCCCCAGTCTGATTGTTTATTTGTTTCCAGGTGTGTCTCATCTTCCTCCCTGATTATCCTGTCTTTATAAACCCCAGTCCTTTCAGTTAGTCGGTACGTTTACATGGACATCAATACTCTGAATTTAATACGATTAAGACAATACTCTGATTAAGAGTCTACCATATAAACAGAGATTTTTGATTACCTTAATCCGCCTAAAGTCATAATCGAAGTAAACACAAATCGAATTAAGACATGTGGAGTATTCCTATTTTAGTCGCATTATCGAGGTGCAGTACAGACATGTAAACACCTTAATCACATTATTATCATCGTGTAGGACCTTTCGCCGCATTTTGCGACAGGATACACACACGGCAGCGATCAACCGTTTAACGGAAAATAAAAGAGCTTCAACACCGTAGTCAACGTAGTCAATGTTGGTCGGTCCTTGAATGTCTTCCTTGCCCGTGCTCTGTGTTTCCCTGTTGGATATTAAAGACTCTCATTTTATGAATTCCTCGTTCCTGGCTTCCGTGTCTCCTGTTATTGTGACAATATGTGTGTGTACTGTGTATATTTATTATGTACATAAATACACACATGCATGTATATATTTAAGAAAAATATGCTGTGTTTATATTAAATATATTTATATATGATATAAATTATATGAATATAAATATATGCATGTAAATACTTTATACTTTATACTTTAAAATATATGCTGTGTGTCTTTACATAATAAATATACACGTTATGTAAACAAAAACTTTTATTTTGGATGCGATTAATCGTTTTACAGCACTAAATTAAATACAGTTTCACCCGTAAAGCAGCTGTACAGAAGATAATAGTGTCATTATTCAACTCAATTTAGTTAAATGTTGATTCAGTTTAACCTTGTGAAGTGAACTGCAGAATCTCTATTGTTTTTGTTGTTTTTATCTCTATAGAAGAGAATAGTGTCATTATTCAGCTCAAGTTAGTTCAATGTTGATTCAGTTTAGTTACATATCAAATAAAAATCGATTCAGCTATAAAACAGTTCTATAGAAGACAATGTTCATATATTGACTTAAGGATTTAAAAAAATGAAGAATTAAACATTGGTGTATAACTTGGTCCGAAATGGGTCCAGAACCAATTGTGTTATAGAAAAATAGAAAAATCATAAGACGACATAAATGTAATGACCCAAGCAATTTCTAGGGAACAAAATTCTACAGAAACTTAAGGGGGAACTCTTTTAACTTATGCCAGTAAGCAACTACTCATAGCCACTCAAATGTTCTTCAGGAAATGTATAAATTCTATTCTATTCACAAATCACACACACAGAACAGAAGTGTGTAAAACCGTTTAAAAACTCACACAGTCAGTATCCACTACCGTATTTATGGAAAACACTCTCTATTCTTTGAAGAGACACAAAACAAAGTTTCCATGCTCAGAATAGCTTAACAAACAGCTCGTAACAAGCAAGCAGCCCCCTCTGCATTGCAGATACCTGAAGGAGTGTTTCTCACCATGAGAATACTCCAGCAAACAGCACAGCATTAATCAATCTACCACACTCACTATATTCCTTCCTTTAATAATATGCCATTTTTTTGCATGAATAAATTTCTCTTTCCGCCACATAATTAATTATTTCTTCTAATTCCATCATCTGATATTTAATTATGCAGCAGAGCTGTTTGAGAAAGGTTTGGAGGAAGGAATTAAATCAATGAACACTGTGATAAAGAAAAGGATGAATTCTTTATTTGGATGTTAAATAGTACTGAAAGATCGCACTGCATAGCAGAACGGGTCAGGATCTCACTGCCATCTTCACAAAATATACAGTGGGTTGGCAATGTACTTGTGTTGACGCTAATTCAATTAAGTGTCAGAAGCAACAAGAAAACAAAAACTAGGAGTAAGAAATTATGATTTGCATAAAGCTTTTCATCTGAGTCTGTATCAAAGTGCTCAAACAAACAGAAAAACACAATAGCTAAGTTCAAATTGAATACAAAATACTATTCATACTATATTGTGTTTTGCAGCATTGCAAGTATGCAAATTTTCTGTATGCATGGGATACTCAGATTACCTAATGTCTCCCACAATGCAAAGCAATGCACTCTATTTGACCTACCATTTACAGCTTGAAAAATAAAGTAGTAGAAAATGTGTAACATCTCCTTCTTGACCATTTTTTTGATCAGACTGCAAAAAGTTAAAATTTTTTGACAAATTAGCTATAAAAAAATTCAATTTGCATATTTATTTCTGAGGTAGTGGAAAACTGGATGGCACACGCTAAATTAAAAATGCAGCGCAATGAGGTAATGTGTCAACAATGTAGCATACTACAGTTTGAAGAATTTATCACTTCAAACTGTGCACTATTTTTAGAAAACAGTATGCTACGCTAGTATGCCATTATGAAAGCATCCATTCACACAGGTACTTACAGTGAACTTTGACCTCTAAAGTGCAGTTTTCTTCTCCGACATCATTGCTGGCAGTGCATTTATAAACACCTGCACTTTCCCTCGTCAGATTTTTCAGTGTCACAATCTCAGGGTTCTTCAGATCTTTAGATAAAAAACACAGTTACTTGTCATTTGATATGCTAACAGTTTGCAGTCTTGCAGTCAGTCCAAACAGACACAAAATGACAAGCAATACATCCTGTTTCTTCCATATTAATCTCACACATTTAGTTGGTTTTATATACTTTTGTATATTGTACTTTTTTTTTTTTTTTTTTCAGGATTCTTTGATGAATAGAATGTTCAGCATTTATTTGACGGAAATATGTTGTAACATTTTAACCCTTTCGCACGTGAGTTTAAAATATTCTAGCTGAGCCCCAGGCGTGAGTTTTTTTAGGCGACCGTTATTTTAGAACTTATAGCCTTATTGTTTCCATGGCGACGCGTCATGCTTGTCATGTGACACACCGCAGCCGTAATAGCGCTGTATGACACATGGATTGCTTTTATTTCGTTTTTACTTTTTTTATTATTAATATTCACAAACATACTCGCTATATTATTAAATATCTGATATTCCGATTCTGAAATATGTGCAAGTAAATGTGTTTGGTTGTTTAAACACGTTTATAATGATCGTGTTAGTTGATCTATACCGGGTGTGGGATTTACAACATGTAAATTCATCCTCTCCTCCCGAAACACGTTAAAATAAGTCTCCAGTAAACTGGGAGAACAGCAGAGTAAACTTTATTGTTACCTACACTATGTGTATATGATATCAATAAAACATGTCGTCAGATTATATTTGTAAGGATCATTATTGCTGCTTCCATAGACATCAGCGCATATTTTACAAACTATAAATGTATGGCTTTGCTAGTACTTATGTGTATTTAAATGTCTGAAATCTTAAATAAGCATTATATGGTTGAAAACACTGAATAAGTTATAATATTACAAGCGCTCGCGCGGCTGATCTGGCTCAACGCCAGAAAGCAGATTTGAATTTCAGCAGTTGATGACGTGACTCACTGAAAGTTCTAATCACACCGGTGTGATCGTACGCGTTAAAGGGATAAGTGTCTTTACTGATATTTTTGGTCAACTTAATGAAATTCAATTGAATGAATCTTTACTTAAGTATTTCTTTCAAATAAAAGATATATATATATATATGTATTGAACAGCAGTGTAGCTGTATATTAAGTATCACATAAGCTCTTGTCTGTGATTGTGTCATGTCAAGCAGCATTATCAAACTGTAAGTTACATGATAGAAAAAAACCAAGCATTCAACAAAATGTTGCTTTTTATGGCTGGTTAAGACATGGACAAGATTTATTGCTTGTCAGTTCATCACAACGGGCTGATTAGGACACGCTGTCACACTTCAAGCTTCAAGTATTGAACCTACAACCTTTTGGTTAATGTTGATTTCATCGAAATCTCATTTCTGATGTGAAACAACTACTGAAAGTGTGCAGTTGAATGAACAGAGCATGTTCTGCAAAATTCTTCATAAAGCCTGATGAAGGGTAGAGAGCACATTACATTACACATATGTCAAATCTCCAAGCCGATCTCATAAGAGGGGCTAATTGAGGAGGTAGTGAAGCATGTGGGGTAAAAAGTGCTGATGGAATTGATGTAAATTTAATTTGAGAATGCTTGCGGTGTTAAATTGGCCCTGTAGTGTCTTCATCTATTTTCTGCTCCTCCAGAGAGATGTCCACATGATTTACTCCCCACGCTTGGAAGATAAACTTAACGCTGCATTTTTTTTCTTCATGGGAAAGCAGTATTAAAGTGATTGGAGCAGAGCGAGTCAGTTTAGCATTTAAAAACGCGGGCAACAGGTTACAGTCAAAAGATCATCTTCACCTACTGTACATCACATTATCTAAACATGGCACAGATTGTAAAAATTGTCATTATTAAAATTTCCTCATTCTTACAGACAAATGCTCACCTATGAGGGCCAGAGGTGGCAGCTTGCCAGCATATTTTCCTTTGTCTAAGACTCTTTCCCATTTGTAGCTGATTGGATCAGAACCATCTGTGGACTTGCAGCTCAGTCTGACATCACTTCCTTCCAGCAGACGACCCTCCATCCAACAGCGTGGTTTGGATGGCTTTACTACATTGCAAAACAGAAAACACACAATGGTAAGGTAAACACTAGATGATGGTATGAGTTATTTTGTATCAGTGTATAGTAGGGGTGTGCGATGTTGAAAAAAAAATATCTCAATATTTTTTGGGATTTTTTCGATAACAATATTTAGACAATATTTCGTTGAGTGTGTTTTTGTGCTGATATCTGACTACCATGGACAGCTGCAGCTTTTGATATTCTTCATATTCTGTGTGGTCAGTTCACATCAGTGATAGAAATTAATCTTTTCATATAAGTTTAAATCCATTTGTACCTTTTATGGGCAATTTTACCTTTAATAAAGCCTTTTTTTCCCTAAAAGTGTGCATCTTTTGAAACAAATTGTTACATTTAATACATTTAGGCTGTTACCAAACAAATGAAACCAGTATCAACAAAATGAATCTTTGCAGAAGTTGCATTTAGATGTATTTACACACTGTTTAATGCAGCTCACAGGAACATGGAGTGCTTTTTTTTTTTTTTTAAGTTATATTTATGGGCTTTTTGCCTTTATTTGATAGGAAATTAAAATCGCCAGTAGCAAGTCATTGTTAACAAGTGATTCATTGCTACTGAACCGAATCATTTAAACAGTTGATTCATTCAGGAACGAAACAACATTGTCATGTTGCTCAGAGACGCAAAACTGTTCTGTAGCTGTTTGGAATTATTTTTTGTTGGCGAAATGGAGCAAAAACTGGCAATATGGTGTCTTTCAGCATTCATAGTGCCTTCCAAAACATGCAAGCTGCCCATACCGTATGCACTTACGCACCCCCATACCATCAGAGATGCTGGCTTTTGAACTGAATGCTGATGACACGATGGAAGGTCTCCCTCCTCTTTAGCCCGGAGGACACAGCGTCCATGATTTCAAATTTGGACTCATCTGACCATAGAACACTTTTCCACTCTGAAACAGCCCACAGGACACGATGGCGCTTCTAGACCATGTTCACACATGGCTTCCTTTTTGCATGCTAGAGCTTTTGTTGGCTTCTGCAGATGGAACGGCAGATTGTGTTTACCGACAGTGGTTTCTGGAAGTATTCTTGGGCCCATTTAGTAATTTCAATGACAGAATTATGCCGATGAGTGATGCAGTGTCGTCTGAGGGCCCGAAGACGGGCATCCAACAAAGGTCTTCGGCCTTGTCCTTTACGCATAGAGATTTCTCCAGTTTCTCTGAATCTTTTGATGATGTTATGCACTGTAGATGATGAGATTTGCAAAGCCTTTGCAATTTGACGTTGAGGAACGTTGTTTTTAAAGTATTCCACAATCTTTTTACGCACTTTTTCACAGATTGGAGAGCCTCTTCCCATCTTTACTTTTGAGATACTCTGCCTCTCTAGGACATCCCTCTTATAGCTAATCATGTTACAGACCTGATGTCAATTAACTTAATTAGTTGCTAATGTTCTCCCAGCTGAATCTTTTCAAAATTTCTTGCTTTTTCAGCTCTTTGTTGCCCCCGTGCCAACTTTTTTGAGACCTGTAGCAGGCATCAAATTTGAAATGAGCTCATTTAGTGGATAAATGTAAAATTTCTGCGCTTAAACATTTATGTTCTCTATGTTCTATTGTGAATAAAATATTAGCTTATGTAGGGCTGGGTATCGAGTTCGATACTTTTTAGGCACCGACCGAATTGCCTCGATACCATCGAATATTCGAAAAACGTCTTGTCGTTCGATACCAAATTTCGATACCTAAGGGGTTAATCTCATCAACATCAGTGAGGCAATAAGCCTGCAGCACTAGGTGTGTTGGACTAGAAGCGACACGGACTGATCAGTGTTTGACATCCGCGAGAGCGACTCGAAGGCGTACGGAGCAGTCTGTTCTCTATCGCGCGGTTTTGTTTACTAAACACAGACTGAAGCGCGTGTGACGCTCGCGGTGATTTCAGCGTCTGCTGTCTCACTAAATGAGGACATAAACACATGAACAACATCTCCAGAACTGCTGAGAGTCACTTCATTAGCATTTTACCGTTTCATTTGAGTAAAACTAGCGTCATATCATATACACACAGAACTGTAAATGTATTCACGGCAACCCGTCAAAATAAAAGCTTGGTTTAACTTGGAAGACACTGCGGCAGAAATACATTACTATTATTCAGCAGAATGTACATACTGTTACTACTGTTACTAGAATGTAGGCTACTATTAAAATTATTAAAACTATTATTTTAAGTAATGATCACACAACATTTCTTTCATGTTTTAATTTTAATAGTAAACCCCCTTTGTTTGCCAAAATAAATGAATAAACTTTGATTTTCAATAATTTAAAGATAAATGAAATTAATGTTTTATGCCTTCATTTGAAAACCAGAACACAGAATTTCTGAGGAAAAATAAAACATTTCATAAGGCTATTTTAAGAATAAATTTGAATAAACTAAGTTTTTATGCATTCAAATAATTAGATATACTACACCAGAATTTAATAACAAAACATATGGAGAAAGAAAATTAAACGCCCACTTATGAAAGTGGATAAAGAGTTTCAATTTCTTTAAGCCTTTAACAACCTAGAATAAATGAATAGAAATGATGATTCTGTGTGAGCTATGCGTTTTAAAACAAACGCGCACTAGTGTAAATGTAGCCTAACAGACGTGTAAACTGAAAACTATTTGAACTTTATTCAAATTATTTGCACTGATTTATTGTGTTGGATATATTTTGTTCCTTTGTGCAGTGGCTCAGGAGATGAGGCTTTGAGTCTGTATAAATGTCAACAAGCTGAAAAAATAAAACCAAATTTTTTTGAGATAATGTAATCTTATAAAAACTGATTTCATAAAATTGGTATAGAAAAAAGTATCGTTCAGGAACCGGTATTGAACTCAAGGTATCGGTATCGATATTAAAAAATTTTCAACGATACCCAGCCCTAGGCTCATGTGATTTGAAAGTCTTTTAGTTTTCATTTTATTCAAATTTAAAAAACATCCTAACATTTCCAGAATTCAGGTCGTATTAAACAGCCATGTAGGAATGCATATTTTTAGATAATTCTGTGAATTTTATATCACAATATAGTAATTTTAGCTGGAATTCAACAAAGAATAGTCTTAAATATTAAACATCCACATGGTAATGCATATTTCTGGATAATCCTGTGAATTTTATATCACAATGTAGGCATTTTAGCTGGAAATTCAACAAAGAATTGTCTTAAATATTAAAAATCCACATAGTAATGCATATTTTTGGATAATCCTGTGAATTTTATATCATAATACAGGCATTATTTATGTATTAAATAACCAGGTAGTAGTGTATGTCTTGTTAACAAATCTTGTATAAGTGCGAAAAAAAATAAAATATATATACATTATTGAAACACTTGAGTTAAAAGACTAAAACCACTGAGAAAAATATTACAAAATGTATCATTTAAATTAATACTATAATGGAACAAGCATTCAGAATGTGTAAAACCAGGTCTGTACACTCAAACATGCACTTGCACCCTTTTTGCATCTTTCCCCATTTAGATCTATTTTTCCTCCCATCATGAACCTCTTAAAAAGCAGTGTGATGCCAGCGAGCTCTATAACATGAATCTGTAAAACAACCCGTTCACCATTCGGTCCTCGACCCCCCGCTCCTGCCCACCCCGGCCATCAGCATCTGCTCCTGCCGCCTCTATCTGCTGAGCCAGGACAATTTTGCCCCGGCACTCGCAGGGGGGGATGCAATTACAGCCGCTGAGTGGGATGCAGGTCCCCTCCATCTCCCAACTCTGTCAGGATCACTTACGGCGCACAGAGGAAGCTGCAGTTGCGTTCTCTGCCAAGCCATTATCTTTGTGTTGAACAAGACAAATGCTAATGTTTGCCCCTCGGAATCGAACGTGTCGTTTGAAAGCCACGGACCATTTATACAAATGCATGCGTAAATTTGTGGTGCTCTTAAATGTCTTTATGCAGCTGGCGAAGCGGTTAAGATGGAATGAGGGAATATAGAAAGAAACAATGGGGTGAAAACAGACATATAATGTTTCTTTGCAGGACACATACTCACAATAATACATGTTGAATGAGTAACTAAGATTGATTTATGTGTTTTGGAAGTACGACTATAGTGTGATGACTGCTTTTTTCCCATGCTATTATGTGTAATGTGTCATTTTTATTGTCACACAGTTGCTGAATGTCATTTCATGCCAAGATCAGGGGGCACAACTGGCACACTATGCCCAGGGACAACATCCTGGTGCTATTTTTGGACCCCTTACTCTGTGACATAAGCATCTGTCATGTCTTTATCGTTCCCTAGGCCTACAAGAGGAGTTAATTAAAGCCACGCTGCGGGGCCAAAGACTCACGGAGTACGATGAGTTTGACTGTGTTCCAGTAGTACTTCCCGCCGTTCTTGACCTTGCAGATGTATTCTCCGGAGTCGGTGAGCGAGAGGTCGCTGATCAAAAGCGAAGCGTCGCCTTTTAGATAGTCTCCCGCCAGGGACAGCCGCCCAGCTTCACTCTCATTGGGGTCGTAGATCCGACCGGCAAAGTATGTGATCACCTGGTGAAAGAGGAAAATTTAGCGTGTTAATAAATACTGCTTTGATTAGGCTTGTGGAACTCTTTACGCTAAGGGCGCAGTCCAGTGAGGGTTGAGTCACAGCCTGCAGTAGGAGTCTGCTAAACTCTGATGTCACTGTGAATCAGGCCCTTCTTCACTTGGTTATATTTGTCTTTCGATGTCCCTGATACTCAACTTCTGTAATTCTGTAAAGCAATGCTAAAACTATATTCCTAACAAGAGACTGCCCTTTTCATTGACAAAAGTAATTTTTTCCCCCATTATATAACAAAACAACATTATCGATTTAAAAAAACAAAACAAAAAAACACTAATAATTAAGCAACTTTAAAAAAATAAAAAATACAAATAAATATATATATATATATATATATATATATATATATATATATATTTATTTTTATTTATTTTTATTATTATTATTATTTCAGAATTTTAACTTATCAATCTTAAAATTAATATCTATTTATTTTCTTCCTACACATACAAATTTCTAAATTAAAAAAAAAAGAATAGTATAGGATTTTAATATCGCCATAACATGAAGACAATTATTTATCATTATCAGCCAGAATATTACTATTGATGAATCTGTATCAGAAAGGTTTGTAATAATTTTGACTGGCATGATAACATGTAACAAAACTTAAATAAATAAATAAAAATAATTTTGTTTTTTTCAAATTATTCAATTAATAAAACATTAAAAAATATATTTTGCTTCTAGATCATTCAATTATAAAGTTACTACTGAACAAAAGTTCATATTAGAAAAATCAGCATATTAGAATGATTTATGAAGGATCATGGAGTAGTGATGCTGAAAATTCAGCATTGCATCACAAGATTAAAATACATTTGAAAATATATTTAAAAAAGCAAACAGTTATGTTTAATTCTAATAATATTTCACAATATTACTGTTTTTGATCAAGTAAATGCAGACTTAGTGAGCATAAGAAACTTCTTTCAAAACACATAAAATCTTTTAAAACCACAACCTTTTGAATTGTTGTGCATAAATAAACTAAAACTATGCACCTTAAAGTTTGAACTGTTGATGGTGCTAAAGGGTTTGAGAGAAAGACCCCCAAAATGATCATCTAAGCACATCAAAAACCCACCACTAAAAACTAGCTCTCTCATTAAAAAGCTACATGCCATTTAGAAAAATAGCTCTAAAATTATTCATAACTGGCAGGAAGTTCAATCGGCAAAAGGTTGGACCCCTTCTTGTTGGATATATTGTGTCAGGAAGGACCTCAGGGAGCAGCTTGAGCCGTGGCCAGATTAAAATGTAAAACTTGTCCTCGGGCCAAATTCCACATCATTAGGTCATAAAAGTAATTGTTAGGGGTGATACGAGGCAAAGCAGTGACATATTAAAAGCGAGCAGTTTTTACAGTGCTGATTGCAGCACCAGTTGATGGTGCAGTTTACAGAAAGACAAGCAGCAAAAAAACACTGCACTGCAGATCAGGGACTGTGGTGAACAGCGAAGGCCAGCATCAGCAGCGCAATGTCGCAGTGGCGGGAGATCAGATGCACGCGCGCTCATGCTCACCACTTTCTGCCGTGAGCTGGATTTATGCAGCATCCATTCAATGTCCAGCAGGGAGATGTCGGCTTGCCACAGCTGATGGTGGCACGGCAGCGTGGCGTTGTCTCCGACCACCCTCTTCATCTCCGTCTGGCCATTTGCCTGAAGCACACTCAGCAATACTGTGGAGAGAGAGACAAAGAGAGAGGAGGAAGCGTTAAGGCCCGATGCCAGGGAGTAGTTAGGACTGAAGGGCTTTAGTTGGCTTTGCTGCAGGTTGCAGAGGTAGATTGGGGGTTTTAGAGAGGGGCGTCTGGGATTTCATGCCACTGATCCACTGCGCTCTCATCCGGAGCACAGAGGAGATGATTCAGAGGCCACAGGCTCCATCAAGACAATCATTGTTATATTCTCCGATAAATTCCTGGAATTGGGCAACGGTTTAACGGCTAAGCGGCCACTTGGAAATCAGCTCAATAACACAAGGGAGGGAATGGACTATTAGCGATTGCTGGAGACGAAGAAGGCCGTGCTTCTGAATTTATTGAGGTTGAAGCTGAAGCTGTGGGCGTACGGAATCTGTGCTAATCTGTGTTACAACCCCAATTTCCCCCTATTCCGAACCATCACAGCCTCCCAGCGTTTCCCATCACGACACATTTTCCACTCATCAAGCGATAAAACGCGGAGAGTGGACGTCCCGCCGCGCTGCTACTGTACTTTAACACCCTTTGCGTTTGAACTTCTCTACATTAACACAGGGAGGCAGCTAAATGAAGGCCGAGCTAATTAATTCCCAGCATGCATTCTGATAGCAGAAATAATGCCCACACAGGCAGATGACAAGCACACAACTCTACACCTCAGCCATATGCAACAGCCTTCTGCTTGAATAATCCTGATAATGTGAAGAAAATGATCAAATATCTTTGCTTTGGGCAACGATCAGAAGCGCACTGCATACTGTTATATAAAAATAGTATATTGCAGAGCGTGAATGTTTCAAATACAATTATTTCACATTAATTCAGTTTGGGGTAAATGTCTTCACTTATGGCAGTCTAAACAAATAATAGTCAGGGAGATGGTTCGTATCGCTTCTGGTTCATTTGTCACACTAGAAATAGAAGGCTAAACACTGCAGTGTTCTATGCAGTGCATTCTTATTTTATACTGAACATATTTAGCAAATCAACAGGGTTCCCGCGGGTCCTTAAAAAGTCTTAAAAGGTCTTAAATTTACTTTATCAAATTTAAGGTCATAAAAAGTCTTAAATTGTCTTAATTATGATTTCAAGAGGTCTTAAATTTGGGTACAGACCAGAATCGCAATACAGCTTAATGTGACGATTAAACTTCAAAAGGCTATAAATAAAATAAATTTTTTTTAGCATTTATGTATTGTGTCAGGTCTTCCAGCCAGTTCTATCAAACCTTTACAATTAATCCAGAACGTGGCAGCAAGATTAATTTTTAATGAGCCAAAAAGAATGTAAGAGAGAATGAAGAACGTCACACCTCTCTCTATTCTAATTCTATTCTTTAAAAAAAACGAAAAAAAAAAAACCTAACACTAGCTTTTCTAATCTTTTTGTATTCTGTTTTCTTTTTATTTATTATACAATTAACAAAAGCAAAAAAGGCCTCTAACACTAGCTTGCTCTATTCTTTTTCTATTCTATGCTTTCTTTTTATTTATTATATAATTTTTAAAAAATCGCTTGCTACATGTACTGCGTTAGGCTAAATGAGACTTGTTATAGCACTTGCATATCATTGCTCTTTTGTTGATTTTGATTGCTTCCATTGTCCTCATTTATAAGTCACTTTGGATAAAAGCATCTGCTAAATGACTAAATATTAATGCCTCATACTATTTTATAGCACTTGGTATTGAATTCTGTATATTATTATTTTTAAGGAATTATGCAGTTATTTAATTGTATACACTTAATTATATAACTCTAAACATACCCATTGGTAACCCTCTTGAAATATTTAACCTAATTTATTTCAATATTCAATATATTCTGGTTTAAAATTCAGTTTTCTTGGAAAGAAGACTTGTGTCTGTGCGAGACTTCAGTTAATTAGCTGCAGCGCTTCACGTCTGATGTGCTGTTTGTTTGCATCTGTTTGTTTGATGTTTGAATCAGGTCTCCTCTGTTGGAATAGATGGTGCTGTCCCAAAAAATAGGGTCCTATGCAGTCCTAGAACTGCAGCCTCCAGTATTGCAGGAACATTGGGTTGTTTTTGTTCAGACCAATGCAAAAATCGACCCATGTTTTTACCCTGCAAACAAGCAGAGCTGTAAATGTGAACTGGTTGATCGATAAGGAGATAATTCATTATAAAAATCGAAACAATAAAATGTGTTTGTATGTTATTTAATTAATATGTGACCCTGGACCACAAAACCAGTCTTAAGTGTCAATTTTTCAAAATTGAGATTTATACAAAGCTGAATAAATGAGCTTTCCATTGATGTATGGTTTGTTAGGATCGGGCAATATTTGTCCGAGATGCAACTATTTGGAAATCTGGAATCTGAGGGTGCAAAAAAATCTAAATATTGAGAAAATCGCCTTTAAAGTTGTCCAAATGAAGTTCTTAGCAATGCATATTACTAATCAAAAATTTACTTTTGATATATTTACAGTAGGAAATTTACAAAATATCTTCATGGAACATGATCTTTACTTAATGTCCTAATGATTTTTGGCATAAAAGAAAAATCAATAATTTTGACCCATACAATGTATTGTTGGCTATTGCTACAAATATACCCCAGCGACTTAAGACTGGTTTTATGGTCCAGGGTCACATTTAATAATTTATTGATAAATTAATATAATTAATACTTTTGACTTTAAAGGCTGAAATGTGAAGTGTATAATTTTATAAAACTTTTTGTTTCGTGAAAACTTCTATCTGAACTGTAAATCATGCTTTTTACATTCATTTTACAGTTTACCATAGACATTGCCCTACCCCGCTCATATGGTATTAATTTGTGCAGGTCTTAAAAATGGTCTTAAAAAGTCTTAAATTTGAGCTTAAAAATCCTGCAGCAACCCTGAATCAAGAAAAAATCTACTGTAGTCAACTGTGTATTTGCATGCATACATACTACTTTCTTTAAAAAAAAAGAAAAAGAAAGAAAAAAGATTATAGTATAACATTTCAAAAACATTCAATGTGCCAAACCTTTAGAAAACCATACTAATAATCATGGACATTGGGCTGGAAAAAGAAAAAAAAAAAAATTACAGTAACACCTTTGGTTACCATTCTTTAAATCTTCATAAAAACCACAAACTACTACTCTTGACAGTCTGTACTCAACAGTGTGGATTAAGCTAAATTATATATTTTCTATCTAATTTATTATCACTATAATTTTAAGAAAAGATGGAAATCTAAAAATATAGAGCCCGGTCTCATTCGAACACACACTCATCACCTTAATTAAAATCACAATACCGTTAATTATCCGAATGGTGCATGCTGAACATTTCATTTTCTCCTCTTAATGCAGGATGATGTTATACCATGTGATATTTTAAGAACATCAAAGAGATTGTTCTGGCTGTTTATTCAGCAAAAGCATCTCGGTATTAAATGGGTTAAAATGCAGGCCAGCTAAAATGGGTTCTGATGGAAGCAGGTGAATTCTGCAGGCCACAGATTTAATATGGGACGCATTACGATGATCAGGTTATTCTTCAAAGGAAATGATAAGATCAGATAAATCCTCATCTGCATGGCCGCGTGGTGTCGTGGAAATCCATCTTTGATGTGCTGTGAAATCATAGAGATCTGGCATTCACTGCCTCGAAGTTAAGATTAAGAGAATGATGTGTGATTTACAGAGGTTTTAAAATATAATGCAATAAAATGAAAAGCTAGCTCTCAGAACAAACTGTGGCAGTTCAGAACGACTCGTACTGTATTCACAAAATACCTGGATGAACTGCTACATTTGTCTGAATGTGCATTATAAAACATTGTACTATTTACTGTATATCCCCTAATGCAATGCACTCAATCTGACCAGCCATATGCAGTGTGACAAGTGAACCAGGAGTAATCTGCCACAATTCTAAAGATCTTTTTCTTGACAATTCATTTGATTGGACTGCTGAGTTGGTTTTACTCAGGATTAAATTAAAAATGCAAAATATCTATTTTTATTATTAATTATTATCTATGTTATGATTTTATTAAAATAAATAAACAAAATAAATATTTACTAGTGCTGTCAAATGATTAATCGCAATGAATCGCATCCAAAATAAAAGTTATTTTTTACAGAATATATGTGTGTGTGCTGTGTATATTTATTATGTAAATACACACACATACATGTATATATTAGTGCTGGGCAACGATTAAATGCATCCAAAATACACATAATAAATGTGTGTGTACTGTGTATATTTATTATGTATATATGAAGTCACACACATACAGTATGTATATACATGTATATATTTATATTCATATCATTTATTATAAATATATTTAATATATAAACATAACATATTTTTCTTAAATATATACATATATGTGTGTATTTATATATAGTTAATAAATATGCACAGTACACACACACATATTATGTACACAAAAACTTTTATTTTGGATGCAATTAATCGCGATTAATTGTTGCCCAGCACTAGTATATATTTAAGAAAAATATGTTGTTTATATATTAAATATATTTATATATAATATAAATGACATGAATAAAATTATATGTAAATATTTTCAAAATATATACATGCATGTGTGTGTATTTATATATACATAATAAATATACACAGTACACATTTTGTAAACAAAAACTTTTATTTTGGATGCAATTAATCGCAATTAATCGTTTGATAGCACTAATATTTACATATTATCATTATTTATATTTGGTTATTTGATATTTAATTAGTCACAAATAAATAAATTATATAGCGCAGTTTTTAATTAATGTATTATTATTATTATTATTATTACTACTACTACGATAATGATGATATAAATATCAAGGACACATTACAATTGATCAGATTAAAATAACACAAAAAAAAATTTCCTACTACGGTTTAAAATCTTAGTCGTTGCATAATGCACAATTTCACATTGTATTTTTTAACGCTAATTAGTATGCAGTAAACGGTATGCAGTGAGTAACGGTCTGATCGCTGATTGCTTAAAGATATTCATGTAAACCAATCATGAGTCACTGTGTGCCCAATATTTGGGAAAAGCACATAAAGAGTAGGCTATTTATCAGGTACTACACTTTGAAGTCTTTGAAGTACACAGAGGTATCCATGTGTCTATTTTTAAAGTGTAAGGAAGGTGCCTCATGTTAAGTTCTCAGCTGGTAAAGGTTTGGATGAAATGGCCATGTTAATGCCTGCAGAGCGAGAAAGTCTGAGTGTTCATCTGTCATGTTCTGCCTCTCTTGGACTGCCATCAGCTGCAGCTTGAGATTTTCTAGCCTCTTTTGGCGCATTGTGGCTCAGGCTGGGGGGAAGGAGAGTGAAAGAGCGGCTCATTAACAATAGGAACCAAGCAGCTTGGCTGAGATGCTCCAAAAGCTGGTGGAAAAGCAGATTTCTATGAAGATGCCCTAGGGGGAGTTGTGCTCCAGTAAATTCTCCTCCCCACAGATCTCAGCAATCTTATTATAGAGCAGCCAATAGCACATATCACATCCATACCCTTCAAACTGTCCAAAGTCATGGTACATAGCCTTCCCTGTCTTTACACTGGCACTCGGGCTTCGCCACGGGAGACAGCTGTGATCTTCCACCCAACAGCAACCTCCACATTCACAGCGAGAAGAGGAAAACAGAGGAAAGATCTTGCAGCTGAGATCTAATTAATGGTTCTTGCATCACTAAAACTATCACTCATACTGAGGGTTGGGGTTCAAAACATCGGTGAGTAACCTTTTCCACACCATTTGTGCCACAGCTATTTTTTCCCAACAAGTTGCTCAATACAACCCGGGAAGAAACTAGCGATGAAGCATTTTGTTATGCTACATTGCTAATTCGTTTCCACAGCTCTACAGTTGAGCAAGACCAAACCTCAATATCCCTCCTCCCTCATATGAGGCTGAGAAGTCTGAGTCAGTTCATTCAGATGGTTTAAAAAAATTGATTCATTGATTTGTTTCACTTCATTGATTCAAGCTTCGCTTATATAAACTAGATTTCAAGAATTTAGCGTAATGCAGTGTTGTTAGTTGTATACTAAAGACAAAATTGTGCTTTAAAGGGATAGTTCACCAATAAACTAAAATACAACTTATTTTAGCAAATGTCTAAAGATTCTTAAGATAAATTTACTTGACATGAGATAAGAACAAAGTGAGTTTATGATTAAAACGAGAACCAATATCTGCCAATTGACAAAATAAAAATAAATTCTTCTTGTTTCCCCGTTGACAGATATTTGTTTTAAACTCACTTGTGTTCAAGGCTTCATTTTACATTTGCATGTCAAGTAAATGTATCTTGATTTAAGGATTTTTAGATATTTATACTGGAAGAAAAAAACACAGAGAAAGATATTTTTTTGCAATGCATGCAACATTTAATGCAATGACTTTAAGACTTAAAGTCTTAAAAAACCTGCAGAAACCCTGTTGTTCCAAAAACGTATGACTATCATTTTTCTAAGTTGTAAAAGACAAAGTTTATTGGAGTATGTTTTACAAGAAAAATACTATTTCAGTCTTCAACTACAACATTTCAAGTTCAATTCAATGTGTTTCTTTGTACTTATTTGAGAAATTCAAGCAATTTCTGAAAATTGTCAAATTTAAATCCAACAAATTGAAAAAGTAAATCATGCAGGTTTGGAACTACATGTCAATCACATTTTCTTCCCATCTAAACATCTAGTCATTCCTCCTTTTCTAGTTTTCAGAAAAACTTTACCGTAGACTCTGGAGTAACGAGGCCGGTCTATTGCCTTTTCGATTCAGCAAAGACAGAGGTGAGAATGAGAGAAGGCACTTTGTTTTCCTGTTGTTGTGCCCACTCAGCTTTGCTGGAAACTGTAAATGCACACAAACGGGAAGAGGGGGAGGTGGGTATAGCTGATGATGTATGCTTGAGTGTATTTGGGGGTTGAGTGAAAGGAGAAAGGCAAGAACATATACAGATAAATGTGCTTTACCAAGCAGCCCAGCACATGGTTCATCTTAAGCCGATTTACACTGCATTTATCTGTCAAGGTTCGGACATCCTCTTGAAATATTACACTCCGCGCAGTTTAAAAGTTTAATATCACACATGAAAGTCTGGCGTCTCATGTGAACATCTTCCTACAGTGAAACGCTCCACATTAAAGCTGTATTTTATGTCTCCGCTGCCCAGATGAGTCCATGAGCTATAAAAAAGACAAAGACTGGTGCTGCATTACAGCAAGTGTCCAGAAACGCAGCAGTAAATACAAACGCTCTTTGGTCGCAGCGCTGACAGGTCAAGTGCAGGTTCATGGTTCTGCTCTCTCTTTCTCACACAACACCAGACGAAAAACAACCTTGGAACATGTCTAATTTAGAGTTGTGTTGCTAGCTTGGACACAACTGGTGAACTGAAAATGGATCAGTATTGGAAGGATGCCTTAGTTGTGTTTACAAACTAAATCAAGCGTTATCATACTTACAATTAGCAAACTATCAAATTAAACTGGGACAGTTCAGCCCAAAGTTCAGCATTACTTACCCTTGTGTCCTTCCAATCCTATATTTCTTCTTGCAAATATTTGAAAAATGCCAGAATATTACCAACCACCCAGAATCCCATAGCAATGTGCTAACAACTAGGGCTGTATGTTCACAGTTCACAGTTAAGCGTAGCACTGCAAGCAGCTCATGATCCCGTGTTTTCAGTGTCTTAGTAAAATGCATGGGCCAACCATATTCCCATACTTGTAATTATAAGTCAATAGTGAAATTTTAAGTAACTTTAACTTTAAATCATTTTTCTTTGAAAAACGTGAAACTCGGGCAGTAGACTGAGAGACATGCGTGAAACACAAAAGACGTAAGCACAACGATCAAACACATCCATCTAGAGCATTGGTCTCAAACCCAATTCCTGGAGGGCCACAGCTCTGCACAGTTTAGCTCCAACCCTAATCAAATGCACCTGATCCAGCTAATCAAGGTCTTCAGGATCACTAGAAACTTCCAAGCAGGTGTGATTTGGAGCTGGTTGGAGCTAAACTCTGCAGAGCTGTGGCCCTCCAGGAATTGAGTTTGAGACCACTGATCTAGAGTGTTTACATAAGAAAAACAGGAAAGTAGCGCAATAGAACAGAAAAGTATGTTTCTAACTGTGCGTTCACACCAGACGCAACTTGCGCGAATAAATCGCGCTATTCGCGCATAGTTGGACCTTGAACATTTTGAATTTACTCGCTTCATTCGCACGTGAAATTCACTTCACAACAGACGTGAATTCGCATCAAGGAGGGACTTCTGCCAGGCGGCTCCAGTCCACTACACTGGTCCAATCACAAATAACTATTTTTTACTATACTATTGTGAGTGTATTTGCAATGGGATATAATTAGAATGAATGTACAAATGTTTGCCATAAGTAGCCTATTCTAGTCTTAACATAAAAATAATATTTTTATATAACAAATAGGCTATAAATTATGATTTACTATGTTGTGCACAAAGTAACACACCAAGCAAGATCCTTTTTATTCCCGTTTCAAAGTACGAAGATGTACCGTACAGCTCCAGGTATCCATATACAGCGACGATGATTTTGTCCTCCCATTGTTGTTTCGGATTTCTGCCTCCCTCTCTACGTCGTAATCACGTCACTTCTAGAGCAAGCTCCTGATTGGTTAACGCGGGCACGAATTTTGTTCAGATTTTTCAACTCACGCGATTCGCGCGAATCACGCGTTACATGCGTCAAACGCCCTAAATGCTCAATTCGCACCGCAGGATGTCTATTTGCCTCTTTGCATTGACTTGTAAATCACTCGCGCTTAACGCTTCATTTGTGAACGCACCAGTTTTGCACCAAAATAAAAGAATGATGGTTTAATGTTTAAAAATGAAGAAAACAAGACAGACATAAATGTTCATATAGTAATTTAAAAATGCACTGTAAAATGATTCTTTTATTATTCTTTTTAAATACTATTTTTATTATTTTTTACAGCACAATATTACAGTAATATTTCTTATTTCAATTATTATTAATATTGTGATTATTATAATCACGTTTTGGCCAAATTGTTAGGCCATACAAACAAGAATAGCAAACCTGGACTTTTTTTTTTTTTGCAATCTAATTCATTGCATTTCGAATTTTTCCCTAAATCACGCAGCCCATCTAGCAACCATTAAGAACCCTTTAGCCAACATCAAGGCTTTTCTGGCTATCATCTTTTCCAAAAATTGTAAATGTAAACTTTCACTATACACTCACACACAGTATTAAATCTTAAATATATTAATCTGATATGATCACCTCAGGGACATTCGGCTCAGGAAAATATCAGATCTAGAGAAAGGAATATCCAGCTTAAAGATCTGAGTTTATCTGCTTTGTTGAGCTCATCTACCTTATGAAATCAAATCACAACACCAATATTTCCCAATCAGATATTCTGCATTCTTCTATCGGGCCTGCCGGTGTGAGGTGAGGAATGTTTCCTTCCCATTAAATCCCAAGCCTTTCTTTCCAGTGACTGCAGGCGACACTTTGATGGCAGGAAGAATTCTCTAATCCCTTCCTGCTGCTGACGAGATTCCAGCTTGTGGCATCAACACCCGTGAACGCTACCTGATGCCCTGGTCCCTGCTACGCTGCCATCCAATCCACAGGGTGCTTGGTATACGAAAAGAAAGGCGGCACAACAAAATACAAAATACTTCTTGAGGCAGGGATTGGACTCCTGTCTTTACTTTTTCTGGTTTTCAGCTGGGCCTCTGGAGGCTGATGAGCATCTCATTTGGATTGGAGGTGTTCAAGCAGGCGATGACACTCATGTGAAAAAGCTCATTATCTCCAGCTGAACACCACATGTGTCAATCACTCTAGGTGACATGCAGAGAAAACAACAAGATCATCTGCCTCACTGCTGGTACACACTGAACGCAATGTGACAAGGAACACAAGGAACTGAGTGTTATAATCAAACTTTTGCCTTATGAACTACATTAGCTCCACAGGTTAGCTTATACTGTAAAAGCTTCACATGCTCGCTTTTAATCCAAACTAAATTAAACTAATCCAAACATCCATTTTTTTTTTTAGTTTACTTGCCTCAAACCAAACCCATGAATAATGAAACCATTTATTTGCACACACGCTGCTGCACTGCACTTGATTCACTAAATAAATGATGGAAATTTTTTTAAATTATGCAAAACAAAATATGGTAATGCCAAAATATATACACTACCATTGAAACGTTTGGGGTTGATAGGGTTTTTTTTTTGTTTTGTTTTTAAATGTTTTTGAAAGAAGTCTCTTCTGCTCACCAACACTGCATTTATTTGATCAAAATACAGTAAAAATAGCACAAGTGTGAAATAATATTATTTATTTTTCATAATTTTCAAAATAAATAAAAAATAAATTAACTTGAAGCTGGTTGGGTTTTCTTTTTAATGTTTTTGAAAGAAGTCTCTTCTGCTCACCAATTTTTTATTTGATCAAAAAAATACAGTACAAATAGCATAAGTGTGAAATAATATTACAATTTAAAATAACTGTTTTCTTTTGTAATATAATTTAAAAATTAATTTATTCCTCTGATGCAAAGCTGAATTTTCAGCATTATTACCCCAGTCTACATTGCCACATGATCCTTCAGAAATCATTCTAATATGCTGATTTGCTGTTCAAGAAATATCCTTGCTGAATAAAAGTATTAAAAAAATTAAATAATATACACATGAATGAAAATGGCTGAAAGACTCACAAACCTACAATTATATATAATAATGTAAAGCATCCACACAGCAGGTGATCTGAAGTCCAACAGTCAAAGTTTATTTCCAAAATGTGCTTTTATGGCTGGAAACAGTATAAGTTAAAAGATGAAACTTCTCACAGAAGGTTTTAAAACATGCAAGCTGATAAAACTGACAACGCAGCACACTAAAAATGCGCCAAAACCAGCAAAAAAAAAAAAAAAATTCCAGTCAAATCCAGTAAACTACTTGGTTGTCATGAAACCACCCAGACCCATTCTTACCAGCTACAAGTTCTTCTTTAGGTACCTAGAAGAAGTCTAGGGAATAGAGTGAAACTGAGGTCAATGAGTGCTTGTCCATCAGAGAGCGTCTCCCAATGCTGGTCATCCTGAAGGAAGCTGCCATGTCTCCTTATGGCTTACTGTTCATTATAGAGTTCCTCCTTCAGTCGGACACACACAGCTAACAGCAGATAAGACACATGTAGACACACACTTCCGTGAACACACACACTACTGTATGTGCTGTCCTGCTCTTCTTTAATGAGGAGATGTTGTAGAAATCTGCAGCACTGCAGAGCAGATCCCTCCGGATCAAGCACAAAACTAGTGAGAAACGCTGCAATATTGACGCCACCATATGCAATATTTCACATATCTGGACTAAAAAGAATTTGGGCATACAGAATCACCCCCTCAGCAGATCGAACAAACCCTTCAGGATTTCCTGTACTGATGATGAAAGCAAAGGAATGAATGAAAAAGAAAGATTGATTACAAGATAACTCTGATAGGTGGACTCGGCTGTCTCTCTCTCCACCTGGTCTGGATCAGCCACAGGATCAAAGCCCAGAGGGAAACCTGATTTCTGATGTGTCTGACAACATCACGTCCACCTTGCAACTGCTACAGTCCTTTCAAGCAGACTCTTTTTTTTTATAATTAAGCACCACATTTGTGCAATGTATATGCATATATAAATATCTGTATATGTGTGTGTGTGTGTGTATATATATATATATATATATATATATATATATATATATATATATATATATATATATATATAAATATCTATATATATATATATATATATATATATATATATATATATATATATATATATATATATATATATATATATACACACACACAGTGGTGTGAAAATTTTTTGCCCCCCTTCCTGTTTTTCTCATTTTTTGCATATGTCACACTTGAATGATTCAGATCATCAAACTAATTTTTATATTACACAAAGATAACCCAAGTAAATATAAAATGCAGTTTTGAAATAATGATTTCATTTATTAAGGGAAAAAAGCTGTCCAAACCTGCCTGGCACTACGTGAAAAAGTAATTGCCCCCTAAATCTAATAACTGGTTGTGCCACCCTTGGCAGCAACAACTGCAACCAAGTATTTACGATAACTGGCAATGAGTCTTTCACTTCGCTGTGGAGGAATTTTGGCCCACTCTTCTTTGCAGGATTGTTTTATTTCAGCCACACTGGAGGGTTTTCGAGCATGAATGGACTGTTAAGGTCATGCCACAGCATCTCAATTGGATTTAAGCCTGGACTTTGACTTGGCCACTCCAAAACCTTAATTTTGTTTTTCTTGAGCCATTCAGAGGTGGACTTGCTGGTGTGTTTGGGATCATTGTCCTGCTGTATAACCCAAGTGCGCTTGAGTTTGAGGTCACAAACTGATGGCTGGACATTCTCCTTCAGGATTGTCTGATAGAATGCAGAATTCATGGTTCCATCAATTATGGCATCCAGGTCCTGAAGCTCCAAAGCAGCCCCAGACCATCACACTACCACCACCATGTTTGACTGTTGGTATGATGTTCTTTTATGAAATGCTGTGTTGGTTTTATGCCAGATGTAACGGGACACACACCTTCCAAAAAGTTCAACTTTTGTCTCATCAGTCCACAGAATATTTGCCCAAAAGTCTCGGGGCAAAAGTCTTTGGCAAATGTGAGACGAGCCTTTGTTTTCTTTTTGGTCAGCAGTGGCTTTTACCTTGGAACTCTCACATGGATGCTGTTTTTGCCCAGTCTCTTTCTTATTGTTGAATCATGAACACTGGCCTTTAATTGAGGCAAGTGAGGCCTGCAGTTCTTTAGATGTTGTTTTGGGTTCTTTTATGACCTCCTGGATGAGTTGTCGTTGTGCTCTTGGAGTAATTTTGGTAGGCCGGCCTCTCCTGGGAAGGTTCACCACTGTTGCAAGTTTTCTCCATTTGTGGATAATGGCTCTGACTGTGGTTCGCTGGAGCCCCAAAGCCTTAGAAATGGCGTTATAACCCTTTCCAGACTGATACATGTAAATTATTTTGTTTCTTATCCGTTCTTGAATTTCTTTAGATCGTGGCATGATGTGTTGCTCTTTAAGCATGCTTCACTTTGTCAGACAGGATCTATTTAAGTGATTTCTTGATTCAACAGGTCTGGCAGCAGAGCTGGGTAGTAACTGATTACATGTAATCTGGATTACGTAATCAGATTCCAAAAATTAAGTACTTGTAATTAGAATAAGTTACATTTTAAAATACTCGTAATCAGATTACAGTTACTTTTTTAAAGATTACATGATTACATATTATTCACACAATAGCAATAAATTATTAATCTTTTATTGATTCTCTCTAATTCCTAATTTTTATCTTTTAAATGTTCCTTTCTAAAATAGTCTACCGCTTATATACACTCAGAAAGTCCAGTTTTGTGGACATTTACACACAGATCATTCATTAGTCAGGTGCAACACAGCATTTGACCAATGGATTTATAAAAATAATTTCATCAACTACTGATGAACACATTAATTTTTATATGAATTATCACTCAGTAGGTTATGTATTATTATGTATTATTGAAAGGTTTTTGTCTTTCAAACTCATTCAAATGCACAAATTCTCGTTATTTCTTATTTGCAGACATTCTCAAACTTTTTGTCATCTGAACCTCTTTCACCTAATATATTTACTTTAAAGGGGTGGTCAATCAGCAATTCTGTAAAAGACAATATCTCCCTTTGCATTGAACTTTGAGCATCGTAAATTTGCAGATGTTGTTTATGCTCAAACAGCAACATTACACACTAACTAAAGTTAAAAAAGTGAAATCATAATCAATGACCCTTTTAAGTACCCCTGAGATTTCAAAATAAATATTTTAATAATTAAGTATAACATTTGCATGTTCACAGTTCTCTGACATTGGTTAATGGTCATATGGCGCAGGTAAACATAAAATATTTAATTGCATGTTTGCCTTTCATTAAAGTTCCTTTACGAACCCCAGTTTGGGAAACCTTGATTTTATATAGGCTAATGTTTAATGCACTTCATGTTGTTGATTACAGTGAAAGGAATATTTTTTCTCACTCTGTATTTTTACATCATTATGGTATAAAATATGTAATGTACCGGATTACGTTAGTGACTACAATTTTTGTCATGTAATTTAGAATCAGTAACGTATTACAATTTGTAAGTAATCTACTCAGCTCTGTCTGGCAGTAATCAGGCCTGGGTTTGGCTAGTGAAATTTAACTCAGCTTTCTAATATAATGTGTTTAATCACAGTTCTTTCATGATTTAACAGGAGGGGGCAATTAATTTTTCACGTATAGGGCCAGGTAGGTTTGGACAGCTTTTTTCCCTTAATAAATGAAATCATCATTCAAAAACTGCATTTTGTATTTAACCCTCTACCGCATGGTGTTGCCATATGGCAACATACACTTTGTGTTAATTTCCTTGCCACTGTGTCTTGAAGAGAACATTCTCGTTTTTTTTTGTTGGAAAGAGAAGACCTTTGTTTAGCCAATGATGTGCTTTGGTTAAGTCACGTGACATGCAGTTTTTTTCTGTGAAGCGATTTCGGATAGACTGCCATCTCTTGTCAGTAGTTGCTGAAAGCAAACTAAAACGTCAGTAAAAAACAAGGACCAGCCCGTGTCACATGCACAAAAAAATCATAAAGATCACCTCAGATAAGTTATAATGACATATTCACTACTCAAAAAAGTTTTTATGAAATTAGTTTTTGGTAAATCAATCAAATGTATATGTTGCCAAGCGGCAATAGTGAAATGATATTATTGCAATAGTTTAGCTAGCTAGCAAGGTCAGCTGCAATCTGTTAAGCTGTAACAATAACATAATTAATGCTAGTGATGTTAGTGCTCAGCCTCAAGTTCATAGTCTTCCTCTCAGAAGATTGTGTAATGTTGAATTTTCATGAACTGCAGTGTTTTTGGTTTTATGTCAGTGTTTTATGATACATGATATACAGTATTAGATTTGTTTTAACTGCATAAATTTGAAATTTAAATAATATTCATGAAAAATGTATTAAAATTCAAAGAATATATAGCATTCAGCTAAAAAGAATGGAATAAATAAAAGCAGAAGTTGTTGGAAAGTATGTATAAGGTTATAAGTACCGTGTTAAAGCTTATTAGAACACCAGTTGAATCACCACAAACATTTCTGAGGAAAAATATTAACTATAAGTAAACTTACACTTATTCTAAGTTAGATCCACTGTTGTATGTTGTTTCCGTATGGCAACAAATCATAAAGTACCTTAAAATAATATTTTTTTCCCCATTTTTTTTTTTTATAGCACTTCAAGTTAAGCCATTCCAAGAAAAGAAAAAGAGTCAAATATTTTTTTTTATAGGTCTATCATAATGCGTGCGGTAGAGGGTTAAAAATTTGCATTATCTTTGTGTGAATCTTTTAAGTGTGACAAATATGCAAAAAACAAACAAACAAAAAAAACAGGAAGGGGCCTATTCATGGCACTGTGTATATATATATATATATATATATATATATATATATATATATATATATATATATATATATATATATATATATAGTAAGGGATAATGCATGGCTAGCTGTGCATTATCCCACTTATACCATGGTCATTTGCCAGCATTGACAAGTTAAAGCTGTAAATGATTTTTGCAGTGCAATATTTGACCAGAAGGGTAAAAATGACGGTTATTTTCGTTTGGTAGATAGTGCTACCATTCTGCCCGCTTCAAATCAGACACAGATGAAATAGTGCGGTAAGATCACATTTATTTGAATAAATTATAGCATTTATTTGACTATTGATCGATCGAGAGAGAGAGAGAGAGAGAGAGAGAGAGAGATGACAGTTGTGTGTGTTACTACCTGTGCATTAAATGATTTTAACGCATACCTGCCAGCCAATCAGAATCCAGTATTCAGACAGACCATGAAATAAATACAATTATGTTCTTTTTTTCTTTGTCAGTGTCTGCTAATCATTGGCTTATTGGTATTCTCTTCTAGCGTTCTTGACAGCAGTAATTCATGTGACCAAATGAGGGAGAAAAGTATAGTAATCATTTACATATCAAGACGTGCGCTGTAGTCAAGTGCACTTTCAGCATTTTAAAAAGCCGATTCAGGTATCTGGATCACAGTGGTGGAGCAATGTTGTATAATACAGCATACAAAGTGTGCATTTTCACATAATTATTTTAGTGAACACAGACAGCGCTTGCAAATAAACAGCACTATCAGAGACCACAATTCATTCTTAGTGAATTCCCCCCTCAGTTTTGAAGCCATTTTATCTCCCATAAATATATTTTAGCCAACATCATAAATCCTTTTGACAGCTTTCTCTCTTTTGGGACATTTTCCTCTACTAGAGACAACAAAATCGCATCTTAATCAATAACTATAGCGCATTTCCCACAGAAATCCTCAAATCAATAGCTAAACATATCTATCAATACCGGACACAAGTAGTCACCCTGAATCAAAGTACAAACAAAAGAGCAGACCAGACTTGCTCCCGTTCCACTGTCTGCTTGATGCAGGGCTAAAGTTTGCCATTGACCTGCTCCGATCGATACTTTAATACACTTTTTATCCTGCCACGTCCATTTTGCTGCAATTTGCAACTTTCATGCCCATTAGGTAGAAAATCTAGCTGACTGTGGGGGAGAGCGGAAGAGGGAAAATGCATCTTTGTCTTCCCGAATCCATTGCTGACTGCTCAACACAAACAGCTCGGCCCGTATCCCTCACGGTCACGTTGAGTTTCCTTTTCATCTAATGCAATTTACTATGCTAGGGGTTAGACAACACGGCTGGGGTTGTTTCACCACGTGTAGAGTGGTATAAAAATATGAATAAATACATACCATGGACAATAGTGTGTAAAAGTTTACTAATTGGAATGTAAGCCCTGAAGTCTAAACAGTTTTGTTATAAATTTGCTGGTACACACCATAAAAAAACTGTGGTTTGGATCATCTGGTTGGACCTCGCAGTTTGTGATGCAAAGAACGACAGATGCTCTTAAAATCGTGCGGTACGCGCAAACCACTTTAGTGACAAAAACAATTTGTCTGGAGCTTTTCACTAGCGTGGCAGCAGGGTTAGCCAAAGCATTCTGGGTTTTCACAAAGAGCAATGTGGAAACAACTCAACTGCTGAACGTTTGACATTCCACGCTAATTAAAAACAGACTTTTAGTGCTCTTATTTGTACACCGCAGCACTCAAAAGCAGCACTTGCATTAAAACCAGCTTTAAGACCAAACCATTAGTGATAATTTATACAAAAGTGTTCAGTCATCATTTTCTCGGCCTCATATGTGGGAAAACAAAAGTAGATATTTAGCTTGTTACTACATAAAGTCATACATGTACAGAATGACACAAGGTTGATTTTTCATTTATGGGTGAATCGTTTTTTAAGACCTTGATCATGATTCATCTGAATCCTGGTGATCTCAGGGTAATAAACCTGCTCTAAAAATGAGCACATCAGCGTAACTCAGTAAATATCCAGCACAGTGTAATATAACATTCTTATCATCTGTATGTATTTATAGCATCTCATTTGGAGTGCTTGGCTCACACAACTTTTAATTACACCAAAATTGCTTACTGTTGTAATAAAACTATTTAAGTAAATTAAAGGTAAGATCAGCTTTTTCTCTTAAAGTCATCTCTAGATAATAATTAGTTCTGAATAGTGTTCTTTCACAATGGCATCATGCATTGCCATGCACAGATATGCTGCTCAACTGGGGTAAATGTGGGGTCACTGCAACACTCTGCTTGCATCTTTGACAAATTGTGATGTAATGTTTCGTAGCATTACCGTAGCAAGGCTTCTTGTAGTGTTGCAACAAATGCCATGGCAAAGATTTTGCCATTTAATAATAATACAATAAAATGTTCTTACATCATTTTGCCTGATGTTCTCCTCCAAATAATGTGCAAGTTAAAAGATAAAATCTAATATATGTATATTAAAACACCTTATTTTGAATGTAAGCATGAGCACAGCTATTTTTATTTTGAATGTGCATGGCTTCCGGTGTCAAACGCTTGCAGTTATTTTGGCTGTACAAACACTGTCCATTATGATATACTTGATATTGCATATGGGTATTTATTGTATTATTTTAAATTCATTATAGGATTCTTAAACACACTGGTTTGCGGAAAACAAATAGTTTTCTGTTTAATGCACTTAATTATTCTTCTAGTTATTTACCTATAGTATCTAGGGAATCAGAAGTCTTGCACATTTACAGAAAATAGAAAAAAATTAAATGTGGCTACATAAAGCTAACATTTTATGGCTTTGTTTCAAAACCTAATGCGCTACTTTGCTGTGTTGAGTGATCTACATAGGTAAAAACTCTTCACCTTATACAAAAAGTGCAAATTTCCAAATATCCAACTCCTAGAAGTTTGGCTTTAGTAAAAATATTTCATTTTAATTATATTGATTTATTTTTAGTGCTGAATGAAATATACTATAAGCACATTTATTCAAAAAAAAAAAAAAAAGTCTTGCGGCGTCTGATATATTGGATGGATTTTTTCAACTGAGCTTGTTGCTATACATTCTGGAATTTCCATCTCCATGAAGGATACATGCTGGAATTTGGCAAGGCATCTTAAAAAACAGCATAATTATGCTGAATATCATTTGGAACAGCCTTTGCGTTGGGTGAGTGCCTATGATGCCCACTCGTTTTAGAGATTTGGAACACAACCAATTTGTAGCCTAAATGTCCTCTGTTATGATTGGCTAACATCTCTGCATATGAAATGAGTGACAATAGCACTGAGCATTGGAGTCTTGTGTTCAACAGAACATCCAAAAGAACGAGGAAATGCTTTTTGTCGTATGATGTCCTCTTTAAAAAAACAATAAAACAGCATTAGATTTGGATTCAGCCCAAAACCAAGCCATTTTTAAACTCTGTCACCAGCGGGATCATGACCTCCTTTGTCCCTCAGGTAAGCGGCTCATGGCCATGATCTGCACCATTCTCCACATTCGAGGAGTCCAAAAGCATGCTGGGAGCTTGAAAGCAGATGAATGAAGCTCTCATGTTAAGCCCTCGCTGGGCTAGTGTTTCAGCCGCTGCAGCTAGATTAAAACAATGTGTGGGGAAAGTGGGCTAGAGCCTCTTGTTCCTGCGGGGCACTAGACAAAAAACCAACCTTTTACCTTCTCCACCCAGCAGTTATGATTGAGATGTGAAATGCTTTGCCAATTTGTCCAATCTCTTTTCCAGTAAATGTGAGTTCCAGCAAACAGGGCACACGTGAAAAGACTCTGTAATACAACACATTTAAGTAGTGCAGGGAATTAATCGGTCATGCCATTACAGCTGTGATTGGTATCCATCCATCTTCACCCTCACCATGATGAAAACAAATGCGATTCATCATCAAATCCACAGCCGCAAGACAACAGTTGAGTGCTCCAAACATCACAAGCCATCAAATGAAATCAGTCCGGAGCCTCTATCCGCTCCGAGATGCTGCTCTCAAACATAACAGAGGATAAAAAATTATTTCAGCTTGGACATGCTGAGCACTTTTGTTGTTCACTATAAGAAAAACAACAAAGAACAGTGTACAGATAAAAAGCATAGTGACCAAACTGTCTGAACTATCCTGAACTGACACATTTGTCTAGAAGATATATTTGTCTCCAGAGGAAAAACAGGACCACTTGTTGGATGGTTTATTAAAGGAATGTTCTAGATTCAAAACAAGTCAACTTCGATCAACAGCAGGCCAACAGTGCTATTGAAAACCACCGAAAACTATTTTGAATCAGGCAAAAATAGCTAGTGTTTACAGTATTGCACTTACAATGGAATCTGTCTATGAGGCAAGGAAAAGGGTTTTAAAGTAGAAATGTGCAGCAAGATTTCTGCGTCTTTTATGCTAACCAAGGCTCAATTTAATTGATTGAAAATACAGTACAAACAGTAATATTATGAAATTACAATTTTTAATTGAAATTAAAATAGTTCTTTTATATGTTTATGTATTTTAAAATGTAATTCCTGTGATGGCAAAGCTACATTTTCATCAGTCATTACTACAGTTTCAGTGTCAAATCCTTCAGGCGCTCATTTGGTAAGAAATATTTTTGCTTATCAATGTTGAAAGCAGCTGTGCTGCTTAATATTTTTGTGGAAACCATGATACATCTTTTTCAGGATTCTCTGAATAGAAGGTTCAAAAGAACAATGTTGGAATCTATACTTGTTATACGGTCTGTTTATTATTATATTCCCATAGACCTTTATTATAAGCACAATTTTTTACATTATTTCAAAGTAATACATTATTTGAAATTAATTTCCATGTTTAGCTTGCAATTAAGCCTGGAACAATCATATAAGAGCCTCCTATTGCTTAAAACTGCCTGAAAATAAATAAAACACAATCCCAGAGGCAGAAGCAGTGCAAACCCCAGCTTCAAGTGTGCTGAAACAAACACTAGATATTCTCTACACTGCAAAAATTGGCTTAGATAATAATAAAATAAATAAATGAATAAATGGAACAAGCTTTATGCTTAGAACTAATGAAAAAATCTGCATAAGAAACCAAACAAAATGTACTTACAGTACATTCAAGATATTTTCTGGAAAGTCTAATATATCAAATTTTGTTTCTCAGGAAAACTTTTTTAAAAGAGTGTAGACAGACAGATCACTAAAACAGCGCACTAAAAACACTGTCTTGTCCAGGACTACATTTGCTTGAATCTGGGAAACCAAAACACTCATTGTCAGATTCACCGAAGCAAACAGTATTAATTGTCTTGTCATCACTTAACTCATTAGCACTAAATCAGCCTCCTCTCGTTCACAGCCATTGAACCGTGAGCAGATACATCAAGACGGTGCAATCACTCATGGATAGGTGAATAACAGTTAGAGACGTGACAGCCACGGATACCGTCTGTCCACCTGGCTGCTCGACGCAGGAGTGAACAGGTTTGTTTTGAACTGAGAGCTTTCTACATCACTGACCACATTTGAAATCCCCTATGGAGACTCCACAGAAACCCAAAGAAAGAAACAGTTTGGAGGAACAGAAATGTTGTATTTCTCCATTAGGGAATAAATGCCACAATAACTGTATTTTAAGACACGATGTGGTGTAGCACAGAGCTGACAATGCCTGTCGTTCTCGATCAGGATTCACGGGCTATGATGCAGCCGGCCGAATGGCAATGACGACATGTTTCCTTTAATTCAACAACACCAAATGATTAAATCATTACCAGAGAAGCTGTGGCCAATGAGAATGAACTGCAGTACAGGCCATATACACAGTACATGCATAGTTATTATGCAAGTCGATATATATTATATTATATTAGTCGCATGTTTTACCAATTCCAAACCATATCAATCTTTATTATTAATTTGACCTATAATCATATATAAGTTATACTGTATATATGTTTGCTAACAAGGGCTGGAAATGAAAAATGTCTTATATTCAGGTGTGCATGATTATTAAGCAGGTTTTTAAGCAGGTTATTTTTATGCTCATTGGGTCAGTATAGTCACACACACACACACAAAAAAAACCTTTGAGAAGAAAAGACACGTTAACTGCAAAAGAATTAAGAATTAAAGGGATAGTTCACCCAAAAATGAAAATTCTGTCATCATTTACTCACCCTCTGAAGAATGTGGGAAACAGAGCAGTTCTGGGGCACCATTAACTTCCATAGTATTTTTTTTCCTACTATGGAAGTCAATGGTGCCCCAAAACAGCCTGGTTACAAACTTACTTCAAAATATCTTCCTTTGTGTTCAGCAGAACAAAGAAATTCATACAAGTTTGTAACTACTTGAGGGTGAGTAAATGATGACATTTTTGGGTGAACTATCCCTTTAAGGTGAAAAATTAGGTGTTAATCCATCAGGCACCATTTAGTCTCCAGTTCCACCATTTTCCAGAATTGCAACCTACTCTAGAGTTTCCAGAAGTACAAGGTGTCAGGTTCTCAGAGAGTTTGCTAAGGTAAAGAATCCTAAAACATATAGCTGAATATCAGACGACGCATCAGTTCCAGTGAATAGTGTCAGAAATACAGGCTGCATGTTTTAAAACACTCAGCCATGTCACACAGCATTTCTTCACAGCAGGAGGAGTCAGTGTAGTTGACCTTACAGTAAGAGCGGAGACAGAATTCCTGCTATGGTTTTTACGAGGACCATAAAGATCTCCAGTAAAAGCAGGGTCTCTTAGGACATGTCCCACTGTACATATACTTCACAGACTGTGTTTGTGCGGTGGAGGACCCCCAAGACTGGGCTGTTAACCAAACTCAGCGATGCAATGATGCAAGCCTGACCCCACCCAAAGCCAGTCTTGCCATACACTTGAGGCCGTTTATCATCCAGGATTTTCTAATCTGTGCTGACTTGTGCCTCGTCCCTGGAGTCTGTCAACTGTCAGGCCAGGAGGAAGACGGCTCAGACGAGGATGCCATTAAAGATAATTTACAACATATTCTTGTGTTTCTTGCAGTTACATGAGATTTTCACAAAGTTCAGGTTCCTGTGATAAATAAAATGCATCATCTCATTCTATACATTCCGTTGTCATTATGACTAAATTAAGCATGAATGTCAGTGACTATAATGAGATGAGGAGTAAATGGCAGCATCATTTGTGATTGCCATCTTTGAGAGGGAATATTCGTGGGTCTTATTCGGGCTAAGTTCAGTGAGTTGAAGAAACTTGCAGCAGCATAATGGGGATTTGCTGCTGGTGTCCCTGGGAAAAGAATTAATTTTAGAGTCAGAAAAATATAACTAGTGCTTGACACAGACAGGAAACACAACCTGGCCTCCAATCCCTGACAAATAATGAAGCCGTTATAAAAAATAAATAAATAAATAAAATAAAGTTTACAAGAGGATATCGTTTGACATGTCATTTACTCAGGAAGCCAGAAATAAAATAACAAGACCAAGTTGTTGCTTTTTCTGACTCTATGTGACTCCAGCAGAAAGTTTAAACTCAAACATCTGCAATTTTTGACAGAATAACGTTCACGGCCACCATCGTCCTGAAACGACAGTACACATTCCAGCTGTGTTTGGACTACTTGACCTCAGGAGACAGTGTGGAGTGGTACGAACCATCACTGCCCCTTACAGAGGCATCAAGACAGTGATTATTAGTGGGAAAGAAGTTCAAGAAAGTCCTTGATTTCCAGGGCATTTTGACTTTAAATGAGACCATTAAAACCATGAGACTGATAACGTAAGTTTGATTTGACATGCTTGATGATAAACACAAGCAACCACATATCTCACTACCAGGCTTCAGGGTTGAAGATGAACAATTATAACGCATTTTACGCTCAAATTTACATCCAGAATTTGAATTGAGATTGCAAACAGAAGACAGAATTATAATGTTCAAATTTACATCCAGAATTTGAATTGAGATTGCAAACAGAAGCTAGAATTATGCAAATAGATTTAAAGAAATTCTGTTTTTAAAAAATATCTTTGATTTTTCAGTATGAATTACCCATAATATTATAATACACAAAACGCATGGGTATTTCCTGATACATTAAGCATTAGTTTGTAATAGACAAATGAAATTGATTAAGATATTAAAAATCAATGTTGACAGGAAATTTAAAAAAATTGTTTCTTGAGCAACACATCAGCATATTAGAATGATTTATGAAGAATCATGTTACTCGAGTAATGTTTGCTTAAAATGTAGCTTTGCCATCACAGGAAAAAATTACAAAAGCATATTCAAATAGAAAAGTTATTGCAGTAATATTTCACAATATTACTGTTTTTACTGTATTTTTGATCAAATAAATGTAGCCTTGTCTGGCTTTTTGAAAAGTAGTACATTTTGTCAGAAAACCTTAGAATTAGGGCTGCACGATATTGGAAAAAAACTCAAATTGCGATATTTAGTTTTTCAGCGATATTTATTGCGATATGAAGAAGAAGAAAAAGAAAGAAAAAAATCACCAGATGTCTTGAATAGCTCTGTTTCAATCAGTGATTGGGGTGATTTTACGTGAATAAATCAGCATAGAAAATAAACAAATTACAAGCATAGATAAATATAATAGAACAAAGATACAAATTAAATAAACAGTTCTTTATATTTTTCAGGTAAGTCTAACAGTATTCAGGTCCAGAAATTGATAATCAAATGTAAAATAACACTGCATGGTCTTCACTGTATAAATTAAATCTAATAAATCTGTTAAAGCTTTTTGTTATATAAACATTCATGACACAGAAAGCTGGAACATTAAATCTCTGTGAACCAATAGCCTATACTGTTACACATTCATTTTCTTTCTCAATTGTTTACCTTCACCTAAGACATAAGCAAATGTGTTTACGAGGATACTTGCAGAGACATGCATTTTGACATAATTTGGCACGTATGTGTCAGTACAGGAGCAAACAGACACAGAAGTGAACGGAATTCAGTGCTCACGTGCATCTGAGTGCCTCTCACCATGTCTAAAATGGGCGCGAGTGGCACGGTATGACGCAACAAAATGCAATAGAACTCATATAATCAGTGATGCTGTCTACAGTGGATGCGGGTCAGCACGACACGACAAATCCCCGACAGTAAACTGATGCCTCGTTCATGACGTACTGACACTAAGTTAAAATGATTTGTAACGGTCGCTTTGTCGCGTCTGGTGTAGGCAGACTGTAAATGTTGCGGCGCGAGACGACAGCTGTCACGTCCGGTGTAGACACGGTGTCTGTCTGTGAGCGAAGAAAACGATCAGTATAAATAATAACGATCAGTATAGGCCTACTAAACATCGCACATTCTGCGATGTGACTATCGCGGATGCGCACGTCACGATATCGATGCTGAAACGATATATTGTGCAGCCCTACTTAGAATTGCAATAAATTTCTCATCCTGTTGTTCCAATTCAAATTTTAAATTCCAACATCAATTCAAATTCTCATGTCATGAACTGCACGATGGGTAAATTCTTATTTTTCTGCCCAGCCCTAGCCCTCTATAGACAACCATATAGGAACCATATGACTCTGAAGCTTTGCTATTAGAGCTAAATCAAAACATGGCGCTGTATACAATATTTAATGCAGTGGAGATTGTTTTAACACAACATAGCATGACAGCACTCTACCAAAGCACATCACAGCAAGCCACAGGACTCCCACAGGACTGTTCCCACCCATTCCTGCTGCCGCTCCACCCCGGGATCGACTGCATCTGCGGTTACCCGGGCCTCCTTTCCTCCAGATGAATTATTGGGTAATGGATCTCTGGATTTTCCGGCCTCAGCACTTCTCTTCACCCTGCTGGCCTCCGTTTATTAGATGTGGCCCCTGTAAATTTCTTCAGCTGGATCTCTCGCTAATGTTTGATTCATATCACTAGCAAAGGTCAAGCTATCCACTCTCAATAATTCAATATCCACATACTCTCGAGCCTGGGTCATATTAAACGCAGGAAAGGGGCAGAGATGTTCAGCGAGCCATAGACTGTCAAAGCTGAATGTCTTTTCTTCCATGAAGACATGACGAAACAAAATCCTTCACAGGAATGCTGCATTGCAGGCGAAACACTAAGGAAATCTCTGCTGAAAACTTCATGCTGGTTTATTTAGCATGAACCAGGCTCGACAAGCATGAGATTTTCAGCCAAAATCTCTGGTGATGCTGCTGACTGACCAAGGTTAACCCTAAAAAGCCTGCTGTATCATATTTGATTCCCAAATTTCTAAGGCCTTAAAATGATCAACTATCAAAGCTGTGCTGAAAAACCTGTTGTACACAATCTACTACATGCCTTTTGTCATCTAATTGACAGTTCATACTTTTAAGAAAGTAAAAGGCTGTTTAGTATGATTCTTAAAATGTCTCCCTTCAGGTCGTGGTACACGTCTTCCTGCTGTAAATTTAAGAATAACTTTTATATTGTCAGTAATATTTCAAGATGAACACTTACTGCAGTGAAGCAGCTTAAATTCTATGTATCAAATGTAATCAGGTTTTTGAGGATTGTTTATTTGTTCATCGCATGTATTGCAATGCATGATATGTTTTCATATTACTGCAAGACATATTACTGGGAGATATAGAGTGACAACCGTTATTTTATTTATATGCATATATTTTCATTAAAATTTTTGAAAGATATTTTTTCAATGTAAAAATCTCATTGATTCATATTACATGCTATCAGAAATTTTTTCCTCCTCGAGTATGAGATTCATATTTCATGTTATATGTCATAATCTCATGTACTAAATATGATACTCAAAAAAATCCAAACTGTCTAGGTTCAATGAACTGTTTCATTTCATAAAATGAGATTTTTTGACTATTATTTCATATGTCAGGAGTACATTATTCAGGATTTCTTGTCGGGATTGTGGTATTTTTAAAATTGGCGTGGAATCCTGGGTTAAGGAAGGAAAAAAAACAGACTAGCCAAGTATTTAAGAGATAGTAATTGGGATATTTGGCGATCTGAGGCACTTTCACAGCGCCCAGTAAAATATCCCATCATGCACTACGCTGGGGTTTCATATCCCGCCAGGTTTATGACTCAGACTGCTCTCAGATTTATGTTCTACCACCAAGTCGCTGAAATGCACTGTAACTCAAGCGCAGATGCACTAGTGGACGATTTTCGCTCTTATTTTTTTTCTCCATTCTTCTCTCTTTACCAAAGACAAATCACGGCTTGTCACTAAAGACGTTTTCCACTACTATTCTTTCATAACGTGAGTGTGCGTTCACCGCAGAATGACAGCACGCTCTCGGGAGATCTATGAGGAATGCGACAGAGCGCTGCTGACCTCAGCTTCACACCCACGTGTGGACCCAGGCGTTGCTTCCTATGAAAAGCACCTCTGGCCAGTAAATACGATTCGTCACGTAGTATTTTAATCAGTCCGGAGCGATTGATAGTCACAGCTTGTCATGTTAACTGTGATCATCATTCAGAGCCCTGGGCATTCCACGTCTGTCAGGTGGGCGGAAAGACTCCAACGCCTGTGTGAGTTAGGAGTCTCAAACCTGAGCGTAATCTGCCTCTGCCCGCCAATGAGGCACGTATAGATCAGCCGTGGCGACGGCACTGGCAGCTAATCCGAGAGGGAACCAGTTTTGATGGATATGGAAATTTATCTAGCTTCCGAACTGATCAGAGGTGGTCTCCAGTCTGAGATGTGGTAAACTGCAATCACTTTACTCACAAGTATACAATTGAAACCAATCAAAGCAGGATATTATGAGCCATGATGGTAATGGAATATTGAGTTTAGAAAAACGTGAAACTCAGTGTGGACAAACACATAAGATGAGTTTTTCCAGTATGCTGGGTTTCAATTCACGACTACGAATGAGTAAATGAATGAAACGATAAAGGAATTATGGGCGGTCAAGCTATGCATGAACGGTGAAGAATAATATTGGAATCATAATAAGAGTGAGGAGGGAAAAGGAGAGAAAGTGTTTGACACACAAAAGTATTTCCTCCCTTCTTAAACTGGATCCCCTCTGTGGAGCAGAAAGAGAGACCACAGAATAAACTAATGGCAGAAACATTCTATGCAAGTGTGTGGTGTCAGTTACATAGCTAAGGTGCTTTCGTGCATTACTGTGGTGGTAGCAAACCTCAATACTCAAGGGGGTGATAGAGTTTCCTTCTTGCTATAAGCTGCTACACTTAGAACAAAAATAATAAAAATGAAATAATGGTGTATTGAACAGTCTTATAATTAATGGTGAAGACAATGCATGTACTTCCAAGGTAAAATACTGTTAAAAAATGCCTGAAACATCACAGTATTATGTGATAACTACAATGTTCTGGAAACCAAAAATGGCCGCTGTATATATACACAACAGTATATTTACATTTACATTTAGTTATTTAGCAGACGCTTTTATCCAGTGCGACTTACAACATATTTATAACAATAGTTCAGTTTTCTTATTAAATATAAATTTAGATTTTTAAATGTATATATTTATATATTTATTTTCACCACAAAATTTTAGGGTCGGTTTACAGTAAAATTTACAGTAAATTACAGTACATTCTTCTGTTGTAATATTTTTAAATTGTAATTTTTTCCCTGACATGCAAAGCTGAATTTTTAGCAGTCATTGTGCAGTCATGATCCTTCAGAAATCATTCTAATCTGCTGGTTTGGTGCGCAAGAAACATTTATTATTATTATCAATGTAGGCTTTTTTTGTTTGTTTGTTTTTTCTGTATGTTTTGAGCCTAGACAAAATATGGGGTGTGAAAAAGCATCAGATGAGGAAAGAATCATGTTGGATATCAAGAAACAAGAAACATAGGAGAAAAGGCAGTTGTGATGGCAAACTGTAAATGTAATCAGTTCATCCATCTCTGTTACTGTGAAAGCTGTCGGAATTACCATGTGGCAGATGGGAAACACCTCAAGCTGTGTGTAAAGAATGCCCTCTCTCTCTCTCACACACACACACACACACACACACACACACTGGTGAAATAGTTGTTTCTATCTCCCTACGGCCTCTACGGTGTGTCTCTCTTTTGTTATTAACAGCCTGTGCAATGTGTTTAATAAATTTCTCGTCACTGGCCTTCTCTGAGAGCGCTGCAGTGCTCTGGCCAGCCAATCCCACACTCTTTAAAATAAAGGTTACAAAAGGGGGTTCTGCAGTGATGCCATAGAAGAACCATTTTTGGTTCCGCAACAAATCTTTCAGTGAACAGTTTCTAAAAGAACCATTTGTTTTTTCTTATTGTGAAGAACATTTTAATAACCTAAAGAAACTTTGGTGCAATGAAAAGATTACATGAATGTTGAAGGTTCTTCATGGAACCATCAATGCCAAAAAAGAAACTTCATCTACAAGAGTTAATTAGATTAGATTAGATTAGATTAGATTCAACTTTATTGTCATTACACAAGTACAGGTACAGGGCAACGAAATGCAGTTTAGGTCTAACCAGAAGTGCAATAGTAGCAAGTGCAGTATATACAATGGTTGAATAAGTGCAGGACAAGGATATGTACTGAGTATATGTATAAATATATATAGAAAGATGGTTATTAATATAAACAGAATTTACAGGTGAATATGTATAGTGAATAAATATACAGAAATTACAGGTGAATATGTATAGTGAATAAATATACAGAATTTACAGGTGAATATGTATAGTGAATAAATATACAGAATTTACAGGTGAATATGTATAGTGAATAAATATACAGATGGCTATTACTATAAACAGAATTTACAGGTGATATGTACTATCAATATAATATATATACAGATGACTATTACTATAAACAAGGTGTAAAAGTGCAGTGGAAGTGATTGCGTATTACAATTAGACATACGGTGCAAAATGTTAATGTAAGCATTGATAATGTAACAACAGTCGGCAGTGCAAATGAGCATAATCCAATTTAGGTATGGTAGTGCAAGATACAAAAGTAAACAGTTGTTACTGTAATAAAATTTACATTCAGTAGTGCAAATAAGGCAGATGTGAGGTAGGAGAGAAGAGTTAATAATATATGAGGAAGTGGATCAACGGGGTTAGAGTTCAGTAAAGAGACAGCTCTGGGGAAGAAACTGTTCTTTAGTCTGCTGGTCCTGGTCCGGAGGCACCTGAAACGCCTGCCGGAGGGCAGGAGAGAAAACAGTCTGTGGGCTGGGTGAGAGGAGTCCTTAAGGATGCTGCGAGCTCGATGCAGACAGCGTTTCCTCTGGATGTGTTCGATGGCAGGTAGTGGAGTCCCTGTGATGCGCTGGGCAGTTTTCACCACCGCTGCAGTGCCTTGCGCTCCGCAACAGAGCAGCTCCCATACCATACTGTGACACAGTTGGTCAGGATGCTTTCTATTGCGCAGCGATAGAAGTTCACCAGGATAGCTGAGGAGAGCTGATTCTTCCTCAGTGTCCTCAGAAAGAAGAGGCGCTGGTGAGCCTTCTTGACCAGGCTGGAGGTGTTGGTTTTCCACAACATGTCCGCCGAGATGTGGATCCCCAGGAACTTGAAACTGGAGACACGCTCAACAGCCATTCCATTGATGTGGATGGTGTCGTGTGTGCCTCTTGACTCCTTCCTGAAGTCCACGATGAGCTCCTTCGTTTTGGTGGTGTTGAGGAGCAGGTTATTTTCAGTGCACCATGTGGCCAGGTGCTGGATCTCCTCCCTATAGGCAGTCTCATCGTTGTTACTGATGAGGCCAATCACCGTGGTGTCGTCTGCAAACTTGACGATGGAATTAGATCCATACACAGGCTTGTAGTCGGAGGTGAAGAGGGAGTAGAGAAACGGGCTTAGCACACAGCCCTGTGGTACACCAGTGTTAAGTGTGATGGATGTGGAGCAGGTGAATCCTGATCGAACATTCTGGGGTCTGTTGGTCAGGAAGTCCAAAATCCAGTTACACATTGAGGTATTGATGCCCAGGTCTCCAAGTTTGGCTATTAACTTGGTTGGGATGACAGTGTTGAATGCTGAGCTGAAGTCAACAAACAGCATACGTGCATAAGTGTTCTTATTGTCCAGGTGAGTGAGCACAGAGTGCAGTGCCATGGAAACTGCGTCCTCTGTGCTCCTATTGCTATGGTAGGCAAACTGGTGTGAGTCCAATGTGGATGGTAGAGAGTCTTTTAGGTGTTCCAGGACCAGCCGCTCAAAGCACTTCATGACGATGGGTGTGAGTGCTACAGGGCGGTAGTCATTAGGGCACCTCGGACTAGAGTGTTTTGGCACTGGCACAATGGAAGTGCATTTAAAGCATGTTGGTACGGCTGCTTGGGCAAGAGACAGGTTGAAAATGTCTGTAAAAACCCCAGCGAGCTGCTCCGCACATGCCCTGAGAACACGACCAGGGATGTTGTCTGGTCCAGCAGCCTTGTGCGTGCTGATCCGGCTCAGTTCCTTGCAGACATCTGTGGAGGAGAGTATGATTGGTGGGTGGTCATCTGAGGGATTGAGCTTGGTGGCAGTTTCTCTGTTGTCTCTTTCAAAGCGAGCATAAAAGTAATTTAGCTCGTTCAGGAAGTTGACATCAGTCAACTCTACAGTACAGAAGAATGCTTTGCAGTCGCCACAGTACTAAAACTTCATGTCGACTTCATGACGTCTAATGGACATATTTATTCCCAATGCTTCCCTAATGAGCTTCATGTCTTGCTTTAGAAAATCAGTATTCTCAAGCCAACGTCCCATCAGCGTCATTGTCCGTTCCAGCTATCAAGCATGATCAAATCAGAATGTTAGTAATGAGAAGCCTGTTTACAATCCAATTATTATTTTTTCCAGGACATCTGCGTTTCCAGCCAGTGCCCACAAGATACACACAACAATCTGCTTTCATCTGCTCTGGTTTTAAACCCATTACAAACAGTACCCACCTCTGATGGTCTAGAAGCATGGCACCAAAAGCTGGCACATATGAGGGGTGCTGGCCAGAATGTCTGTGAACATATGTGACTTCTGAGGCTCAGGCTGTGGAACACGTTTGTACAATCGTCAGAAACATGTTCTGCTGATCCCTCCAGTCCCCTTTGAGTCAATGTGCCATGTCTGGGCTCACAGAGGCCTTGAGAGCCGACCATTCACACTGCCAACACCACTGGCCACAGATCATGGGCTTACAGGATTCATACTGAGCTCCACTGAGGCCAGCTTGACTCTTTCTCACTTTCTCTGCACACTAACATCCGGTGGTGGAACTAAAAGTAACTAACAGAAGTGACACTTCCAACTATTTCCTAACTACATGCTCAGAAGCACAGTAGCTCAGCGTATTTCAAAATAGTGCAACAGTTCAGTAAAACCAAAGCTACAGTACAGAAGTATGGTATAGTTAGGGATGCACAGTACTGGTTATCAGCTTGGATATTTAATTGTGCAAGATCATTTACTCTATTTTTAAATTTAGATTACTTTGCTGTTTAATTAAATGTTAAATCCCAATATAAATATAAATTTTCATGCAAATGTCTTATTATAATCATAATTTGACTGTTACTTTTGATCAATTTAATGCATCCTTGTTGAATAAAAGCATTACATTCTTTCAAAAGACAAATCTTTGTGATCCTAAATTTTAGTGTACATTTATAATGTTGTGATGCCTAAATTCACATGTAGCATTTAAAACAACTGGTTTTAGTTCAGTATTTAGATTTAGTCAAAATAGTATATATATATATATATATATATATATATATATATATATTTTTTTTTTTTTTTTTCTTCCAATAATCTTCAATGGCTATAACATGAAAATAATCTATTGGTATTGGCTTATCGTATCAGCAAGAATTGCAACATTGGTGCATCTCCAAGCATAGCAAAGTTAAAATACAAACAAGAGTAACTAAACTTCTTTAGTAACTTTAAATCCTGTGGAAGTACATGAAGATCAGCACTGTTTCAGCCCCATCAGGACTCCTCGTTCCATTCAAGACAGCCTGATCTTAGTGGAATTTATTGAGTGAAATACAATTTTTGCAGTGCTCAGTGGAACAGAGAATCCACAGAAAAAATATAACGGACATTGTTCTCTGTCTGTGGACGATAAACGCTTGAATTATATCGTCAAGCAGAATTATGAAAGAAAGGCACTGAATTACCGCAGCATAAAGGAGCTGTATTCTAATGAAGAGCCTTTCACAGTGGAGAGCCACAAAGACGGTGATTAATTCTGTTGTAGCATCTCATTAATATCACAGAGAAAATGTGTGAGGAACATCCAAATATGGAGAGTTACTCAGACGGCCTTGTGCTTTCAAGAAACGAAGACTGACGCTGAAAGAGCACATTTCTACTGTTGCTCTCTGAATGGTCTCGGCTTTTGCTTTCATTACACAAGAGAGAATATATGAAATCAAACAGAAACAGATATTCCTCTTCTATTCCACAAAGAGGTGAATATGAAAAGAACAGAGTGAACCTGGGGAATTACAGTTAACTAAATATAAAAACATACACAAAAAAAGTCAAATGAAATAAACTTTAACTTTAACTTTGTTTTTTTAAGTTAAACTATATTTCAATAAACTACTTCAATAAGTAAAATTTAAATAAAAACAACATTACTAAAACTAAAACATTACTAAAATTAAAACGAAAATATAAAAATTAAAACTTATAAAAAAACTATAATTGTAACACATTCAGTATCCAGTGGCTGCCAAACTTATCTGAGGAACTAAAATTAAAATTGTTAGTCATTGAAAAGCTCATCCTAAAAGCTTCTAAATCTCATTTGTATATCTGCACATTCAAATGCGTTGCATAAAAACATGTTGCACCATGTTAGGCGTGCAAATGGCTTTGAGCAGCATTTGATAGCTATTACCGAGGAGACGTTTTTATTTAATAAGAACTGACAGACTGGGAATATAGTGCACAAGTCCTATGAAAAAAGCAAGGAAACAGATTATCGCTTATTAACGTTAAAAAAAATCTACCTAAATTCATTGGGGTGAAAAGCTGTTTTTTGTTAAATATTCATTTGGAAACCAAAAAACGCCCAAGGAAAGTCTGCGATAAAACTAACAAAGCAGCTGCAGCATAAACCATTTTATGGGACTAATAGGAGGATAATGGAAGCTCATTGTGAAGTAATATGAAATACTTCTCCAACCACCTCTTAATAAACGCTGTGGAACTCTGGGAAAAGAGCAGAGAACTTAAAAAGGCAAACAAATCTGCTCCTCTGTGTTCACTCTCCGTACCGTTACTGTAGGTGCCACTCCATTCTGTTTTGTTTCCTAATGAGCTTCGGAGTTAATTGGAGCTCCGACGCCTCTCGTATTTGCATCAGTTCAAGAGTGTAGAGGACCCAAAACCAAAACTAAATGAATCGCATGAGTGAACTCAGAATAGTGCGAGAGAACTTCAAAGGCCTACGCCGATATCCACCGGAGACTGTGGAGAGATAAGAACATTTTGGGAGTTATTATGAGCAGGCACAATAGTGTGAGCTCATTACAGAGCCATCACAACAAACCTAAACCCACCAAAAGAAAAGAGAGAGAAAAACTGCTGCTGTTCACAAAAAATGCACACCAAACACGTTTAAAAACCTGAAATACCTCACCCGCACAGTATTAACAACAGGAAGGCTTCACAGCATGCAAACACCTGGGCAATGGCTTCATCTCACCCGCAGCATCTGGTCAGACCATGGACTGGGTGTCTCTTGTTAACCACTGGGATGATGGGTAATTAAGATGACCTCTACCATAGCCTTTAAATCTCATACATGCATTTGCATATTAATATTTGATGCGTAAAAACATAGTTTGATGTCCCAACAGCTTGGGGAGCAAATGACTGAGGGGATGTTTTTAAGTGAATAACAACTTAAATTTCAGTCTGTTCCTTGCAAAATTGCAAAATCACATCATGTCATTGCATGCTATTACATCGCATGCGGTGTTCAGTTACCATACTGTTATTTATTTTCACTCCATTTTTTATTAACTGTTGTGTTAAAATTGTGTTTTTGGCAGTCTGATCAAATAATGATTCAAGAAAAGATGGTAAAAACATTGTCTGATTCATCTACAAATGTAATGGTTTTAAATTAAACTTTAACAGAACAATTAAAAAATATATAACAAAATTTGAGCATTGATGCAAACAGAGTGCTGACTTCAATAAACTCAAGAGAATTGAATCAATATTTATTAAGTTATTTTCTTGATTCATTTTGAATTGATTGCATCATGCTGGTAATTGATCGATTCTGAACAATCGTCATGTTAAAATTAGTCAGAAGTTTTAGGGGTGTACTTAAATCCTGTTACTATGGAAATGAGCCCAATAAGTGACCTTTAGCAATTAGAATTGATTATGTGTCTCAAACCCCAATTTATACAAAAGCATGTGGCTTTAGTGTTCTAGCAAACTTCCTTTCTGTAACCGAACACAGAAATAAAGCATTTGACTGTGGTTGAGCAAAAATCCAATTATAAAGGAGATGTTGCTGCTAAAATGGACAAATATTCAGGGTCAGGCTGAGTGTGACTTTTTTCTGGTTCACTTCCTAAGCGCTTCTCTCTCTCTCTTTCTCTCTCTCTCCCACGTGTGAGACAGGAAATAATTAAATCAGCGCAGCAGTTTTGCATTGATTTTGTGAGGACCCTTGCAGCATTAATTGACTTGAGCAAGCACATCTCTCTCTGAGCACATGAGAGGTAAAACAAACAAACAAACAAACAAACAAACATGAAAAAGCCACATTAATTATGAAAGCTGCTGACTTCAGGTGAATTGATAAACGGGGCTCAAGCTTGCTATAACTCTAATTGTGATTTTACAACTAGTAACTAGTACCTTATATATATACTGTTTATATAGATAGATTGATAGAGAGAGAGAGATATATATAGAGAGAGATATAGTGGTGTTATTTTTGAGATACTATTATAGTTTTTGTTAATATTTTGAATTATTTTTCATTTTAATTGTAGTTAAAGTTATAGCAATTTTGTTGTGTGTACATAGTTCTTATGAAATCATTGTAATTTTTTGCTTTAGTTAACGATAGACAGACAGACAGATAGATAATAGATAGATAGAAAGAAATATATTATTAGATTATTAACATTACTTTAATGACAACAAGCCTTACTGTAAAGCATATTAATCTCATGCATATTACAGTAATTTAACAAAATAATAATATCTTTTTTTTATATATATTTTCAAATTATTTAAATAATGTTTATATTATTATAATTAATATATTGAAAACACTAACACTAACAATAAAAAACTCAGATCCATCATGGTAATGAGAATTTAAAAATATATGCACCTCATAATGCAGAACATCTTAAAGGTTCTTAAACAGGCTTCATTTTCTTAATTCTGATTTTAGAATGAAATATAACCTGGATTTATTTTCATTCGCTCACACAGGACAGTAAGAGTGGGTGTGCGTCCTGTGATCACTGTCTCACTCTACCTCTCATAAAAGTGTCACGGACAGAGGATGTGATCATGCTGCAGTGATGGCATCTTTAGTCCAATTGACATTTAAATGGGGAACATGACATGCTGTAATATATATTTAGTCATTTTGCAGAGGCTTATAACAGAGCAAGGGCAGGGGTTCGATGTGATGTCCTCTGAGATGAACCTCTCCAGCTGAGCCAGAGTACTGCAGAGAGGCAGGAAGCCAGGTGGGCCGACAGGAAGGTAGAGGAAAGTGGAAGAGAAAGAGACTAGCCTGCCAAACACCTGGCTCTACTTAGAAGAGAAGACAGCGGCAATTTGGCAGATAATGAAAGGAAATCAAATATTCTCACTCCAAAAAAGGCAAGACTTACTTCTCTCTGCCTGTTCAGTCCAACAAAACTACTCTTACTACTTCTGCAGTATGCAATATGTACACTGTGTGAATTTTTTGTTATTCGTTTACTCTGTTATTCAGATGTTCAACGTTTAGTAGCTATAAAAAAAGCATATTGCACAGTATTATATTATATCTCACAAAGCACTGCACTCAACATGACCTTCCATTCCAAATATGATGAATAAATCAGAAGTGTTATGTAACCTTTGGACTCATTATTAGATCAGACTGCTAAAAGCTGCCATTTAAAAAAAAAAAAAGAACTTGAATTAAAATGCAGAATAATTATAGCTATTACTGAGATTAATTAGATGCAACTTGCTGAATTAAACATGCAATATGATGATGTTATGTAGTAAACTGTTGTTGGAAATTGTTGCATAATACACACTTGGGGTCCAAAATTAACACTTGGCAAGCAGCAAATATGACAAAAATTGGCTTCGTTTAGTGTATAATATATATAACTTGAGTTACCTGTCAGCCATTAACTTTAACTGCAACATAATAAATGGTGTCAATCTAATTTTAAGAATGTTTATCTAAATTTCAGTGTATGTGTCTTAAAGGGATAGTCCACCAAAAAAAATAAAATTCTGTCATCACCCTTATGCAGTTCCAAACCTGTATGACTTCTGAAGGCTTTCCTGTAGCTCAAATAGTAGAGCATGGCGCTAGCAACGCCAAGATCATGGGTTCAATTCCCAGGGAATGCAAGAGCTGATAAAAATGTCAAAAAAAAAAACTGTAACTTGAATGCAATGTAAGTCGCTTTGGATAAAAGCGTCTGCTAAATGCATAAATGTAAATGTAAATGAAGCACATAAGAAAATATTTTAAAGAATGTTGGTAACTAGACAATTCCGGTTCCCATTGACTTCCACTGTATGGACAAAAAATACTATGGAAGTCAATGGGAACCAAAACTGGTTATTAAAATTGTTCAATATCAGCATTTCTTCAATAGTTGTGTTCAGCAGAAAAAAGTAAGTCATGCAAGTTAGGAACAGCATAAAGGTGAGTAAATGATGACAGAATTTTCATAAAATATAAAAATATTATACATTATTAACGATATTAACATTATCTAAAAAAAAAAAAAAATCTAAATGAAAGCACTGCTGGTATGAAATACTTACCGCTGTAATTTTTCTTAGTTAATTTGTCATTGGCATGTGTGCCAAAAAAAAAAGAAAGAAAGAAATTAATGCATTGATTTGGACCCTGTACATACTGTTTAATGTGCTAACTTAAAGTAATAGAAAGTATATAGTATATACTGTGTAGTATGCAGTGAGCAGAAGCCTAGTATTCCATTGCACACAGCCTGTTTCTTCCTCTTCTTTTCTGAAGATCACAAGCTGACGGCACAATGCACTGTGCCTTCATGTCAGCTAACCTTGACATCTGTCTCTCACACATTCACAGCATGGGATGAGCAGTCATACACACACAGCCGTTCCTCCAGCTAGCTTTCCGCTCACGTACTCGACGATGCACATAGAATCTATATACTCATTCCCCTTATGAAGAGTGAGGTGTCCCGCGTTTGCATAACGCAAGGTCATCTTGGATCTTTCTAATGCTGATCCATGACATCAAAGAATGCAGACTCATTATCAACAGACCCCTCATGCATCACTCATCTCACATGAGTCAGACAAGATCGGACCACGCCGTCAAAGTTGGTCAAAATCTCCTGTGTCAAGTAGATCCTCGCACGTTAATGAGGAGAAGACACAAACCTCCCCTGAGGACACATTTCAACTGTTATTTTATTTTTAGAGTTACTGTTTAGGTCTTTCTGCAGACGCAGCACTGACACGCTAGATTAAAACAATCATCATTAATAATCTGTGTAATAGACAGATAAATGCTGAGATGTGCTAATGCAGTTCTTTCACTCGTTCTAGTCTCACACAGCCATGCTTTTGACTACTCGCATAAAGTCTGGTCCACTTGTACTATGGTTAAAAAGTCTGAGGTCTGTAATATTTTTTTAAAATGTATTTACATTTTTAAAAGAGTCTCTTATGCATGCCAAGGCTGCAGTTATTTGATTTAAAATACTGTAAAAACACTAAGGGCCAGTTTTACTAAACAGGGAGCGCAATTCCAAAATAGCGCCGATGGGTGCGGAAATTTCTGCGGGTGATTTACTAACGTGCAAATTAAAGAACACACACACAACATCTCATTTACATATCGACCAACGCAATATACCAAGCGCAGTGCAAATTACCTTAGTCACAAATAAAGAAATAAAGAAGCCACAGTACGTTGAAAAGAACCAGAGGCCAAAAAATGAAGGGTTGCAAGAAGTTTTGATAGACTTGGTATTGCGCGACTCGTGAGTGATTTATTTCATCTGATTATTTTCGTCTATTTTGCGTCTGAAAGGGAAACTCCTATATATTCAATAAGGTCAGCTGCAAATATAACTCTGTCCATGCCAATTCAGTACTAATTCATCACTGCGCGTCTTTATTAAATCCTGAGAGTACAATTTTAATGCGAAAAATCTGTTTGCGCTGGTGCAAGCTGTTAGTAAAACTGGCCCTAAATATAATTAACATTTAAAATAACTGTTTTCTATTTTAAAAATGTAATTTATTCTTGTGATGGCAAAGTTGAATTATTAGCCATTCAGTAATAAAGTCTTCTTAGGGATGTAACTATTAACCGCGAGCCGGTTGAAAATCGATTCAAATATGTGACGATTCAAATCGGTTGAGATGCCAAACAAATCGCGATTCAATTAGGGGTAGGAGTTTACATGAATGCATGTCTTTTATGAATGCAGGGGAACTTACTGTCTTTAGAAAAGTTTAGATGGTATTTTTTCTTTTCATCTTGCCTCAGTATAATGCATGTTAAAGTTCATAAGTGCAGCGCTGCTTTGTTTACAGCGGAAACCAAGGAAACGCTTAAAGTACCACCTGCTGGCAGAGAGTGAATCTGCGTCTCATTCAGCTCATCTGCTGTTTAATTTCATGCAGATATTTTTTATGTATAGCCTCCAGTAGTTTCACAAAACTGAAGTCAGACCATTCTGTTTTTGCTTCAAATTTCGAAATGATACAATCTTATTTAGATTAAAAACTGTTCAAGTTGCATGTATGCAGCATCTTTGTTTGGATAATGATTAAAATGCAGTGGTTGCCTCTAATTTTAAATGGAAATAGCACAGACAAAGCCTTATTTTGTTTATATTAAGAGATTTCTTTTATTTGTGTTACTTATTTATTTGATTTGGGGCTTGTTTTAAAATGTACATTATATTTACATTTTGTTATTTAGCAGAGGCTTTTATCAATGCGACTTACAAATGAGGAGAATAGAAGCAATCAAAACAAACAAAAGAGCAATAATATGCAAGTGCTATATTAGTATATTCTTATAGTGTTATATTTCAATTTCACAAAGAAACGTGCTGCATTTTGTCCAAGCGATAATAAAAGGACACATCTCATTCATAATTTGTCTTAAATCTTTTTGTAATTTTTTTAAAAAAATCGTGAATCGAATCGTGAACTCAAAATCGTGAATTCAAAATCGTGAATTCAATCGAATCGTCAGTTGAGTGAATTGTTACAACCCTAGTCTTCATAAATCTCTTATATAAATCTCTTTTTCTGTGTAAAACTATTCAGGACGTGAAGTGGGATGCAGCGATGGGTTTGATTTCGTCTGCGCCGTATTCTAATCCCATTCCATCTGTCTTTCTACTTCAGTCTCATGTTATATATCATTAAAGAGTGGCAAAAGCCCAAAAACAATATATCAAATGAACTAGCATTAATTTTTTTTAAAAAAATCGTGAATCGAATCGTGAACTCAAAATCGTGAATTCAAAATCGTGAATTCAATCGAATCGTCAGTTGAGTGAATTGTTACAACCCTAGTCTTCATAAATCTCTTATATAAATCTCTTTTTCTGTGCCACCCATGTAATGTCAGAGATGCTCTTCCATGCAAACCTAAAGTCGGCATGTTTGCTGAGATTTCCTTTGCCTACCAACAGCTACTTTAAAACCGCAAGCCACGGACTTAATTAGCTCATTAAGGGGAGGCAGTGGAAACTCTGCCCTGGTTTCAGCATTAGTCAAAGTCACAGGAGCAGTACAGAGGAGAGGTCAATGGAGAGAGAGAAAAAGACATACGCTGTTGACATGAGTAATGTTTGTTTAATCAAGAGACGTTCAGCCGATGGAAGACCCTTGTTATTTCATACCGCCCTGCTCGCTTCGATGGATTTCTTGTTATTGTGACTTCAGAAAAGACCACAGCTATGATGTTTTCCAGTGATTAAAGCAATAGTCATTATTTGCTCACTCTCATGTCGTTCTTTTTTGCTGAACATAAAAGGAGATGTTTGGCAGTAGGTTCATACTGTATGTTCCAGCTACTCTTTTTCATACATTGAAATTGAATACTTACCAGAGGGTCAAGCAAAAATGCACCATAAAATGTCATAAAACTAATATGTGTGTGTAATGTTTAAAATCATACAATAGATTTGTGTGAGGAAATAAAAAACAAATAATAATAAATGAAAATTTCCCCACATTTTTTCATTCATAGGATTTGAATATTCATGAATGTGAATAAAAATGTGAATGATTATCAGTAAAACAGCTACAATTTCTTTCTTTTCCAGTGTTATTTTAGTATCCCTGCAATACTAGTGGGAATAGTTTTTATTAAAATCTTTAATTATTTTATTTTTATATTTTCAGCTTTATTATTTTATTTTATTTTACATAAAGTTAAACTAAATAAAAATAAGCAATGTCTCCTTGGCAACTGAAATAAAATAATTTTATTAATTAAATTTTTTTTAACATTTATTTTAAGGAACAAAAACGCTTTAGTTTTAGTTAATAATTGCTATCATTACTATAACAGTTATTTTCATATAACTTTAAATACAACACATTGACTACATTTACTTACAATTACTTGAGTGGTGTTTTTGAGGCACACTGAAAATAATTAACATCATACAGGTTTGGAACAACATGAAAGTGAGTAAATGATGACAGATTTCTCTCGGTCTCTTTTTTTTTTTTTTTTCAAGTGAAATATCCCTTTAAACCACCTTATTCCTCAGGGTCAACAAAACGTGATGTATTTCTATTTGAAATTCAAAAAGGAGTCTATAAATAATAAAATCAAACAAAAATGACATTATCAACATAACCTTTATCCCATGCCAGATTTCTCCCAGTATCTTGTTTTTCCTCTGCTGCTGGACGCAGTAAATGGCATGCCTCTTTTTAAATGCCAGATTTCGTCTCACACTGAGGAAGACCGGGCATCTAAGCGAGACCTTCGCCTTTCGTCTGTTCCAGCAGGGACACGCACTGCAGTTAAGCTGTCACACTGCATGAACGCCAAGGTAAAGCTGCTCAGAATATACGCAGCAGGAAACAGCAGCCCGACACGCGGCGGCGGCAGCACCTGTATTGACTCGTCCTCCTCCGTACCGCAAATAACACCAGACAGTCCTTTTAAAATACAGCTTTTCAAAGCACACACACAAAGCCCTCAGTATTTAACGAACAATAGGAGGAAGGTGTCAGCTCCTGAGGGCTGGGGAGGCTGATCCTAATTTTACTGACAAGAGACTCAGGTTATTTCAGGCAGGCCCTTCAGCAGTCCACTTACATGCTAATACTGCAGTTTAGAAGTGGAAACTGTGTGAATTCAACCTGTTATGTTTTTTAGAATACTATTTCTTATATGACTCATATCGAGGTAGCGATAAAATTGATGTCGATGATGATGATGATGATGATGATACTTTATTGTCAGACAAGTCTGAAATTTTTCTCGCGTAACAGTATCTATGTAACACCAACAAATACATTTAATCTACACAGTACAAAGACATTGCATATTATACATTACACTTACATAAGTATTACATCCTTCATACACCCTACACTTTACAGCACATTCACCTCTTATACTCATGATTTATGATTGAGTGTTTTATTCAACTCAAGGATAGCCTGATGCACAAACGAATGCTTCAGCCTCACTCTGTTGAAACTTGGGACTCTGTACCTCCGATTTGACGGTAATAACACAAACTCATTGTGCAGGACATGGTTAGAATCAGCTACTATATTATTAGCTAGCCTTAACAAGTTGCTATAATAGGCTAAATCATATAGCTTCTCGAGAGGTTGACAAACAATCCTTGAACAGATTTTTATGTAATTAAACAATTTTGTTTTTAACTTAAATGATAGACTCTTGAACCATATAGAGTTACAATATTGCAGTATACTTATAATCACAGACATAAAGAAGAGCAAAAGTATCTTCCTACTCACTCCAAAAGACCTAAGACAACAAAGCAAGTAAACTCTCTGCTTTACTCTTTTACAGAGAGTATCAATATGATCCTTCCAAGACAGCATATCATCCACCATCACTCCTAAATACTTGTACATTTTGACCTGTCTGATTTTTTTCATTATGAATAACAACAGGTGATACAAGCATCAAGTCTAGACCCAAATATGATTTTTTCGGTTTTCATCTGAAAGATGATTATTCTCACACCATTCTACCAATTTTGTCACACCCTGTTGATGTAACACAGGACTATCTGAAGCATTCAACAGGGATATTAAAACAGTGTCATCAGAATACTTTACAATATATTGATTTGTCATGTCAGCTCAACAATCGTCTGTATATAAAGTAAAAAGTATAGCAGAACTGACACATCCCTGGGGTACTCCAACATTTGTTATAATAGCAGATGACAATGTTTTATTCACTTCAACTCTCTGAACTCTATTTGTGAGAAATGAGATACACCAACAAATCAAATGTGAATTTACAACCAACTGTACAAGTTTTGACACCAAAATATCAACCTGTATTGTGTTAAACGCAGAGGAATAATCTAGGAACAGAGATCTTACAGCAGTAGTAGGTTTGTCTAGATGTTTAGAAATAATATGTACTAAAGTAACAACTGCATCTTCAGTACTGCAACCCTTCTTATAGGGTCGAGTTTGTCTTTAACCATCTGAACTAAATGCTGAAGTAACAATCTTTCCAAGCATTTCCCAGTTACTGAGGTAAGGGCTATTGGTCTAAAATCCTTATATTCTTTCGGACATGGAACTTAATGGTTTTAAATATGCAGTCTTCCATAACACAGGAACAATATGTGTGTCAACTGAGGCCTGAAATACTGGTTGCCACACTAAAGCTAATTCATTTGCAAAATTCTTTAGAAAACCTGCACTACACCCGTCAGGACCAACAGCTTACTTATTATGGATTATTCAAATAGCCTATCACACAGCAAAACTGAACATGACAAAGGCAAGTCAGTCAGTCATTAGGCATGACGCTGATAAATTTACATGTTTTGCGTGAATGAGTAGGGCCCTATGATTTCTGAGATGAGGATAATGTGGACGGAATTGCGGAATATACTGTATAATGCGAAATGTCATGGAATTTGCCAAATTTTGGATTGATATATCAAGGTAGGCCAGTACACACGCGATATGGATTAGTGTCTGTGAATATTATATGCAAAAATGCAGTTTAAATATGAATCTTATGCGTGTCTGAATAATGCAGCTGTGTTGTTTAATTTACTACACGCATACGGTGTTTTCAGCATCTGCTGCCGCAATATATGAGTACATCAACACATGAACATAATCTTTTAGAACTGCTCTGAGAGTCACTTCATCAGCATTTTACAGTTTCTTTTGAATAAAACTATCATCATATCATATACAAACAGACCCCTAAAGGTTTTCACAGCAACCCGTCAAAATAAAAGTTTGGTTTAACTTGAAGAAACCATGACAGAAATATTACTTAATGTAATAATGATAGTACTACTGCTAATAACATTATCACTAAAACATTATTTTTAAAAGGAATATTTACCAGAAAAAAATATTTACCAGAATTTATTTAGCAGAAAAATATAAATACACAGAATATTTCTGTAAAGAGAGAAATATATATATATATATATATATATATATATATATATATATATATATATATATATATATATATATATATATATATATATATTAATGATAATATATAAAATCAACTAATTAGAGATGCCATTAAAATGGAATCTAGAAAATTAATGGAAAACAGAATTTGGTAAAAATAATACTGAATTTGAGAAAAAATAAAACATATTTCATAGGGCGTGAAAAATGTTATTTTTGTTATACTTTTAATAAACTATTTAATATCATCGTTTTCACGATTTCAATTAATTTGACATGCTTTTTGATGAATAAAATTTTATTTAACATCAAAACAGAGTCTAGACAAATTAAAATAGAAAAAATAGAATCCAGAAGAATTCATCTGGAAAAAAAAGGGAATTTGCTTACTTACTTGGCAAAATATATAAAAAAAGTGTTAATTTTATTACATTTTATTGAATTGTTACGTTTATTAATTAATTTAATTAGATACCATATTTGATTATAAATGTGTATTAAATCATAAAACAAAATCCACTAAATTTGAGGTAGCTACTCTGTGGAGTGAACTGTGAACAAACAAGTTATGTTTGCATTTATTCTAAAGGCCTTACAAACATGTGCAAAGCATTTCCATTAATCCATTAATCATTACTAAATATTGTGATAAATATCGATATTGTATGATATGGAAAAAAATATTGTGATAATATTTTTGGCCATATCACCCAGCCCTAATTTCTTAGCAGGCAATGATTTAAGAGGCACTCGTTTTTTAATCTTGCATACTATTCAGGACGTGAAGTGGGATGCAGCGATGGGTTTGATTTCGTCTGCGCCGTATTCTAATCCCATTCCATCTGTCTTTCTACTTCAGTCTCATGTTATATATCATTAAAGAGTGGCAAAAGCCCAAAAACAATATATCAAATGAACTAGCATTTTCCCAGGGCTTTCTGTGCTGTATTATGTTCAAGGGACACCTAATATTAAATACATCTTGAATCCTGCACCATAATCAGAAAGTTGCCAAACGCAGTCTGTGGGTGTTCCTTCTGGGGCTATTAGCTGTGAAGGAATGAGTGATGTGAGATGGCAAAAACTGCTGCTGCTTTTGTTTCTGTAGGTGAACAGAACGCATTGATGCAACAGGAGCAATTAGAGCAAAAAATTCACACATGTGCAGTGCAGTGGAACGGCTCAATTTCATTAAGAAGTTATGTCTAACGACTCGTGAAAAAACAGAAGAGCTGGTGCCATATGTTCTGCAAAAAAATTAGGGAAAGAAGGAGAAAACCTCATTAGCTTCTTCCAGCATGTGTGCCAACTACAATGTTATGCGTCAGAAATGCATAACCAAAAGTTCGTCCACGGAGAAAAAAAATATTTAGACAGCTCAAAAAACCATTCACATAAGTGCTTTTAAAAAGAAAAAAAAATCATAAAGCTTCATATTTCTGCTTTTCCACCCTCCAGCCACTTTCTTGCCAGGTTTACACTGTACATTACTGCAATATAAAAAAAGAATTTAAAAAAATCAGTGTTAACTAACATCAGATGTTATTCATAGACACTAAATTGTAAGTAAGTAATGCATAAGATTAATTAATACGTTTAAACACATCCATCACTCTTTGTTTGTCTGGCTTCTCATATAAAAAGGTTTTGCTCATTTATTAAAGGGACAACACGTTTCACTGGACAGCATTAACTGGAGTTAATAAATGTTTAGAGGGAATCGTTTGTAATCCTGGAGGAAGGGTGTGATTTCAATTTTCATTCTTGGCACTAAAAGCTTAGAAAAAATAATATTCCATACTAGTCCTTGTTTTTCCTCCCCTGTTTTTAAAGAAACACGACTCTTATAGAAATATCCAAATGGACAAAATCATCTTCAGGGTGGTCAAAAGTAAAAGAAAAAAATCAAACAAGAGATACAGATAAACTTAAAAGAGTATCAGAAGTGTTTTCTCAAAAAACACCCCGCAAATCATTGCCAGCACCTCAGGTAACATCATCCCATCGTGCCGCCTATAAATCCAGAGTTAACGCTGAAATGCAAATCTCCCCCAAATATTTTTGAAAGAAATACTTTGGTTTTTCCACAATGAAAGCGTGAGGTGAGAGCATGTGGTTTGGATTACAGTAAATCTAAACCGTTTCACAGTGTCTCAGGAAAACCAGGAGTAAAGGAGATCATTCCAGCTCTGGGCCTGAAACGCTCCTCTGTAATCTGCTGGCCGCTTTCTTCACTCGTGTCTCTGAGTGCTGTGAGATTTGTAGGTCAGAGCGGCCTGTGCCATGAGACACTTCAAAGTGATGATGACCAACATACACTAAAAGCACGGGGACAGGCAGAGGGGCGGTAAAACATCCTTTACAAGATCACTCTATGATCTCATGATACTATATGCTCTATCTATCTATCTATCTATCTATCTATCTATCGTGCAGTAAAAAAGGTTTTTGCCCCTTTCCTGTTTTTTTTTATTTTTTGCATATTTGTCACACTTAAAAGATTCAGATCATCAAACAAATTTTAATATTACACACAGATAAACCAAGTAAATACAAAATGCAGTTTTGAAATAATGATTTAATTTATTGAGGGCAAAAAGCTGTCCAAACTTACCTGGCCCTACGTGAAAAAGTAGTTGCCCCCTAAATTTAATAACTGATTGTGCCACTCTTGGCAGCAACAACTGCAATCAAGCATTTGCGATAACTGGCAATGAGTCTTCCACATCGCTGTGGATGAATTTTGGCCCACTCTTCTTTGCAGAATTGTTTTAATTCAGCCACACTGGAGGGTTTTCGAGCATGAAAGGACTGTTTAAGGTCATGCCACAGCATCTCAATTGGATTTAAGCCCGGACATTGACTTGGCCACTCCAAACCTTAATTTTGTTTTTCTTGAGCCATTCAGAGGTGGACTTGCTGGTGTGTTTGGGATCATTGTCCTGCTGTATAACCCAAGTGCGTTTGAGCTTGAGGTCACAAACCAACGGCCGGATATTCTCCTTCAGGATTTTCTGATAGAGTGCAGAATTCATGGTTCCATCAATTATGGCAAGTCATCCAGGTCCTGAAGCTGCAAAGCAGCCCCAGACCATCACACTACCACCACCATGTTTGACTGTTGGTATGATGTTCTTTTTATGAAATGCTGTGTTGGTTTTATGCCAGATGTAACGGGACACACACCTTCCAAAAAGTTCAACTTTTGTCTCATCAGTCCACAGAATATTTGCCCAAAAGTCTTGGGGATAATCTAGATATTTTTTGGCAAATGTGAGACGAGCCTATGTATTATTTTTGGTCAGCAGTGGTTTTTGACTTGGAACTCTCACATGGATGCTGTTTTTGCCCAGTCTCTTTCTTATTGTTAAATCATGAACACTGACCTTAATTGAGGCAAGTTAGGCCTGCAGTTCTTTAGATGTTGTTCTGGGTTCTTTTATGACCTCCTGGATGAGTCGTCGTTGCACTCTTGGAGTAATGGCTCTGACCGTGGTTCACTGGAGTCCCAAAGTCTTAGAAATGGCTTTATAACCCTTTCCAGACTGATACATATAAACTATTTTGTTTCTCATCTGTTCTTGAATTTCTTTAGATCGCAGCATGATTTGTTGCTCTTTAAGCATGCTTCACTTTGTCAGACAGGATTTATTTAAGTGATTTCTTGATTCAACAGGTCTGGCAGTTGGGTTTGGCTAGTGAAATTTAAGTCAGCTTTCTAAAATAATGTGGTTAATAACAGTTCTTTCATGATTTAACAGGAGGGGGCAATTAATTTTTCACGTAGGGCCAGGTATAGGTTTGGACAGATTTTTTCCTTAATAAATGAAATCATCATTTAAAAACTGCATTTTGTATTTACTTGCATTATCTTTGTGTAATATAAAAATTAGTTTGATGATCTGAATCTTTTAAGTGTGACAAATATGCAAAAAATAAAAAAAAAAACAGGAAGGGGGCAAAAACCTTTCACGGCACTGTATCTATCTATAAAAATGTATTATCAAATATATTGTGTATTTATTATAATTAAAAAAGACCACACCATAATCAAAGTTCTAAAGGTCTATGGATCTAAAACATATTTGTGTCACCAATTCACATGTCTACATTTTTGAATATACATATTTATCTACGCTTTACACTAAAATATTATCTATCCAGTCAAAATGTCACTTGATGCACCTTTTTTTCCCTGAGGAACACAAAAGGAGTCATTAACAAAATGTAAGTTGCTTGTTCATACAGAATGAAATTGCACGGCAATCACTGGCTTCCAGGGTACTTTTAAAAAATATGCACACTGAAAACATTACCACAGTTATATACGTTAACATTTTTTGTAATTTCATGTTTAATTCAATGTGTTACTTCTCATTTTGTACTTATTTGTAAATTCTACTAGCAATTTAATTTAATTAATCTATCTATCTATCAATCAATCAATCACACACACACACACACACACACATAAATATAATTTAAAACTTTTTTTAAAGAAAGCTGCATTTATTTTATCAAAAATACAATAAAAACAGTAATACTGTGGGGGAAAAATAAAGTAACATTATTAAGTAATATTATTTTAATATTTGTTACATGCCATTTATTCCTATGATAACAACGCTGATTTTTCACCATTATTACTCTTGGTGCTCGAGAAAAATTTCTTATTATTATCAATGGTTTTTTTTTTTTTTTTTACGTGAATTTATTTTCTATTAGTCACATGTTGTTCTTCAAGGTTAAGGTGTCATACGGTCAGTAAGACAAGGTACAATGTCAAACTTTCATGACACCCATCAAAACAGTCCATCACACACTCACTCACACATACAGCAACACTGCTGGACTGTTTTCTGGAAGTGTTGTGCACATGTACAGCTGTGTGATTGATACCAGCATGTGTACGGGTCTGTGCATGTTATACTGTCTGTCTGTGTGTGTGTGTGTGTGTGTGTGTGTGTGTGTGTGTGTGTGTGTGTGTACAGAGGAGGTAAGTGGCTGGTGCTGTGTGTCTGGTGGGAGAAAGGATGTCACTGTGATTTCTCTGAACGGAATGACACAACTCTCAGTGAGGACCGGCCCTGCTGTGATGTGCTCCACTAATTAAAGACAGCGCTGGGGCCCCGTGGGGACACACACACACACTCACAGCTGACATGGTCCATGTAAAGCCGGGATCATCAGGAGCTAAATTATAGTTAGGTGCTGAAAAAAAACACAACAGTTGCTGACTTAAGTTACTAAATTACCAGATCCATCCAAAAACACACACATACAGGCTAGTCACTCCCTGCTTTTTGTTGGTGCCGCTTTAATATGGTTCATAATCCTGTGGGAAGTGTATCGAGTTTCTTTGTACAAATGGATTCATTAAGGAATGCACTATACAGTATTTATGGTATCTGAAAAAGTAATGTGGGGACATCCATTTAGCAAGCATAAATTAATAAATTATAAACAAACTATTAAATATTAATGTTATTTTGCCATGAAATATTAGGGAGAAAAACATTTACTATGACACGGAGAAACATTTTTATTTTATTTTTACAGCACGCAAATAATCCTATTATCTCACTGCATTTGTTTAAGTAAAGGCAGATGCTGGCGGTGAATGGTCTCATCAAGGGTCGGGTTATAGACACTGAGGTCAAGTAAGGAGATACTCCATATTTCAGAATGCTACACACAGCTTTTGTTATTAAAGTCTGTTTGACAGCAACATTCACAGGGCAGAGAGAGAGAACAAGAGAGAAAGAATGAGAGAGAGAGAACGAGAGAGAGAGAGAGAGAGAGAGAGACAGAGACAGAGAGAGAGGCAGCACACAGCAGGATGTCACTTCCTGACCTCTGGTTCTAGATGCCCATGTCATCTTTATACTTGACAGATACTTTGCTGCCCCTGGAGATCCGTCTAAAAATAGACTGATCTAAGATCTGCTTCATAACGTACTCTTTATTTGAGATGCTGCAACAAATTTTAAGCAATGCAAAAGCTTTTGTTTATATTAGGGAAGCACCAATATTAAAACTCCAGCTGATACAGATAAGGCAATAATTATTGTATGGTCGATAATAAAAATAAATAACAGGCTGATGTTAATATTTTACATTATTTTGTCAAAATAGATTAAAAATAAAACACTAAACCAATCGATTTAAATGTTACAAATGATGATTTTTTTTTTTTTGTGAAAAACGGATATAGGCTACATTTTGTGACTGCTAATAATTACATTTAACAATGTTGTTATATTATTAGCGTTATTTTTTATTTATTCATTTTAGTGAACACTACATGATGGCAAAAGTCATCTAAATACAAATACAGTGTAAATGAGCATGTACAACAAACAATGCAAATTTATAAAAAAATAAATAAATAAATAAAAGAAAAAGAAAACGGCACATAATTGACATGGTACCAATATAATGTGCATGCCTAATTTGTATACATCTAACATTTTGTTGAACAAATCTTAAAACTGGATAATGTATAATATAATATAGAATCTCTTCAGCCCTTTTAGAATATAATTTAAAGAGTAACTAATTTTGGTATGGCTTCACCTCACCATTGCTGTCTCTTCACAAGCGTATTTCCACTAGAGCAACAGGGAGGAAAGAAACAATCAAACAAACAAAACAACTATTTAGGACTGCAGTAGTGATAATTGCTGCTACAGGGAATAAGATGTTCTTTACTATTAGACAATGATCAATAATTTCCAGAAGAAAGCCCAAACTGATGAAAATGTAACGCCATTAGACAGACAGAGGCAGATAGATAGCTTCTCTTATGTTGTGTTGGCGTATCTGCGGGGTGTGGATGATGGTGCCGTGATATGTTGTGTTGTTTGCACGGCTTGTCTAGCACAGTTGTTTTAATGCAACTAATGAAAGCGCTCATCATGATAATTGCAGTGGCGTTTGCTCCTGTATGTGCACGAGTCTGAGGACTCAAGCGCCTCGCATCTCTCTGTGCCGCTTATTGTCTAGTCACAACACTTCAGTGAAAGTACGCACACAGGTTGTGGTTTTAAAGCACATGCAGTGCTATTTTTGCATGCGTTTTACAGCGCAAATGCAATTTTTCATCAAAACACAATAACTTGATCCACCTCTGAACTGTTTTTCACCTAACATCAGCAAGCCCTTTTCATTTTCAACCACCAAACGCCTCTCAGCAGTTTTCACAATTGATTCCCAATGGATAAAATTGAGTTTCACCTCATGTTTTTTCTCATTGATCATCCAGAATCACTCTAAAATATATCACATTAACAGTAAAATGCCTTACACACAACTTCAAGCTCATGTATTGATTCTCCTGCAGCTGGAAATAAGACACACACAAATGTCATGACAACAGCAACGGTTAGGGCTGATGCGACATTTCATTTACACAGAGACAAAGCCTAAAACCTAAGCTTTCCTAAAACTCTACCACTATTATTTTGCTGACATGCAACTAAGAACTGCCATTTCCTTAAGGACATGCAAATCTAGTTATATCTAGGATGATGTCAGGTAAAATAGGCCAGGAGGTAAAATGTGCCAGATAAGGTTGGCGAGTCACAGTTTTTTAAGATTCAATATTCAGCCACCGCAAAACTATTTTAAACAGTTGCCACAATAGTATTATAGACATTCATCAAATGAATTGATTGCTGTATTTGCTAAAGTGTGCAGGACAAATCATTTTACAGAGGACTGAGAGGAAAACGTAAGATACCCTGACATGATAATAGCAACATTTCACATCTCATCATTTATTTCTTTGTTCACAATGATGGCTTTGAATCACTGGCTATTTTACTGTAACCGAACATAGTGGTGCTGAGAGGCACGGTAAAAGACTTTTGACATTTAAACAGTAGTTTTTTGTTACACATTTTAACATAAAATGATAGAAGGAACCTGACTTGTGCAGTCAAAGTGCAGTCTGGAAAATGTGTCAAGACATTTGAATGCGGCTTCAAACCAAAAAAAGTGACCTTTTTTTTTACCTGACTTCACCCTGTGTGGTCAGACTCAAACACTAAACATCTGCATCTCAACTGCAGAAATATGGAGAAATAAAGAAAAAAGTAAAAGTAATTGATTTTAAACTTCAAATTCAACCTTAAATGAGTTCTCTTTCAGCACTGTATCAATTAGAATATTGCAACGCAGAGAGTTTATGAAAAGACTGAGAAGCATATCTAAGACCACTCGCAGCCAACACATGAAAGCATAACTTAATTCATGGACAGGAAGCCATTAATAAATTAATACATATGCGGATGCTGAATAATACAGCACACAAAGGAAGATTGAAGTCCTACCTGTTTATGGCATGCCACTTAACATTTAATTCCATCTTAATTTAATAATAAGATTAAGCTAGTTAAAATAGTTATTCTGACTTCATTACATATGATAGGTAAACAATTAAATGTACCTAATAAAACTTAAAAAGAAACCATTAACAACTGAAATAGAATCGGAAAAGAATAGTTCACATCCTAACCACAGACCCCCATAAAATTAAATGGCAAAAATATGCAATTTGTTACCAGGATAGAAATAAATACTATTACTGAATAACTAGGCTTAAACAAAAATATACAAATCACTACAAGAATGCAAATGAGAAACAATAAGATATTGGAATACTTAAATTAAGTAGTCCATAAAAATAGATAGTAGTTCGTTTAAAGAAAATGTTAAAACGGCTTGCCATAATCTGATCGCTTATTGTTGTCAATTGTGATCTAAAAGTCACATTAGTAGAAACTATCGATGTCCCCAACCAAATGAACTACTAGAGTCTACCACTTCTACTAAATCTCTACAACTGATCACATTTGACAGGAGCTGCAAAAACAGCACTCACAAGCACGAGGAGGAAACTTACCTAAGAGCAGGGCACGAGCGCTGGCAAACATCACGTCTCCGGACTGAGAATCCTACAGAAACGTCTCCTTTGCTCCTCAAAACGAGCACATTGAGTCATTGAAATGGTCTCTCAGGTTTGTTCTGATCACGAACGTTGCGATATCACCGGCTGAGACCATCAAAAGCATCTCCAAACGTCCTGAAGCTTCTTCACAAACGCCCGTTTCCTCCGAAGAGAAGTTCTCATTGACTTCAACTAGGATGCGTATCTTCGATCTCCGTCCTCTCCTCCGCCTCCTGCTCTGTGTAGGAAGGAACCACGGGCTGGTAAAGGTGTGTGAGGGGATGGGGAGACCTCTGCAGTTAAAGGAGAACACTTTCCTTTGCAGATTTCCTTACGGTACACATGTAGATAGATGACCATCGGATGCGAGTCTCTTTACTGCTCCTGCAATTAAATAGCCTATTGTACTTTATAATAAACAAACTTTATAATAACCAAAATTTAATTAAAAGCCATTAACAAACATTGCGTTTATCAGAATAGCAACCACTGCATATAATTAATCAAAATAAAATAAAAAATGAAAACGTGAATCTAAATTTAATAACATGTTGAATTAGCCTAATGAATGATAGCCTAGAGGTCGTATCGATATGTGACTAATGTGGCAATTAAAGAAATACTTCACCCGAAAATGTAAAATTCGAGTTCCAAACAGTATAAAAACACCATAAGTGTAGTCCATATTTCTCTTCGAAATCTGAAGATACGTGATAGCTTTGTGAAGAACAAAATAAAAAAATTGAGACATAGGCTATTTACTCAATCTCGTTTTACGTTTTTGGCGGCAAATCCATTGGCGTATGTCACGTGATCGACAGTTCGCTCAGATATAGAAGAGGTATAAAAGAGAAGCCCTGGTAAATATTATTTGAATGAAATCTAGAATGTTCCACAGGAATGAATAAATAAATATTATGAATAACATGAAGGATGGTAGGCTATATAATGAGTTTTTATTTTTAGGTTATAAGTAGGCTATTCATTTAAGAACATTTCGTATCTGTTAGTACAATTTGAAAGGTGGTGGACAGATGTGTTTTTAAATAAATATGTAAACAAACAAACAAACAAACAAACAAACTCATTGCTACCACAAATATAGAAAGATTTACAGATTTAATATATCAGACATCTTGAATGAAAGAGTAAAGAGTCACATTTACCATTCTTTGTCAAATTTTCTCTGGAAAAATATTTTTTATTATTTATTTTTATTGTATTGTATTTATTTATGGGAAATTTGTTAACTTAAATTTAGCTAATTAACCACTTTGACTAACAGAAAGCTGCTTTGTTTTTGCTTCAGACATAGCTACACTACACTATTGACAACAGACATGTAGGCTTTTGCCCACGTGACCACAATTTACCAAAACATCAATGTCCCACCGCATGAAGAGGAACTGTAGGAAAGAAAAACTTGGAACATGAAAGTTTGATGAATGGTTACTTTGGAAATGTAACAGGTTACAGATTACAAGTTACCCTATCTAAAATGTAATAAGTAGTGTAACAATTTCAATTACTTTATTAATGTAACTGATTACTTTTTGATTACCGTACTTTTCTAAATTTCTACTGTTTTCAACTGTTAATAATTTTTCAAACATGTCAACCAGGCAGGGTTAACCTTACAGTAGTGCTCAACACTGATTACTGTCAGACTTTCAAAATCCTTTATCCCTTGAATTAAGATGATAATAATTTAATTTTAAAGCACGCTCACCGCAAAATCAGATTTACTTTGAGATCATTCTGAGGTTAAATACAGATTCAAAACCATAACGAGAAATAGTTTAGTAGCTATGATACTGTTTTTGAAATCAAATCTTTGCATTGCTATGACAGGAAACGCTGGCATCTAACAATGACTTGGAAAAAACAGTTAATCTTAAAAAATAAAAGGATATAAAATAAAATAGTTATCGAATAAGAACGTGTCCTATTCTGTGTCCTAAACTCCTGAAACTTTGGTCTCTCATATATTAGAACAGTCTCTGCAATTTATGAAAGAAATCTGTATGTGAATGCGTGCAAAAAAAATGAGAAAAAAAAATCAGATATAACCCCCTTTGTAATCGTTAACATTTTCATAAGTAACTAATTTAATTACACATTTTTCTCAGTAACTGTAACGGATTACAATTACGTTTATTTTGGGTAACACTGTTTTTAAGGTGTCCTTGTTACACGTTACTATTATAATAACAAATAATTGTGCATAATTACATGCAAGTAACCCTAAACCAAACACTAATCCTAAACCTAACCAAATAGTAAGTACATGTAGTTAATTAATATTACTCAGTACTTAAATATATTATTGCACTGTAACAATGACACCTAAAAATAAAGTGGGTAACACTTTATTTTAAGGTGTAAATAATACAGAGTAATTACCTAATTAAGTACTTAGTACTATCCATTGTACTTACATGAAACAAAATGTACTTACCATGTAACTAAGTTATGGAACAGCCTGTAATTACAGTTTGTAATTATGTACATGTAATAGACAGCTACTGTTACACATATGTAACAGGCCGAGTCTGTTACACAGCTACTTATGTAACCAAAAGATTGTTACCTGGACCACAAAACCAGTCTTTAAGTGTCAATTTTTCGAAATTGAGATGTATACATCTGAAAGTTGAATAAATAAGCGTTCCATTGATATATGGTTAGTTAGGATCAGACAATATTTGGCCGAGATACAACTATTTGAAAATCTGGAATCTGAGGGTGCAAAAAAATCGAAATATTGTGAAAATCACCTTTAAAGTTGTCCAAATGAAGTTCTTAGCAATGTATATTAATAATCAAAAATGAAGTTTTGATATACTTACGGTAAGAAATTTACAAAATATCTTCATGGAACATGATCTTTACTAAATATCCTAATGATTTAGGACCCATAAAATGTATTTTTGGCTATTGCAACAAATATAGCCCAGCGACTTAAGACTGGTTTTGTGGTGCAGGGTCACATATGTTTTGCAGACTTTATACAACGTAATTATAAATGTAAGTACACAGACATAAGCTACTTAAAATAAAGTGTATCAAGATTGTACTTAAGTGTACTTCATGTGTATCTATACTGTACACCTTATCCAGCTGCACCTTGGTTTGATTTAACCCACCAGTACACAGCTAAAATGCATGTAATACCTTTCTAATTACATTAAAATTACAGAATATTACACAGGCATAAGCTACTTAAGTGTACAAGTAGCTGTGTAACAGAATCAGCCTGTTACATATGTGTAACAGTAGCTGCCTATTACATCAACATAATTACAAACTGTAAGTACAAGCTGTTCTATAATTTGGTTACATGGTAAGTACATTTTGTTTCATTTACAAATACAACGGCTACTAAGTACTTAATTAGGTAATTACTATGTATTAAGACACCATAAAATAAAGTGTTACCATAAAGGGTAACCTTATTTTATAATTAAATTATATAATTTTGTTACATGTAACTAGTTACTTCCAACACTGGTTATTCAGTGTCTAAAAGCCAGACATGCCAGTCACTACATTGACTAAGATTTCACAATGGAACACTTGCTATTCAACAGCTGTTATAGGACTGAAACAGCAAAAATGTACAAGTTAGCAAAAAACAGTGGGATGTGTGTTCATATATACATAACTCATATGTGATCATCTGATGTCTAACCCTGACCTTGCATGTCAGTCAAAATGCAAATAACCTCTTACACTTTCAAGTACAATATCCTCAGTTTCTCTCCAAGGCGGCTGGATTTTGGTTTGTGTACTGCTGAAGCTTTCTGACTACATCTGCAGTGATGGAACCAACAAATAGTTTTTCATTATAATGCATTATGGGATTATTTTTAGTTGCATGGAAAACTTCAAAGAGCAACAGTGGCCTGTTTTTTTTTTCCTTCTGATTATTCATGAAGGTCTCCTGAAAAGGAGCAGCGAAGGAGGACAGGACTTATTGCCATGACCTGATTACAGTTTGCTGCAGATGCCGATTTTACAGAATTTTCATATTTTGGACCAGGCAGATGCCGCATCTTAAAGCCTCTGACAGCTTGAAAAACAAGCGCAAGAGTTTCCAGGCTGGTTTGGTTACTTGTGGTGGAGCCAACCACAAAAAGTACAATATGTTTCACTCCACTATCAATCGACTATTTTGAGTTCTAAAGATTGAGGACAAAGTTCTTTGCCGTGATTATTAATTCATCACGGCCTCAGTTACAAGGCACTCAAGTTTAGCAACTAAATTTAGGTCAGACAGAAAGGAAATGTCTAAAAACAAAATGTCCACGTGTCCCTACAAGAAATTCCGAAGCTTCTTTAGAACACACCGAGGTCATTGCATTATTCATGAAGGCCTTAAAACTTTAAAACAATCCATTAATCCATTCATTCATTCATTTCCAAGACTGGAAAAATGTCAGGGGCAAAATAGGTGATGGTGCGTTGAAACGGCCAATGAGACTTCAGCCTCAGATTTAGATGGAAATGAGCTTTCTTTCTGAATTGTTAGCCAGCAGTCTTCTGAAAGACACATTAAAGGGAGGACAGACAACAACTCTCTACCAAAACCTCCTCTGGTTTTAGCGTTTCAGACTGAGAAGTTAAACCCCTCATCACCAGGGAGAGCGCCGTAAATCTGCAAGCTCTCTACTGCTGCAGAATACCCATAATTCAGAGGCAAGTGTTCATTCATCAAACCACTCAATTAATAACCTTCCCTGAGAGCATAGTAGGGATTAATCAACATCCTTCTCCGGTACGACATTGGAGGATTTTGAAAGATATCCTAACTTGAAAGTGGGAATATGATTCTTTTTCCACAGATTTTCCCATGTACTCAATCTTTCTGGCATGTGGTGTTGCTAGAATCTGTTGTGATGAAAAACGGGAGGTCACCCGCACCACAGTCTCGAGCTCTGATGGTACTGGTTCATCTTTGCATTTTCCCTTGATTCAGTCTGAAAGCACAATCAGGACACAGCTATGAAGTGGCTGCCTGGATGTTCAGAGTGAATCAAAGCTTTTATGGACCACTTCTGAAACGGAATGATTCTTAAAAGTCTGCTTGGGCACAATGCAACCTTAATATCCCCTGGAACGCCAACTAAATGAAAGGAAAGCCAAAAAATTCAAGGCCCTGCAATTCAATTCCCTTCAAAGATGAGGTCTATTTTCTCAAAGGCCATTTTCAAGGCCTCGGACAAAGAACAAGAAGAATGAGTGTCTTCTTCCAAAAACCTAGTGAGCTTCTTTGCTCTCTACTTTCTAGAGAGCCCTAATAAAAAACAGAAACAGATAAATGGCAGTCAGTTTTCTATATGCAAGACAAGAAACAATATCTGAGAGCGAACAGAATGCATTCCAAACTTATCAGCACATCATTGTACACGTACACCAAGCTTTAATTAAAGCGGCCAAGTGTTTGTGCCAAACCTGAGCTCATCAAACTGAGTGAAACCAGACGCTCAACATGAGAGTGAGTATTAGGAAAGTCAATCATTTTATTTAGAAAAAAGGGAAGCCTAAACACAATAGACAGGAAACTAAGCATGAAAATGATCCAAACACAAGATATAAATAATGCTTGACAATAGAGAGTATTGAAAAACACCGATATCACTAACCATCAAGGAATATGGCATAAATTGCAGTTTAGAGAATGTCATTGTATGAATATTTATAATCTGAAAGACAGGAAAAAGCAATTTAATAGAACTAACACAACATGAAAATAATAGTCATTTATATTTATTAGTATGAAAAAATATTTTAGGTAACTTGTGGTAAACATAATCTGTTTCAAGACAAAATAGTTTGCAATTTGAATGAATCGACCTGACTGCATTAGCTTACACCAATGAATGACATTTTGAAATAGCAGTAACACTGTACACCAAGGTATCAGTAAAAGTATTAACGTATAAACTTATGTTTATTTATATATGAATACGTTATATATTTTACATGTGGTAAAATATAAACTAACTGGTTTTATACAAGTTGAAAATATGAATGAATCATCCTGACTGCATTATGTTTTACCAATAAATGTCATTTGTAATGACCAGATCAGATAGACATAGCAACAACAATGTACAATAAGGTATTTATTAATTTTGGTTAATGTTGTGTACATTAAAATGAATGTATTAGGAATTTTAAGCAATAAGCATATTTATAAACTAAACATGAACCTAGGATTTATAAATGCTGTAAAGATATTCATTGTTAGTTCATGATATCTAATGCATTAAGTAATGTTAATGAATTAAAGCCTATTATAGAGTACTATCGAAAGAGCTCCTTAAAGTCAACACGAATAACCCGCACTGAGAAAATGTCTTAGAAAATTCTACTTGGAATGAATAAAATGAGCAAACTTCTTCGCAAGCCATGCAAACAATCAAGAGATCTGACAGGATTATTTCCAAATGGTAGACTAGGTTTTGCTCTAATTAACCCCGAGCGATTATCTTAGCAATTTTCTTCATCAGTAGGTGTGCACTGTATTTGCAAGCTTCAGCATTTGTGGCGTTTTTATGTGAGATGAGTAACGGCCAAACCTCACTTAACCAGCAGTGCATTATGGGAACTACAGTGAGATGGGATCCCACATCATCAGACAAACCTTCCTTAACTGACAGGCACATCAATCTCCCCGTGCACGCATGTCATTGTTTAAATTGGGTTATTTAAATTCATTAAATACTGCAACGGGATGAACTGCCAACGTCATTAGACTTGCAGATGATGTTGCTGCAGTGGTCTGGTTTTAATGGCCATGGATTACACATCTCTCAAAGCAGTGCGGGAATATTCTGCTCACATTGTTTGCCCTAGCTGAACGAGTGATGAGTTACTTGGGAAGGATATGAGAATAATATTTAAGGAGAATTAGTTTCACATTAGTCCATTGGTCGGCTGCTGCTCTCATGTCTTTCCAAACAAACCGATTAATTAATTAAGTCCAAGCAAACAGTTGGCTACAGTAAATGCGAATCAGAAATATGTGTCCTGAACACATTAGACAAAGCTGGAATGTTTAACTTTGGCTAATGTGAAATGAAAAATGCTCACTTCGAAATTTTTGAACAGCAATCAATTTTAGACCCAGCAGTTTAATTTTTGTCCAGCATAGAGGACTTTTTCCCCTCCTCAGAGACCATATACAGATACTGTAATACACAACATTTGCCTCAAATTCCTAATTTGCTGCTTATTAAAAGGTAGTTGTTAAGTTTAGGTATTGGGTAGGATTAGGGATACAGAATATGTGCTTTATAAGTACTAATAAACAGCCGATATGTTAATAATAGGCATGCTAATATAAGCAACTACTGTAGTTCATAGTGAGAATTGGTCCATATAACAAAGTATAACCATAAATTGGTGTAGAAACAATTTTCACTTAGGAACTGCTAGTAAATTTCACAAATAATTACAAAGAAAAAGCAAGTTCCGCACTGAATTAAACATGACATTTTCTAGTAGAAAGGCTGAAACAGTATTTTCTTGTAAAACCAAAAGTACACAAAAATAAAAGAAGTGAATATTTCCTATCAAGGGAGAAAACGTCTGTTGGGGTTCTGTACAAAGAAATCCGATTATTTCCTGACCTCTTGTGCTGTTCAAAGAACTTCTATTCTATGTTTCAGTGGATGTAAGACACTGGTTAAAGAGGACAATAAACCGCTGACCCAAATTTCCTGCAAAAATAGCTCTGAATCTCCTGTGAAGCCACGCATGGGACCCCTGGATTGCAGCAGAGTCTGAGACATGTTACAGTTATCAAATGACTCAATACAACAGAGAGCCACACTGCCAGGCTTTGTGCAGTTAAATGTGCTGTTCATTTCCAATACCCTGCTGTTTACCTAAATAAAAAACATTTTTTTACTACTTTCCAACTGTGATGTGAAAACTGATATGAAAAAAAAAGAAAACCACTGCTTTGAAATCAACAAAAACTGCACAGTGCGAATATCCAACAGACTATTTAAATATGTAAAACTTTGCACATCCAATTTGGTTATGAAGCATCTAATAAATAAATAAAATAACAGATTTTAAGACTATTTAAAAAAAAAAAACTGAACATTCAGGAGAAATAAATAAATAACACTGAACTTCTGAACTCCGAAGTTCTTGTCTCTAGTTCACCATTAAAGTCAGTTAGGGGAAGAATCCACAGTTTAAGTTTCAGCATGAACTTTTCACCCCCTCCATGAGGCACACGCCTGCCGGCCACAATTCACTTTAAATAGAGATTCAGTTTGTTTCAGTACTGTAATATCAGCTCTCACATCCACTCCACTGACACCAGCGGCCCTTCTACACAGATGAGATCCCTGATTAGAGCTCTGCTCTGACCAGGACACTCAGCAGTAGCTGCATACTGACTCTAAAAGCATTGACAGACAGACCAAAGACATGCTACACCAGTCTGATTTTACTCCTTCTGCTCTGGCAGAACACGATTGATTTTTCCAAGAACCAAGATACTAATGGATGCCACCCATGTTTTACCTACTAATCTAACATGTGCAGAAATGTCCATGAACACCATGTCTACACTTGAATAGAGCAATGAAATAAAGTGCACAAGTTCAAACTAGTTTTGACTTTGATTTGTCAGACAATGTATTTACACTTCAATCCATATGCCAGTGAATGGATGGATGAACAGACAAATAGAATGATAAAACAATAAAATGATAGATAGAATAATAGATAGATAGAACGATAGATAGATAAAATGATAAAACGATAGATAGAACGATAGAACAATAGATAGAACGATAGATAGATAGATAGATAGATAGATAGATAGATAGATAGATAGATAGATAGACATTTTAGAGTTTGGGGTTGGTATAAGATTCTGTAATGCTCTGAAGGACGAAAACAGTAAAAACAGAATATTATTAAATCTTTTTACAACTGTTTCCAATTTTAATGTTTTAAAATGTAATTTATTCCTGTGATGGCAAGCTGAATTTTCAGAAGTCATTACTCCAGTCTTCAGTGTCACATGATCCTTCAGAAATCATTCTATTATTTTTTTATATTTTGATAGATAGAACGTGTAGGGTTTGATACATAAATGTAATTTTAATTTAGCTCAAAGGGAATCATTTATGATTTTATAGGTAATTTGAACAGAATCACTGTTCTGCGGCTGATCACTGAGTCGGCAGCGATTCACTGAACGAGCCGTATAACATCAACTCTGCACTGGATATTAAAATCCAAAATATAGTGAAAACACTATTAATAAGCACAGTAACAAGATTGGCAGATTAAGACATTAACTTGTAAGCACAAAACACAAGATACTTCTCTTTTGAATATAAATAAGACTTTATTTATATAAACCTAAGACAAACTAATCTAACATGAACACACGCATTCACACATTCACACGTTGCATAAAGAGAGAAAGGATGAGTTTAGAGAATGAGAATGTGAAATCCCAAGTTTATAGCAATATGTGCTATTGCATAGACCTGAACAAACCATCAATCACTTAATTAACCCTCGCATTGAGTTTCTCAATGAGGCTAAAATTTATATTAAATGCACCAGTTCAGTTAGAATCTGGAGTTGTTTTACTTGCGTTGCCTTGTGTTACAGGGATTCCCTTCTGTCTTCGTCGTCGTTGCAGGAAAGGGGTTTCCCAAGTTGGTGATTGGCTGGAAGTTCAGTAGTCTTTGAAGTGATGTCTTGGGAAGCCAATGGTTGGGCGTTGGCTGAGGATGGTCTTGAGTCAGTTGCTGGTTGAAGTTTGAAGCGGGTGCAGTCGGAGCTGGACTTTGCGGCAAACTTAACTTTTGAACACGAGACTCAACGGAAAGAAAAGAAACTAAAGTAAAAGAATAAAATGAGTAACGAGACTAGGTGGTTTTTCCTCTCATCGTGGTGTTAAGTAGCAACTGGCCTGTAGGCCAGAGCACGCTCAAAGAGCGCTAAAACAGCGTCAAAACGCGGTGGCGAGAAGAAGAAGGATGAGAGAGAAGAAGGGGCGATTTGATGGTGTCCTGAGGTTTTAAACTCGGCTTTTTGGACACATCCCATCTGGTGTCTTGACCAATTAGATAGGCTATTATCTTAGCTAGGGTTGTTCCTTCCATCATAAATCAGCATGTTATCAGTCACATGGTCTGAATTTTACACACTCTTGCAAAGTATAATTTTGGATGTGATTTCTATAACCAGAATATGATACATTTGACAAAGAATCAGTTGGAAGAAACGTTTCAAGCTAGAAATGTCAAGCTCATACATACCAAACACGACTAACCTTAAATTTCAATAGTTATTAGAAAGACATACATAATATGTGCTTAAAACATGATAGTCTAATGTGTGGTTACATACATAATATAGTGTTATGCCTAGAAAAGTTCCTTTTAGGATGATTTTATATGCATATGAAAAGAAAGTCTCTGTGTAGATCTGTGGAGACCAAAAGACATGTTCTTTGGACAGAAGGATTTCCGTCTGGTTCTTTGTCTTCTATGTGTGGGGGAAGAGTCAATCTAAAGAAGCTTGTGATTTCTCTTGTGGAACACATGTGATGGCCATCTCTTTGACCATTAATCTTGATTATTTACCCCAAATTTGACGATCTCCTTCCTCGTTGAACACTTATCGATAAGTGTTCTTTTGTCTTAATGTTGCAAACTGTTCTGGAAGAGGCTTGTTGGTTAGGCTTGCTCCAGAGGTCGGAGATAGGCATCTTTACGACGTTGTCATGTTCTCCTGGAATTTCGGCTCCTCATGTTTCGATGTCCTGATCGAATCTTAGTTTTGTCTGACTCGTTCTGATGCTACAAACGATAGAGAACGATTCTACATTTTTTCAGGATTATTTTAGGTAATGGAAAGTTCAAAAGAACAGCATTTATTTAAAACAGAAATATCATGTAACATTGTAAATGCATTTAATGCCTTTTGATCAATTTAATGCATCCTTAAGCAATACAATTATTAATTTATTATATATATGTTTATAATATCTATTAAAATAATTATTATTAATAGTAAATTTTATTTTTAGAATTTAGTTTTTTACTCAAAATTTTTACATTATTCATTGCTATAAAACCCTTTTGTTGTCAACCGATTCTGTGTGCATCAATTATTTTATATCACATAAGTATCACACCATATAGAGGTTGACATGAGAAACACGACATGAGCAATGATTTGTGGTCTAAGTAATGGGAAAGAGAGAGAGGAAGTGACAGTGAGAGGTCCAGACTAGTTGTGATTCAGTGCTGAATTTGTCACCCTGTAACTGATCCGTCTCAGACACATTCTGTGGCTCTGGCTCCAGCGCAGCTACAGAAGTCACCTTGAAGCTCGGTTTCCTGCACAGCTGCACTGAAATACACATGAAAACAATGCAGAGGCAATTTACCTGCACTATGACAGTCGTGATTATCATAACACCTACTGTACACAAAAGAGAATAAAAACATTAGAATCAGTCGACAACAGTTGTGCTGTAACTTTCAATAAGAATCCTGATCAATAGGTGCAGTTACGTTGTCTGATATCCCGGATGTTTGTGTACCTCAGAGAGCGTTGCATTTTTAAACAGCATTGTAGGTGTTTTGAGAGTGTGAGGGTAGATATTGACTCGTGTATGGCGTGTTGAATTGACTCTGACTTAGAGGAGCTGTCCCTGAAGGACACACCATAAAGCAGATGGTCAGCAAAAATGCAGCGATTCGGTGCGATACACACACACACACACACACACACACACACACACACACAGCTGGTATGAGGCGATGCTACAAAAACACCAGCACAAGCACACAAACCAATCACAGTGAGATGAAGACAAAGGGGGTAGAGCCAGAGACATATTACCTTCAAGTCCTGCTGGGAAGTTCCTACTCACAAGTTCAGAAGTGTTAACTAATAAAATTATGTATGTTCAATAGATTTTGGTCAAAAAACTGACACTTGGACAATGCCATAATTTTTTTCCTCACTTTTTTTTTAAATACCAAGATAAACCTTTAGTACTAAAAAATGAAAAGGAAAGGATGTGCATTAGGAGTTTAAATTATGTTTTATGGAAGCAATCCGTCCAATTTTTCATATGTGTTGCACCTTCTTGATATGTGACATGAACTGGAAAATATTAAACAGTCAAAAAAAGCAAAAAAAATACAACCCTCAGTTACCATTACACTCTTATATAACAACAGTCATTGCCGACATTGAACATGATGTCACCATCCTTAGGCAATATTACACTTATTAAATACACACTTGGTAAGCATAGAAGACAAACAACAAACAAAAAAGCATCTTTCAAAAACAAACAAACAAAAAAACTTACTTTACAACTTTAAACTTTCGAATGATTTTTGCTGCGTCCCAATTCGCCTACTTATACTATGCCCTAAAAGTATGTACTCTTTTTGTGAAGAAAAAGTACATACTTTTGAGTATGTAGCAGAATAGTAGGCAGGCTTTGGGACATACTACTTCGTCATAGCTGCTTCTTTAAAGGACGCTCTGTTGCTTAGTTACGTGCATCCTGTCACTGTTTAAACTGCCCTGTTAATCATCGTATCACAGTTAACATCATCCACATTTCCTTTAATTTGATTTCCTACCCTACTGGAGAGAAATAAAGAAGCACATTGCGGGTCTTTCACGCCGAGAACTCTGCTCATGTGTTTGCATAATGATGCATTTAAAAGTTAATGACCAAACGTATCATTATAAAAGTTCACAGTGTTGCTGCAGATGAAATATAACGTGGATAACATTAAATTAATATTTTTTAATCAGGTTAGACATTGGTTATTTATCACTCAAATCACTTTCTCTACCTGTCCGTTGGTCTTGCATATCCGCCATGTTTGTGTTTTTTTAACACGTTTTATGCGTGTTTGTAGTTCTGATCGATTCCTCGTCCACCGCGCAATGTGTTGTGGGCAATATTAGCCGTTAAAGTGTGGATCGATCTGTACTTCGAATTCTAGCCGGAAGTAGTAGACCATCCGGGAATCTTTGGCATACTTTTTAAACATACTATGATTTGGGACATACTATCGTCATAGCTGCTTCTTTAAAGGACGCTCTGTTGCTTAGTTACGTGCATCCTGTCACTGTTTAAACTGCCCTGTTAATCATCTTATCACAGTTAACATCATCCACATTTCCTTTAATTTGATTTCCTACCCTACTGGAGAGAAATAAAGAAGCACATTGCGGGTCTTTCACGCCGAGAACTCTGCTCATGTGTTTGCATAATGATGCATTTAAAAGTTAATGACCAAACGTATCATTATAAAAGTTCACAGTGTTGCTGCAGATGAAATATAACGTGGATAACATTAAATTAATATTTTTTAATCAGGTTAGACATTGGTTATTTATCACTCAAATCACTTTCTCTACCTGTCCGTTGGTCTTGCATATCCGCCATGTTTGTGTTTTTTTAACACGTTTTATGCGTGTTTGTAGTTCTGATCGATTCCTCGTCCACCGCGCAATGTGTTGTGGGCAATATTAGCCGTTAAAGTGTGGATCGATCTGTACTTCGAATTCTAGCCGGAAGTAGTAGACCATCCGGGAATCTTTGGCATACTTTTTTAAACATACTATGATTTGGGACATACTACTTCTATTTTCGAATACTATTTAGGACGGATAGTATGCGAATTGGGACGCAGCAATAGTGTACATCTATAGATTTGTTGAGAATAACCATTTTTAATTTGATTACATAAAATTGCAATATTATTGGAATTCAATAGTGAAGATGTTTTTAAATCCCCATGGAAAAAAAAAAATTATGAGAAATAAAATATTTCTGGATCCAAGACAACTTAAAATGTGGTTAGACAACTCTGGGCAGTAACTTTCATGTGCGCTCAACCTACACAGGTACAAGCTGTCTGTGAGGCAGCATCGTTTTAAAAGGATCGCTTTTGTACCTCATTTAACCCTGAAGATTGTACCTCAAAAGTACATTTTAGCACTGAAATTGTACATAATAGTATGTTTTACAAGGATACCACCCTAGTGATAGCTTTTGTACCATAAGACTTGAAGGCAGAAAGAGAAAAATAAGTTCAAAACATTTAGTCCTGAGATGAATCAGACATGAATTCCATGTGTGTATTGAATGGATGGGAATTCAGAGTGTGTGAGAAATCCTCTATAGACCAATCCAGAACAAGCAAGCACAGATGCAGCAGCCACTGCAGCTGGCACACAGGACGCACTGCAGTTCAGCCATTTAACCCATGCAGGAACTCTTAAAAACCATCTGCCAGATCAACCAGTGAGGAGAGCACAGAAAGTTAGCTGCTCAATTAAAGCGGTTGGACTGCAAAGCAATCTGGAGTCGGTGAGACACAAGATCGGTTATTGATCAGTCAGTGGCCACAGGCTCAGATGGGATGGGCGCACCGACACTTTAACTATTAACGAGAGGCTTTCAAATGTTTTACACTGCAGTGCCTTTATCTCCTGTGATTGGAGAAATTTATTTTTAAAAATGGCATGGAAGTAAAGATTAAAATAGGTCGCAGGTGATAAAATATTTAATACCGAATTAGGAGATGTTAAAAGCGACCGGGAGTGACAGCAGACAATAGCAGTTGTCATGGTGATACAGAGACACCGGAATGCTGAGTACACAGGGATATATTCAATTCAGCAGACCTGGAGGCAAACCAGCGCTGTCCATCAAAAAGCCATTTCAGAGCGTCCCATAAAAACAACCACACTAGACCAGCAGTGTGGAGATCACTCCAGGACAAATACCTCAAGCTCCTGTAAATCATTACAGAGGAAACCTTACTTGGGCACAAAGAAGAGACACAGTAAAACAAAATATAAGATTGTGTATTAAATGTTTATTCAACAGCCAATATAATTATAAATGTTTTTTTTTATTTTCTTAAATTCAGCAAGTATGCATTAAATTACTTTTATATATTTACACTGTTACTAAAAAATACTTCATGAAAATATATAGTGAAGTACTAGATACATAATATATGTGTGTGTTCTGTGTATATTTATTAAAAACAGCACACATACATATATTATGTAAACAAAAACTTTTGGATGCGATTAATCACGATTTGCCAACACAGAAATAAATTGCATTTTAAAATATATGAAAACAAAAAACTGTATCACTCTATTAATGCAAGTGGTTCGTCCATGGTTTGTTTCATTCTTGGTCCGAACAGGCTTTAAAGTCAACATGAAATGGCATTTGCAAACCATTTTACTTTCATAATGTGACAGAAGCAGAAACAAACAAGATATTCAATGATTTTGGTGACTTTATGTAGCTGGAATTGACTAGATAAGGACAATTCGGTGTTAAATACCACAAATCTGAATTGATTAGACTTGAATCGAAACACTCTGGCTATTTGTTTACTTTTAGTAACAGAACAATAGGCTTGAGGACATCAGCCAAAAAGTCTTTTTAGAGGCTGAGCAATTGAACATTTGTTTCTTTGGAGTAATGTTGACTGATAAATCTTGTACAATAAAAACAAATATATACTATTAAGTACATCTGGTCAATTTTGATTTTATTTTTAACTCCGTCCTAAGTGTCCAATGAATAAAAGACCAAACACTGCATCCTGCTCCGGTTTTTCCTCTTATTCTGAATATACTGACCATCTAATCATTCACATGAACCATGAACAAGAAAACCACTCAAAGGACCCTCAGAATGATAAAAGCTAAATATGAACACACTCACTACTGCAGTTTCTATCATCCAAGACATGCGGATATTGAATTTTCATTCAATTTGTGGCAAGACTGAAAATATACGACCTCCTTTTTTCATTTATTGCTGACTGAAGAGAAGCTCCTCAACCTGAATCCTCATATAACCAATTACTCTTTTGATTTTTATGGCTCTTGTAATGATTGCCATTAGTCGGAGCGCACTGACCTTCAGTAAACAGACCGCTAAATGTGTTCTGCTTACACTAAACAGATCTGTTGCATTGGACTAGGCCATATAAAGAGATTAATCACACAACTAATAGTGGACATCAGACCCGGCACAATCCCTCCTGCAGGGCAGCTGAGGTGGAGCGCTGACCTCAGCAGTGTCCGTATTGAGAGTCGACTTCTTTTATAAACGGCACTAATGTGTCAAAGCCACTGACAGGATTGGCCCTTCTGTTTTTTTTTCCCCGAGCGGTCCGTCTATCTGTGTTTCCTGTCCCGTACAGACATACTGCAGAGTGACATCCTGACTCTATTTGACTGGCCCTGCATAATTTAAAACCTCCTGTTCCCATGCGAGAACCTTTACAGACATGCTGCAACCTTCCTTCAACGCTCGTCTTTCCTCACGACTACTTTGTTCCAAAACGCTGCACTCAAATGAGCATTTCTGTGCTAATGCCTGTGTCCTTGTTGCGCTGGCTGTTTCAAGTGGATGTCAATAGTCATTCCATAATGTCACTTACAAGATGAGACAATCACATAGAACAGAAAATCACGTCAGCATCTTTCCTGCGCTCTCTCGTTGGCATGCAGCTTTCTGTATGTGCATTACTCTGCCTGAACTTTCATCCACTGCTCTTCGCCTACAAAATCGATGAGACGTAATTTTTCAGAAGCTCTAAAGAGGTTGAGAGTAAATTGTGTGCATGTGGGTTGGGGGGTTCTGAACTAACAGTGGAACATTCACTATATTAAAAAAATCATTTGCCTAATCAGTATTTTGTTGTTGGTCTTTTTTTCCAGTAAATGATAAACAAATATTAAAATAATTATTAAAAACAAAATGTACATTCTCTGAAATAACAGATTTATTAATTGCATTTTAATAAATGCAATTAATACAATACAGTATGTACACACACACACACACACACACACACATACATATATATATATATATATATATACACACACACACATATATAATTAAAAATCAAATAATTCATTAGTAAATATAGTAATTAGTATATATTTTCCGTGATGCAGAAAACGCTGATGGAATCCAGTCATAAAAACAGATTTTACTGTATAACGCAGAAGGTCATGGAATTTGTCAAATTTTTAATGAATTAATCAGAAGTGGATCATTATACTTAAATCATATTGCGATAGTGACTAGTATCTGTAAATATTAAGCCGCAAAAAGACTATTTAAATATGAATCCTGCATGTTCTGCATATATCTGTATGAATGAATGGCACAGATACGCGGTTTTGTTTACTACACACATACTGAAGTGCATGTGACGCTAGCGGTGATTTTAGCGTCTGTCGTCTCACTAAATGAAGACACAAATACATGAACATCTCCAGAACCGCTCTGAGAGTCACTTCATGAGCATTTTACCCTTTGATTTGAGTAAAACTAGCATCATATCACAGAACACAGAGATTTAAAGGTATTCACAGCAACCCATCAAAATAAAAGTTTGGTTTAACTTGAAGAAATTGTTCCAGAAATATAATACTATTTTTCAGTACAATGTAAATAATACTACTACTACTACTATTACTACAAAATGTATTAAAGCTTTATTTTTTAAGGAATAATAACACAACATTTCTTCCATGTTTTAACGTTAATAGTAAATTCCTTTTGTTTGCAAAAAATAAAGATAAATTAACAATGTTTTATGCTTTCATTTGATAACCAGAAAAATGTAAATACCCAACACAGAATTCCTGAGAAAAAAAACAAAACAAAACATTTTATAAGGCTATTTTAAGAAAAACTTTGATTGAATTAAGTTGTTTTTATGCATTCAAATGATTAGACCTGCGAAAACACAGAATTTGGTAACAATAAAACATATGATGAGAAAAACAAAACATTTCATAGGGCCCTAAGCATGTAGTTTTTGTTCAACTTTTAATAAATTGTTGTGAAATTGTATAAGTTTAATGATTTTAATTAATTAGACATGCTTTTTGATTAATAAAAATAAATTTACCCATTAAAAAGGAGTCCAGAAAAATTAAAATGGAAAAAAATGGAATCTAGAAAAATTGAAATGGAAAAAACATAAATTGGAAAAAAATAAAATGGAATTTGGGGAAAAATAAAACAGATTTCATAGGGCCCTATATCTAACATTAAAAATAATTAGAATAAAAATCAAAAAAATATTAAACAATTCAAATTCGCTGAAATGATGCAAATCTGAAAAAATCTAAATTACACACACACACACACACACACACACACATAACTAAAATTAAAATAAGAAGTAATGAAAACTGTATAGATACATTAAAAATAAAATTAAGAAAAATTACAAAAATAATAACTAAAAATTAAAATTAAAACACAAAATATAAAAACAAATTCAAAATATAAACTATAATAGTATAATGACAGTAGAATGAATCTGTGCTTTTCTTCTTTGCCTGTTGTAATCTAAGAGATTAATCTAATTAAAATCCGGCTCACATCTAACCATCTACCTGATGGGCATAGCATTAGGTTAGGGACTACAGCAGTATGATTTAGTATTTTTGGATGAACCCAAACAAGATCTGTCGATTTGCGGCAGAAGAGACATGAGTCAGACGTACCAGCTGCAAAGCGCATCAAAGGATCCAGATGAGATGTTTTATTCCTCCGGTCCCAAAGCCCCCAAAGACACGTGGAACAGCGCAGTGCTTCTCTAATGCTTGAGATGACCTTCAGAGGCTGTTCTAATAAAAGAAAAGAAAAAAGACATAAAGAGCCTGCCAGGCCTTTGTGAGATGTCTAGGACAAGATCACGGTGACTTTAATTCTCTAAATGTCCCGCTACCTTCACCTGATCAGAATGGCACCTGCCTTTGTTACCTGCCATGGCTTCAATTACTGGTCTTCCATGGAAAAATGAATTTCCCTATAGTGAGGCACATCCTCAGGAAACAGTGCCATCTGTCACCACATTATGTACTATATACGGTAAAATGAAATTTAAAATATTTTAGCATTCATCAATATCAGCCAATCTACAGGTCGCCATTCATCACCATTACATTGTAATCGGTTATACAAATCAACCTGAATTCCACTTAGTTTTTTTTTTCCCCCTAAAATTGAATTACACATTTCCTATTTAAAATCAACCAGCAAATAAAAATCCTACATTTATCCAACCTCAAATGGCAATATTTGAGAATCAGTATCAAGATAGTATTCTAGGTTTCATTAATATTTTAACTTAGTTTTTAATTTTATTATATTTGTATCTTCTGTTTTTATTTTCATTTTAGTTAAAGTTTTTGTAATTTTGTGATTTGTCATTATTATTTTTTAAATATATCTATTTTTCTTTCAGTTTTAGTACAGTAAGATGTACTAAATGAAAATGAGAATGTTGCTGAAATAAAACAAGTTTAAGTTTTTTATATTTTATTTTCAGTTAACTTCTATTCTATTCTGCTAAGAAAACATCCAAATAGACACTGCTGAATACAGCTGATTTAACAGACGTATCATTTTCTGACCTGGTTCACTTCATTACAATGCCATTTAAAATGGCCCAAAAGTATAAATCTGAATTTTGTGGTTTGAATGTGCTTTGTCAGTCTTCTGCAAAAGTTTCCAAACAGAAAAACCTTGAATAACCACATGGCCTGTTCCTTTCAACTTCTCTTGTTCTCTGCACATCTAATCCCATTCTCACTTAACATGTAACATGGCCTATTTTTCCTTTCATTAAAGGACAATTCCCTCAGGCTCTCGCAGTTTTGATTTTTGCGGCGCTCCTGTTTTTCCCCCCACCTCCTTTTTCTTCTATTTTTTCACTCAGAACCTACCTGTTATTTATGAAGCTTCACCTTAAATCAACTGCAATGATGAAATTTCAGGTCATATTTCAAAGGAAGGTTTTGAGTATTGTGAACAGATTTGTGCCAAGTGACAGATGTTTGCATCAAAGCCCTTCCTGTAGATAAAATTTGGAAATAAATGTTTATTGCCAAATAATATATATTTGCACACTCAATATGTCTAAATGTCATTTCACCACACACATAATTGATAAATTGTTTACATTTATAAAACAACAGCTAATACTTACAATATGTGCCTATATTGTCAAGAACAGAACATTTCTGTCAGTCGGTGTTGCAGGTCTGTGGGTGGAAGGATCTGAGTGGCGTCTGTCACTTTGGCCTGTGCGGCTCCGCTGGATAAACTCTCCTCATAAAGGTCTGGACTGGCAGGCAGGACTGGAGAACAATGCTGACATCAGCACTGACTGACAGCATAATAGAGCTAAATGCTTTAACGCTAGCATGCTTCCACTGGATTGAGTTTACAACGACAAATGATTGATGCAGAAATTCATGGTGCTTAAGACTCATTTTCCAGCTAAATGTCATCCCATATATACTGCCAAACAACAGCTCAAATTATGATTACTTACGTTCAGCTACATTCGGAATGGAACACTAACTGACTACTTACTGAATGAATACAGCATGGTATGTAGCCTACTATATGCCGGCTACTCTTTTTTTTTAAATAACATGAAACAAGCACTTTATGCTAAAAAGTTGCTGTATAAAGACTATAAAATGATTATTACATTTATCAAGCACATAAACTCTTTTTGTGGTACTTGTAGACGTTATTTTGTAACTTAAATATCCACAGATCTTATTTTACTTATACATCTGGAGCACAAAGTAACATGTTAGCATGCAAAAATGTCCTATGTGGGCCTATGAATGTGTGAGATTTAGCTCAAAACTATGTGAAACTCGCTCTTCTTTGCGTCATTTGTACAACAAATACAGATTTAAAGCATTTCATCCTAATCAAGTCTGAAATGTGGATTTTTTTCCCCATACGTGCAGGTGAAATGTTTATACTTACATTGTTGAAAGTTATAAAAACACACTCTATCTCACCTGACATGTGTCACAAACGTCTGTGAGATTCATGTTCAGAGTTCACCTTTGATTTAGAGCTCTGATCAAAGCCGATCTGATCCGTATCTCATCTGTGTCAGGGCTTCAGGAGATGTAAAATGTCTCACTGCAAATAATGAAAAATAAACAAATAACACAAAAGTTTGCACTTACAGCTATGAAGGCACGAGCTGTATTATTTTTGGATATTTCAAATATATAAATATCAACGCTAAGAGCATTCAGTGATATTATGGTCTACCTAAAACAAACTCAATTCAAGTGCTGATAATTGGCAGGTAATTAAATTAGCGTAAATGTGAGCTATTTTTCAGAGCATAAATTTAATGAACCTTTAATGAGTGTAAGGAGCCTGTCAGAATAAAAGTGATAAATTACAAGGCTTCGTCAGTAATTATGTGAGCTCCTGTTGGTTCAGGGTTATGAATTCACGATGGATTGATCTGTTCCATCGTCACGATCCAGACTTTCTTGTTTCTGCCCTTGAACGGATGCAAATAGCAGAAATACAAGAGTAAGCAATTAAGAAGTGCATAAATAGATAAATTACAGTTTTTACTGGTTGGAAAACTATCTTTTCAATCTAGAGAATCCACTTTCTGCTTGGTGTGTTGTGTTACTCTGTTGTATGAGAAGCTGATTCACCGCATTCATTCACTCCAAAAGTCTTAATTATCTCTCTTAATTTGAGTCATCAGGCACCCTCAGGAAATCCCCCATATGCTGGGCCATTCAGAAATAATCAGAGCTGCAACCCAACGTGGCCTGAACACATACCCACACTGTTAGACATTTCAAAGGTTTTTTACAGTAACTTACTGTTATTAAGATTTACAGTAGCAAACTGTATTTGATTTACAGTTGCAAACTGTACTGTTTTACTGTAAAACAAATCCAATTCATCAGTATACTACTGTAATTCATTCATTTTAATATAGATTTCATTAGAGTTTATTATTTTTATATAGAATTAATTGTATTATAACTCTAGACAGCTGTATGGGGGGTCTCTAACGTCACAGAAAATTCCCATGATGCAAAGGGTATTGCAGTTATTTACTGTAAAGGGAATTTGCAGTATTATACTGGGTGATATACAGTAAATAACTGCAGAAATTACAGAAATGTCTAGCAGTGCACCTGAGTATACGAAGCCATTTCAGAAGAAACAATGACTAATAATCACACATTTCATTATATATTACTTTAACTACAATCTTCTACACACTAAACAGGTTAGATGATTTTATAAAACAAATATGTTGCATTATGAACAAACGTGCACTTTAGAAAAAGCATCTACCTAGACTGGAAAAAGCTGGCTGAAGTCTTGGCTCTTCAGAATGGTCCAGTCCAGTGGATTCTGGGTGGCCTCGGTGTACCTGCAGGATGAAGCAGCGATACCTTGGGCAGACCCAAGAAAGATTGAACCTCTTTCTTCTGCAGTTGACATTTACCATGTCTGAGATTGTAAACTCCTAAAAATAAAGGTTGTTTTTTTACTTTACATTAGGTGCAGCAAAGAGCTCTGTTGTTAATTGTTAATGTTGCATTGTAGGTTATTGAGTTCTGGGTTTTTAAGAGGACAAGTAGCTGGTTTTCCAAATAATAAAAAGCATTTTGTGGAAATGTAAAAATTTTTTTTTTTTTTTTTGGCTTCAGAACCTTTACTTTCTACATTCCTCTGAGGTGAAATTAGTTATCAGTCGTTACCTGATCTGCTGAGATCATCAGAACTTTAAAGAACCTGCTGAATACACCTACCAAATCCACAACCATAAACAAAGGCGCTCCCAGAGCTGGGCAGTAACTGATTACATGTAATCAGTTTCCATAAATTAAGTACTTGTAATTAGAGTAAGTTACATTTTAAAATACTCGTAATCAGACTACAGTTACTTTTTTATGGATTACACGATTACATATTATTCACACAATAGCAATAAATTATTCATAATTCATCGTTTCTACCTAATTTCTCTTTTTCATCTTTTAAATTTTCCTTTCTAAAATAGCCTACCGATTATATACATATTATATATGTATATATATAGTCCAGTTTTGTGGACATTCACACAAAGATCAGTCATTATTAGTTAGGTAGTGAAAGAATTTGTCCACTGGATTTACAAAAATCATTTCAGGTTTAAGAAGGGAATCAATATTGCATCAACTACTGATGAACACATTCATTTTTATTTGAATTGTTACTCTGTAGGTTTTTTTAACCATGTATTATTAATTATAACTAATTAAAACGCACATATTCACATTATTTCTTAGTTACAATGCAGGCATTCCAAAACTTTTTGTCATCTAAACCTTATTCACCAAATATATTTGCTTTGAGTACCCCTGAGATATAAAAAATATATATATTTCAATAATCAAATATCACATCTGCATGTTCACAGTTTCTTTGATGCTGATTAATGATCACATATTTAAATAAAAATATATTTTTTTAGTAAGTGTTTTATTTACTCCTATCCTTATGAATGGGAGAAACTGCAACGCGCAATATGGAGGAATAGTCCCACTTTCTAAATGAAAGAGCCAAATTTCCCATAGAAACCTGACTAGAGTCAATGCACATGCGCAGTATTAGCACGTTATGACTCCGCATGCGCATTGGCTGGTCTAGCCTGAAAAATAAGCTTTTAAACACTATTTAGCATAAGAAACAACATTCATGGGGCAATTAATTTCAGATTTTTGTTGTTGATTTGACATAAATAATTTAATTGTAAGTTCAACAAACAGTTTTTGAGATTTCAGGATTCCCCCATTCATTAAGGTCTTGTACGAGCTGCCCGGAGACATTGCAAATATGGCAGCTGAGTGAAGAGACTTTCCTCAAAAGGGAGTTTGTTTTAAAATTATTTATTTTCATTTAAATTTTTTTATGATTTAATTAATTGTCAGCTTTTCATTAAACTCACAACCACCCTGCAGTTACTTTATGAACCCTAGTTTGGGAAACCTTGATGTAATATAATGATTAATGCACTTCATGTTGTAAATGGAACAAGTTTTCTTACACTTTGCATTTTTTACATCATTATTGTACAAGATAATGCTATTTAAATCGATGTGATGAGTTAAATCAAAAGTAATCTAAAAGTAATCCAAAAGTAGTCTGATTATGTTACCTTAAATGTGTAATGTAACGGATTACGTTACTAACTACAATTTTTGTCATGTAATCTGGAATCAGTAACGGATTACAATTTGTAAGTAATCTACCCAGCTCTGGGCGCTCCATATAATACACATTCAACTACTTCATCTTACACTTGAAAATTAGTATTGTGTACTACAAATATCGTTGAGTCTCATGAGAAATTGCTTGCAATGTTTCTTAATTTGTGAGTTGCTTTGGATAAAAGCATCTGTTAATGATAAAGGCCTAATTTCACAGACAGAGTTTAGACTAAACCAGGATTAGGTCATAGTTCAATTAGGACATTTAAGTAATTTTTTATAAAAGTGCCTTAGAAAAAAACATTAATGGTGTATATTGAGACAAAACAAAAGCACTGACACGTTTTAAGATCAATCAGTGCAAGTTTCTTTTAATTAAAACATCTTAGATTTACATTTTAGTCTGGGACTTGGCTTAAACCTTGTCTGTGAAACTAGGCTTAAACGTTTCTAAATCATTTGATCAGACCAGAGCAAACACAGTGACACAGAGATGTCCAGGTATAAGCTGTCTGTCCTGAACACTAATGAGGATATTCTTCCTCCTCTGGGAGAAAGATTCTGAGGGGGAGAGATGAGAGTAGCTACAGTACATGGTTTATGCATTGGCTCAGTGTCTTTCTATTTAAAGTTTCCCTTGTAGAATCAAACCTGTGATCCTCCAGTGGCAGCAGTGACAGACAGAGTGCTCATGTTACCTTGGACTGCTCCAGTCAAGCAGGATTTGAAGTCCCTGCAGTCCCGTCCACATTAACAGCGTAAAACACTAAGTGACTTTTGAGAGCAACATTTACCAATCTCGACAGAGAGTTGAAGAGGCAATGACATCCATCATGTTTTGTTTAACTAGTTGAGCAAATAATTGATAAAGTCAAGTCCAAAATGACTAGATTAGAAAACTATCAAACTCTATCACAACAAAAACTTGAATCACTGAGCAGTTTAGACCTACTTGCTTTCTTAAAACACATCTGTTTGCACACGATTCACAAACGCACATTATTCTACAGATGACGCCTCAAACAACTTCCCGTGTCGGGTGACGTCACTAATTCCTCCAGTCCGTCCAACTGCCATAAAAAGCTTGGTTCGGAACAGAATACTAATTTATCAACATATGGGGATATAGTACTAATATGCTAGTTGATATGTAGCATTCAGCCAACTTTTCCATTTAATTCCAGATAATAATATACCCTCCCGTATTTTCCCCATTTAATATTCTTTTACGTAAATATTGAACCTGAATATAAAGTGTAAAAAAACTTGATATTTTCACTCGACAACCCCATTAAATCACCGGTGCTCCTGATATTACCTGACTGTATACTGCCATCTGCCGTATGATTGAGGTTACCGTAGTTACAAGTCAGCAACAAATTTTCAGCAAAACCACATCAAATACCCTCCAAAAACAGCAACAAATGATTTTTATTTAAAAAAAACAAGGGGTGTTATGAAAACACTCTCAGACTGAAGAACTTACACAATCAAACTTTTGTTTCATTACTACACACTGACATGATCCAGTAACAAATCAGATTTCTAAAGTGGAACACAAGGGATAAAAAGGAACTTGTTCAAAACAATGAGTTATTTGCATAGTTTTGAACTTGTTGGATTTCTCTCTCTTTTTAAACTAGGCTATTTGCAGAGTAACTAAATAAAACAGGAAACAAACAATGGGGACATCAACATGAAGCTTTGCTCTCTCATTCTCTCAAGTATTCACACAGGCTTTCATCCAAATTTGAGAATTCGGCACAAGATCCTAAAACCACTCCAGATCAGCTTGGAGATTAGATCACAGATGTCTTATCACCATTTTGGACTATTTTTCTCTTCTCCTTCACTTTGAAAACATTCACTCTGTAAAACTTCAGCTCTTTTATGCTCTCCTGGATGTCTTCCAGCGCTCTGAAAATTCAAACAGACACAACGTTATTCTCAGATTAGACAAAACAGCTCTTCTTTATGCTTAAATATTTTAGGAGTACATCAAAGGATCTTTTGCTATGCTAAACGTGGCAGTCAATAATACAGCTGTGAAACACTTGTGTGATGTACACAGACCTGTGTGATGATTTTTTCTGCGGTGCGAGACTGTACTCCTCTGGATACCATCGTCTAAGCAAGAGAATGGAAAAAAAAAAAAGAGAAAGTATTTTGACATCACCACCTACTTCCTGTACTTTTGTAAATAGTCTCTCTAGTTCATGCTGAAGCACGTCTGCATGCATTAATGTGGCAACAGTGGTCGTTCAGTCATCTGATTAAACCTAAATGGGGAAAATACCTGGACAGCTCTTTAATGGTGCTCACGTCTATGATGCGATAGTGCAGATGTCGCATGAACTGCGGCATGAACTTATCCAGAAACTTCTTATCGGCATGAACAGAGTTCCCTGTGGATAAAATACCACATAAACTCTGAGACATAAGGAAGCTATTTTTTCTTTCAATTCTGAGTTCATTTATCACAATTCAGACTTTTTCCCAGAACTTCAGAATAGAGTTCAAATTGTGAGAGGTAAAAAATTAGTCTAAGATGTACTATAAGAACTATAAGAAATAAAGAATAAGAAAAGGTCTGAAGAGGCAAAGTCACAAATGCGAGTTTATAGCTTGCAATTCTGAAAAACAAAGTCTGAATTGGGAGATGTATAGTGCCTATAAAAAGTATTCATTTTTTCACATTTTATGTTGCTGCCTTATGTTAAACTGCTTTAAATCACTTTTTTCCCCCACATCAATCTATACTCCATACTATAATGACAAAGCAAAAACAGAAATGTCACAACTTCTTAAAAAAAACAATAATAATAATAAATATATATATATATATATATATATACACACACACACACACATACATACATAGTGGGTATGCCAAGTATTCAGACCCCCTTAAATTTTTCACTCTTTGTTATATTGCAGCCATTTGCTAAAATCATTTAAGTTCATTTTTTTCCCTCATTAAATGTACACACAGCACCCCATATTGACAGAAAAACACAGAATTTTTGCAGATTTATTAAAAAAGAAAAACTGAAATATCACATGGTCCTAAGTATTCAGACCCTTTGCTGTGACACTCGTATATTTAACTCGTATATTTAACGTATATTTAAGTGCTGTCCATTTCTTCTGATCATCCTGAGATGGTTCTACACCTTCATTTGAGTCCAGCTGTGTTTGATTATACTGATTGGACTTGATTAGGAAAGCCACACACCTGTCTATACAAGACCTTACAGCTCACAGTGCATGTCAGAGCAAATGAGAATCATGAGGTCAAAGGAACTGCCTGAAGAGCTCAGAGACAGAATTGTGGCAAGGCACAGATCTGGCCAAGGTTACAAAAAAAATTTCTGCTGCACTTAAGGTTCCTAAGAGCACCGTGGCCTCCATAATCCTTAAATGGAAGACGTTTGGGACGACCAGAACCCTTCCTAGAGCTGGCCGTCCGGCCAAACTGAGCTATCGGGGGAGAAGAGCCTTGGTGAGAGAGGTAAAGAAGAACCCAAAGATCACTGTGGCTGAGCTCCAGAGATGCAGTCGGGAGATGGGAGAAAGTTGTAGAAAGTCAACCATCACTGCAGCCCTCCACCAGTCGGGGCTTTATGGCAGAGTGGCCCGACGGAAGCCTCTCCTGAGTGCAAGACACATGAAAGGCCGCATGGAGTTTGCTTAAAAAACACCTGAATAAGATTCTCTGGTCTGATGAGTGGCTTCACAACAACTCCGTGACTGTTCTTGAATGGCCCAGTCAGAGCCCTGACTTAAACCCAATTGAGCATCTCTGGAGAGACCTAAAAATGGCTGTCCACCAACGTTTACCATCCAACCTGACAGAACTGGAGAGGATCTGCAAGGAGAAATGGCAGAGGATCCCCAAATCCAGGTGTGAAAAACTTGTTGCATCTTTCCCAAAAAGACTCATGGCTGTATCAGATCAAAAGGGTGCTTCTACTAAATACTGAGCAAAGGGTCTGAATACTTAGGACCATGTGATATTTCAGTTTTTCTTTTTTAATAAATCTGCAAAAATGTCAACAATTCTGTGTTTTTCTGTCAATATGGGGTGCTGTGTGTACATTAATGAGGAAAAAAAAATTTACTTAAATGATTTTAGCAAAAACCTGAAATAAGTACATTGCATAAGTATTCATACCCTTAACTCAATACTTAGCTGAAGCACCTTTACAGCCTCTGATCTTTTTGGGTATGATGTGACAAGCTTTTCACATCAGCATTTGGCAATTATCTGCCATTCTTCACCTCTCAAGCTCTGTCAGATTGGATGGGGCTGGCAGACATTTTCAAGTTTCTCCAGAAATATTTGATTGGCTTCAAGCCCAGGCTCTGGCTGGGCCACTCAAGGACATTCACAGTTGTCTATAAGCCACTCTTGTTGTGGGTCATTATCCTGTTGGCAGGTGAACCTTCTGCCCAGTCGGAGGTTCTGAATGCTATGGACTGGGTTTTCATTAAGGTCATCTCTATATTTTGGTACATTGAGCTTCTTCTACTCTGACGAGTCCCTCAGTCCCTGCCACTGAAAAACAGCCACACAGCATGAGACCGCTACCACCACACTTTACTTTTGGGATGGTACTCTGCAGGTGATTAGCAGAGCTGGTTTCCTTCAAACATGATGCTTGAAATTGAGGTTCATCATACCAGAGAATCTTGTTTCTCAGAGTCTGAGGGTCCTTTAGGTGCTGTTTTGCAAATTCCATGTGTTTTTTCATGTGTCTTCACTAAGAAGAGGATTGAGTTTGGCCACACTGCCATGACCGGATCAGTAGAGTGTTGCAGTGATGTTTGTCCATCTGTAGATTTCTCCTATCTCCACATATGATCATGGAGCTCAACTAGAGTGACCATAAGGTTCTTGGTCACCACTCTAACCAAAGCCCTTCTCCATCAATTGCTCAGTTTGGCCAGGAGGCCAGCTCTAGGAAGAGTCCTGGTTGTTTTACGGAGTGTCTATTTATACCAAGTGCAAATAGCCCGCCTTGTTGGCTGAGGCTTTCACTAACTCCGCCCACCAACGTGTGATTGGAACAGTCAACACTGAAAAAAGATAATCAGTTTCAGTGGCGTAGATGGTAAGGCGCGTGCTTTTTGATGCGATCGACCCAAGTTCGAACCCACCTTTTGCCGAACCTTTTGAAGTCTCATATCGCATCGGAAAGGCATTTATTTAAAAAAATAAATAAAAATAAATAAAAAATGAAGGAAATAATCAGAAAGTTGAAAATAAAGTATCTGGTAGGGAGGGCTTTATTGACCCAATGAGGTGGCATCCATTTAATAATTAGAATTAAAATTAGAATTTACACATTACGTTATTATTGCGTACGTAAGGAATAATTGACGACGGGCCGTTGGATTAAAAAATAATGCACACCCGAGGTGGTGATGCGGTCATGACGCGAAGCGGAGTGGCCGTTACACCTCGGGTATGCATTATTTTTCTAATAATTCAACGGACTGAAGTCAATTATTCCGCTTATACTACGGTTGCCACACCTCAAGACATCAATCAGATGATATATTTCAAGGCATTCGTCCAGTATTTCTACTTAAATCGCTATTGTGAGTAGGATTATTTCTTCTGCATTTCATTCAATGCCTCTGTTGCTAATTCCAAAACGTCATTTTAAACCTAGTAACGGAGGCTTGAGCCGTTGATAATAGAGGTCGACCGATTCATCGGTTTTGCCGATTAATCAGCACCGAAAACCGCTGGCATTATACAGAACGAGAGCGGCCTCTAGAGGCGGAAATCACTGACAGTACGTTTTGTTTATTTTGACACGTGACACTGCGAGCTGCACAGAGCGGGAAACTCCAGACTCGCATTTAAATACAGCCGACAGAAAAGCCTGCCGCGGAACAGAGCGCCATTCACATAGTTTTCTATTAAATTACATTATATTTGTCCCAAATCGTTGTGAATGTACATAATGACTTCACCCTAGGCTATAAATTATGTATTGTGCATTTTTCAGCAAAACGTTTGTCTTTCTGTGGCTCTAATAAAGTCTGTATGCTTCATATAGAGAGCTGTAATACAGATCGCGCGTTCTCTTTCCGCTTGCTCTGTTTTTTTTTTAAACATGGAACTTCAAACTCATTTATGCCACATTGTTCATTCTTGAAGCAAACTTATGTCCGTTTGGTGATTAAATAAATTGTTTTAGACCGCCACTTGATTTGAACGCAAAGCGTCTGGTGTATGTGTGTGTGATACCTCTGAGTTTTCCTAGACGCAGCGCTGCGCTTTTGCCCGGTGTGTGACTAACTTTTTTTTTTTTTTTTTTTGGATTAGATAATTATCAAGTGTTAAAAAATAGAAGCAAATAAAGTGTGTGAATACACATACAATATCCATATGCATGTAATTGTAATGCTATGGCCTTGTGTAGATATTTAAAAATGACCATATTTAAGCATGACTGTTGAAATTAAATGGTAACACTTAACAATAAGAGTCCAGTCGTAGCATTAATGAAAACTGTAGAAGTATTGTTCCTTGTCAGAGTGTGTTCATTTCAGCATTCACTATTAGCTACTAATAGGCTACATTTTTAAATTTTAAAGTTTCTTCTTTTAACATTAGCAAACTATGAAATAACTTCAATGATCAATATAGTAAATAATATTAATATTTTTAGTCATTTACAAAGTATGGTTCAGTACTGTTGCTGCTTTTTTAAAAATAGTAAAGCACTAGCTCTCTTTCAGTATCCATTTTGAAAACTATCGGTTGATTAATCGGTATCGGGCCAGTGTGGTCCAACCTAGCTATCGGTATCGGTAAAATCCACTATCGGTCGACCTCTAGTTGACAACAGATTAATGCAGTTAATAACTAAGTTATGAGAGAGAGAGAAAAAAAAATTACCTATGTACATCTCTCAATAGTGTTCGGCAGCAATGTCTCTAGTTATAGTGAAACTTAGTTCCTTTTGTTCACGAACCGCGCCGTTGTTGTTACCTCGCTTGTGAGAAATCATGTAGTTTTTAAGTTGTTTACTGATAAAATCTTCAGAGTAGCGCTAACAACATTAGCGCGATGTATGTTAGTGTGTGTGTAAACTGTAACTTATATATGTGCGGCTGTGAGGGAGAGAGAGCAGGAGAGATAGAGTATGTGCTTTCCGTACATAATAAAGCGCAATTTTGTGGCAAAAACATGGATATGATGTCGTTTTTATCATATTGTTTACTATATTTATGTATTTGGCCAGTGTCGTTGTGGATCTTGGTTATTTTGCTGTTGTAAGACCTTTGAAATAACAGAAATCATTTGGCGAAGTGATATGGTCATGTAATGCGGTCAAGAGCTGCCTGGAACTACGTTCGCAGTGCGTTTCCCTGAAAATAATTGCACACCTCAGAATGTTCGTCAGCCAATCAGATTCAAGCATTCAACGGCCCCGTAGTATAATGTTTTATAATGTACTACAATACTGAGGTGTAGGGCTGCAACAAATGATTATTTTGATAATCGATTAATCTAAAAAAAATTATTAGAACGATTAATCGACTAATCGTCGATTATTTCACTGATAAATCAGTAGACATTGACTGATTATTCAGCTTTTGCAATTAGTTAAAATATTGAGTTATGCATATTCTAACAAATATATAACTGTATCACTTCAGCTTTTGAAAGTCATATTATGTAATAATTATTATATGCAAATATATATATGGCACACAAAATAAATGACCGACAGAGAAACTCTCTCATTCACCATGTAATTAGCTATATGAAAAAGTAACTGAATGACACATCAATCTGCCTTAAGATGTAAACTTGCATTTATGAGGAAAAAGTCAGAATTGTGAGACCAAAGTCACATTACCTTTTTATTTATTTATTTTTTTTAATTGCAAGGCAGAAATAAGCTTCCATAATATTTTACACCTGCAACATGCAAAAGAAAAAAACAGCAGCTCATGTGGTTGGTTACCTGCGAGAGGACACTGTCCAGGTGGCGTGTGCTGTCGGATGAAAGACAGGAATTCATACTCCGCCTGCTGGAGAGTAATGTGACTGTCCTTGACAGCCTGAGTCAACCCTGACTGGCACATCAAACAGAAACACAATCACACAACACACATCAAGCACAGACAGGCTCATTCACACAAACAGGAAACACTCAGCAAGTGCATCAATCTGTACTACTCACCTTCCCATGATGATCTTTGCACCAGTCTGACATGCCATCGAGCAGCTCGTCTGGTTGGTTGATAATCAGATTTGGCCCCTAACAATAACAACCAACCAACAATTTTCTAGCTTTAAAGCATTATTTTTATATATGACATTACACGCAGGGGGTATTTGGGAGAGGTCATATATACATATAGCACAATATACATAGAAACAGACATGATAGAAATTAAGCTAACATAATTGATCAGCTCTACTTTGGTACAGTATTTGTTGTTTTAAATGTGTTTTATAAATAAACTTAACTAAAAAGCCAATTATGTCAATTTATGTGTACACTAGTATGTAGATCACCCTTAAAACTAACTCTAATTCCGACTGCATAGGACTTATGCTGTTTTTGCTTTATGCAATGAAAAAAAAAAAAACACACCTCTGCAATGACGTTCAGATCAGAATCTGTAACGATGCAAGCCATCTCAATAATCTGGTCCTTCTCTATATTCAGCCCTGTCATCTGAAACAGGAAGTACAGTGGCATTAATATTCAACACTGAAAACTTGTCAATCCTATAACTGCACAATCACTGTGAGGAGTTCAGCCGATATTTATCTGTAAAGAGTTCCTGGATACAAAATTCCTGCGTAGGGTGGAACCAGAACCAAAACCAAACACTATGTGCAAAAACTAGTAAACAAGCATGTCAGCTGGTCATCAGCTGCAGTGACCATTCTGAATCTTGTGCAAAGACGTTTTGACATGCACATATTGTGCTGGACTTGCTATATAAGCAGATCGTTTATTTTGAATCTTTTACATAAAAACCCATGCAAATGCATTAAGCATCCAGCATAAAACCTGTCAAACTCGACCATACAGGCGTGTTTAGTCATGTAGGCCTAACGTTTCGTTGAATAAAAAAAAATCCTGATTATGACTTTAAAAAGCGACTTATAAACGATATCTTGTCTTGTTTATTGTGTTTATCTGCTGCTGTTTACCTCCAGATCTACCCAGACCATCCGCTGCGCCAAGGACTGTGACATCTTCCTGCTGTGAGGTCGTCTTGACATCAAACCTTTGGCGAGCACAAAGGTACATGGACTGAAGAGAGAGAAGTTGTGGGCTGTAAACACCGGTAGGGATGCTTTAACCCGCTGCGATGACACACAAACTCGAGTCAGGACTCTGAATGCAGAAATACACGCCGCACTCCACATGTGTGCCCGCATATTGCCGTCTTCCGAACGAAAGTGTCGTAAATACCAGGCAGCGCGGCGCAACAGTGAAGGCAGGTCAGCGGCACGTGAATTCCATGGAAACAACAGAATGCGCGCTTTAGTTCAAAGACCCGAGGGCGTGGCCATTGATGTGCAAGCTTCCAGCTATTTTTAGCTGTACAAAACATCTCGTTTTGCGGCTTTATATTGCAAACTGTTGTGTCTTACTATATTAAATTGATATATTATCTTAATTATGAACACAGTAGTTCGTACTGCAAACAGTTTTACCGTTTATTGCACTTTGTTATTCTTCTCGCTATTTCCCTGCAGCGGTTGATGAACCGGAAGTCTTGCCTATTCACAGAAGCGTTCAAAAAGAAGGTGAATATATTTGTTTACATCTTGTATAAATTATAATATGTATGTGTATAAATACATAAAGTAGTAACCTGGTAGTAATGTGTTTTTTATTCTTTCAGGTCTTTAAATAAATATAAAACATATATACTATATAAATTGTTTAACCATTTGGTTCATATAAACTGTAAAATTACACTTTTTACTATAAAAAAAGTCTGTATCTGATTCCACATGGACAAAAAACATCCACTATTATTATTATTTGTATAGATGTAGTAACGCAAGTCGGCCATGAGATGGCGCAGATGGACCATCACTGGAGCTGAATACATACAGCAATCTGGAAAATATGGCACATCCCATTCAGATGGGTATATCTTTCAATACCCTGAAATCCAAAAGTCCAACGTTTAGGTTCGAATGGTCTGATTTAGTGTTTAATGAGCTTTTCTTTGACAAAATGTTGGCAGGTGGAGATATTGCTTCATATTTGCGCACAGCCAAACAGACTCTAATAATTAGGCTTAATGTTCATTTTAATGCCCAGTGTGCATCATTTGGCATGTAATACAGCTTTCACGTTCAAATCAAGCGACATGGTCACCTAATCAATTCTGCTGTGTCTACCGAGCCTGTCTTGGATATGAGATCTCAATTCTAACACTAATAGCCAGACAGGACCGTAAACATCATATTTCAGCTCTGACACAGATAAGAATTTAATGGCTTGGAGTCACCCTGTGAAGTAATCTGTGTGATAAAAGCGAGCAGCCTCATTCAGACCAGAGTCTGACGGGAAATAGATAGATAGAGCCAAGGAGAAAATTAGGCTGGAGATGATGTCTTTCCCCTTCTCTCTCTGATGGCTGTAGTCTAATAAAGGCAGGAGAATAATTAGCAGAGTCGTACAGATGCAACGCTGCTGATGGCCTTCCTCGCCGTCTGATGGCACTAGAGTAATGCGGCATGGGAAAGGCCTCATGATGTGAAGACAGGCTTCATTATTCCTCTCCCTCAAACGCACACGCGCACGCACAAATTCAAACAAGTGAACTGAAAAAAAAATGATGAAACAGAAGGTAACCTGAGTTCAGGGCAAGATAGCCCCACCACCCCCTTAATATTGACTTCTTCTTCTGTTATTCAATTGCAGAGCATTAATGTCCTGGAAGTAAGGCACTCACATTTCAACGGGCAAACACCTCTTTGAATATCTCAAATAGATGTTAAAGAGATTTGCACTATTATTGAGCCTCTTGTAAGTGGGATGAATATTTTTGGCTGACAAAACCCAAGTGATTCTGAAGGCTACGAGGCTTTTGGACACTTCTGGGAGTTTATTTTGTGAGTCAATTTCTTGAAACTTCAAGTAAGGTTGGTATAGCCCTCACATTGCATTGTGGATCAGTTTAAATGCATTTGCAGGACCTGAAATAAAAACTTGATGAGTTTTATGTTATGTCAGTTTCTCAGCCACTAATGGTATTTATTACATGCGCATTTGGCAGACACCTTTAATTGAAAGAAAGTACATTTAATTTGGAATTGATCCCCTGAACCCATGATCTTGACGTTACGAGCGCCATTCTCTGTTGTTTGCGGTAGTATCATTGAGATACTTTTATTAATATTTCGAATCCATTTTTATATTTTTCATTTCTATTTTAATTAAAATTTTAGTAATTTTGTTATGTGGTTTTGTCATTTTTAATAGTTTTTAAAATATATCTCTATATAGTTATTAATATTTATTTGAGTTATTTTAGTATATCAAGTTAAACTAAATTAAAACAATTCAGCAACTAGCTGAATAAAAAAAACTTTTTGATATTTTATATTTCAGATTGAGCTTTTTCCATACTTTCTTTGTTTAAAAGGTTAACGTTTTAAAAAATGGTTTTTATTTTATTTTTTGTTTAATATTCATAATTTGTAAAAAAAAATATATATATATATATATATATATTTTTTTTTTTTTTTCATATTCACATTTCACATTTTTTCAATGTGTGAATGTGTATCAGTGTTAAAAATGTATTGTTTTTTCCTGTTTGTTTGTTTTCATAGTGTTATTTTTGGTGAATTGTACTAAATCTAATTAGACCTCCGTAAAAATCATACCCGGAATTTGAACCTGATACAAGAGTTTGCACTCGGCAGTTGCTTTTATCCAAAGCCAATTACAGTACATTGCATTCAAGGTATAAATTTAATCAGTTCTTGCTTTCCATGGGAATTCAAACCCATGACCTTGGCATTATTAGCGCCATGCTTTTCTGTTTGATGATAACAGGAAGGAGTTAGATGTACATTAGATTAGTTAGATTCTGTATGCTTGATGAAAAATGCAAATGTTAAAAAAGTTTAAAAAAAAGCCACGCGGGTCGTGTTAAAAAACGACCCTTCGTGTCCGACATCCTGGAAGATGTTTGGGGTTGAGCCATGTCATTACACAGGGGCTCAAAGTGATAATCCAGCAAATGGATTTAAGCTCTTGAAAGCTACTAGTGCATGTCCTAATGCATCCGTCACTTCTGAACTCTCGCCAGATAAGAGGAAGGAAAGCGCTGGCTGCAGCCATAAAGTGGACAGACTAATGCAAGCTGGGCGTCTGATATCATCCACAGCACAGAACAGCTCACCCACAAACTGCCACTGTCACGAACAGCCACCGCATATATCAAAACGATGGAGACATTTATTTCAAAAGCATATCTTTCCTTCTGGATAAATGCCTGAAGTTCCCAGTTCTAAACTTTTTGGCTGGGTCTCTGTTGACCCGGATGATTTGGCCACAACTTATTTCTAAAATCGGAAAATCGACAGACTGAAGTCTGAAGTGCTTTCCACTCCAAAGAATACAAGGTTCAAGGTCACAGGAACCCATTAAAACAGTAAAAAACAATCCCAAATGATTGATTTTCAGAGAGTCGGCTGTGTGCACCTTACTGTAAGGTGTAATTGTGGTGCGTTCGCATTCAGAGCCGAGTGCTACATGGAGGGTGGATGTGTCATGTAATGTTTTTAAGGTGATTTGTTGATCTTTTATCTTTAAAGGATTTTTGCTGGAAGGCTGTTTATGGTGCTTGAAATGCTAGTTCAGCTCTAAGCTGACACTTGAAGGGATAGTTCAACAAAAAAAAATTGCACTACATTATACAACAACTTTGTGTGAGGAAAATAACCAGATACGGTCATACGGTCATTTACAATGACGTGAGTAAAGGATGACAGAATTTTCATTTTTAGGTGAACTGCCCCTTTGATGAGGCTTTTTGGATCAGTCCTTTCCTCCCTAAAACCTTTGGTCCTTAAAATCGTGATTTTCTCAGTGTAGTTATGGCATATATATGTAATTGTTCTGATCGATTGTCAAGCTGTCTGTATTCACACTGTGGGCCAATGTTTCTTGCACTGCCCCCCACTGAAGCTTCAGCTCCTAAAAACCATATTTTACCTGAGCTGTCTGCATTGAATGTGATGCAATAATAAGACGTCTACTGCAAAATAATGGCTAGAAGCGTATTTCTAATGAGTTCCATTTGCAGGCTGTATGAGTAAACAAAAATATAAAGCGACCAGTGTGGTCCAAATCAAGAACAAATTACTCTTATGAGTCAGTACTTTATGGTGTGTGTGTGTGTGTATATATCGAGTGAAACATATCAGTGATTGTAATGTACCAAAAATTTACGCAATTGAGTTATTTTGTTGCAGTTTATAAAGACATATGTTCCATAATATGATTCAAATAACATATGTGACCCTTGAACACAGAAATTGAAATTGAGATATATACATCATGTGAAAGCTGAATAAATTAGCTTTCCATTGATGTACTGTATATGTATTTCCATGGATGTTAGGATAGGCCGAGATGAAAATCTGGAATCTGAGGGTGCAAAAAAATTGAGAAAATTGCCTTTAAAGTTGTCCAAATGAAGTGCTTAGCAATGTTTATTACTAATCAAAAATTAAGTTTTGATATATCTATAGTAGGAAATTTACAAAATATCTTCATGGAACATGATCTTTACTTAAAGGTCCCATGACATGCTGCTTTTTGGATGCTTTTATATAGGCCTAAGTGGTCCCTAGTACTTTATCTGAAGTCTCTTTCCTGAAATTCAGCCTTGGTGCAGAAATTTCAGCCACTACGAGCCAGTCCCAGAATGAGCTTTCCTTAGGACGTGCCATTTCTGTGTCTGTAGCTTTAAATGCTAATGAGGAGGAGAGAGGCGGGGCAAGGTGGAGGGTGGGTGTGTGGCCTTAACCAGCTTGCGCTACCATGTGCTACCATGCGCTTATGTTGGCAGTGGATGTATCGCAATGGCTCGTAGACACACAGTCCTTCAAGCTTTTCAGTTTGACCCAGAATCTGATCCGGATGGAGAAGCACCGGATGAAGAAGTTGCAACTCAGCAGCTACAGCAGGACGTCTCCGAATGGTTAGTTTAAAATACTGTGTCTGGATACGGTACTTAAGTTGGTTTGTTTATGTATGCTGTTACAGTTATTATCATGTAGCTAATGCTATCCATAGGTTCGGATGAAGGAACTAAAAAAATACTTTTGTACATTTGTACATCCAAACACTGAGCAACTGCCGTGCTTTGCTCGTTTGCAAGCCATGATGTCTCTCGAGGAAAAAAAAAATATTGCGCTTGCCTCGCACGGTAGTTGCTCATTTTCTCATGGGCGGGCAAAGCAGAGAAAGGGGAGGTAACCTTTCCCCATATGACGACATAAAGGGAAGATTCCAGATTGGGCCATCTAAGCTTTCATTTTCTCAAAGGAGAAGCAGGATACCCAGGGCTCGGTTTACACCTATCGCCATTTCTAGCCACTGGGGGACCATAGTCAGGCTAGGGGAACTCATATTAATGTTAAAAAACCTCATAAAGTGAAATTTTCATGCCATAGGACCTTTAATATCATAAGGATTTTTGGCATAAAAAAATCGATAATTTTGACCCATACAATGTATTGTTGGCTATTGCTACAAATAAACCCGTACTACTTATGACTGGTTTTGTGGTCCAGGGTCACATATAGCAAATTTTTTTTTTTTTAATCACACATAAAGCAGATTTTAAAAAAAAATTACAGTCGAAACTAACATTTTTGACAAGAAAACACGATTGTTTTAAAGGTGCCATAGAATGCATTGATACAATATTTTAAATTGTTCTCTGATATCTACATAGAAGGTATGTGGCTTAAGGGCAGAAATTCTCCAGAAACGGTTTTACATGTGCATTTACAACCCTAGGATTTCTCCCTAGAATGAAATGGTCTGTTATTGGCTTATTTGGAAGGGCCATGAATAATAATGTTGAGCTCTGCTCTGATTGGCTGTTTCACAGTGCAGCTCATTCAGTAGCTCACAGGAAGGAAACACAGGGAAAATATACATTTCAATACTTTCTTGCGCAGTTATATCATTGGGTAATTATACTGTAAATAAAATGCGGGCATCAGGGAGCCGCTATTAATATGCTGGGCATTGCAACTGCTTTCAAATGCACGATTGCTTTTAGTTTCACTTTCAAGATTTGCGATCGCACGTACTCTGTTTATACTATGGAGCAGCAGTACTTACCACACATTTTACAAGATCAGATGCTTGTCAGTTATGCTCAGGATCTGTAAATCATTCGCCATCATCCTCAGTCATCTCTCCTTACTCTGTTTATGTGGTAAGTGAAATCTTATGTACTGTAATGTAACAGGCTACTGCTAGCAAGGAGCTAACCATGTTCCTTTAGTGGCTCGTGTTATTTTATTAGAACGCGTTATTGGCTTTCTGTGCCTTTCTGAATACAGACACCAACCCATCCCTGCACTTCACATCCCCTGCACAGCCTGGAACATAACATTTATTTCCATGATCTGCCATCTGTTGTCCTTGTTTGTTTCTTCACAATACCTGCAGAACTTCTGATGATTCGGCTGGCGGCTGGCCTAGAACATGGGCGGGTGTATGCAAATGTTGGGGGCGTACATATTAGTGATCCTGACTGTAACGTCACAGTCGGTGTTATGTTCTGATTTGCCTATTTTCAGTGGTCTTTTGCATTCACGAGATTTACTTAAGAAGGAGGAAACAATGGTGTTTGAGGCTCACGGTATGTCATTTCCATGTGAACTCTTATTATTCAACTATGCCAAGGTAAATACAGTTTTCCATTCTATGGCACCTTTAAACTAATAAGTGAGAGTCATTCCTATCATAGGCCTACTTTTAGTTTGCAGCTGGTAAAAAGTAACTGCGGTAATGTTTCACTTTTAATAAATATATATATATATATATATATATATATATATATATATATATGCAATGGACAAGTTTAAGGGGAATCACCCACTGCCATGGGACTGGAAAGTGGAACTTTAAACGGTGTTTGTATTGAACGCAATAACCTGTGATGATCATTTAGTACAGTTGCTCACAAGCACTCATCGTAGTCTGACAAACTGAATCAATCACTTCACTATCTTAGCAGTGCAAAAATAAACCTATATCAAGCGCTAAAAGTAGAAAGACTTTATAAACCCTCTGAAAAGAATCATTCAAAGCGGTTTTCTATTCAAAGGGAGTGAATCTTGTATGTGCAGGCAATCAAAAAAATGTGTTGTTGTCTAAGCTGAGACAGGGAGAGGGATCAAGAGATCATGTCACACTCTTTTTTTGTTTTTTAAAGCTTGCCAACACAAAGCCTGAAGGTCAAATCAAGCTTGGCGTCTAATCACTCATCCGGTGGTCGTCTGCTGTGATTGGTGCCCCCAAGGTGAGGGCAGGGCATTTCACGAAAACCCGAATACCAGAGCAGAATTATTTGTTTAGTTTATCCGGATGCCACCTGAATGAAAATGAGCACTTCTGATTGGAGGAGAATTGCTTGAAGGGAAAACCAAATGCACTTAACTCAGAAGCCACGCTTGTATAAACCTGCACTGCGATATGCATATTTACATGTTAGAGAAGAGTTTTTGACATTGATGAGACATCTGTGTTGTTTTGGAGAATAAAGGTTTCCTCACAGCTGTGTGGGTGTAACAGTCATCATGAAAACAGTAGATGCAGGTTTATGTTGCTCATCTTCACCTGTGCGAGTGTCTGGGGTTTCCTGGGAAACTTGGAAATCCAATCTGATAAATTGTTTAGTGGCCTATGTGAAACCTGTCACTGCAGAAATACTGAAGGAAGATGCTTTAAAGACAGCTTTGCTACATGACTCATGATTATTTCATACTGTAACATGCTCTAGGGTCATTCTGAGCATTGCTTAATACTCCAAACATCATATTCTAGGGTGTTTAAGTCAGTAAAAATCAATGATGCCATTGACCGAACAACCTGATCTTTTTGATCTTTTGCTTTAAGTACCATTAGAGAACCTGGGGAAGAACTATAAAAATGTTGTTTGGCTAAGACATATCGCCTTCAGCTTCCTTATAGCTTAATATATAATATATAAGGAATTTGGGCTTGCAGAACTCCACAGAACATTTCCACAGAAACATGTGACATTCATTCAATTCTACAAATCTGTTGCATGTTTATTTATTATGCTATATATATATATATATATATATATATATATATATATATATAGTGAATAGTTCTTAAAATAACTTTTTTTTCTTTTTTCTTTTTAGTATAAAGATCTAAAGATGCTTTTTTCACTATAAAGAACCTTTTGTGAAATGGAAAGATATATATATGTCAGCTCAATAACACTATATTGCTCTCAGCTCTATTTATTTAATCATATTTAAATCAATTTAACATAATTCCACAAATTTCCCCCAAATCAGCACAAAAACTACTAATAATGCTCTGCAAATTAAGCAGCCAGCAGACACATTTATCCAAACTGACGTGCAGCACATGTATTACAGGAAGAGTCGCCTTGGAAGGTGTTTTATAATATATGAAGAAAGCTGGCTGTTAGTGGTCACATTAATTTGCAGTTTTTCATATGGCACAGGAATTATGCAAAGTGCCTTGCTCAAAGGCTCATGATGGCTCACTCCATATGAGGCTCGAACAAACAACCTTCCAGTTGCCAGTCCTAATCTGTAGCCACACCATGGTGGAACATACGGCCAGAAGTACTATAATCCACTTAGATGCACAATTAAACCCATGTTTAACCCAACAGTGTGACCATGACCCACTGAACAAACAGACTCTCTTGGCTTGCACTGACACACACACACACACACAGACTGACCCGGAGCACATACTGACATTCACACGGGCTGAGACAAAATCTGGATTAGCTCTTGAGGAAACAACACAAGTTACAGAAACCCAACGTGTTATGGGAATGAATAATTCTTTTGAAATGGTTCTTTTGAATGATTGAGTTGAACTGATTCAAATGACTTAAATGAACGATCCAAACAAACCAAGTGAATGTGAGTCAGGCAATTTAACTGGGTGTTTTTTACTGTTATCTCGAACTGTAGTCACCAGTTTGTAGCATTGGAAACCAATTTGATTCATTCTGCACTTCCAGACATCTGATTAGAAATTAATTTGAAATCGACTTTTCCACTACGTTTTAGAAATGCTGAAGCAGTTTTGCCATTGCACAACCAATCTTTGGCATTAGACGCCAGCGGCCCAGGTAATTTCCTTTTCAAAGAATTCCGTTTCAAGACAAGAGTACATCTGTGCAGACAATGAGGAAATTCTTTCACCTCAGTCCATTAAAAAAATATAAGCCATGAACACAGCACTCATTCCTAGAAGCACTGCTCTTACCCTGGCTTTTAAAAGCTAAACCTTCATTTTAAAAGGCCTCATACCCTTTACTTTAATTAAAACCCAAAAACCCAAAGGCACAGGAGAACAGCACCTAAATCAATGGGGAATTTAAAAGGTTGAACCTTTTTATTTAGAAGATTTTTAAAAGTCAGCATGATAGAGGATCGTTCTGAGATTTGGTGCTCTGTTTTCATCATGTCGGGGAAATGCCACTCTTTTATCTGCGCAATCATTGACATCTCTGTTTCAGTCTGACGATTTCCAAATGAATCCATGTAAATCCCTCAGCTGAAATGAAACTGTAAAACACGCTCGAGAGGAACTGGATTAGGAAGAACACAGTTTTGTATGCCGCCAACGTGCAGGTCGACCCGTGCCGGCATTTTCCAAATGTCAATAAGCACACGGTGATTTATCTTTAAGTCTAGTTGCAAAGTGCCCCGTGTCAATAACAGCTGTTGATGGAGCGTCTGCTCGTGTGCTTTCTCAATGGCTGATAATTTATGTAGAACATAAAATACACAAACAGACCACAGCTGATCTGTGGGTCAGCAGAACCACAGGCCGTGTCAAAGATGTAATTGAGACCTTTGAGATTGATGTCTCATATATTTCTCCATATATAAGGCCAGTGAATTTTATAAGCCACCATATTTCTCTGCATTTGCATTGATTGTAATTTTATCATTTTGGCCAGCTGGAACAAATTATCATATTTGTACATGTCTGCACAGGACCTACATCATAGTCTGACTCTGACATACATACACCTCTCCAAAAAGTAACTTCTGATGAAAGTGGTGTGGCTGATTTCTAATGATGGAGAAACTAAGCTTTTCGAAACTCTGATTCACTGTTTCGAACTGCTCAAAACATTGCATGCTAGCAACACATGCTGGTCTAAACAATGCAACAAAAACTCAGTCCATGTATATTACACAAATATTTTCCCAAATAATTAAATAAGTTAAGTATGAAGGTTCTGTAAAATTAGTATTCTTTTATTAATGTGTAGTGATTGATTTGAGTTAACAATGAAATCTCCACAACAAAACAAAATATCCACAACGCAACAGAAACAAACCAACGGAAATAACTTGCAACAAAACGAAATTAGCACAACACAACGAGAACAAGCCACAACACAACAAAATTGGCACAACACAACAGAAACAAGTCGCAACAAAACTAAATTAGCACAATACAAAGGAAAAAAAGCAAACAAGTCGCAAAACAACAAGAACAAGCTGCAACACAAAATTAGCACAACACAATGGAAACAAGCCACAACACAATGAAATTAGTCCTGTGCGTTATGTTGTGACGATTTCATTATGTTGTGCACTACTGGGCCACCGTAGTAAATAGGTCAATTAGAAGCAATGAAATATAATTTTTTACATTAATTAAACCCATTTTACATTAATTAAAAATGAACCTACATTAGAAAACCGAGATCACTTAAAACCTTCAGATGGGTTCCATCTACACCATTTAGCGGCAAAATAAGCTAAGGTTCGAAACAGTATGACGTAACAAAGTTAGCTGAGATCACATGACTTTGATTCAAGCTCCAAACCACTGATTCAAAACAAAATGAGACTGCTTTTCCCCATAAATGAACCTAGCGATCCCAATTTGAACCTTACACTGTAAGTTGATGAGTTGATTTATCCACATTTAAATATGACTCTGATTATAGAGATTTTAGATCTATGGCTTTTTAGGTCTGGTAAAATCTGCGATCTCTCACTCAGTTCATATGCTGTCTTCCATGGATGCAGCATGCTGTGTTTCTGGCATCTGACAACCCAGGGTGATGGAATACTATTGGGTAAATTAGCAAAATTATTCCGACACATACCAAAAAAAACAGGCATTCCGACATGAAACACACATTTAAAATTAGTAGTAACTAATCTTTAATCGACCAGAAGAGGCTTGGTTGACCAAAATTGTATTAGTCGCAAAAAATTTTTTTTTTAAAAATACACACAGGCGAGGTCACGCAGTCCGTGACGAACGGATCGTTAACGGCTGCTTTTTGTGGTAATACAGTACATCAGGCTGGACATCCAAACGCTCGCCTATCATCCATCGACCTCAAATATGGCTTATCATACGAAATATGTAAGTATAGCAACTTTACATGGCCGCTCAATGTAATGTTAACCTAAAGAAATGCGCGCTGTTCAATCTGCGGGACAGATGGAGGCGCCGGTGCGTTCACTTGCTCTTAAAATACTGGTCATTTTTGGTCATACAGATAAGAGAAATACATCTTTAAAATCTGTAATGATTCTATGTTTATTTGTGTGCACTCACAATAAAAACAAGCTTTATGGTGTGCTTGAGTGCTTATTAGGCTATGTAGGCAATTAAAGGCTCATAATAATGATTTAAATGGTTTATTAATAAACGTGCGATTAGTCAACTAATGCTTAAAATGAACGACTAGTCGACCAGAAAAATCTTAGTCGAGGACAGCCCTAAAAATTTGAATAAATGTTAAATAAAAATTTTCAGAGAAACAAGTATGTTCAATATCAGTGTGTGTGTGTGTGTGTGTGTGTGTGTGTGTATTATTTATTTATATATAGCCACATAAACAAGTGTCTGCTTCTGTGAGCAACAGCGCCACTTAGCGGGTTTGACATGTAATTTCAGAACTATAAATGCAAACGTTATTTTCGGCAGCCCTGCTCAGAACACCCCAGGAACTTGTGCCATAACTTACAGGTGCATCTCAATAAATTAGAATGTCGTGGAAAAGTTCATTTATTTCAGTTATTCAACTCAAATTGTGAAACTCATGTATTAAATAAATTCAATGCACACAGACTGAAGTAGTTTAAGTCCTTGGTTCTTTTAATTGTGATGATTTTGGCTCACATTTATCAAAAACCCACCAATTCACTATCTCAACAAATTAGAATATGGTGACAATCATGGGGAAGACTGCTGATCTGACAGTTGTCCAGAAGACAATCATTGACACCCTTCACAAGGAGGGTAAGCCACAAACATTTATTGCCAAAGAAGCTGGCTGTTCACAGAGTGCTGTATCCAAGCATGTTAACAGAATGTTGAGTGGAAGGAAAAAGTGTGGAAGAAAAAGATGCACAACCAGGGCTGGACTGGTAATCGGGCATACCGGGCATTTTCCCGTGGGCCGACAGAATTATTATTTTTTTTTGCCAAGGACCATCACGCAGGGACCACGAGCATCCAGTGGCCCATTGGTTTGTCTCCTGTATTGACAGCGTAAACCACCCAATCACAATGCGCTATAGACGGAGCCATGAAGTGTTTTGCTCTGCCTATATAACGCTTCACCCCAACTTCTTCCTCGTCGGCTTTTCCCACGTTTTCACAGCAGCTTTATCAAGAACAGGCTTGCTCTGTGGTGAGTGATGCGGCGTAAAGAGCCAGGCAGGAGGAGGAGAGGAGAGCAGTTGAATCGGTAAAGTGCTTGATAGGAACTCGCAACGGAGGCAGGCATCTATCCTGTGTGCGCTCGCCATTAGTGCAGAATACGCAAACACTTTTTAATAAAACATAAATTCGTCCACCGCGATTTTTTGGCCAAGTCATGTCAAGTGTGTTCATAGAGGTTTCCATGGGCCAATGCGAATAAATTTAAATTCGAAAAGACACGATATTGTCAGACCTGACGTTTTTTTATTCAAAACAACTAGACTACCAGTCAAAAGTTATTGAACAGTAAGATTTTCAATGCTTTTTAAAAGAATTCTCTTCTGCTCACCAAGCCTGCATTTATTTATATATATATATATATATATATGTATGTATATATTGTGACGAGCGTCCCGAGGACTCATCAGCGTTGCCCTGGAGATGGACACGAATCACCTGCACCAGCTCATCACGGCTGGATCGGCCACACCTGTCGCTCGTTGCCCGCGGCTAGATAAGCCGCGTGAGGCCGGGGAATGGGGAGAGTCGAATCTCATAGATGCTGAGAACTAACGTGCTACCTCGCCTTTATTTCCAGAAACAAGCGTGTGACTGTCCCAGCCCTGCCACAGGCACAGCACCGATTCACCACGCACCGGAACTCACTTGGAGAGCACCAGAGCAGCGAGCCTACCTTCACTTCCCCACACTGCATTTGTGAATAAATCCACCCTCCGGGGTATTTATTTGAGCTCTCCTTGTCGTGTGATCCTTCCACCCTGCCACACTATATATATACATATATGTATGTATGGTGGTGGGCCACCAGGACCAAAAAATGCCAGGGCCGATTTTTTTGTCCCAGTCCAGCCCTGTGCACAACCAACCGAGAGAACCGCAGCCTTATGAGGATTGTCAAGCAAAATCGATTCAAGAATTTGGGTGAACTTCACAAGGAATGGACTGAGGCTGGGGTCAAGGCATCAAGAGCCACCACACACAGATGTGTCAAGGAATTTGGCTACAGTTGTCGTATTCTTCTTGTTAAGCCACTCCTGAACCACAGACAACGTCAGAGGCGTCTTACCTGGGCTAAGGAGAAGAAGAACTGGACTGTTGCCCAGTGGTCCAAAGTCTTCTTTTCAGATGAGAGCAAGTTTTGTATTTCATTTGGAAACCAAGGTCCTAGAGTCTGGAGGAAGGGTGGAGAAGCTCATAGCCCAAGTTGCTCGAAGTCCAGTGTTAAGTTTCCACAGTCTGTGATGTTTTGGGGTGCAATGTCATCTGCTGGTGTTGGTCCATTGTGTTTTTTTGAAAACCAAAGTCACTGCACCCGTTTACCAAGAAATTTTGAAGCACTTCATGCTTCCTTCTGCTGACCAGCTTTTTAAAGATGCTGATTTCATTTTCTGCCCACACTGCCAAAAGCACCAAAAGTTGGTTAAATGACCATGGTGTTGGTGTGCTTGACTGTCCAGCAAACTCACCAGACCTGAACCCCATAGAATCTATGGGGTATTGTCAAGAGGAAAATGAGAAACAAGAGACCAAAAAATGCAGATGAGCTGAAGGCCACTGTCAAAGAAACCTGGGCTTCCATACCACCTCAGCAGTGCCACAAACTGATCGGCTCCATGCCACGCCGAATTGAGGCAGTAATTAAAGCAAAAGGAGCCCCTACCAAGTATTGAGTACATATACAGTAAATGAACATACTTTCCAGAAGGCCAGCAATTCACTAAAAATGTTTTTTTTTTTATTGGTCTTATGAAGTATTCTAATTTGTTGAGAGCCAAATGTGAGCCAAAATCATCACAATTAAAAGAACCAAAGACTTAAACTACTTCAGTCTGTGTGCATTGAATTTATTTAATAAATGAGTTTCACAATTTGAGTTGAATTACTGAAATAAATGAACTTTTCCATAGCTTTCTAATTTATTGAGATGCACCTGTACATTAATATCATAGAGACTTTACAACACCTTAGCAACTTGCAACACAAAAGCAAAAATGTTGAAATATAGTTAGTTAAACTGCTTCTCAGTTGTTATTATGAGTCCTATAACTTCCAGAAGGTGATGAAAAAACACCCACTTATTCTCTCTCTCCGTCTCTTCTTTTTTTTTAATGCTGATAAAGTCAACCTAATTAGTCTGTGATTGTGCAATCATGAACGATTATTGGACCGTCCTCATGTGCATAATACAAATGACAATTAATTACAGATGGTAATTGTCAACGTTTGGTAAGCGAGCAGGTATCATGCCGTGAGGTATGTCAGACCTCATCAGGAGAAGGAGACGGGGATTTGCAGCTCATCGGCTTTCATCACGCGTGATCAAGCCGTCCATCAGGGGACGTGGGTGTTTGGCTGCTTGAGCTCTGTAAAGTTTGTTTTTGTTGTGTTTTTTTTCCCTCTCTGTTGACATTTTGTGGTGCTATTTAATAATAATTTATCATACTGCAACTATTTGACTCGTATGCTAGTATTAGGTTTGTCCTGAGGGAGAGAACATTTGAATTTAAATCTCATAATATGAATTATACAGTCAAATAAAGGTTTAAAAGATTTATGCTCTGCAAACAGTGCTGCAAAAATACATTTAATTTAAAGAAAACTCTTTAATTTTTCAAGATCAATTCACCACATCTGAAAGAGTGGATAACCTTAAACATCCATCTTTAAATAAATCATTATACCAGCATCAACCACGCAGGTATGAGATTGAGAGAAATTTTATTGATCACCAACAGGGCAGTTAATGCAAAGGTGTTTGTTTCCCAAACAGAAATGAAACCTGTTCCTGATTCCCCAAAAGACGTTACAGAAGGACAGACTCATTCAAAAAGCAATCAAGCTCTAAAGCAGAGCAAGCCAATTAAAACTGAAGTTTTACAAAAACATCTGTGTGTAGACCATTATGGTCATTATCTGTGAATAATGATCAATCCTCTTTCAGCTGGAACGAATGACTCCTTTATGAGTAATTTTAGCTGTGTAAAAAGGCTGGATGGGGAATATTTGTGATTCCTCAGGTCAACAGGGAGAACAACAGCAGCTAAAAAAGAAAAATTGACATGCATATTGATTTGTGAGTGTTCTTTGGAGACCTCAGAGACAAAATGTCAGAAGTTAGTTTGCCATCGACCGGTTCAGCTGCCTCTGATATTAATTACACAAGGCAAATAGTTAAAGCAATACTGAGCCTGTCCATCATCCTAAATGTCTCTCTTGAATAGGGGTAAAATCATTAGCCCATGTATGGGTTTCCTTTGTTTCCGCCAAAACCCGGATGACTGAGTGTTTGCCAAAACAGGCCCAAAACAACACACAGGAACTCACAGTGTTATGACATTTTTACGCAAAATTAGATTAAAAATGCTAAATACATTTAGTTGTGAACAGGAAGCCAGTCACTGAAAAGCCGACATGATGAACAAAGCAGTACACTGTCATCACATGACCAGTTATTTTATTTATTTATCATTTATATACGATTATAGTTTTAGTAATTTTGTGTTTAGTAAAAGTTGTGTTTTTCCTAAATTGTATTATGATTATTTAAATATTGTTATTTGCATTCTATTTTGTGTTTTAAAAAAAGTCAGATGCACTGCACCACACAATTTATTTATTTTATTTTTTTATACTGACATTTTGCCTTTTTATTAGATATTGGAAAAGTCATGGAAATTTTTTAATAGTCCATATACTTTTTTTTCTAGACAGGACATTAGATAGGACATCTAGGACATACGATAGGTCCCAAAAGAACCTGACAAGCGCAAGCACTCTGCATATGACAGGGCAATGCACACATTTCAGAAATATAACTTTTTAAATAATTAGATAGATTGCACTCACAAAAAGTCATTTCTAGCAGACTGCAAGCATAACTAGAAAAAACCCACTGACCATAGAAATTTCGAATTTCCATAACTTCTCTGTGACCTTTTAACATTTCAGAAATTTCCATGGCTTTCCCAGGAGTGAAAATAACACACTTGATATTCCCGGATATTGTAAATCCTGATTGTGGGACACAGTTTTTCACAGTCATCCAGGCATTTCAAGGATCCAGAAAACGTGCATATACTGTTCACAGTATATACAGCAAAAATAGCATAACATAACATATGGATCAATGGATCACTTTTTCCATGCGACACTCTTTGTGTGACATACAAAGACTATGCCTTGAATGTTGAAGGCAAATGATTTCTATTTTAACTGTGTGTGAACTGTGAATCTTCAGAAAGGCCCCACTTATTTGTTCATCCTTGAGTTTTCTTTGAAAGGAAATGATGAATGAACCAAGCTGAGTTCCTCTGTCACCTGATCTGTCTCTTCTTTTTTCCTGTTTTCCAAGAGCTCCACAATGTTTCTATTTGCCCTGCTCTCAAAAAGGTTAAGCAGGAAAGTCAAGCATTCTCGTTTGACAGCTCCGACACCATCAGCGGCTCAGAGGTCCCTTAACCTCGTTCAGAACAGTTTAGCGGAGAGATGATCTTGAAGAAATCACCTTATTCTGCTGTCATGTGATGCTCTGTGTTCCTGAACTCATCTCATATAAAGGTTGCATAGTGATTTCTTTCCATTTTGTGACTTCCTCTTGCCATATGTGCAGTAGAGAAATGCAATTTTGAATTGATTCGTTTTTTAATATTTTGTGTTGTGCTTCTAATTGCTTTGTGCTGTTGTTGAGCAGCAGGTTGATTCTAAATGACACTTCACTGCTTCATTACACACTCGCACAAAAAAAAGTTTTGTTTTCTATTTAATCATCAAGATGTTCTCAAGAAAAAATAATCAGTCAAAAACAGGGTTATTATTGTTTTGCAAATGTAATTTTTAAAATTAGTAAGTTTTAATTGGGCATAAATAGTTCTTATATCTTTTGTACTTTTTGAAAATTATTTATCTTGTTTTTATTTACTGTAGCGTAAGTATAGTTGTCGTGTTCATCACCAGCACCACAAACTGATCCATCTGCCTATGACATATACTAAAATATACACCAGAAACCCAAAAACGGTATATACACAGGTTTAAGTTAAAAGCTTAATTTGTCAAATTCATAATGCTTAACACTGAAAATACGCTGTAAACACGTTAGTTTTGGATCAACTAAATGGGATTGTTTTTTCAATGTTTAACGGCAGTGCTAAAACTTGCTAGAACTACTTTGTTGAACGCTTATTTATTTGGACAGAAAAAAAAAATGCTGAATTCGGAACCTCACACTAGCATACTGCTCTTACTATTTTTTAATAATTAAATAGCAGAAATAGTAAGAGTGGCATGTGGTTCTGAAATAGCGTAATGGGTCACAGCTTATGAGTCAGAGGTCAGTCAAGAAGCCGGGAACTCGATTCTCTTGCAAACGCACATACGGCCATTGCCAGAAGTTTATCATTTTAAAATTAGAAATATTTTTGTTACAAAAACCCATTGATCTGCTTCGCTTTTTGGAGCTTCAAAATAATAGCCACTATCCACCACCATTACCAAGCTTGGAAGAGCCAGGATCAATTTTAAAACAACTCCGACTGTGTTCGTCTGAAAGAAGAAAGTCATGTACACCTAGGATAGCTTGGGGGTGAGTAAATTATGGGGTAATTTTCATTTTTGGGTCAACTATTCCTTTAAAAGTGTGAAATAGACATATTTTTTCTCTGTCTTGCATGCCTTTCACAGCTCAGTGTAGATGAAAATACTTTTTTTTTTTTTTTTTAAATAGGATATGCTATTTTAGTTAACAAAATTAATTTTCACAGCGAGTTCACACTGACTTTCGCAGTTACTTCATTATTCAGAACATTTTTTTACAGCATTCATTAAGTTAAATTAGCAATGTTTATTTTTATTATAGCCTACATTAATGTTAATTTAGAACTTGAATGTTAATTTCAAACCTATTATTACAGGAATTAACATTAAAACAATAAGCACTGTAAAAGTGTGGTTTATTATCTTTCATAATGGCTTGGCTAATGATAACATATTCCTTTTTGGTCTTAACTGTAAAGTGTCTTAGTTAACCATAATAACCTTGGGACAGAAATACAATAAATCACGAGCATTCCTCATCTTCCTCTCAGATTGTTTCTGTTATGAATTTTCAGAACGGTTAAGCACCCAGATGCACCGTGTCGTTGGGGAGGATGGAGTGCAGATAAGCGCCCGGATGAAGCTCGGGTTTGTGTAGATGTTTCATCATACATTCATAGGCTCGAATCATTTTCCTGCAGGTTTCGCAGAGCACAGGATGAGGAATGACGACGTTTATTTAGGGCTTCATATGTCATATTTCCGAGGCTCGGTGCATGCTGTGATCATCAGTTTCAGAGCGTTTGGAGGGATATAAATGTGCATACTTGTATCTTAATTTACATAAACATACCAGCGTCTGCTGTAAATTTTGTCATCGCGAGCGCGCGCACAGACTCATAGGCCGCTGCACCCGTGTCCGCAACCTCACGTGGGGAGCGGCGATAAAGTTCAAGGCGCGAGCTAAGAAGTTGTGTGCAGAGTGTGGATTGAGGTAAATTGAAGCATTAAGCCGCCATCACTTCTGGCCGTGTGCAGAATCAATAGATGCATCCTGAAAGTGGCTGCAGAAGTAATTTACTCAGCGCTGGTCACAACAGATAGGCAAATTCAGCTCCAGCACTCAGGGCTCCCACACACACAGCGCGGCCTACTGAAGAATGTGCTGATGAAGGCTTTTCCAAATAGCTGCACTTACCAAGTGTGTGACTAGACTTTCGATTAAGATGACAAAGCCGGAAGCAACAAGGACTGTAATTTAATCCAGTGCAAATACGAGGCTCTGTACCTCGAGTAAGATCCTCCTTTGAAGTCCATTTAGTTTCAAGATGGATCCGTCGTGGTCGGGCCAACCTTTAAAAGCCAAGATGATGGATTAAAGCCACAGCAGAACTCATTTGTATAAAGATGTTTGGAGAGTTTATGAAATATCACTAATGCTATCGCGGAGAGATTATATCAGGTTTGCATTTCCTCAACCTTGTATCGACTTCTGCTTTATTCAAGGAGGGCTTATTCAGATCAGATGTAAATAGGATGATCTCAACAGTCCTTAGGATTTAATGTGTTGCATTTAAAGACTCTAAAGTGGGCATTTTCTACACTTATGTATGTATTAGCCGTATCATGAACTGACAATGAACAACATTGTATAGTGTTTTTTATTTTTATGTAAGGGTAGTTGAATTACAAATACAAGCTATACTTTCTACCCTTTAACTCAGTTCCAGTTTTCAGTTCCACTCGTGGTTTCAGTTACAACCCAGAAAGTCTTCAAAATAACTGAATTATTACAAGCAGGGTTTTTGATTAGGGTTATAAATAAAATCTGCTGGTCCTGGCCCTCCAGTAACCATATTGCATAGCCCTGTTAATGAAAATATCGGCTCATTAGTCATTCGCTTGGGAATCAGACAATCCTGGCCGCTCTATGGTTTTGATTCTAAAAGAACCGGTTCATGCAAGACATTCATTCAGAAATCAAACTACCCTCGCTGAGCTATATTCACTAAAAGGAACCAGAGCATGAGAGCCATTTGCTTGGGGATCAGACTTTCGTAGCTGCGCTTTATGTTGTTGATTCACTAAAAATAACTCATGAGAGTCATTTATTTGTGAATCAGCATACCCTGGCCATGTTGTATGTTTTTGACTCGCTAATAAGGACCAGGGCATGATAGTCATTTGGCTGCCCTTTATGTTGTTGATTCACTAAAAAGAACCGACTCATGAAAGTCAATCATTTGGGAATCTAACTATGCCCTGGCTGCACTGCAAGTTTTTGATTCACTAAAAAGAGTCATTTGCTCATGATTTGGACTACACTAGGTGTCAAAGGCTATGCTTCATGTTAAGCGTATAGCTTTCGAGGACAACTTAGTAGAATTTTAAGGGAATTGTAGCTAGCTGCTTTGTTATTATTCCTCATTGCACAGTCTTTTCATTGAATTTTTATTGAATTCCCTTAGTTGTGACCCTGAAGATTCAGCAGTGAGTGCAGCTCCTGGTAAGGTAGTGAGAAACATTGTTCATCAGTAATTTATGTTCATGCATAATACATCAAAAATGTATGTAGAAATGAACTTTAACCAAGATTAATGAAGGCATTAAAATCGATATTCATCATTGATATAAAATACATAATATTAGCAAAATGAACATTATAAATTGCTAGATATTTTAAAAACTCATAATTTATATAGTCATTGTCCATCCTATCACTCATTGTACTGTTACTTCTTTACATACGAAATGCAATGAAGTGAATAAAATCCATCTGTTCAAATCTAACATTGTCTTAACCAGTTGCATAGAGTGAAAAGAAATTTGGTCACTCATGCTTTTATTTCTGTGCCATTGTGGAAGCTAAATCGAGCTGCACATAACTATATATTCTTATTATTGTGTTATATCTTGCTGTGTTTTTGCAGTCAGTACTTGGTGTTGCTTAAATAGTACATCGTTTCTTTTAAAAGAGCAAGGAAAATCTGATATGTCCTCCCACTGATTAGTTATTAAAACTCCAAATTCAACATTGAAATAAGAAATAATGCATTGTATCAACTTAAAATATGTTCATGCATGACTTAAAATTATAAGTTTAGTTAACTTTAGGTAAGTTGGATATTTAACTAATTGCAGGAAGAATTAGTTAAAACTTTCATAACCTATTCATTTTACAGCATGCATATTTCAGTTGGTACATTTGAGGTGACCTGCTGTTGACATAATCCGACTTGACAGGAAGTCCCTTCTTTCATAAATAAGGTTAGATGAACCAAAAAAAAAAAAAAATAGACGCCGCCTCAGCTTTAATGACCACACAGCTTTCTCACACACTGTTTTATTAAACACTTATTTTGTAATCATGATTATTTGATCAGTATAATTGCTCTGATGCACAGCTCGAGTTAAAAGTTTCACTCTGAATGTTCTGCAGGCTCATCCGTCGACGGGAGGCACTTCCTGAACCAATTAAGCGATGTAAACGTTTACGCCAGACATTCAGGGGGGCTGCGGGAAAGAGAAGCTTACTTAAAACAGTGAGCTTAAACATATGGCAGCCTTAAAATAAACAGAACATCAGAACAAAAAGAATTCAGTCATACTCCCACCAGAATGTGGAGTTTATGCGCAATGATGTATAGAACAACAACAACAACAACTACTACAACAACACATTGTTGGAGGTATAAAAGAAGCTTCTAACAAGAGAGCGACTGAATTCACAGGACATGTACGTACGTAAACGCATTTATTATCCATGAATTGTTGAAATGATCAGCTCACATTTAATACGCATTGAGAAAATAAAGTATTGGGATTTACATTCTGGTCTCTGGCATGTAAACACTATGCTGTCCACGTTAGCAAAGCTCCTGAAGAACTCTCCACACATGCAGTTTGGCTGTGTGTGTTTTTACACATTCGCATTTGCGTTGGAAAAAAAACACAAAGCATGAAATCGTAAAGACGAGAGACCACATAAGGAGAACAGAGATGTAATTAAAAAACAGTTTAGTGCACACAAGTGAAATCTATCTTACAGAGTCCTTAGAAAAGCACAGAATGATAATTTTGAGCGACGACCTCCGGAGGATAATTCATCCTCGTTTAGATCTCTTTATCAGCAGAGAAACACTGCGGTTGGCATTGAACAGACACTTTTGTGCTTTGGGCCACAGTAGACGAACTGCTAAGCAGCCCAAGTTTGGCTTCTCGTTAAAAAAAAAAAAAAACGAACACAACCCTCAAGGTTCTCCCACAGTTCCAAGTTCCTGCATGGAACAGATTAGATCGGCTCACCGTGATAGTCAATGGTGGCTGTGTGGATGGACTCCTGATTGTCATGTTATGAAACGACGTCCAAGGGTTGGCTTCCCTCGTTTTCAGTTTTCAAACTCGCAAGTCTTCCACAAAGAACATGAGATCTAAAAAACACGTTACTTTTCAAAATATACAGAAAAATGAGCTTGAGATGTCGGTATAGTCTTTCCAAGCTTGCGACGTTTGGTTTTGTTCACAAATGATGCATGAAACACAGGTGACTCACCTTTAGTGTTCGTCCAAAAGCACGTTATGACATTCAGTCCTTTAGTTAAACGTGCGTTTGCATTCGTTTCTGTAGTGGTCGAGTCAGGTCCGAGTTCTGGGATGATGACTGTGAGTAGTGGGACGAAGACGACACCGAGGCTTTGCTAGCTTTGTCGAACTGCACGTATGCATCCTGCTTGCTGTAGCTGCTGACGCTGCTGTCGCACTGCGTGTCCTGGAACGAGCTGGAATCGCTGAGCGATCCCCTTTGAAACTCACGTTCGCACAACTCGATGGAGCTGCTGCCCATTCCCAAAACGAAACGTTGACTGTAGTCATATAGGCGGTTGGGACCGGCGCCCAGTGTGTTGTAAATGTTGGTGTAAGACATGCCGGTGGGGACGCGGTGTTTTCCGAGGGTCGCTGTGGCAGGATTTCGGACCTCTGTGTTCTGGTTGGCTGTCAGGGATATGGTCGGGGTCGGCTGTTCTTTGAAGGTGTTCACACTGTAGTAACCGTTGGTTGGATCCTAATAAAAATAAATACATTTCATCAACCTTTGAATTATTTGCACAATTCGTATGCAAGGAAAAAGAGTGACAATGACTTAATTTACATGACACAGCATTTTGCCAGCACATATAGTCTAATGGAAGCTTATTTCAACCAGGTTTTTTTTCACAATTCAGATTTTTTTCCCACAATTCTGAGAAAAAGTCTGAAATGCGACATACATTTGCAATTTAGGGAAAAAGTCTGAATTGCAAGCTATAAACTTGCAATTCTGAGAAGAAAAGTCTAAATTGTGAGATATAAACTCACACTTGCAGAAAAAAAACCTTGTTTTTTATCCACAAAAATTGTGACTTTTAGACTCGCAAATCTAAGTTTATAACTCATAATTCTGACTTTTCTCAGAATTGCAAGAAAGAAGTCAGAATCGTGAGATATAAACTGAGAATTTTAAGAAAAAAGCTTTTTTAAAAAACCTGAATTGCGAGATAAGAATTCACAATTGTCTTTTTCATTCTGTGGGGGAAACGAGACAAAACAGGCGTTTTGCACTCAAATGCCATGCTAAATAAACCATTTAATGAATTCTCGCCTCGAAGTAGTCAATGAATCATTAACACATCAAATGAATCTCCTTCTCTTTTTGTTTTTCTCATTGTTTGTGGGCATTTCGATGGATGTTTCCATGAAGCTTGTCATCAAATGAATCTATTTATCCAAAGTCTGTTAGCACAATTATTCATTTTAACAAACAATTATTTATATATTACAGGACTATTATAGTATATAATTTCAGCTTGAATTAAAAGCAAAATGAGGGAAAGAGTAAAAGGAAACTGTAATTTTCCTCTCATGTATTTGTAAGCTGTAAAAAGCCAAGGTCAAGTTCAGCTCACACTAATTATAGGCAGCGTGACATGGAAATTAGGGAACAGACTGATAACTGTCCCACGCTAAGAAGATTACATGGTTTAGTGGTGTGAAACAGTCATCTCCAGCATAAACAGTCAAATCCTGTTATCAGCTAATTAAATGGGCCTTGACGATTCATGTCGGCATTAAATATGCGAAATAATCTCCATAAAATTCACTCACATTTTATTTTTGGCCAGTTTCTATATAGATAACGTATATCTCTCGCTCTCTCTTTTTAATCCTAGCGGTCCTGTGGGAACGCTGAGGTGAAATAACTCAGGGATTCCTGGAAAAAAAAAATAGTATGGTGTGCACTTTCACTGCTGTCAGAGTCAAGGCTGAACATCTCTGAATCTCGAATGAGGGCCAATGGCTTAATCATACGGGATCGAATGGAATATTTGAAGACTGAGAGATGATGGTGGTTTTGCCATGGAGAGATTGTTAAGGCAGGTTTGGTTGTTGGGCAGAAAACAAGATGACCGAATCGATTTTTACATTTTCTGAAGAAAATCTGACTGGTGCCAGTGCAAAACTCAACTGAACTGAGCCTGTTTCCAAGTCTCTATGATATTCTAGTTTGTAAACAGGAATCGTATTTAGTTCTCTCGCACAAGTTTTGCATTCCCTAAGAAACTTTGTTCTTTTTGCAAAATGTTGTGTTTGTTTTGCAGATGTTTTGCGTTTCCCTGATAAATGTTGCATTCTGTTCACAAAAGTTTTGCATTCCCTTAAGTAACACTGCGTTCCTTTTGCATTCCCTTAAGTAACACTGCGTTCCTTTTGCGAAAGTTTTGCGTTCCCTTAAGTAACACTGCGTTCCTTTTGCGAAAGTTTTGCGTTCCCTTAAGTAACACTGCGTTCCTTTTGCGAAAGTTTTGCGTTCCCTTAAGTAACACTGCGTTCCCTTTGTCTTTGCAAAAGTTTTGTGTTCCCCTACGAAAATTAGTGCTCTCTTCGCAAAAGTTTTGTGTTCCCCTGAGAAACTTTGCGTTCTTTTTGCTAAAGTTTTGTATTCCCATGAGAAACTTTGCATTCCCTTTGGAAAAGATCTTTATTTCCCTAAGAAACTGTCATCTTTTTGCAAAAGTTCCTCCAAGGAACTGTGTGTTCAGCAAGCCCACGACTCACCATTTATGTAAATTAAATAATTTTTTTTTTTCTAAATGATGTAGATTAGTTTTACAAACCCTGTTGCAAGACAGTCCATTTCAAATATAGTATCTCAAGATATTCTTTTTATTGTAAGTCATACTTATCTAAAGGAAAGTAGATGATGTTTTGGCTTTGATAAATGTGTTTCTCTCTGTAAATGTGACTCAGTAGGCAGTCACAAAGCAAAGTTTCCATTTCTGGTTAGATAGAATTGTCTTGGCAACTGTGAGTAATGATGGATGCTTTGACTTAAATGTGCAATTTGCAAAGATCCTAACAAGTCCTTGAAATATTGAGCTTTTGAAATGGTCTGAAAGGCTGAAAAGTTCTAGACAAAATATCCAGACTGAAGTCTAGCCAAACAGCATTCATTAAACGAATTAGCATGCACATTCTACCAAAGGCCTCAGTACTTCTCAATTACCAGAGGATATAATGAAAACTTGGGCTCTGGAGATCTGACATGCAGTCAGTCAGTATGACAACACGTCCATTTGGGAACATTTCTATAATGGACTCTGTAAAGAAAAAGAACATGGCAAGGAATTCTGAAAAAGTCAGAGAGCGAGAGTTCCCACAACTCTGCTTTATTAGATTCCGTGAGATTACGCGGCTGTTCTATTAAATCTGTTTTTTATGAGTATGATGGAGAAATGACTCTCTGGGGTTCTTTAATGGTGACAGATGTGAGTCCTGCAGAGTTCTCCCCCCTTCTCTCCATCCCTCTGTTCATCACCTTAATGTGCTGTAGCTCCCTCTCCTCCTCCTGCAGGACCTCCAACTGTTTCAACACCGACTCTTGCTGAAACTCGGATCGCTCCATCTGAAAGCAGAAAGAGAGAAAGCGAGATGATGCAGTAGACATGTGCTGAAGCACCAGTGACTGGTATTGATTTCAGCCCGTAAGCATGTACACGAGAATTTCAGCATCCAGCAAGAACAGAAATTCCCTCAAAGCTCAGGTCTGATCCGAACCCGGTCAAAGTTCAAGGATGCTGCAGTGCTGCACTGTGATTTGAGTGCTGCAGGGGAAGAGGCGAAGGAAGACTGTTCATGTTCACACTTAGGGTATCACATTAGGTCCATTGTATAACAGCTCACACTACACTCACTTTAAAACAGAGCAGTATTCTGTAGTTCAAATGACCAACTTGAAAACGAGCAAAATCAGTTTGGGAAAATTTTTCGCCCCGACACAAAACTCCCTATCATGCGGATTCCTTTTGGAATGACTCAATTTCACCAAGCAAACATAAATGCGACTAAATACCTTTACAGCAATAATGTGATCGGAATTTGTCAAATGTGACAGTATACTACAGGTTGAGAAAAGTGTAGCTTTATACAAATGAGCCGTGATTCTTCATGCGAAAGATTCAGCGACTACCAATAGTAGTGAAGACATGATCCTTCCTCTTTGAGATCTAGTCAATAGGCAGGCACAAGATAAAATATGATGTGTGGGTAAGTTTCATGTATGCACCGCTAATCGTTCTTCTTGCTAGTGAGATGGTGTATTATGCACTGCTATAATTTATATGCAAACACTTCCTTTACCAGAACTAATAGTAGGAAAACATTACTTTTCAAAATAGAATTAAATCTTATTTTTATTGGCAATGCATCTCATTTGTGAGCAGTTGCATAGCTCACTAATAATGCGAGGGCATCTAGGGAACATCTACTAGCAACCAGCATTACAGCAACAAAAAATGAGGCAAACGACAGCAAGATACACTATCATATCTTGCATCTTCAAGATGAAAAGTTTGCATGCACGCAAACTCGTCTAGCTTGACTTTAAAGGGATAGTTCACCCAAAAATGAAAATTTGATGTTTATCTGCTTACCCCCAGGGTATCCAAGATGTAGGTGACTTTGTTTCTTCAGTAGAACACAAACAAAGATTTTTAACTCAAACCGTTGCAGTCTGTCAGTCCTATAATGCCCATCAATGGGCACAGAATCTTTGGGAGAAAAAAAAAAACATGCACAGACAAATTCAAATTAAACCTTGCAGCTGGTGACGATACATTGTTTTGTGTGAGAAACTGAACAGTATTTATATAATTTTTTACCTCTGATAAACCTCAATGTCCGACTGTCACAACATCTGGCGCGTGACGCATCAACCTGCTTTGGCACATAGATATATATACATAGATGCCTCATTAGCGATGGTTCCTATGGACCGCGATACGTAAGGATCAACGTATATATCTATGTATATATATATATATATCTATGTTCCTGAGTCGTTGACGCGTCACACGCCGGATGTTGTGGATGAGCTCAGGATGGTTGGACATTGCGGTGTATCAGAGGTAAAAAATTATATAAATACTGTTCAGTTTCTCGCACAAACCGATTGTTTCGTGTCTTAGGACATCAGTGTATCGTCACGAGCTGCAAGGTTTATGATCGTGTGCCCATTGACTGGCATTATAGGACTGACAGACTGCAACGGTTTGAGTTAAAAATCTTCGTTTGTGTTCTACTGAAGAAACAAAGTCACCTACATCTTGGATGCCCTGGGGGTAAGCAGATAGTTCACCCATTTTGGGTGAACTATCCCTTTAATACTCTATAGGAGCCAATTTACACTTGCAGTCAGAGCTGTTAACATCAGATTATCCGAGACGGATGCTTAAACCAGATGTAAGTCAGAAGTCAGAGAGAAGAGTGATAAGGGGGGGTTCGGAGTGCCAACTCACCATCATTTGCTTCATGTTGCCGTGGTCTTCCGGTTCTCTGGCTGCGTTATGGTCCTTATGGACAATCTCCACTCGGATGTCGTTTTTAGCAGATACAACCCCTTTGAGATCTGGCGGAAATCGTTCTGATTAGCCACGGTAATGCAAACCACACTACATCCTACAGCTTCCGCTGAGCTTTGACATGATTCTGAATAATCCTTCACACACTCGTGAACATGCAGCAATCGCTCGTGAACAACATGCATGTCTATATTTTCCCAGAACCTGGCCTCCAAGAGGTGATAAAAGGGCTTACTTTCGCTTTTTAACGTGCCGGAGAGCTCTCGCTGCCGAGAGGAGAGGGACACTGGGAGTGATGACATCACCAGGTGCATGTCCTCTGTGGTGCACGGTCACAACATACAAAGAAAGAAATATCACTTGTTAAAAACTGAGGTCTTTACAGTCCTGGCCAGATAAAGGCTGCTGCTGGTAAGGAGCAGGAGCTCACCGCTAATGGAGGCAATTTGCGAAAGGCAAGATAAGACAATAAAGACCTCAGATAGACTAAGACGTGAGTGAGGTGCAGCTGTGCTCTTATCACTCCGTGGTACAGTGTTGGAGAAGCTACTTGGAAAATGTGGCTCGCCGGGCTACAAGCTACACGGGTACCTTGATATAGTTAAACTACTGTCAAGTCTCCCTTTTGAACACATGCACACTGCTGATTTTTAATGCTTTTTAACGGAGTCCCTTATGCTCATCGAGGCTGTATTTATTTGATCAAAAATACAGAAAAAAACAGTAATATTGTGAAATATTATTGCAATTTCTAATATTGGTTTCCTATTTTAATATGCTTTAAAATATAATTTATTTCTGTGATGCAGCACTGAATTTTCATCAGTATCACATGATCCTTCAGAAATCATTCTAATATGCTGATTTATTATCAGTGTTGTGCTGCTTAATATTTTTTGGAACCTGTGTGATACTTTTTTCTTTGATTCTTTGATGAATAAAAAGTTAAGAAAACAGCATTTATTCAAAATAAAAATCTTTTCTAACAATATAAGCCTTTACTATTCCCTTTTTATCCATTTAACACATCCTTGCTGAATAAAAGTATTAATTAAAAAAATTACTGACCCCAAATTTTGGAATAGTATAGTGTATATTGTAACAAAAAAAAAATCTATTTTGAATAAACGCTGTTCTTCTTAACTTTTTATTTATCAAAGAATCCTGAAAAACGTATCACAGGTCAAAAAAATTAAGCAGCACCACTGTTTTCTACCTTGATTATAATCGGCATATTAAAATAATTTCTGAAGGATCATGTGACACTGAAGACTGGAGTAATGAAGATGAAAATTAAGCGTTGATATCACAGGAATAAATTACATTTGAAAAGATATTAAAATAGAAAACAGTTATTTTAATAACTTTAATATTTGTGTGTGTGCGTGTAAATATGTATGTACAAACTTTTTATGTAATTCTTTTGGTTAAAAATCAGATCAGAATTTATATAGCAAAATTAAAATGAGGATTCTCAGTTATGGTGACAGACAACTACTAAACAACTATTAAAACTAAAAGACTACATTATTTATATAACTGAATAAAAATACAATGATGAATGGCAAAATTGTTTTGTAATTATTTATTTAATATTTAATTAGATTTACTTTCCACCTCACTTTCCTAGAGATTTTGCTCAGCTGTAAGTGTCTGTACAATCGAATACAAAAAGAGTTATGTAGTGTTTTGTCATGCTACACTGCTAATTGTTGGAAAAAACAACTTCTTATTGGAAAAAAACACTAATTTGACAACATCTGAGTTGCCGTCATGCTACAGAGAAAAAAGCGGTTATGCGGCGCTCCTCTTAATTAGCTATACTCCAACACTTTTGTGCATGTGTGGATAAAGTCGTGCTACATTGTGCAACACAGCGTCACAAGTTGAGTCTAAAAACGGTGGGTGTCTCAGTGAACGTGCGGTGCGAGTCGCCTCTGTGTTTTGGTCTCTGTAGAAACAACGAGCTCACTTACTCCTCTGCAGTCGAGCGCAGCAGAAAGCCCCCAGGGTCCCAATGAGGACGATGAGAGCCAGGAAAGCTCCCACTGCAACCCCGATGATGACGGCCAAGCGCAAAGACCCTGAGGAGAACACAGAACCGCTGGGATCATCAGACAACCAGTGACAGAACGTAGAAGCGAAGCAACGTGCACAGTCCTGATCAGGAGCTTGTTTGTCACTTGAGGAGACATAATGAAGTCGTGTTCCAAGAGTCTTCCATTAAATCCTATGGGAATGAGCTGACCTCTTTGAATAACTCAGCTGTGCTCTTGGGAGTCGGCTTTACTAGAGGAAAATGGGCCAGTATTTGAATAAAAAATACCATCTAATTTCATTTAAATATTTCAAAGAAATCATAAAGGCGAGTAAAAAGGATTAAGGGCTGTTTAAATTAGATTACAAATGGAAGTTCTGAATATGTCAGAATTCCATTACGGAAATCCACGGATTTAAGTAGGTGACATTTACCTGAATAAACAGACTATGATCCAGTATTTGCCCTAATGCTCTGAAAAATCAAGTCGGGGTACTTAATCACTGCGAGACGTGAGTAAAACCAGACCCAACACAACATGCAATAAAAGCTATCTTTTCCAAGTTAATCAGAATTTTTGTCCTAACTAGCCATGAGGGCGATACACAATGAGCGACAAAATATATTTTAGAAACAGTTTCTATTTCTGCAATGTTGTGGCCAGAAAAAAAGCATACAAACTATGGAAATAATAATCTCAGAACTGATTATGTGCTTTGTTCAATGTTAAAAGTGTCTAATGTGAGTTTGAATATCATTTTGTGTAACCTATCCCCCTTATTCCTACGCCCCATGATGCTTTGCACAAATTATGGGTGTAACCTCCGTTAAGCTGTAAGCAATCAGTGAAAGGTTCGCTCTATGAACGCAATAATGCGTTTTTTTTTTTTTTTGGGTACAATGAGATGACATTATTCCACTCACCTTTCAACCATCAAACATTAAAATGACATTTAAAAGTGTAAAAGCATAAAAAAGGTACTTTTAACAGACCACGAATAACACCAAAAGCGTGATTCAATAAAGATTTTCAATGTTCAATTCTTTCCACAGCAATAACGGACAAGTGATATATCACTGTAGTAGTAAATCTGTATTATGTAACATACGTTGCCTTAATCAAAAATGTTCATTCACTTCCTCATTGCGTTATACTATTTCAAAGTGATTTCCGTCATTTTGACAGATAATAAATTGTATTTACCTATGAAAACAAACAAACCTGGAAAGAGACGTGAGGATTCGAGGAGAAAAACGAGAGATTCTTTGTGCATTCCAGTGAATTATTAATGGTATATATCATAAGTTAAACAGGATAACAGACCACAAATATGCGGTATATGTTGTCCTCACAGCGGAATGCAAAGGGAAAAATGAAAATCGTGAGGAAAGGAATGCAGCAACTGAAAAGAGCTCTTGCCATAGATATTCTTGTTATAACGTGATGTTAAAATACTAAGTGTTACGTTATACTCATGATGTCTGAAAAAATAAAACATGAAAAAAAAATCGACAGCTCATTCAGTCAAACAGACGGATCAGCTTTATTTGTAGGGCAACCTTATGATTTAAAATGATTTGTTTCAGTCGTTTTGAATGGAAGCTCCCCAAACCCATAATTCAAAATGCAGCAGGCTCGTCAGGAATAAGGTAGATAGCTATACGGAAAGTGACATTGAATAATTTACCTCAGATTTTCAAAAATAAATGAAAGGAAACATGAACGTTAAAACTGTGAACTCAATGTGAACGAACATCTTTGTATTCCATGACAAAGATTGCATCAGTCACTCGGTATGTACTTTTAATAATATTGAAATGGTGTAATATTAATGAATTAGATTACAGAGAGCAGAGAGAGCCCACCCATAAGCTCTTCTGATTGATTTTTGAATAATTCCGTCACGTCTCTTAGCTGTGTCATGGCTGGTCCGAACAGACAAATTGCTTGTGGCTGGAATCTGAATCTGTTGCAGTGCGATGCAGTGTAACTCGATTGTTACCTTGCTCTTTAAGGCGAATGATCTCCGTGTCAGAGCCGAAACTGTTCCATGCGGTGCAGTTGTAGATGGTTTGGAAGTCAGCAGGAACGATGTTGCTCATGGTGAGGGTGGAGATGACGCCATCCTCTGTGCTCACGGTCTCCACGGTATAACGGCCCGATGTTCCTGATTCTAGCACTGTTTCTTTCCATGACCATGCCTGCATAAAATATAAGCATAAACAATAAGTAAATAATGGGGGGAGGGGGATTACTTACCATTGCAAAGTTCAGAAACACAAGTAAAGAAACTCAGTGCTGTTTTACTATTATGACTTACTCTGTTTTTTTAAAAGTCGAACACACAAGCACAGCAGGTCAGTTGGATTAATGCACTTTTTAGTTCAAACAGGCCTAGGCTGAAAAAATGCTTTTGCGGTTCAGTCCATTCAGCCTCTTCCCAGCATGCATCGGGACATGAATAATTAATACGGTTGCACTGTCTGACGGTTTGCCAATTTGATTTACACTCGTTGTCCTGTGATGTCAGGAGGAGTTTGTTCCTCTATTTAAAGTGATGGATCATTTTATATGCCAAGTGTTGAAGGTCTGTGTGTGGTGGTATTTCACAAGAGTGAAATTTTTGCTTTGTGAGTGATCATGTGCTGTTGTCAATAGTTTAGGATAATGAGCACTTTAGTCTCCATAATGTACATTTCCCGTAGAAAACACGAGATCGGGCATATATTTGAATGAACAATTTGTAACCATGTAAATACAGGAAACAATTTCCACTGAACTCTTCTTTGAGCTGCTTGTTGTAATTATGTGAGGTAAAATTACAGCAGGAGTCATGGCAACTTGACATTTTAAGTTCAGTCAAGAAAAAAGAAAATGAATTCAACTTAAAAAAACACAATACATACCTTTATTAAAGTTTTATTTGTTATTATTATATATATATATATTTTTTTTTTTACAGTGCACACATCTACAAATTGCACACACACCCTCACATACACTGTGTGAGACAGAGTTAAGAGACTCAATTCACTCAAATAAACCCAAACACTCAAGTGATAAATCCTTTTTAATAGATCTTCAAATGCTTTAAAAGATCTGTTTAATGCACTGAAGTCTAAAAGCATTAAACCCATTTCATGGAGCCATATTTTGCACCTCTAGTGTTTATCAGCTAAACTAGGACTAGTTTTGTTCACTTATTTTGGCTCAGACCTCACCATTTAGACAAAAAGGAACCTTGTGACCAACATGTAAAGTGATCGACCACGGTTCATTTTTGACGATTAGGAACAGATAATATATAAATATAAAATGATTTTACAATGACATTATTACACCATTTATAAAATATTATAATATATTTATAAAATAGCCTACTATACAAGTAAATGGAACTGAAATACTGATTTAAATAGCACTGACATGATTCAGAATAAATGATCATGGAATATAGGTAGTTGGATGGATACATAGGACTCACAATGCGGTCTGGAGGAGGGGTGCTGCGGATGAAACACTTGATCTGGCCCTTCTCCCCGTACAGAGCCTGCTGCGTCTGTGTGCTGGAGATGGTGGGAGGTCCTGAAACAAACAACAGACTGTCAAGCTTCCTGTCTGACAGCTGAACTGCCTGCACACCACGTCAGCACACATCCTTCCTGAGAACATACGCTTCTGTTTTCATGATCTCCAATGTGGTTCTGATGATCTATCTTGGAATAACTTTTGCATGCGGTATTTTACTGCTTCTTATTCACTGACTGCTCGCAATCAAGTTTACAACCAGCCGGCGAGTTTTGAAATTAAGTCATTGTTATTCTTTTCATCACAAACATGCTTCTATTCTATGTAAATTAGGCTCATTATAGATTGTGCCTTATTCACAAAACTCAGTGCTATTTGACTGGCACAGTTTTCATCATTAAAGTAAATGCAATTTCCTTTAAAAGAGATGTTCATGTACATTTTCCCACTTTCCATTGATCACTGCAGCCGCAATTCATCAAATGACCGAAAAGAGTGTTATAACCAGGCACACATCCAGAAAAAAAACAAGATTCAGGTGTCTGAATTGTGAGATTTTGTCGCAGCATTCACAACCCAATTTGCATATTTTGTTCAGTGAATCAGGCACTTTAACAAAAAGAGAGTATGTGCAAATTAACACACAAATACAGCAGCCCCAAATTCATTCTTTGTGAACTGAATCATCAAACACTTGACACTTTACTGTTTTGTATTGTGATTTGTGTGAAACGGATTGTTGAAAAAGAAATAGGAAAAAAAAAACAAAAAAACAGGGTGTGGACTAAATGATTGGAGAAGTTTGATGTTTCACAGACAGATCATGATGATTTTTTATTAACAAACAGTTTTTCATGTCACAAGACGTTAAGTGATGGACTGGAGTGGTGTGGATTACTTGTGGATTATTGTGATGTTTTTATCAACTGTTTGGACTCTCATTCTGATGGCACCCATTCACTGCAGAGGATCCATTGGTGAGCAAGTGATGGAATGCAAAATTTCTCTAAATCTGTTCTGATGACTCATCTACATATTGGATAGCCTGAGGCCGAGTTAATTTTCAACAAATTATTCTTTAAAAATGTAATGTTAAGAATGCATGAAAAAACATATGCATGGATAAATAAGATGTTTTTAAAAAAGATAGATGGGATATTTTCATAGATATTTTGTCATAGCTACTTTTTTTCACAAATGCACCAAAGAGAGCTAAGGAGGGGCTAAGAGATTTGTTATTCACTGAATAACAACTTAAATTTCGGTCTGTTCCTCACTCGAAGCTATCATATGACTTCAAAAGACTTGAACACGGATTGTATGGACCACTTTTATGGTGCTTTTTTTGCCATTTTGGAGCTTGACAGTTCCAGTGCTCATTAAATTGAAAAGTGGCAAGATATTCTCCAACAATTTACATTTTGTGCTCCACTGAAGAAAGGCATACAAGGTTGGAATGACATGAGGGTGAGTAAACAATGACTGAATTCTCGTTTTTGGATGAGCTAGTCATTTAACTCTTCCCATTGCATCTTATTCAACAATAATGCTTAGAGTAAACTTCATAATTTCATAAATAATTAAAAGTGAAAGAGAAAAGGGAGAGATAAAATCATAATAAATACAATCATAACTTTTCCATTTTTCCTTCCACAGCAGATTGAGGTTCATTATGTGTCTCTATACGAAAACAGATTTTCATTTTAATTGGAATTCGGGTGTCTCAGTGTGCGAGTACTATCCCATCAATTACAGATCCCAGCAGCGTGCAGGAGTCTTCTGTACACACCGAAGCTCTGTCTCTCTAGAGAGAGCGAGACAATGCTCTCGCTTTCCCCGGCACCCTCTTAATCACACGCACGCTCAAAGGCTGCAGTCGGGCAGAGGGGTGGGATGCCTTTTCCGTGCTCTTCCAGCGGCAGTCTGTTCAGATCGTGTCCTCTGGGGGAGCCAAACAAATCTGACAGGGGATCATGGCCATAAATGAGGGCTGTAATTAAACAGCTTTATCTCTCGGGCTCAGACGGGAAATGAGTGGAGAAAGGAGAGAGAGCGGGATGTAAGACCGAACTGCTCGAGGAAAGCGCAGTCACACATCTCGATCCGTGCCTGGCTCTCAACGATGCTCTGCATGTATGGTGGGAGAAAAAAAGGCCTGATCATCTACTACAACTGACTCACATCACATCTCATGGAGGGTCATGCGTATAATACTGTAAAAACCAATAAATGACTGTTTAAAAAATGAAATTTATAGTCAAGAATACATATTAAATAATACAATAAATGAACAAAAACCAGGAGTGAGAGGGGTGACAGGTTGCGAGTAGTTCTCGGACACAATTTGTTTTCAGTGAGCATGAAAAATATCTTATAATGGTCCATAACAGGCTTCTGAAACTGCATTCTGATCGGTTAATCAGTGTTTGTTTTCCTGTTGATTTTAAAGAGAACAAACTGAGGTTAAAAATCATTGTTAAATTCACTCTTGCAGACAGCGAACTGATCTTTTCATTTTTAACATCACTATGAAAGCCAAGCCTGAACCAGAAGCCGTGACCCATTAGAGCAGAGTGTATTTCATTTCTTTGAATTTTTTTTGGAGATGAAGGGCGCAAAAATTGGAGTACATTTTGAAGAAGTTTAAAAGCACCTTTTTTTTCTCAGATGAGGGTCATAAGCAGCATTGATATCGATCTGTTTTCATAAGGCGTCTCATTCACGCACGTCTTTAAGGGGTCTCTTTATCAAAGACACAAAATCATCTGTGCTCTTGCAGCCTAATGGACTCTAATGTGGTTATTCATTAATGATCTATTATAATATCAGTAATCGTATTTCCCGTTCATCATCTGCCTAATCCATCTAATTTCTGGTATTTAAGCACTAATGTGTCTCCTGTTTATTAGCATATGGCTGCACATTTCTTAAAGAGACAGTTCACTCAAAAATGAAAGTTCTCTAAGGCTACGTTCACACTGCAGGCAAATGTAGCCCAAATCCGTTTTTTTTTTTGCTCACATGTGACTCAGATCTGTTTTTATCATGACAGTGTGAACAGCACAAACCACATGGAATCTGATCTTTACGATTCCAATTTGTGTCACTTCCATATGTGGTACTAAATCTGATACAGGTCAGATGTTTTGCAATGCGACTACATTGTGAACAGTCATGTCAGATTTCATACAGCCTTTACGTCACTCTAGATCACCATTCAACATTATTCCACGATGACGAGAGACACTTCAAAGATTTTACATACCCAAAGTTATCAGGAGATTTGTGAAAGGTAATCAGTGGAAGTGTGATGTGTTAGAACCAGGGCTGGACTGGGACAAAAAATCAGCCCTGGCAAGTGTCGGCCCCTTAAGTGCGTCAGCCCACCGGGAAAATGGCCGGTACGCCCGATTACCAATCCAGCCCTTCCATATGGCAGCATGCTGCACAAGTGTTGCCAAATCCACAGTTTCCCCATGGAATTAGGCTACTTTTTAGGTTGTTTTTCAACTTCGTGGGTTGACACGACCCCACTAATACGATATTTACCCCCCAGAACATAGTTGGGCTAGTTTTGGACTAGTTTTGAGAAGCAATTGGGCGGATTTTGTTGTGAAAACCTGGAAATCCTGTTCGTATCGTTCTTTTGCGCACGCAGATCAGTTCAGAACCATGATCTGTTCACACTGTAAATCTGATATTGGCCACATTTAAAACAACAATGTGAACAGCTATACAAAAAATAAATCGAGCACTAAGGCTCGCAGTGTGAACGTAGCTTTATTTACTCACTCTTATGTCATTCCAAACCTGTATAAATTTCTTTCTTCTGTAGAATGTACAATTTGAAATTCTGAAGAATGCCTTTGGCTTTTGGAGTAAACCATGACAGAATATTCATGTTGAGGTGAACTTTAGGGAAACAGCGTCAAATAAAATTCTGCCATTTACTTAACCTTGTAACCTGGTTAATCTAAAGCCAGCACAACAATCAAATGGCTTGATCATCACAGATGAACTGGTGTCTAAGAGTTGGTGCTGTTGCATTATTTGCATATTCACTTCCTAAACAAAAGGTCATTGATTATAGAATAGGAGCAGATATGGGTCTATTTCTGACAATGAGATGACTAAGCTACATTATCATATAGACTTTAACTTTTAGGATTCTTGATTTGCATCAGGAACAGAACTTCATTTACATTGTGGGCGGTTTTACAGAGTGCATAAAATATTTGGGTTTTAAATGTTCAATCTGATTGAATCCAAAGTATTTGTCAGTGCTAGATTGTGATAAAGACCTCAAGAGTAACCTTACACTCTTGTGTTATTCCAAACCTGTCTTACTTTGATTCTGTGGATCACAAAAGGCGATGTTTGGAATATTACAGTATACAATATTTTGTACTGCTTTCTCCAGTACATTTAAAAAAAAAAAAATAGTGATGATTGCTTTTCAAGTTTCAAAAAAGGCCATTGAAGGGTTAGTTCACCCAAAAATGAAAATTAGTCCATGTTTTACTCACCCTCAATGTATCCAAGGTGTATATGACTTTCTTCTTTCAGATGAATCCAGTTGGAGTTATATTAAAAATGATCCTTACTCTTCCAAGCTTTATAATGGCATCCATATTAAAATGTGCCTCACACGGCTCTGGCCTCCTGAAGCGAATCGATGTGTTTTTGTAAAAAAAATACGCACACGCAAAAATGAGTTGGGAAAGCCATTTGATTGTATTCTAGTAAAAACGAAAGAATTGCCATGCTCGGGTAAACCGCTATAGAGCTGCTGCCGCTATAGAACCGGTGAATGCGGTTTACAGGTTTCATATAAAGAGAACGATGAGCGGCAAATGAGTCGCTGTAGAAACCGAATATTTCAATGGTTGCGGACTAAGTAGCTCAAATCGAGAGCCAACGCGATGACATGTGAAATAAAATGTTCTCATGTATTAAAGAAGAGTGGCTTGATTAAGTGGTGGAAATAGCGGACGATGGGCACAGAACGGTAACAAAACTCTTGAGACCTTTACAGTCACACACAAGTGTATTGTGCAGACTGTACTTTAGGGATGTTTAGATAGCTATAGAAGAATTCACGTTCACGTTGTTTGTTTTTAGTATTTAACTTACAGATCTCAGTTTAAATGCTTCAGTTTGTTTTCTATTCTCTTCTATCAGTTTAAATGCTTAAGTTGTTTTGATATTATTAGGCCTATATTATAAACCTAATAAATAATTGACCTTGTTTTTTTTTTTAATGAAGTCACTTATGCTCATCAAGGCTGTATTTATTTGATCAAAATACAGAAAAAAAATCCCCAGTAATATTGTGAACTCTTAGGCTATTGCAATTTCTAATATTGGTTTTCTATTTTAATATATTTTAAAATATAGTGTATTCCTGTAAAGCAGAGCTGAATTTTCAGCATCATTACTCCAATCTTCAGTGTCACATGAACCTTCAGAAATCATTCTAATATTCTGATTTATTATCAGTGTTGAAACTGTTGTGCTGCTTAATATTTTTTGGAACTTTTTTTTCTTTGATTCTTTGATTAGGCTAATAAAAAGTTAAAAAGAACAGCATTAATTAAAAATATAAATATTTTCTAACAATATAAGTCTTTACTATCACTTTTGATCCATTTAACACATCCTTGCTGAATAAAAGTATTAATAAAAAATAAAAAAAATGAGAAAGAAAAAAATTTACTGACCCCAGACTTTTGAATAGTAGTGTATATTGTAACACAAAATTTCTATTTTGAATAAACACTGTTCTTTTTAACTTTTTATTTCTCAAAGAATCCTGAAAAATATCACAGGTCCCATAAAATATTAAGTAGCACAACCTTTTTAAACATTGATTATAAATTAGCACATTAGAATGATTTCTGAAGGATCATGTGACACTGAAAATTCAGCTTTGATTCACAGGAATAAATTATATTTTACAGTATATTAAAATAGAAAACTTTTATTTTAAATTGTAATAATATTTCACAATATTATTTTGTGAAATAATATTCCGTATTTTTTATCAAACAGATACAGCCTTGATGAGCCTAAGAAACTTCTTTTAAAAAAAAATTTACTGAGCCCAAACTTTTGAACGGCATGTATTGTACTGTAAAAATGTTTTCTCAGATAACCTAAAATGTGCATCATTTATAAATCAAATATAAATAGCACATTAAAGTTAAAAGTTACACACGCGCGGTATAAAGAATATTTTTGCTCAGGTGCCCGAAATGTCCGCCCAATAGAGAAAAATTTTGCTCAGCAAGAAAAAAATTAAAGGGAACATTGATCCTACGTCATCTACCGGAAAGGCTTCCACCTACGATAGTTAGGAGAAGTGAAAGAAAGGTGTTTATAACGTTTTAAATATGGATATTTTTCTTACAAAAACACATCGATTTGCTACAGAAGGCCTTTATTCACCCCCCAGAGTTGTGTGAGGCATGTTTTAATATGGATGGAAGCACTTTATTTGACTACTTTTGGACCGTTGAACAAAAACACCCGCCCACTCCATTATAAAGCTTGGAAGAGCAAAGAAAATTTTTTATATAACTCAGACTGGATTTGTCTAAAAGAAGTCAGTCATATACACCTAGGATGCCTTGAGGGTGAGTAAAACATGGACTAATTTTCATTTTTGGGTGAACTAACCCTTTAAAGTACACTGCCCTGCATCACATTTGCCAAGTAATATTCAATACTTGTTTCTAACTAATTTTTGGTGCTGATTCCAAAAATAGTGTCTGTTTTGCTCAAGCATGTCACACTCCCTCATAATAAAATTACATGCACTTAATGGCATTTTTGCTTTAGACAACTATTTATGAGGTAAAGAAAGATTTTATTATCAACAAAAAACTGCCACAAAGACATGACTATTTGTTTAATTCTTAGCCAATTTGCACATGTATTAATAATTATGAAGAAATTTTCACTTGTTCCATTTTCTGTCATTTTTAAGCTTAACATCCTTTAAACATCTCTTTTTGTGTTTAAAAAGAAAACACAAAGTCATACAGGTCTGAAACAGCATGAGGGCGAGTAATTGATGACAGATTTTTCATTTTTGGCTGAACCGTGCCTTTAAGACTGGATTAGACACAAGGAGGCCCACGGTCACACACGCTGACCCGGCCCAGATCTCAACCTTGTAACACCACAAGAGGAAAAACAGCAAAGATTAAGAATTCATAGAGCGTTGAACAGGCTTATTGCCTCACAGGAGCAGGCCGGTGTTATTGCAAAGCCCTTAGGACTTAAAAGTTTCCATCAAAACAAATGGATAAAGCATACAAAGCTCCGTAACACTTTTTCATGAGCTCCTCTGGAGAGAGAATAACCAATAAAATTATGCCTACAGCAAGACAAAGCAAAACAACCAAAACACATATGTATATGGTCTTTGCTGGTATAGTATTCGAGCTGCCCAGAATGGCCTGTGATATTTTTTTTGATTACATTTCAGGGAAAGACACTTCTTGAAGCGTGAGGTTAATCAATATGCCCGTATTGATTCAGAAACCTGGTAGAGTCCTTAAAGCAAATCACACGAGCTCATGTGCCCTGAGTCTGTCATCTATTGATGAGAGAGAAAAAATGATGAGAGCGATTCAAGATCATCTCTCCTGATTACGACGCCCATATCTCCGAGGGTCATAGAGCATGTCTCGGTTATTGCAAAGCTAAACAGTGTAGAAAACATCCCCTTTAGCCTGAGTGAAATGTGGCCTGATCCTGCTTTTGAGAGCCTCTTCCAGCTCTTGTGAGTCAAAGCAATCAAAAGTCGTAGCAAATGAGAATTCGCTGAAGGGTCTTGATCAGACCGACAGACTGAATATAAACAAACAAAGCGTTAAAAATATTTACCATTGACAGTAAGCGTGACCTCCTTCTCTCCCACTCCCACTCGCGGCACCACAGCTCGGCATACATATTTCCCAGCGTCCTCCTGTCTCACTGCCTTCAGTGTCAAGGTGTTTTCATTGCTTAGTACCTGCAAGGTAACAGATGTTTGAAAAAAAAAACAGAAAAAAAACAACGCCACAGTCTGAGTAAACTTTGTAGACATCATTAAAAAGTTCTCACTTGCTCGTCTTTTATATGAATACATGAAGCAGAACTGCATCTATAATTAGCTATCATTGTAGTCACAAATACAGCTTCTTTCTTGAGTTTTGACATCGGTTGCACGATCCTAACAGATGACGACCCAAACAAACACAATGTGCTCTACTGAGGGTCCATTAGCCCTTGAAACTCAACTGTCACAGCTGTTATCATCATCAAAAACAGATCACTCACATGTGTGTGTCTGATACATTAATCACACCCAGATGGAGAACTGAATAAAATTCTATAAGTCAGGGTTGTGTGCCATTCAGAATTTAAGTGAGAATGCATTTTAAATTTCAATAAATTCCTGAACTTGAATTGATGTAGCAAATAGAATGCAGAATTGAAATTTGAATTAAAATAGGAAGGGAGTAGATTTAAATGAACATTTTAAATTATTATATATATTTTTTAATATAACTATAATTTTTGGTTCGACAAAGCCTTGTTTGAAAGTTTTGGAAATAGTTAGAAAACTTGCAGATTTCAGAATATTTCAGGAGTTTTTTATTGTTAACTAAAAATACATTTATATATAAAATACAAATATTAGATGAAAAAATTTCTAAATGTTGCACCTGTTTAATGAGTGGGTAGATGACATGAAGTGGGCTGTGTTTAGTTGCACTGTAAATAAATGAGCGTGAGCCAATAAAAGAGAGTCAATTTTTGCAAATCCCTGGTTTATGAGCAGTGCAGAGCAAAGTACATACAACTCCATGGCCCCTTTTCATCCAGACGATGGTGAGCGAAGGGTTTCCAATCCAAGCGCAACTGAACACGGCATCAGATCCCCGATCCACCTGAAGGCTCTGGGGTTCAGCAGCCAGACGGGGCCCGACTACAACAAAAATACAAACACAAATTCATTCACTTTTGGTATATGCAAAAGAACATTCATGAAAGAAAGTCATAAGAGTTTGAAATGACAAAACATCCTTGAATTAATCATTTTTCAATAAACTATTCCTTTAAGATATCAAAAAAAAAGAAATCTATCTACGTATATGCAGCATTTAGACTCACAGTAAACATCCACATTACGGCTGATGTTGGTGCTGCCCAGGGCATTGGTCACCTCACAGGATACTGGCTCGGTGAAGAAGGAATGATCAACCAGCACCTCATAAGTATCTCCCGTTACGTCTGTGATCATGCTTCCCCCCTTCGCCCATCTAATTATCCATCAGAGACAAAAACAGAGCAAGAAAATGAACAACCCTGATGGACGTTGCCAAGGCTTTTTTCCCAGATCTCATCTAAAGATCAAAGGCGACAAGAGAGGTGTTTTTTCACAGGCAAATAACTGAGATCATGTCTTATTTGCATGGTGTACTGAAACAACAAAAGCATCCTTCAGAGAGTCTAACGTAATTTTCAGGACACCACATGTGTTTTGTTTTTTTTGTTTTTTTTCTCGAGCCTTTTCATTTTCGTGCTGTCGGCAGGCCTTGTCTTCTTTGGCGGAAGAATAACAGGAACACATTAAGAGGTTTTTAGATGCTGCCTCTCTCATTGGCACCCTTTGATGTTGCGGTCATTATAGTGAAATGTGAAGAGGAAAGTGAGAAACCACGGACTACGCAAGCGAACGCTGCTGCTCCAGATACAGACAAGAAGATCAAGCACTGAGCAGATGGACTTTTGTTTGCATCTGTGAAGCTAAAGTGGACAGTGTTACATAAATAAAAAGAATTTGGCATAATAAATGTACTCGACACATCTGTGTGTATTTTTTATCTCTTTCATTGGCAGTTGGCAGAGTGTAACAAAAAGTTTAAAAAAAATCTTGCAAACTGTCTTTGCAATATTTTCTAAATAAATGAGGTGTCAAATGCAAAGTATATCTTTATTATCATTATAATATCTTACCTAATATATATTCATGATTCTTTGATAAATATAAAGTTCAAAAGAACAGCATTTATCTGAAACAAATATTTTTTTCACTTTTGATCAATTTAATGGATCCCTGCTAAATTTTACTGTAAAAATATTACTTCTGAAGTTGTGATGTTTCCATGCAAAAATCAATAGAAAATAAGACATACATTGGTTGCCCTGACAACAGCAAATTTTAAGAATTGTATTTTAACTGCTGGTCCAATGGATGTCTTTTGCTCATTGTTTTCTCTGAGTCTCATGCAATCACCGTTTCATTTTTAAAGTGACCTGTCTAAATAAAACTAGTTCTAAAAATGCATCTCAAGATGCATTCAGTTCCATTTCGCTGCACTTCGCCTAGTTGCTTTGGAACGGAAGAACAAGTCCTTTGCGAATGCCACCTCACTCATTCACGCATCTGTTCTCACCAGCAGCTCTACATGTGCACTTAAATAGAACCAAGACTCAAACTCACACTGCCTAAATGCACACCAAGGCTCAATGTGTTTCTGTTCTGACCCGCAAACTTTCTTTTCTACAGAGTTTCCTCTGGGTTCCTTTTGGGGACGGCAGCCTCCACGTGAACTCAAACACATGAGAGAGATCCACACTCAGGACAGAGCTGATGGCTTCTCCTGTCAGTCTCAGGTGAAAACAGTCTGACCAACTGAAAATATGGCAAGAATTGGAGAGGGGGAAAAAAGAGGTCAGGAGACATATTCTATCCGCAGAGATGGACAGATATCCTTGTCATTCAAATGTATGGGAATGTAAATGTGTAGCTAATCCAGTGGCAATTGATTAACCATCAAAAGCGTCAAACATGAAGAGATTACTCCGGATCACAGCAGGTCTCACACAGATTCAAACGAACACCGGAAAAGGCTTATTACATCCTGTTAGGAAAATTCAATTTCATCAATTCCAATGGTGCCAATAGTCAGCGTAAGCTGTTTATGAAATTATTTTAATCCTGTATTTGGTGCTAAAATAGGAAAATTGCTGTGAACAATTTCCATGGATCTTTGACATTTAAGTGATTAACTGTCTTACTTTAATTTAATCAAGACCCAGAGCAGTTTGAGAAATTACAGCGTCCTCCTGCCAGGGAGACACTTTTTTGGCTCAGACGAGGGTTGAATCTTGACACATTCAAAGATAAAAACATTGTGTTATACGCAGAGCTGTGACAACTTTATCTCGGAAAGGGACATGAGAATAAAACAGTAAAGTAACCACAAATAAAACATCAGAAAAAGACGTCAAAACCTCAGCCAGAAAGACAAACCGGGCTCTCAAGCCTTCACTATACACAGATCAAATCCATGTGCTTGTTGCTTTCTTTACATTATTCAACAGCAATAGTATATGTACAAACCCTAGAATACAAAAAGAATCCTCTGAAGGTGTAAGCCGATACAACACCCGTGGAAAAGAAATTGTTTGTTTTTTAAGATTCCGCAGGAGGGCTGTCTGTGATCGGCCGCATTTTGAATTAAAACACTGGGTGGTACAAACCGTCTCCGCCAAAACAAGCAATCAGCCACGTGGACACTGATGCCCACCGATGCTAAGCTGCAAAGCCACATGTTCACATCAAACATTTGACACGCCCAACAGAGCGTCTTCCATTAGACACTTCAGAGGTGACAAATGAGGATAAGACAAGACAAATCACCTACGCCAGAACAAAGCCGCCAACACCAGCGCTGACAGAAAGCCCCCGGAGGGACACGAAGCACATACTTTATTCACAGGCAGAAAAGCGACGTGTCTGATTCCATCCATTCACGCCCCACTTTTCCGCTCTGAGAGTTCAAGAAGAAAACAAACAATCGCGGCCAGAATTAAAAGACGCATTCTCTCTTGCTCTTTTCTATAGCAAGGTTGTGGCTACACTTTTGAGCGCGGTGGCTTTTATTGAACTCTTTATGACGGCTTCACATTTCAGGGTGTTATTTGGTGGAGAGAAGTCTAGGTTTAGGATAAACGAAAGGCCACATCCTTTGAAAAGAAAGAACGGAAGTCTTAATGCGATTTCACTGTCACTGTGAATTTCACACGCACTACATCACATACAGATACACTGCATCACTGCAACAATGCGGTGCTTTCTCTACTGAGTTCAGCTTACTGGAATCATAAATGGCAGTTACAGTACTCTCAGCAATTTTATATATGTAGTGATGCTTAAGCAATATCATATGAGCAAGACAATTACAATTTATTACAACAGTTCAATAAACAAAAAGTTAATTAAAGTTACATTTCTTACAAGTTGTTCATTACTTTCTCTATTTTTGCTCCACAAATGAAATTAATTTTAATCAAAGCCACAACAGAATTGTGATCAACACACTGTTTTGAACAGTGAATGATTCAACGACTTGTTTTATTCCTGAATGAATCAGTGTTTGAATGAATAGGTTGACTGAATTATTGAATGACTCGCTCATTAAGATGATCACTTATTGCCACCTACTGGTGTAACAATGTAAATGCACATTTGTAAAATACTTTTGTTAATAAATAATAGTTATATAAATATTAAATAATATTTAAATAGTAACTACTATGTAAAACAAGTGTCCATTTAATGCCAGGATATTTATATCCATATCATCAAAAGTCTGAGTCTACACTGAAAATATGTGATTTAAAACACTGAATTTAAATATTGGAAAAAGTTGTGACTTACATGTTTTAAATAGTAGTCTACACTATTTGTAGATCACCAATCGAATCAGGAAATATACGACACTGATCATGAGTTTTTCATTGAAACACAAGATGTTCTGAAATCATTAGGTTCTACACACAAAAAAAGTGCTGTTGTCATTAAAGCAAAAGGGGGACATATTAAATGCTAAGTCATTCAAATAGGACATACAAATTCAAGTCCATTCTGTTCACTCAAATTAAGCTTATAATATAATTTAAAATGAAAAAATGGGTAAAAAGCTACTTTTGCACCCCACTGTATTGGCATCAGCCACTGAAAAATCCATACGAGCTGATCACTAGTGGAGCTGAGATCACGTCACGCCAGATTCCATTAGACATGAAAACTGCTCTGCGAAATTATGAAAAGCAATGAATGAAAAATACTCAGGGTCTTAAATGGCCATCATGACCGCCGAACATAAAGGCTTTATTTCTGCTAATTAATTTACAGCTTCACTAATCACATTTCAAATGCCACAGGAGGACAGTGATGTGTTTTATTTCTGCGAGCGGCTGGACTGGATGCCTCCAATAAGAAATGTTACATTTTGTCTTACAAAAAAACAAAACAAAACAAAGTTAAATTAATTTCCATATTTATGTAAACAAAATGAACATGAATAAAATATTGGCTAATGAAAATAATCCTTCCTCTTTCTAGTGAGGCAGCTCTAATCCTCTCAGAGGAACGGTGTAATGCCCACAGGAAATCTCCCGCAATCAGTAATGACTTTCTTCGTAATTAGTTGGGCTTCTGTGTTCCTGCAGTGTGAATTCAAATTCTGTGTTTCTCCAAGAAGCCAGTCTCCGTGTGGAGACGTTCCTCGCGCTTGATTGATGATTTCATGACATTACATTTGGCCGAGGGTTCGGTCTGTGGCACAGCGTGCGTCTGAAGCCTGCTGCAGTGGGTCAAGGGACAGGAGACACACAGTGTCCTCTGAGCTTTGGAGATTCTTTGTCCAGCTGGCTGAGGGCACAGGCACAAGAGTCTGGTGTGTGCTTCTTTAGACCTCTCTGGCATGAATAATGTATGAAACTCTGATGGGGCGGCTGGTGAGATCATCTCTCGCTCTACGCTGATTAAAAAGATGTTATGTGTGACACTGTCTCTCTCTATATGCTGAAGACTTTTCAGAGAAATCACAAAACAAAACGTAAAAAAATAAAATAAAAAACGTGTTCCTGACCAACAGATTACGTCTGAAACAGTGGAAGTTTTCAGGATGAAATGATCAAAAACAAATGAGCACTTGAATGATTCCCTTAATAATTATATCATATTATTAATAAATATAATTATTAATTTCATATATTAAAATATTAAATGATTTTTTAAAATAAATATATAACTATTAAATTGTTATAATATATTATATATAATATACAATATATTATTAAAAGTTTTTACTTTGGGGCCAGTAAGATTTTATTTTATTTTTAATTTTTTTTGATGTTTGGAAGAAGTCTGTTCAAGTAAAAATGAATTTTAATATATTTTAAAATGTATTTATTCCTTTAATCAAGCTGAAGTTTCAGCATCATTACAACAGTCTTCACACTTCAGTCTTACATGATTCTTCAGAAATCATTCTAATATGCTGATTTGCAGCTCAAAAAATATTTCTTGCTCAAGAGACATAAAAAAAACATACTGAGTCCAAACTTTTGAACAGTAGTGCATATGAAGTTTATTTGCACAAAAAGATAAACGCCACAAAAAAAAAAAAACTGAGTGTCGTGCATTATTCTCAACATATAGCGCGATCTGAACACTAAAGACTAAACACGTTTCGTCAAAAAGCCGGTATTGTCCACTTTCAAGGCATTGCGATTTCACGTTTTACTGCAGAAGCCAAGTCCAGGCCAAGTCCATAAATCAATTTTAGCGAATCAGCGCGCTGTATTCAAGTCAGGTGACAAGGCTACTTTCACTTTGAAAAGACACGCTAGCTAAGAGGAGTTTTGTCAAAGCTGACTAAAAGTGATTGAGGATGGATAATTTCGACGAATTTAATGAACCGGTGATATCTTCTTCAGGGCGTAAAGGCAAATAAAAGAAACTTTTTCACAGAACCTTGCAAAAGCAGCAAGCATACCATACAGTATATGATCACAACAACAACAACAACAACAACGTTTGTCAGGCATCTACATTGTCATCTGAAGAGATTACAAAGATTAAACAAGTGTTCTAAAACATGAAATGTGGAGTTATCTGCTTTTGCCAAAAAACGACTGTTGGAGTTATCTGCTTTTGCTATAAAATAAACTTTTAATATGTAAAAAAATCATACTTTCAATTAACTTTAATTCTGTAAATTACCTGTATTTGTTTAAGTATATTATTACTTAATCAAAACAACCCAACTGCAGTTTGATTGATATTGACTGCAGTTTGATTGATATTGATTGAAAAATAAAAAATAAAATAATAAAAAAACGTGATTTCTGAAAATAAATAAAAATGGAGTTATCGGGTTTTGCAAATTAACTCTTCATATGTATCAAAACATACGCATTCATTTAATAAAAATTGATAAAATAACTAAAAAAGTTCATTATAATCAAATAAAAATACTGGATCACAATTGAATTATTATTCATAAACTAAGCTTTCACCACATTGTGATGCTACAAACCAGAAAAGAGCCACTGCCCACACCATTTTTTTTTTTTAAACAAAGTAATGTAAAAGTAAAGTGTACAGAAACAAACAGGAATTTTAAATTACAACATTTGCATTTTTGGGCGGTTTTAGAGCACAAGCTCTCAATGTGTCACATCATGCCTCAGTTGCTATTTCCATACAATCACGTGTTTAAGCAAAAACACATTAATTTATCATGCTGCTTTGCATGCATACGTGATGAACATGTGTTCGCATGTGAAATTCATGTGGTTTTTCTGTGAAGGCATCAGGAGAAAAACATCAGGAGAGTGAAAGAATGAGGTTCCGAGAAAGAAAACCAGTTTTTGGTCTATGTGTGTGTGTGTGTGTGAGAGAGAGCTCTCACCTGTAATGAGTGACAGGGGGATTCGCTTTAGCAGCACAGTGGAACTTGACCAGATTTCCTTCCAGAACAGGCTGCGGTTCCACAGAGAGGTTCACCAGTGGGAAATCTGGAGGAGCAGAGAGGGCCGGTCAACTTCATCTTACCCACAAAACACTCATTAATAAACACTCGTCAGAAAGATTAATTGCGGATTAAAGAACAAACTAAAAATACTCTAAAAAGTGGGAACGGCTTGATTATTCTTTTTCTCGGTAATGGGAGCTACTTTGCATTAAGATTAATTGGCGCTGTAACTTGCCTTCTAATTGCTGAATTAGAATTTAAACCACTTTTAAAATGAGCATGATTAAAGAGAGTTTTCGGCGAAATGAACAAATAGATTGATTACACGAATTAAACAAACAGCGGCTAAATTCACATTAAGCAAAAGCGATATTTACCCCCAGACTTTTTATCGAGCCATTTCAGACGACAATTACATTTTATTTAGTTGAGTTTAATGCGGTGCTGGAATTCTCGTTAAAAACTGGCAGTGTCAATTAAAACTAAAGAAAGTTTGAAATATGCTTGAAATTTATAGGATGGACCAAGGCTATCCCACTTTGCTAGAGTTGGCTTCCGTTCACTCCTTCCCAATTACACACACCCAAACCCGAACAGACAGACAGGACTGACAGCAGATAGACAGGAAGTGACAGCGGACAGACAGGCGCTGACACGCTCAGAGCCGAAGGAACTGTCTGTGAAAGCAGGATTGTGCCGTGTGTTTGTTTGGACACAGGGCATGTTGGACATTAACTAGGCCAGCGGTAGAAACATCAGCGACATGCCGACAAATCACAGCGATTCCAGACAACAGTGGTTCCTCCTGCTGTTTTCCCCCCCAAAATCCTGAAACTTTAATATGGGAAAAGCTCCTACAATCTGCCCCAGTCCTGTCAAAGCGCAGTGGACAGATCTGTCACCTCCCACAGGTCTGAATGTGATTAGAGGCCTCTGGAAAGCCCAGACACAGCGCTGGGTCTGATTTCTCATTAGCAGTCTGTTCCCGTCACTCGCCCAACGTATTTGTACCTGGGACAGATGTTTCATTCATAATGCCTTATGGCGCGGGACTAGTCATTTAAAACTAACCTGCAGCTTTTCTACAAAACACTGAAAGGAAAAAGCAGCACATTCCAACGTATTAGAGAAACAATAACAGCAATATAGCGTGAGCAGTTAGCAAATGAGAAACGGACTACTTGCACAACTTCTTCCACGTTCTATTTATTACTCCTCAAGCCCGGTACAAACCAAGCCGATGGCAACAAACGAGTGGCGACGAATGTAGACTGCGGGGTCGGCTCATGTTGGTAGCGTCTGGGTCCAAAGTTGCCACCAAGCCAACGCTCAATACCCGACGGCCAAGTAGCATGTCCGTTCTGCGCCTTTCTCGCACACTGGTTCGCCAACTGAACAGCCAATCAGAATGATCAGATGGCCCGACTGACCGACGAGCTCCGACGCCGAAAAAAAGCCGACGAGGACCAACTTCAGCCGACAGCGCGGAACACACTGAGAAAACTTAGTCGGCCGACGAACAAAAACTACCCGGCTTGGTGTGTACCAAGATGTTCAGATGTTTCTGTTCGGTGCACCATGTAACTCATGAGAATGCAGATTATCACTACTTTTAAGGCCTGTCAGTTGATTAAAACAGTGAATTGTGTTCTCTGCGTTAACACAAATTACCTTGAACCAGCTGAAATGTTAAATTGTAATTTTCAACCGTTCATCACCGTAAAAAAAAGATTTTTCAAATCTATAAATAAAACAAAGAATACTGGAGCATGGTTTACAAGAAAATACTATTGCAGTCTTTCTACTGTTCTTCAAAATATCACATTTAATTCTGTGTTAGGCTACTTGCGTTTATTTGTAATTAATTGTGAAATTTATTAGTAATTTGAGTGAAAATTTTTCTACACCATTTTTTTACACTCTGTGTACATTTTGAGTGTCTATTTATAAATGAATTTTACTGATAAACAAGTTTTAAATGTGTGCATTGGTGCTTTTATTCCAGTCTATTAAAATAGCTGAATGAATGTTAAATACATGTATCTAGCTAAAAATATGTAATTAATCTTAAACAATAACATGTAGACAATGCTATTATTTAAGGCTGGAATGGACTACACAACTTTTATTATGTCACGAGTCTCAGTGCAATTAGTCCACATGAGTTTCTACGAAAGCATACCAGGTCCTCAGATGGTACAGAATCAACATTGATTTGTGGTCATTCATTTTAAATGCAGTTTGCACTGGACTGAAGAATCATTGGGATTTAGGGGGGTTTCTAGGTTTCTGTAAATCTGAAAAAGAATTGCATGCAAATATGCATCCAAAACCTCGACGTCCTCTAAACGTAGAGGCATGCATCTATTTTGGATGGAGGACTCGAGGGGGATGCGAGTGAGTATTTCCTTGAGCTTGATAAAGCACCTCTTGTCAGTTTCCTTTGTGTGGAGTGAGTGTGTTCACCCGACAGGAGCTCATGAGAGGCCTCCAGACGCGTCTCCATGTGCACATGTGGTCATTAATTATTCCTAACAAACAGCATTGTTTCAAACCCACTCTTATTTACAAGGCAATTACTTTGAGAAGCGGAGAACCACTCTCCTGGGTGCTAATTCTTAAACGAACCAGTACGCCAAGGCCCACAAGCTAACGGCGCGAAAGATCTTCACACCACGTTCGATCAAAGGGTCAGACGGCATTATCGGCAGCACTTGCTATGAAGAATATTAGCCGCCTTTACCATAAAGCCAAATCTCTTTAGAGTCATAAGAGGGAGGAAAACCGAAAGGGGATAAAGTGAAGTGTGGACACGGATTGATGTGGGTTGCTAGCTTTGAGAATGCTTTTATGAAATATGAAACATGTTGTTTAATGGGGAAGTTTTAATTACTGAATGTGGTTCAGAGGCACTGATGACCTTTAAAGAGAGAACATGTGAATGGAAGAAGGAGAGTGTTGGAGATGTGAATGTCAACACCTTGCAGATTAATTTGTGCATAGTTCTAGACTATGAAGATTGGTTGAGTCCAGAGATCCTTATCGAATGGTGTTGTGAGAAGAGGAACCACCAAGAAACTTCTCAAAATTTCCATTACTGACCATTGTCAAGTCATTTTTTTAAACGTCCGCTTCCATGGAAATAATCAATGGAATCTAGAGTAGAAGTCTCAAAGCGTGTCAGACTAATTAAAAAGTAGCACCCATATCAATGAGGAATGATACGAACCCTTAACTCTGGCACACTGGAAGACCATCTGCTCAGGGCCAAACTAATTAAATAAATGCACAGAGAAAGAAATGGTTTCCCTGCTGAACAGATTGGCTAAAACCACTCTGACTTTACAAAATGGACCTGGTTGGTTTATTCTGGTTTGATGTTGGTACAGCTGATTTCATGAAGAATTCCATCTGCACATTTAGTCCACCTGAGCATTTCTGGTGCCTGAAAGAACTTTTAGCTTTCAGTGAAGGATTAAATCCCACAAAATTTCTATATTATGTGCACTGTCCATCATATTACCACCATTGTGCTAAACTACACATCTCAATTTACATTTAATAATATATATTAGTACTGTCAAACGATTAATCGCATCCAAAATAAAAGTTTTGTTGACATACACAGTACACACACATACTGTGTAGGAGAGACAGAGACGAGGATTAAACAAATAGTCTTTATTATATTCCAGAACAAAGGGGTAATCCACAAGGAAACAGCAGAGACACACGAGCAAGACGATAGAGACCCAACAAACAGACTGAACAGAATGGGGCTTAAATGCACAGGATGGCGATGGACAGACAGATGCAGGGAATCAACTAATAATCAAACTAAACGAGGACAGGAACATGACCAAATAAAAGGACAAACAGGAAAGGGGGCTAAACACGACAAAAACAGTCCAGAATCCTGACATTACTCCCCCTCCCGGAAGGTGCATCCTCACACCATAGCTACCACAGAGGGAGGGATGGGTGGAAACTTGGGAGGAGGACGGACACGCGGGAGGGGGCCTGCTGACAGAGACCGGGGGAGGAGACAGGAGGGACCCGGAGCAGGAGGAACACAGCAGGTCCCAGGCCACAACCATAACAGCAGACCACAGTGGAGTCGACGGTGGGAGGAGCCATGGAGGAGGGATGGCCGCCGACTCCAGGGAGCCGACCAACGGCAGCAGAGCAGGTGGAGGAGGAGCCCGAGGCAGAGACGGAAAGCCAACGAGCCAAGGGGATGCCAAGGATCCGGGGGGCCAGGGTGGAGCCAAGGGTTCTAGTGACCAAGGTGGAGGTGGAGATCCGGAGATCAGCAGTGGAGCCGGAGCTACTGAGGGCCAAGGTGGAGCTGGCAGGAGGAAGGAGCCCAACGGAGCGACGATGCGCAGCCAGAGGAGAGGAATCCAGATGGCGGGTCGACGCCCGACCAAGGCGGAGCCGGAGGGACGAGGGAGCCCAGTGGAGCTGGTGGATCGACGGGTGATGGTGGAGGCGAGGGAGCTAGGAGCTGAGGTGGAGCCGCTGGGTCTACAGGCCGAGGCGGAGTCCAGGCCTTGGAGGCTGGAGGTGGGGGATACTCAAACCATGGCGACACTGGAGGATGGCAGTACCGTGGGGATCACACTGTAATGATGGTGGGCTGAGGGTGAGCAGAGGGGCTGCCAGACGACAGCAGTGGAGGAGGTAGGAGCGGGTGGGAGGGCGGGCATTTTCGAGGAGCGGGCACTGGAGGATCGGATCGGATCGCCTCAGGGCTGGACAAGGGAACCAAAGACAAAGGAGGGCTGGACAGGACCAGCGGGGACGACAGAAAGAGGAGAGGGGGCAGTTTCGATCTCCAGATCAATCTCCCGGTCTATCAGATCCCCCTCGAGGTCCAGCAATCCCAGCTGTCTATCAGCTCACCCTCAGCCACGGTGCAGGGGGCGGAGCTCCCTCCGTGCTCACTGTCCATGGCTTGCTCCCTCGTGGTGGGCACTGTCGCCAACTCTCGTACCTGGTCTGACGGGTTGGGCTCAACTTCCAGGGCTATCCTCTGCTCAGTCGCTCGGCAGATCGTGGCGGGAAATGGCTCTCCATCATCGGTGGGCTCGGGCTGATGTGCCGTACTGCGGGGAGATGGTGGGCTGGGCTCTGGGTCAGGAGTGGATCTGGCGAGATCATCCACGGGGCAGATGGTGAGTGGCGATCCTTTTCTCGCCAGAGTCCACTCCACGAAAGTGGAGAAATCCTTTCGAGGACCATCTTCGTCCAGGTAGCTGGTGGCGTTAGCTAACAAGAGGAACAGTCTGGTATGGTCCTTGAGAGATCGGTCCCCTTGCTCTTGCAGGAGGAGGAGGAATTCGGGCCAAGATGAAGGGATCCATGGGGCACAACAGAAAGAAAAACACGGAGAGAAAAACAGGACAAAAAAAAAACAGTGGGGAATAACACAGAATTAACTGTTTAGGTCAGGTCTTCTGTCACACTCTGTGTAGGAGAGACGACGGAGATGAGGATCAAACGAATAGTCTTTATTATATTCCAGAACAAAGGGGTAATCCACAAGGAAACAGCAGAGACACACAAGCAAGACAATAGAGACCCAACAAACACAGACAGAATGGGGCTTAAATGCACAGGATAACGATGGACAGACAGGTGCGGGGAATCAACTAATGATCAAACTAAACGAGGACAGGAACATGACCAAATAAGGACAAACAGGAAGAGAAACAGGGGCCAAACACGACACAAACAGTCCAGAATCCTGACAGTATATTTATTATGTATATATAAATACACACCCATGCATGTATATATTTAAGAAAAATATGTTACGTTTATATATTAAATATATTCACATATAATATAAATTATATGAATATAAGTATATACATGTAAATATTTTCAAAATATATACTGTATGTGTGTGTATTTATATATACATAATAAATATACACAGTACACACATACAGTATATATTATGTAAATAAAAACTTTTATTTTGGATGCGAGTAATCCCGATTAATCATAAATAGGGCAATGCTTTCACAGCCAAGAGCTTATACATGATTAGAAGCAAATGTTTTCTGTCTGGTCTGAAGAGAAGGGCCAGAGTATAGCAGAAATGTGAAAAGCAACACACTTATTTAGGTCACTGGTGACTCATGTACCCACAGATCAGCACTGTTTATTAGCGGTACACTTTGCAAAAACTTCAGACGAAATGAAATCTAAACATTCTCCCATTCCACTGATGAACTCTTGCAACTCCTTCATGTCGCTGTATTAGATCCGGCCAGCGCAATTTATATCTGTTGTTGTTGGGCAATTACCTACAGAGAACGATAAATGGAAAAAACAGCATGCGAGATATAATGAAAGTGTTTTCAGTAAATAATCTCTGTGAACAGTGGAAAACATCTTTTGCCAGCTCTACCACAAAACACATTTACTTCATGGCACCTCACTTAACAGCTGTCTTTTATAAATATTGATGACATGAAGCGTCAGGAAAGCGCCCCTGGTGCCGGTTGGAGCTCCCCATGGGCCGCTGTGGCCCAAAGGTTCTAGCACCTCTCTGCTCTCAGTCATCACTTATTTACCCAGCACATGTTCTTCCAGTGTGTGGCCTACAGCGGGGTCTCCACTTCACTGAACTGCTTCCTCGCGTTAGACCTGCCACATCTCAAACGCCAGAGCGCACGGGCTCAGGTTAGACATGGCGTAAATTATTCTGATAAAGATGGCTACAGGGAAGTTCAAGTGAGCCTCCATGAATCATGAGCTAAATGAATCTTGACAGCAGCAGTTAGCTTATTTATGGCAATTTCACTGACATACACATACACTACCAATCAAAAGTGTGGAATAATTAAGATTTTATGTTTTTAAATGATGTTTCTAATGCTTAAGGCAGAATTTATTTAAATACAGTAAAAACTGTAATATTGTGAAATATTATTACAAATAAATAACTGTCTTTTATTTTAATATATTTTAAAATGTAATTTATTCCTGTGATGGCAAAGCTGAATTTTCAGCCGCAATTATGCCAGTTTTCAGTCACATGAACATGTCACATGATTAGAAATCATTCTAATATGCTGATCTGGTGTTTAATTGTTAATAATTTGTTTTATTATTATTAGTGTTAACAACAGTTTTTGCTGAAAGTTTTTGCATTGATGAATAAAACTAGAACTGCATAGAACTGCATTCATCTGAAACAGAAATATTTTGTAATATTATAAATGTCTTTACTTTCACTTCTGATCAATTTAATGCATCCATGCTTTAAAAAATATATATATATATATATATATATAATAAAAGCACAAAAATAATAAGCAATAAAAAACAGTTTTCAACATTATTAATAATAAGAAATGGTTCTTCAGCAGCAAATCGGAATATTAGAATGATTTCTGAAGGATCATGTGACACTGAAAACTGGAGTAATGGCTGCTGAAAATTCAGCTTTCATCTGTATAAATTACATGTTAAAATACATTAAATTGTAATAATATTTCATAATATTACTGTTTCTGCTGGAGCCTTGGTGAACAAAAGAGATAAAAACATTAAGAAATATTAATTATTCTAAAATTTTTACTGGAAGTGTAGGAGAGCGGATATAAACGAAAATCTGACTCGTTTAACGGTCTCCAATCATGATTAATTAAACAAAGGATTTCACTGGCCCTCACAGTGGGGGCATCATCAAAACTGACCAATCAGGGGCGCCTGTGCAATCCAGAGAGGAAAGAAGCTTACAGTAAAACTCTTCTATTGTTTTGCATGACAAAACAATTTGGGCCGAGTCTGGAGGAGCAAAAAAACACAAACGTTTTCCGTTTTACGCTTTCAATTCAGAATTTGAGCTCCATTGTGCGGAGGTGCATTCCTTCTGGGCAATAAAACAGACTTTACGGACGTGAAGAAAGGAGCTGTCAGAACTTGTGGATCTTTCAATATGATATATTTTCTGCTTTATTAGTCAGACTTAATATCTTTCAACACTTGAGAGAGCTGAAAGAACGCCTTTGTTCCCTATGCATACATTGTCAGAAATATTTCATCAAAAGCTAATCTTCGCGCTGAATTAGTTAAGGCCTTTCATTTTAGCGCTTTCGGATACACTTTTGACAGCGAAGCTTATGACTGCTATAAATAAAAATAAACGAAACGCCTGTATACAGAAGAAGGATCTGGTCGTGTTCGATTCTTCTGACATTTAAAACTAACAATTAGCACTTACGTCCACAATAACCGGCTTAAAGCTTAGAAACATCCCTGTATGCTGCGTACAGACAAACTGTCACTTTCACAATTGCTTCTCCAAGACAAAAACAAGGAAAAACAAAAATTGTGTCAAGTCTTGTGTGTCTGTGGAGCGGAGTACGACATGTGCTCAGACATCAGATCGCATGCATACACAACGGCTGTTTGGATAAAGAAAATAGGACAGCACATAGCGGATTTTCACATGTGAATAATTTATCCACACAGACAGGAAAACACAAGAAATGCTCAGAACAGAATGCAGGTCGCAGGATTTGGATGAGGAACGTGAGCTTGAGCATGCCTGCCGCTAATTGTGTTTGAACAGAAGCACAGTCGGTGGAAGATTCACTCACGTTGGATGTCGATGGTGACCGTGGCCTCCTTGCCGTTGGGCGCCGCTTTGTTGGAAGCACGGCAGGTGATCTGTTGGCCGCTCTCGATATTCGAGGCAGAGATGTGGAGCGTGCTGACCGTGCTTTCTCTTCTGCCATCGCGCAACAGTGTCTGTGTGAAAACACAATCATCGGGAGCGTTAAAGTGTCATGGGGCAGCATTTTGCAGATGGTCAATGATATTCACAGAAAAAAGTATAAAAAACAAGCTAAACAATTCAAGACGGTCTATCCTTGGACTTCCTCTTGAGTGTAAGGTCAAAAACAGATTGCGGACTTGCAATCAGCTTCTCTCTGTTGGAAGTCTCAGAGCAAACCATCTACCCAACAACCCTTGAGTCTTGAGTACCATATGAACACGAAATGTTTTCTTTGTTATCAGACTAGCTCTGTATTGAGGAATCTTTCATTGGAAGTTACACACTTCATATGTCAGTCACAAAGCAGCTTATATTACCTGCACTTTTGCGCTCTGGTATTCAAGCTATTGTAGAGGAACCGTGTTTATTGAGGAAAGATTATTAAAAAATTGGTACAGATATTTGAAGGATATTGACTTCATCTAAAACACCCATCAGCCTCGCAGCTATAACAGATTCTCTCGCAGAATTAATCAAATAACGCAATAAAGAGTGTTCAGAGTGGAGCTCGATTCCTGGAGAAAAATGAAAAATTCAAATCTCTTGCGCTTTTATCATCTGACATTTCTCTAAAAGGTAATTGTGTTATGATGAGACGAGGCTCTCCAGTCATTAGACATTCACTGTGTTCAGTTATAAATCAAAGTTTTAGGCACAAAATCAAGTTAAACTTGATCCAAAATACAGACATTAGAATTTTTCACTGATTTGTGAGAGATTCCCACACTTTTACCTGCCATTCGTTGGGAAAACAACAACATTTTCACTTTGAAATAGATTAGAGTTGAAAGTTTCAGTGTTTTTTTTTTTTTTACACTTTCTTTACATTTCAACTGCTGTTCATTTTATCAGTATTATAAAACGACATCAACCACCTGTCAGTCAATGTTCATGTAGATCAAAATATATATACCGTATTGTCCCGAATATAAGACGACCCTGATTATAAGACGACCCCCCTTTTCCCAGATGTACCTGTTGGAAAAAGGCTTTTTGAAAACCAAATCTTGTTTTTTTTTTTCTCTCTGTAAAACACATTTATTCTTAAATTATTTTCATATTGCATATTTTTCCAATTCTAATTTTTGTTTTGAAAGTATGGTAAATACTTGTAAAATGTACCAGCAATGACATTGGACAATTTTGATATACCATTGAAATAACAGGTAGCCCATCTGAATTATATAACAATTAGGCTATCCATCTCATAGTAGCCTACCAAAATGTTATTATCAGCAGAAGTGAAATCTTATTGTAGTCTTCAAATCTGGGTACTGTCTTATGTTTTAAAATCACTTACAGAGGAAGTTTGGTCCCATCAGGCTAACATGACAGTCACGATCATGCTGCTGTAAGCTTTTCTTTTTCATTTGTTTTCATTCGCGATCTTTACAACACACATTACATTACATATTTCATGGCACACTCGTTTTATGCGTTTTTGGCGCCACCTATTGTTGTGGGTGTATTATTGACATGTCAAAGTCTAGACCCTGAATATAAGACGAACACGTTTTTTCAGATGTATTTCCAAGGAAAAAACATCGTCTTATATTCGGGTCAATACGGTATATTAATATAAATAAATACATAAATATAAGCATTATTAATTGTGATAATAATAATAACAAATGCTTCTTGAACACCAAATCAGCATATTTAAATGATTTCTTAAGGATCATGTGACACTGAAAACTGGATTAATGGCTACTGAAAACTTAGTTTTGTCACCAAAGGTAGAAATGTAGTAAAAGTGTAGTAAAATTTCACAATATTACTGATTTTACTGGATTTTTGATCAAATAAATAAGAGACTGTTTTCAAAACGTTTCAACAGGACTGTAAGTAAGTAAAGGGAATTTGAGATGTTTTCCACTTCTTTGATGTACATCCTATAGCGACACTAAAATAACAAAACAGCTAATGCGCACACATCGAATGAGTGTGTGATTAAATGCATTATGGATATTTTGTCAGCGCTGTTGATTTTCTGTCTGACTGTGGTGACAATTCAATAGATGAAGCTGAAAATCAGTGTGAAACCATCCTGTGATCTCAATTCATCCTTAATCGTGTTGACACACTGAGTTGCGGCAAGGAAAAACACACATTTACTGTGAAAACGGAAGAAGCAGGAGGTTGAACCAGCACCTCTGAACATGTTTAACAGATTAATCTAAAGTAATTCCTCTGTACATTCCTCTGCTCAGTTCTGCAGGCTGTTCTGTCCCAGCACTCAAGAATCAGCGGTTTATAAGACTCCTGTTTTCATTAAAACAACATCTAATATCCAGTTTACATTGGCATGACTTTTGAGACGTGAATAGCTTTGTTTTTATCCGTCTCATGGAGGCACTTGATTTCAGAAGGATTTAAAAGAGTCTCCCAAGTGTAGAACAGATTTGAAAGCAGTACTTCTGCTGGGAAAAAAAAAAAAAGAGGTAACCTGTCTAGTTTGCTTGTGTCTAAATTAGGTCTGGTTAATTAATGAAGGGACTCTCTCTGGTGGGTGCTGAGGGGTTTAGCTTACTCAAAATGAGCAGATTATGCTCTCCAATCATAGTACGAGCGGCCCTTTAAACACATTTCCTGCTCTCTCAATTTTCTCCCTAAAGCTGACAAACTGAGCAAATTGCTGAGGAACACATTCATAATGGAGTGCTGGAATGTCTTTCCATTATGACATATTTAAAGCACTGCATTACAGCTTCACTTTGCCCCAAGGATTAAATTAAAAATTAGTCCTCACTTGTCATTAATTTGACAGAGCCGAGCGTTTCGAGGACACGCAGTCAGGCGGAGTGCAGGATTTCATGAGAGACTCTTTTTTTGACATGTGAAAGAGAGGTAATATTGAAAATATCAACTGTAGGCAAAAAAAATACTGTCAAACATACAGGCTGTGTATCAAAACCTATGCAGTTATTCACCTAGACAGCATTTTTGGGTGTCGTAGAAGTGCTTGAACGTTCAAACTCAATTTAAATGTTTTTAGACAGCATTCTTGGGGAACGTATGTATGTTTAAACACTCAAATATATATTCTTGGTCATAAGCACATTCAAGTCATGGTTCAATCATCATGTTTGAATGACGACTGAACCGTGTTATTTTATGATAGGAGCGTTTGAATGTTCAAAATAAATCTAACACATTTTATACAACATTTTTGGGCATCACAGACTCGATCATTCACTTTGAAATGAATATTCGATACAGCATTTTTGGTCATTAAATGCATGTTTGAAATGAATCAAAACAATTTCAGACGTTTTTGAGCATCAGATTCAACACAAGCTGAATCTAAATCATTCAAAACAACATTTTGGGCTTGCTAGATGATTCAATTTGAAATGAAACACTCAATTCAGTTTTTGGGAAACGTTTGAACTCGCAAATCTTTTGATCACTTGATCATTCAGTTTGAAATGAAACAGCGTTTAGGGCATCGGTGCCTGTTTGAATTGAATCAAACTCTTGAGTCAGCTTTTTTTGGGGCATCACATGCACATTTTGAACCGAGTCAAAAACTTTGAGGAAAGTTTTGTGCACATCATATGCATGTTTGAATCGAATCCAAATGTTTCAGACGTATTTTTGGATGTCACATGCACATCTGAACTGAATCAAAACATTGAAAAAGATTTTTGAGGGGCATTACAGAAGCGTTCAACTTTTGGTTATTCAATTTGAAACCAAAGACTCAATAAGGCATTTTTGGGCATCAGATATGCATTTAAACAATCTAAAATGTTCAAAACAGCATTTTTTGGGGGGCATAATAGCTGGATATGAATGTTCAGTTTGAAACAAAACACTTTTTCGGGCATCATAGACGCATTTGATTGAACATTTGAACACAATTATGATGCCTAAAAATGATTTTGAGACACACTCCCTGGTTCCATCATGTTTCAGTATTGTGTTCTGTTGTTACAATAACTGCCAGCAACAGCAGGGATCTCCCATACCTTGGTGTAAGCGGCACCGTTCAGTACCTCTCCGTTACGGATCCAGATGATCGAGGCGGCTGGTTTGGCGTTGTTGGCATGGCAGGTGAGGTTTAGTGAGTCCCCTGCACGCAAGCTCACCACAGGCGCTCCGACTATCACGGGGTCATCAGGAGGAACTGGAAATAAAATCAGAGAGATGTTTATCCTCTTGTTTCACAAACAATGGCACATAGTGAAGGAGAGAGAGTGGGAGAAATGGAAGGATGAGTCAAAAAACTGATTTCTGAATAGCACTGATTGCAGTTCTCTTTTTAAACAGCTCTGATCAGCCTGCTTCTCACTCAGACTCAGGTAAATTATTGATTGGGCACTCTGCTCATTAGGGAGCATATCTGGGGCAAGTCTAAATCAAAGGCAACAAGCAGCTGCTACATCCTGAGTGCTCCATAGAGAGCACTGGAAAAAGAGAGAGGGCAGTAAGACGTGAGAAGAGGAGGGACTATTTGAAGGTGCCAGAACGGGCCGACTGGGGGGTGGTTGTTGTTGGGGGACGTCCCAGAGATGCTGAATTCATTAAGAGGGAAGCTGAGACCCCATTACTCATATCTTACTGATTAGACTTCTGCCAGCTTTTACTCTTGCCGAGATTTCAGGCCAATCAGGCGGCACTCACAAGTTTGAGCAACTGGGTACTTCAAGATGCCTTGGTAACAGCGAAGTTTAGGGTGCAAAGGGGACGTTTTGACCATGTTTCTTCATGAAATGAAAGTCTCTGAAGGAGGACGCCGGACATCTTCTCTTCAGATCTTTCTGTGTAGCACATCAGACCGTGGAGACTTGTCCCTCGCACTACGCAGCGATCTCAGAGCACGGAGTCCTGTGTGATTTGTTAGCTGGTGTTTCTTCCCTGGAACCAATCAAGTCTCCCTCCGGCTTGAAAAAATCATACGGTTCTCAGAACGAATGAATAGTTTTTCCCTTCTGCCTGCGTGTATAAAGGCCACAGCCACATCTAGTTGTCAGCACGGTTTTGAGAAGGAGAAAGATAGAGAGAGTGGGAGAGATTAGAGAAAGAGAGAGATAAAGAAGGAATGAGGAAAAATGAAAAGTAGAAAACTGATTCGGTCTGTCGTGATGGAAAAGTAAATCTGTTTAACTGTGCGCAGCCACACAGGCAGCTAGGATATTATAAATAGGTATCAAAATTATGCAAACAAAATTAATATACAGTATACAATAGACACGCATTTCTGTTTAAAAGTTTGGGGTCAGTAAGATTTTTTTTTTTTTTGAAAGAATATAAATCTTTTACTCAGCAAGGATGCAATAAATTGATCAGAAGTAAAGTAATGTAATGTAAAAGTATAATATTACAAAAGTTCCATCAGAGAAATAAATTATATTATATTATATATATTCATTACATTATATTATATATATATATTAAATTATATTATATATATATTCAAGTAGAAAAGTTTTTAAATTGCAATAATTATTAAAGTGTAATAATACTTAATATTGCAATTTTAGTCAAATAAATGCAGCCTAGATGAACAAGGTGAGATAGATAGATAGATAGATAGATAGATAGATAGATAGATAGATAGATAGATGATAGATAGATAGATAGATAGATAGATAGATAGATAGATAGATAGATAGATAGATAGATATGCAAATTGTAATAACAGTAATAGTGGTTCTTGTTTTACCACAAAAATAGTCATAGTAAATTGGAATAAAACTCCTTTGCTGCATTTAAATTAGCGTCAGATAATTCAAAGTACTTCCATCCACTCAGAATCCACTCTCATTTCCAGGAGCAATTAAAGTCAGTGTCATATTCCTTTCCCCATCTGGACATCAAAGCCATCCTTAACGGCTTGTTTTAACGCCTAAGTGCTTTGCCTGTTTAGAGCAAACTCATTTGTTTTTGTTTTTTTTCCAAGTGATACAAACACAGCTTACAATTGCATGCTGGGATTGTTTTCCGGGACTGATAGACCAGAGGCTAAGTGTATGCAAATGAGCACAACAGTTAAGTCAATCAGTCTGTCTGCTCAAGTTTCAGTTATTGATGGGGTTGAATTAGAGAGCTGGCACTGCAGTCCAACATTCAAGTCCCAGAATTCCAGAAAGCTAAGTGCCAATATATTATGGTGTGAATTCACACACTGCCATTTCCAAGCAGCTTTGGATGGCATCCCGTGACTCTCCATGTGGCTCGGATCCCAGATGGTTCATGCTCTCCTTGCGAGCACCAGAGACTGGCGTAACCATGTTAAACCTTCTCGTGACCGCCATGTTTGCAAATATGCCCTGGTGTGGCGCTTCCAAGCTGGTGCCTTAACGCAGCCAATCATCTTCTTTGTGTTGAGCCGGTCAACACGATGGATTAATCATCCTGCCGTAATTGCTGTTCAGAGTGGGGAGAAACTCTCACACGGAGCCTAACGAACAGCCAGGACCGAATTACTTCTGTCTCTGCCCTCTTGATACACCGGGCCCTTGAGACACCTCGAGTCATTCAGCATGTGGAAGGAGAAAAATGGAGCAATTTCATTTTGGAAACAAGAGAGAAGGGGCATTCTGGGAAATGTGACCTATTTTATAATGTACCTGGATTTGGTCTTACATCTGGAGATGTCTCTCTCTCCCTTTTCTCGTTCCCTCTCTCCGTCTTTCTCTCGCAGGAATTGGTAGCATGGTGGATTAATCACTTTCATCCTGAGTTCAGTTGTTGTACCACACAGCGGCACACAGCCTTTAGCAATTATCCCTCCTTTTTTGTTTTTATTTTTTCAGGTGTATTAACTAAAAATACTCACGGAGGTTCACGATAAAAGCCCTTTAAACAGGAGCAGGTGTGATCTTGTTACCAGGACACAAACATTTATTTGAATAAAAGCATTTGAAGTGAAATATTCCTCTGTGTTGTTTGAAACAGCGCTCGTGTTGATCAGATAATGATGGCGTGGTGTTTCACCTTTTGAAAGTTCCTGCTGAAGGCCAGGTTTTAACAAAGGGGGCACTTAGTTTCTGTAGGAAACTGTAGGAAATCCAATTAAAATCGAATAAACAAGGTGAAATAACATTTAAAAAAGTTGAAATGTTAACACAAGGGCAGGAAATGGTAAATCCAGGACTATTTTTAACATAATTACTGCAAACGGGATTACATGAAGCACTAACCAACCTTGAACTGCATGTCACTTTTTTTCACTTTTGTGCAGTAATGTTGACTAAACACCACAATGCCCAAAAGGCCTTGCTGCACTGAACTATCTGTTTGTTTTGTAAGAGACATCATTGTCTTACATTCTCCCGTCAGCTTATCAATGCGAGAGCATCCGGCCAACCTTGAGCCTGTTTTTCAACTGTTTCATTTGTTCAGAAAAATCTGTAGAAGAAAAGTTCTCCAGGTCTCCACAGACGCTGATCTGTTTCTATTAATACTGACAGCTCTGGTCAATGCATCACATAACTGACTATCATTAAGATTTTCTTAATTTCAGTTAACACTAGTATTGTCATTTCACATTAATGTGTCTTAATTATTATATAAAGACAGGCTGTCATGTATTGAGCTAAATCTATTGAGGAGGCGATGAATATTAAAAGTTCAATTACGCTTTAGGTTCAGTATGTTTGTGTTTTGGTTATGACATGAATAGTGAGTATAAAAAAATAAATAGATGTCAGCTTGATGAGCTTTAACTACAGGGTGCCATTATTGACACAAGCGTTGAATTGAGAGCGAACGATTTATCCCACTCCTTCTGCTCGAGTTCCCTTAAAAGCTTCTCTGGGAGGGAAGGCATGTCACTGAGATGTCTGCTGCTCAGAAACAGGAGTAATCTTTGGAGGACGCCCCCCCCAAAAAAACAATACAGCAAGTACAGGGATGACACGCATGGACAAGTGGCCCACACCAGAGAGCCCTTTGGCCTGAACAGGCCAGTGAACAGCAGCGCTTTGCTCTAATCAGAACTCTGTCTCGTGCTCCACATGCCCTGTGGGAGCTCTATAACAGGAGGAGCCTGTCACGGTGCACTTTTTGCTTTCCTGTTACTCTCTATGATATATCAGTGTGATCTTAATTGCATTGTATTTGTATAGTTTACATCTGGAAAGACAATATCTATGAATGGACAACTTTTAAACAATAATCCTTAGTAAACATGTTTAATATTGTGTGTCCTATCCAGATGTAAAATGCACAGGGGTTAGTGATTAATATTTTTAATAAGAAATTAATATTTTTATTCAGCAAAGATGCATTAAATTGACAGTAAAGAAATTTAAAATGTTTAAAATATCTATTCTTTTGAACTTTATATTCATCAGAGAATCCTCAAAAGCAAAGTGCAAAAATAGCAAGCAGTACTGTTTTTAACACTGATGACAATAATAAAGCAGCAAATCAGCATATTAGAACGATTTCTGAAGGATCATGTGACACTGAAAACTGGAGTAGCGATGCTGAAAATTATAGATTACATTTTAAATCTATTAAAATAAGTACGATTTTAAATCAATAACACTCATAAAGACAATTAATCAATAACTTATGCATCACCATTCATGAGCAATTAGCTGAATCAATGAATCAGTCATGAAAGACTTTAAGTAATCTGTGTTTATGAACAAATTGGATGAGTGTACGATTCAGTGACTCATTCACAAAGACAGACACTTGTTTTGCTCTAGAATGTATTAGTGTTTTTGAATGAATCATTTGAGTGAATGATTCAACTGACTCACTCATAGTAGAGTCACCTGTCACCACCCACTAGTGTAATGATGCAATTCGCAGAAAGAAGAAGAAAGACTCACTGAAAAAAAAATCCAACACACAAAATGGGTAATAAAAATAGTGAAACGTCTCATTGTGGAACACCGCTCAGCCATTCAAATACACAGACCAGAGCTAACTGCTGAATAAATTAAAATAAGTGGTTGCCTTTAAATTTTTAAACCATTATGTAGCTCAAAACATTGAGCATGGTACTAGCAACACCAAGGTCATGGGTTTTATTCAGGTAAAACTAGAAATGATAAAATGTGGAATGTAAGTCATTTTGGATAAAAGCGTCTGCCAAATATGTAAATGTAAAATGGGCAATTTCATTTACTTACCAAAGCATAATGTAATTCACATTTGGCATCATGCAAGTTAATTTTAGACACTGCATATATCTCAGCTGAAGTTTTGCACCTATGTCACATTGGTGAGAATTTTTATTCTGTTGTGACACAGTAGCATGATGTACCTGTCTGTGAATTCACATTTCTCAGAGATGCAGATGTTGCTGCATGCCTGCTGCCTAATCAACAAAGTGTGACGTTTGAAATGAGGACCAGCTGTTACAAACTTCAATACATTTTTAAAAATTCATATCACTTACTGCACTTGCAGACTGAGATGATAATTCTTGAATTTAAAACCAAGACAACTATGTAGTGGAGAGGGAAAAAACAGGGAACAATGGCATTTGGCTGTTATTCGGGTTGAGACCTGTATCTGTGAACTCTACATTTTCAATTTCATCACAGCATTGTTTGCTTTCTCTGTTCCCAGTCTGGCTGCGATGTGCCTTTTTGTGGCCAATGCTGGTGCTGACATTAACATGAGGCGACGGGGAGCGTATTTGGGCAGGGTTGGGTGAGTTAGCTTGCTGCGAAAGGGTGAGAAACCCATAAAAAAAGGAAAAGACAACAGGACATCTTTTCAGAGCATTTCCATTCTAGTTTTCTGAGAATCGGGTGATGATCCCTGACTGGTGTCTTATCCACGAAGAGGAGAAACTGAACAGCCTCTTTGCTTTGAAACACTACAAGTAATTGCCGTCTCCTCTCATTAGGACTGATGTTTGTCTCCCTCTGGGACGGGTTAACATGGCTTGTTCAACAAGCTCTTAAGGCAAAGGATATCATCTTGTACAAAGCTTTAATCCACTAGCTTTTTCTACTTCTAGCCTGAGAAGTTCACATGTAGACCTAATTAATGTGACATGACTGCACAATTAGATTCAAAATGAGAGTTTTGTGGTTTTTAGCACATCTGCACTATTGTTGAAAGAGGTGGTATGGGTTGGTGTTTTGAAAAAAAAAAAAGTCTCTTATGCTTATCAAGGTTGCATTTATTAAAATACAGTAAAAAAAAAATATTTGGGATATGAATACAAATTTAAAATAATTGTTTATTTTAATATATTTTAAAATGTAATTTCTTCCTTTGATCCTTCAGAAATCATACTAATATGCTAATTTGCTGCTAACCCCCACACACACACAAAAACGTGATATATTTTTTTCAATAAATAAAAAGTGCATAATATTTTAATATTATAAAACACTTAACTGTCTCACTGCTTAAATGTAATGTGTCCTAGCTGAATAAAATAATAAACCAATAAGAAAAATAATAATAAACAAACAAAATAAATAAATAAATATTACTCACCCCAAACTTTTCAACAGCATGTATATTTGTTCTTGTATTGAATTAGGGTTTACAAATCAAAATAAAGACAGAAAGAAAACTATAATTTATGTAATTTTCAATAGTAAACTGTTGCATTGGATATAATACTTTATGCATTCATTTGTTTTACTTTTTACACACAAATTTGTTCTTGTAATGTTTCCTGAATAAGGCATACTAAATATGACGTTCAGCTAAATTTTTAGAAAAAAAAAAAAAAAATTGGTCGTGAAAATTAGACATGAAGGTCATCAAACAGCGTTCATATTCATATTTAGGCTTGAACATGATTATCCATGTGAATTGATTGAATAGTGACAAATTTGCACTACATACCAGACTGGAGGTGTTTGGTAGGGAAGTTGTTGAAACACAAGAGCAACAAGTCAATTCAGAGAGAGAGAGTAAGTCATTTTCAAACTTTTCTCTTTAAAATAACCAACAGATTGTTTCTAATAAGACTAGGAAATTTTGCTTGTATGTTGACTTTAAGACAGTTTGACATATTGAACGAACTGTACTTTTGTTCCACACAGCCTTGTTTTCATTCGCATCAAATCGCGTCAAGAAGGAAAGAAAGCCTCTAATTAAGTCTGAAAGCAGCCAAATCGCACAAGCTCTTTAACTCCGAAGACAATGAGCAGAACAAATGCTGAGAGCTTACAGAAACACTGCAGTAGCTCTTTTTAAACAATGGTGACCTTTGGAAGTGGCTCGGGTTTCTCCCCACGGTTCACTGAGTGGCTGCGCCACGGCTCTCGCTCTCTCTCCAGCTCCTCGCCTTGGCTTTAGGGGAATTCCTTGGATCTAATTAGCCTCAGGGGTCCTTCTTCAGCAATGTGTACCAACCCCATCTCATGTCTTATTCAGCAGCCTGGCCACCACAAAGCAAACTGGGTTACCCCACAATTCTCCTACGGATGTTCAAAGTTCAAATGTCACTCCGGCAGGTCAGCCGCCCTCCCGCTGCCAAGTTCGCACTTGTGTAATTGCAGAAGCACACGTTTGAAACCGAGACTGATTGTTTGAGAGCCTTATTGAGAAGCCGTGCCGTTTGAAAGAGAATAAAAGAAAGTGTGAACTCGCTCTGAATTTGCATGAGGGCTCCACGGGGGACCGGAGACACCATTTAGTGGCCGATGCACACCGGCGTAGCGCGATTTGAGACCTAGGCATATTAATGCATCGCAGCAGAGCCCGGAACTCACGCCCAAACACCAGGCTTCAAAGTCAAAGTCGGGCAAAAGCCTCCATAGCCATTTTTCTCAGTAAGTGACAAAGACAGGTTTGAGACTTCACAGGCCAGGCATCCAATCAGGTTACAAAGACCACTCTGGATGCCGGCTGTCAGGAGAGAGATAGAGAAAGCGAGCGAACGAACCAAACGGCGCATCTGATTGTGGTCACGCGCTGTCGTCCCCCCCGGGAGGAGAGTGACAGGGGATTGACGGTGACGGAGTCCCTACATGAGGTTCATTACCTCGCTCAGGAGACGCTTGCGGTTTTGTATGCAACTTTTCAGAAGTAAGCCAGTTTGTGTGGGATTACATGTCAGGCTAATGGCTCTGCCCTGGGGAGCACGATGATTTGTCTCTGCTGCCACCGGACCAGCAAAAAATAAAAACAAATGAGCGGCCTCTCATCTATAATTAATCATTTTAATGGACCTAGAATCGCAGGCATCTTCGCTCGGCTTTAAGCGTCTAGACTCAGATTACTGGTTTAAAATGCTGTTACTCCAAGGCCGGCATAATGAACTTATTCCTCTGGAATATATCATAGTTTTAACAAAGGAAAGAAAGAAATCGATAATGATAATCAGGCAGAGTCGGGCTGCCTGGGAGCTAAGCTGACGCAATGCATTTGTGTCAGGGCCTCTATCGATCGCAAACATATCTAATGTGTCTTATTAAAGCTGATTAGCCCTGATTTCAGAATATCACACATTTATTTGACTCAAAGATTGACTTTGTTCTTGTCTACATTCACAGTATTGCAGAGGCGGTGCTTTTTCATGCTTTTTCGTTCTCAGGGCCTCGCTTTCTTTTACTCCTTTACTGCTCGAGTGCTATTCTAGTTAAAGCATGTATCGATTTGTCTGAATGTCTGTCAGTTCATCCATCAATCCATCTATCTGCACTCATGCAACAAAGGCTTCAGTTAAAAAAAGAGAAGCAAAAAGTGAACTTGCTTGTAATGTAGCATAATGAACATCTATCTATCCATCTATTTGTCTGTATGTCGTCTCTTTTTATGGAAGGTTCTGGTAGGTGACACTCACCCAGAACAGTGAGCCGAGCGGGTCGAGATCTGGTAGCAGCCTGGATGGCTTGACACTCAAAGCTGCCGTCATCGGTCAGTTCGGTCCTCTGGATCAGTAGGTGATATTCTCCTTTGCTGTGGTCCCCAATCACATCGTAGCGTGGATAACCTGAAACACAGGTTTAAAATGAACATAAACAGCATATTAAGTAGGGGTGTCAACGTTAACGCATTAACGCATGCGATTAATCTAAAAATTTTAAACCGTTAATATTTTTTTAACGCAAATTAATCGTTTGATAAGATTTGACCTCAACTTCTTGCAGTCATCGCAGCACGGAAGGTTATCTATCATTGTGTGATGAGGGTACAGCGAACCAGTGTTGCCAGGGTAGCGGCACAAGTGGGCTATTTTGAAAATACAGTCGTGGGAAAAATTACAGAGCCGTGGGTTGCAGATTTTTGGGCTACTTTTATAATGTACCACGGCCGCCCAAAGTGTATATAGACAAATAAAAATGAAAATAGATCCTTTTACTAATGTGTATTATACTTGGAATGTATATCTGGCAACTTAAGAACGGAGAGGCGGTTGTAACATCACAAACAACGTGAGTTTCAGCCAGAGCATACATGTCAAGGCTTTTACACAGCAGAAATAAACATGACAACAGCCACTATAGATTATATTAGATAATAAACACACGATTACGATAGGATATTTGTATGTGATTTTCTAGAGTTGAATGTGTACATCTGAAATGCTAATTTGTGCAGCGATATAAAAGGCTATAAATAGTGTATTTTAACAACAGTAAACGACCAAATTCCACATGTGATCGTAAAAGGAAGTTATTACAAACACTCGATGGTGGTTTGAAGTCAGTTCTGAGTAAAAGTGTACTATTAATCTCATAAATTGTTTTATAAAGCATGATGCTAATGTTAGCTCTTATGCAGCTGCAGAACAGGTCCAATTCTTCTTCATAATGCATTTTGACATAATACTTCACATAAGGTCGCAAGAAAATGTTTTGTTGTATTTATTTAGAAATACTTTTGATAATAGTTGGGTAAATTGAAGCGATGTGGCTTGGTAACGTTTTATTGCCAGTATAAAGGCTGAATAAAAACAAAAGAATAATGATAAAAGAATAATAAGGATTATGTCTCATACCTGGAGGAAGTGTGAAAGGTTCTGTTTCCTTAAACTAGTTTGTCATGCATTTCTTTTTTTTGCATTTCAACACATTTATCATACAGGTAAATCCTAGTATTTTAAATTTGTGATTAATCATGATTAATCACAGTCCATGACTGTGATTAACGCAATTAAATTTTTGAATCGATTGACAGCACTAATATTAAGATTAAAAAAAATCTACTTTCCAAGCACTAAAATTTGTTATCTAAAAGATCCAGTTTAATCGGTATGTTTTGTTGTATTTTACTCTTTAAGATTCTATGGAAGCTGCATGAATAGGTAAAATAATAGAAAAAAAAGAGACAACGCCTATTCCGAGTTGGCCTTGAATGATCTTCAGTCACATTTACTGTAGCCACGAAAAGAAAAACATTAAAAAAAAACACACTCTGAGGTATTACTGGAATTAAACCTCACAACATAAACATGAATCTTGACTTCTGACATAAAATGTTCACAGATCAAACTGCTACATAATACCTTATCATAAAAATGCTTTATACATATTTGAAAAGACTGATTAATAGTTAAGCGTTAATTTAAATGAAGGCAGCTGACTGAAGGTAAGAGCCTATATGCTTATTGATTTAGCATAAAATGACTTTGTCCAAGGATCCACATGCCTTTCCAGAATGATTTTTTTAAATAGTTGATATCTACAGAGCAGATATACTCATATTGTAGATATAGTCATATACACCTTTTTAAAGAAATGAATACTTATTAATCAAGAATGCTTTAAATAGACCAAAAAAAGATCAAGAATTTATATTCTTTTGAACTTTCTATTCATCATCATCATCAAAAAAAAAAGTTCTGAAAAAACTCTATTACAGTTTCCACAAACATATTAGCACTATTGTTTTCAACATTGATAATAATAAGAAATGTTTCTTGAGCAATTTCTAAAATTTCTAAGCAGATTTCATCTGACTCTGATGACTGGATTAATGACGCTGAAAATTCAGTTTGCATCACAGGAACAAATCACATTTTGAAATGTACTAAAACAGAAAAAAAAAAAAGTTATTTTAAATTGTAATAAAATTTTACAATAATACTGTATTTTTGATCAAATAAATGCAGCCTTCGTAAGAATAACTGCCATTCAAAAATAAAATAAAAAATTGTACTGACCCCAAACATTTGAATGGGAATTATGAAAAGGAAATGAAAAAATGGCTTTCAAGGAGCAATAAATCACTACAAAAGTGTAGAATATGGCCTCTTCAATAAATGATGAATGGAGCCTTTGTAGCTTGAAAAAATTGGAACAACAAAATTGCTACATGATGCTCTACTCAAGACAGATGTCTCATTTTTAGTTAATCTGCTCATATCAGAAAACAGATCGCAGCCCAGAGCACGTTTAAATCTGAACATGATCTTGTAAACAGTTATCATGGCATGTCTCTGGAACCCTGGTGATCCTTTATATTAAAGAGTGTTTGGCTGTCCTCTGCTATCTGGTAATAAGCCCCGTATTAGGAATCAATAGTGTCATTACTGCCTTCAGGTTTCCTGCCACTGGATCTTCTTTTGCCTTTTATTTAAGAGCTGTTTTCATTAGGGATTATTGAGGCATACAGGCGCCTCAATAAAGCTCTGATGAATTCCCCAATATGCTTGACTGGACGGCTTCAGACAATGGCTGTCAATTAGAAGAAACAATGTGAAATGACCCTATTAAAGGTAATGAATCCCATGAAATGGATTCGGCTTCATGTTGGATCAATAGCAGCTGCGATAGAGAGCTGGGACATGAATTTATCACACTGTGGGCATCTCACTGACACTCCAATGGATGGAAGCACGCTTGAAACTTGGCTGAAAGGAGGCAGATCAAAGCTCGGAGCGAGCGAATGTGAAAGCTGAAGGGGGAGAGATACACGGACGGGCATCCTAATCAAGCGTTATGTTAGCTTCAGCCTCGCTGACACATAATCTGTAACTTCTCAAGCTTTGAGGACACGAGCCCTGAAAAGTTATAGATATCCGCGTCGTATTGATCACAGGATGTGTCATTTCATCGGTGTGAAACTGCAGGTGATAAAACATAAGATTGTGTAAAAATACACAAATCGTTCAAGTTTGAAACAATCGGTAGGCTCAGAGCAGCTTTGAACACACTGATATCCGTTTCTGTCAGCGCTCTAGTTCATTTTACACTTTAGCGAGTGATGTTTTCACATCCACTTTGAAGCGAGACTCTGTCCGGTTGCCAGTGTCGGTTAAGTATCACAGCTCTGTACTCGATTATACTATGGTACAATGATGTCCAGGAGTCCCTGGACACTTATAAACGCTCAGAGAAAGAAAGACGCAGTGGAAAGGAAATTCAAGCCCTGAGAGGCTCAATTAAAGAGCGTCGTCCATGACTAAACGCTGCCTGGGGCCACGGCTAAAAATGACTAACTTCTGGAGAAAATGAAAATCCTTTCTTGGTATATAGTTTAGAATCACACTTCACGAGAGAACTAAATGAGGCCTCAGCTAAAGGCTCAATCTTCAGATATTAATTGCTCGTTTCTTGAAGTACATACGTGAAACTATTGTAAGCGATAATGACCTCTTGATCCAGCAATTACGTGTAACGTTAGCTAAACAGGATCGCTGTACTTTAAGTTAGATATGGAAATAAATTGAACGAATTATGCTTCGTTACACAATAAATATTTCAAAGGGCTAATAAGTTCAACTTCCAGTAAGCTGAAGCAAATTTGGAAGCAACATTCAGCAAATTGAAGCTTAAGTGATGAATGTGCAGTGAATTTGAATGAGACCAAAGTTTGTTTTACATTTTGACTTTTAATCTGACAGTCCATTTCAAATAAAACAGTCAGTAAATGTGGCGCAGTAAAGAAAGTGACTCTGGTAATCATATCTGATTTGTTTGTGATTTACAAAACTGATTTTGCAAACCTAAATCTAAAGGTTGTCCTTGCATAAGTAAGAAGTTTTCTGAAAACATTTCAATCCATTCCCAGAAATTAATTTGTAAACCTCGTCGTGTGAATGTAAAACAGCTGCACTTGCGGCGCGTCTCTCTGGGGTTCTGTGGATGATGAAGTGCTTGCCTTAATTAATGATAGAAATGTAATTAATTTTCGACTGTTGCTTTGCTTTGCTTAGTCTGACAGTGCTTTTGACAGGCACTTTCTGAACCAAACAGAAAAACCTTCACAACAATCAGGAAAAGTTAGTGCTGCAAGCTGCAAGGCTGCTAGGTAAGAAAATGTCAGGGGAAGCATTCACAAACTGACAGAATGGGCTGTTGTCCTTGTATTATAGTGTCTTACTGGAGAAAAGACGAGACAAAGAAATGACTAAGGCATTCAGCGTCTCCGTAATGATACAAACAGATCTAGCAGAGACACACAGGTGTTTTGAGCAGCAAATGTCTTGACTTTGGTTTCAGTTTGACTGTAACTTACACTGCAAAGCAGAGCAAATGCTTTACGTATGAATGTCAATTTTAAAAATCATGGTGGAAATGAACTTGGTCATACGCTAGTTTTTGAGTGCAAAACTTTTGTACGTACACATTTTGATACTTTCATGTTCGCTGGGTTCACTGTATTAATATTTGACACACTCAAGAATAGTATTGTGCAACCCACTGACTTTTGTGCTTCCCTTCTAACCTCGAAGTTGTTCCAGTCAAATAAAAGGTAAATTCTTCTGTCAGTGTGCATGCTGTTTTTGAGTAGCCTAACTCTAATCATTTGAAAAGAAACATCATGTTATTGATCATCCCATTTTTCCCAATATAACATTTTTGTATCACCCCTTTTAGCAAATTTTAGAAGATTTTTTTGTTGCTATGTCCTATCATCTCATTGTTCATTCATTTGGGAAGCCAAAACATTCCAAAAGAGTAAAAGAAAAAAGAAAAAACACACAGCAGCAACCTGTTTGAAATGTGCAGCATTGGCCATAAAACATACATGACCCAAGATTGAGTGCGGCAAACTACTACTCTACTAAAAATTGATCATAAAAAGAAATGCTTCTTGAGCACCAAATCAGCAGATTAGAATGATTTCTGAAGGATCACGTGACACTGAAAACTGAAGTAACGCCGGCTGAAAATTCGGCTTTACCATCACAGGAATAAATTACATTTTAAAATAAATTAAAATAGAAAACTGTTATTTAACAATATTACCTTTTTCACTGCATTTTTGATCTCATACTGTAAATGCAGGCCAATGTTATTTTAGTATTACTGAGACACTATTATAGTTTTTGTTAATATTTTGAATTAGTATTTCAGTTTTAGTAAATTTGCTGTTTTTTGTTATTTTTATTCGTTTTTTTTTATGGTTTTAGTGTTAGTTAACTAAAAAAATTCTGATGCAGTCTTGGCGAGAATATAAGAGACTTCTTTCAACAACAACAAAAAAAGCTTTTGAATGTTAGGGCAAATAAATTATTAACAGTTCAACAGAGTTTTCTATCTTACTCCATTACAGACATTGTTTTTGTATCAAGCTCTAAATGATTCAAGTCATCTCTTGAAAACTGAAGGCCAAGGTTTTGTTCTTCAATGAGAGAGCATGAGAAGAGAAAAGATTAGTAACAGTTTACATTTATTGTACTTTCTTATACTTTGTAGACATAAATTGCAATTATGTAATTATATTAAATTATAAATCAACTGCAACTATGCTCAAGCGTATATGCAAGCAACTGATTAACAGAAACAAGCCACGAGTGGCCGAGTTATTTCACCACAGGTTAGAATACAAAACAGACTGCAGCAAAAGCTCTTACCTGACATGTCTCGGTTGACCCCCAGAGCGAGTCCGTCTTTGACCCACAGCACCATGCCATGATATCCAGTAATGGAGCATGGCAGGGTCACAGGCTGCCCGGCCACCACCACCAGGTCATGAGGCTGCTGGATAAACACAACAGAGCTTCCTAAAACACAAAAGAGAGAGAGAAAGAATGAACGAGGGAGGTCACAATTATAAATCATCAAATACAATTTGTCAGAGCTGGCTGCCCCTGCCAGAGGATGTAAAAAAAAAAAAAAAGCCTTTTACTTGAGGATCATTATTATGACTCTAGTAAATCTACTCCAACTCCCAAAACTCACTTTGAAGAATAAATCTATAAATTTCAACGTTATGTCATTGGAATCCTTAATAAAGTGCAGTGACACACAGAAGTACGAGTAGGTGCCTCACAGTTAGGAAAGCTGAACATGACACTGCTGAGATCCACAAGACTGCAGCATCTGCACCATAAATCAGCTCGAAGCTCCTCAAACTCTGCTCTCACTCACAGAAACTCAGCTTAGCAGGCAAAATAACTTTCCCGACGACGAACCGCACCAGCGCCGGATGACAGGCTCGATGGTACTCCGGAATGGCCGCTCGCAGACGGCGGTTCACCTTGAAGTCTAATAGAATGAGGTGCAAATGAAAAAGTGCCCTGAAGGTAAGCAGTCTTCAGTACGGGAGGTGAAAAGTACATGTTACCTTTCTCATTAAACTGCAGTGTGAGACAGACCGAGTTATTTTTTGCCGTTCGGGGGAAGCGGATAAGAACGTCAATAGAAAGCGAATATGTATTTCTCTGAGAATATATTCACACAAGATTCTCTGAGAAATAAACATCTCGTCCTTTCAACAGTCACTTTCCCTCACCTTTTTTGGTCTTTTAATGTGAAAACAGTTGACACATCAGAGAAACGGAGGAGCCTTGTGCATCTCCCGAGACCACTTTGGTCGATTTTTGTCTTAAATTCAATAAAGTGCAGCTCTGCGAGGTGCATCTTTCATAAATAGCGCTTGGCCTTCCACTGATGTGGCAGGATTTCTGTGGGACGGCGCTGAGATGCCAAGCATATTTTTTTTTCTCTCTGTACGCTGCCGTCTAATTTTGCTGTTTAAGGATAACACCAATTCTAACACTTGATCTAAGTTCTGTTAAAGAAAAAAACATTAAAGCTTTGTATTAAAACTTGCCTACCCATGTTGAAGATACTGAAGGGTGTTTATAGCATAACCCACAGGATTTTTGCTCCTTTATAGTGCAGCAGACTTAATGGAGTTCTCAGTTGTGTGTCATTTGTTTTCACCTTTGTTTCTGAGGTGTTGCTTGAAATTTCTTGGGAGAAATAAAAATAGACACAGCCGAGACAGTTATTGTCACACATAGAGCTTTAAAAGAAAGGTGAATAGAATAGTATTTTATGAAAAAAAATGAAATGTGATTTTGGTTATATGGCATTTATTTATTTTTTTTAATACTTGGATGCATTAAATTGATAAAAGTGAAAGTAAAGACATTTATATTGTAAAAAAAAAAAGCTGTTACTTTGAACTTTATGGAAGAGGATTAGGGACAAACAATAATAAAAAAAAATAAAACCATCTTGAGATTAAAGTCATTATAATGTGAGATCAATGCTCGAGTTTGAGTAATGAGTTTATTCTCAACATTTTATTTAGACTTTTTTCTCAAAATTTAAATTTATTCTTGCATTATAATGACTTTAATCTCAAGATGGTTTTATTTTTTTTTATTATTGCTTGGCCCTAATCCTCTTCCGCAAAACTTTCTATTCATCAAAAAATCTCCAAAAAAAAAAAAAATTATTATGGTTTGCACAAAAATATTAAGCAGCACAACTGTTTTCCACATAGTATTTATTGAGCAGCAAATCAACATAGAATGATTTCTGAAGGATCTTGTGACAATGAAGACTGGAGTGCTGATGCTGAAAATTCACAGAAATAAATAACATTTTAAATATATTAAATGAAAAATAATAGTTCACAACGTTACTATTTTGACTGTATTTTTGACCACATAAATGTAGCCTAGGTGACTTCTTTCAAAAACATCAACCAAAACTTTGAACTGCATGTAGTGTAATGGCACTTATACATGAAAAACAAATAATTGCTATTATTTTTAGCATTTGTGCTTAATTTTGTCATTTGTTGAAGGTTTTGACATCAATATAGTTTGTGAGTGAAACCAGTTTGATTGTTGTATTCCAATAGATGAGAACATTTGAAAGTCTTATATCAAGGCATTCTTGACCCATATGATCGTTCTACCAACAAACACAAAATGGAGACATTAGGCAGAATTTTCCAAACTCCAGAAATGACAAAAGTCTTCTAAAGCCATATGAGGAACAGACAGAAATTTCATCAAAAGTCATCATTCACAGCTTATTTCCCTCAACCACAAGCTGTCAAACCTCATTTGTGTTTGTCTGAATATGGCGCATGAAGACTGATCAAGTTTGAGCAAGTACAAAAGAGATATGAGAGCTCGTATTGACTGCTTTTATGGTGATATTTTGACAGAGCTCTACCGCGTCTGTCTCATTCGCTTTTACTGTATTGAAAAGAGCAGTGTAAATATTTTACTAAAATTGTCCTTTTCTGTTCCACAGAGGCAGTAAAAAACATAGCGTAAATGATGACAAATGATGGAGAGTAAATAATGACTGCATTTTTATGAACTATTACTTCAATGAACGATGGAGTGAGAGCCAAAAGAAGAATGCAGCCTGTGATTCCCACGTTCATTCAGTGTTTTGAGTGATCTTCAGAGTTGCCCTGGCATTTCAAATACTTATGAAACTGACAGTGCACAATGATGAAATGTCACAGGCGGTCCTCCAGCATCAAAGTTATAAATACATGCAAAGTTTATGAAAACTTGCAAACTTCATTAAAAGTTTATATTAGAGAGGAGTTGGAATGTAAATATTATGCATCTGCAATAACTTCCAAAAGTGGCAGTGTTTAGAAATCTTTCTCACCACCGACCTGTCTGAATATGCGAAGGTTTTACAAAGATGTTGCCCAGACTCTCCCACATAGTGTAAAGAAAATCAAAACTAATGAACTGCACTGCACAGCTTTTGTGTTGGACTCAGGCTAATCAAACAGTTTAATAGGGAATGTTTTTCTAAAGGATATTTGTAAAGATGTGTGGTTATTCACATCATACTTTAAATGAATGAAAGGCAAGTCTACATGCATGTCAACGGTCAGTCACTCTGAACGAATGCAAGCGATTCAGTGCATGTAACTGGACTTTTGACTGGCCGAATCTAAGGGTGTTTTATACACAGTCTGAAAATCACCTTCGTTGGACAAACAGACGCAAAACGATAAATACACCTCACCATCTCCATCCAGGGCATCACAGCATCTTTTGTTTATGAGACCCAGCAGTTGTGTTTCATGAAAGCAGACCAATATCCACAGCAGGGGCTCTTGGATCCATGGACAGCTCTAATGAGAGCCACAAATAGATAAATAAATCCAATCATTACATTCGCAGGTTTGGCGCATCCCCTCGCAGTGGGCAAAGCACCCCAAGTCAAATCTAGACAAATGAATTTTGTTATTGGATTCCTGCGGTTCCATTTCCTGGACACAGATTTAAATATCACTCCCAGAAGACGTCAATTCTGAGCATAACAAAGGGAGAGAAAAACAGCATTCAGGCGGGACATTGAACGCTCTCAGAGAAAAGAAACCAAGCGAGAATGAGAGCGAGAGCAAGATGACAGGGAAGTTATTTACAAGATCAACATGTAAGATTGATTGGGTTTATTGTATTACTGCCCTTTTGAAACCTACCGCAAAAGCTACCTGGAAAATAAAAATAAAAAAACTGTTTATCTGGTAAGGACTCAAGCTTGGAGTAATAATGCAACATATATTTTGCATGAAATTGATTTCCCAGGGTATCATTACAAGAAGTGTGAATTGTCTGCCTTGTGAAAGTGAAATGGCTTTGTTCCCATGGAGCTTTCTTTTGCTAAATATATAGTAAAAAAATCTAATATAGATTATATTTAAAAAACAAAAATAATTATTTAAAAAAATACAGAATAATATTAATAACTAGAATAATAAGCACTGATGAATTGTGCACAGGCTTATTTTATTTATGAACAATTAATTATTTATATTAAATAAACATAAATCTGCTGATAAGTTTTGGATCAGTAACGTGTTTTTAATAATAAGAATATTTTCTTGATTATGTGACACTGAAGACTGGAGTAATGGCTGCTGAAAATTCAGTTTTGCCATCTCATGTATAAAATACTAAAATAGAAAACAGTTATTTTAAATTCTAATAATATTTCGCAATATTATTATTTTTAAAGTATTTTTCATAAAATAAATACAGCTTTGGTGAGCATAAGAAAACTTTTTCAAAAGATGAAAAAAAAAACCCTACTGAACCCAAACCTTTGAACAATAATGTGCATATATACTGTATATATAGTACCATACAATACATATATATTAATAATAATGAGTGCTTATGAATTTGAAACAATAAGATGGGAAACATTTATTATGAAAGTAAATATGGTCAGCTTTTATGCTCATCCTCGACGAATCGGATCCATGAACTAATCTAGACTTTATGAGGTGGATTTAGCTGCTGTCTGAATATCTTACCTGTGGAAGAGCAGAAGCAGCTTTATTTAACTGTGGCTGTGGAAGCTAAAGGGTCAGCTGAGAGGAGCAAAACGCCTGCAGTAAACAGTGTCAGCAATTTATGCCTGAGTGCTGCTGATGCTACAGCTCATTAAAAAAACGGCCCTCTAGCATCCTTACCACCTCCAGAGAGAAAGACAGAGAGAGAGAGAGAGAGGGAGAAATGGAGGAGCCTTTTGTGCAAGAGGCAATCAGCTCTGTTGTCTTGTTGTCAAAGGACTACTTTACCACTGCGCTTCAGAGGTGTTTAGAAATTGCGTGTCATAAGCCTCCTACGGTACGGTGAAATTGGTCAAAAGCCGAAGGAAACAAGATTACTTTATTGTTATTCTTCGAACATTCCCGTGCCTTAGATCAATGTGAGATGAGCGAAGCGAGCAGCTACTTCAGGTACAGAAACAGGTGGCAGATTAATGTAGCATGCAACAGAAATATTACAAATGTTTTTTTCTTCTCGGCCCACAAAAATATGTGTGTTGTTAAAATGGCTCATTACTTGGGGATAATTAAGATTTTTTAATGATTTTGAAAAATGTGCTCACCAAGGCTGCATTTATTTGATCAAAAATACAGTAGAAGTAGGAATTTTGTCAATTATTATTACAATTCAAAAGAACTTTTTTCTATTTAAATATATTAATTAATATAATTTATTAATTTAAGATCTTTTCAGCGTTATCAGGAAAATCTGCCACAAAGCATGCCGCCGTGGCCTTCGACCACAGAGGGTTAAAATGTCATTTCTGTGATGCAAAGCTGAATTTTCAGCAGCCATTACTCCGGTTTTCAGTGTCACATCATCCTTCCGAAACCATTCTAATATGCTGATTGGTGCCCAATTATTATCATTTAGCCTATTGTTGGTGCTCAATTAATAATGGTTCTTAATATCCATGTTGAAAACAGTTTTTGCAGCTTAATATTTTTGTGGAAGCCATGATACATTTTCCCCAGGACTGAATAATAGAAAGTTCAAAAGAACAATTATTTGAAATAGAAATCTTTTGTAATATTATAGTATTGTAAGTTTTAATCAATTTCGAGCATCTATGCTGAAAAAAAAAAAAGGATTTGTTTATTTATTTATTTTTAAATAAATATTTTTTTGTTTTACCCCAAACTTTTGAATGGTAGTGTATAATGGTTTCCACAAAAATACTGATATTAAAATTTATTTTATAATAATAAAATAAAAATAATAAAATAATAAATAATGTTAATAAAAATAATAAAATAAATGTTTCTTGAGCAGGAAATCAGCATATTAGAATGATTTCAGAAAGGATCACGTGATGCCGAAGACCGGAGTAACGATTCTGAAAATTAAAAATAAATCGATCACAGGAATAAATTATATTTTCAAGCATATTAAAATAGAAAACCATTATTTTAAACCGTAATAATATTTAACAATATAACAGTTTTTCTGTAGATTTGAAGAGGCTTCTTAAAAAAAGAAAAAGATTGATCCCAAACTTTTGAAGGGCAGTGTGTATATATATATATATATAGAAGCCTTTACATATACACATTGTTCTAATCCTGTACTGAAAAATATCAACAAACCATAAAAACTATTAAAGCATCATACTAAAGCATCACTTTCACTTTCAGCTGATATGTTGTCCTCGGGGCCGCGGTCAAAAACCAAACTTCAACTTGCTCCGCTAAGAAGGCCTTGAAAGATTGGGAGTAGTTTTGGAAAATGCTATGCAAAATTGCACTTGCTTTCGAGGAGCAAGAGCTGTGCCGTATCAGAAAATAGGTTCAGCTGGCCTGGTCTTTGCCACTCTAAGCAAAAGACATCGTGCACGACAGAAGTGGAACATGAATCACTTTGATTTCTGGATTGATTTCTGAACTGAGTCTTCAAAACTCACAAATTCAAAACCGAGCTGTTAGCCAAGAGAAATCAGAGGGCCTCCAATTCCACCCAGACCTCTCTGCTCTTCAAAAGACGGACATGGTCTGAATCTTTCCGCCATAAAATTCAAACACTCAAGAAGTTCAACTCCCTAGGCCTGAAAACTGCAGAAATCGCTGTTCTGTGTGTTGCACGGCTTGGATTTGCCCAATGAAATAAACATGAATCTGCACAGTGTTTATTGATCTTCATAATGTGTTTGTATGACTGCTGAAGAAGCTTCTTTCTTAACTAACATTTCCTTCAAAGTGATTACAAACCCTACAGCACAACCTTGAGATGTAAAAGGACACAAAGAATAATGGAGTCAAAGATACTTTCTTTTTGCCTGGCTCAGATTGATCGTGGCCTTGTTGGGAGGAAGACCGATATTCACTGAAAGTTCACAATAATCAGCAATCATATAGTTCTACAATGATCTACAATGTGCACACATTCTTCCGAGAAAAATAAAAATGCTTTCAGTAAGGATTGACAATCTGGATTGAAGTAATTTCTGAGGGGAGATGATATCTTATTTGGGGAACCAGATTAAGTTCTGTTGTGAAGATCATCAATACTGTCACACTGCTTTATTCCCTTCTCTCAAAAACTCACACAAAGGCCTTTAAATACCAATCTACTGCCCAGTCATGCCATCATGCTGAGAAATGCTCCATGTATATGAATATCAAACACTGTTCTAAAGGACAGAGGCATTTTCCATGAATCTGGTACATTTGAAATGAAAAATAGCTAGTTTTACACACATCAAATTCCCCCGTCCCACCTCAGAGATCTTGAATTTCTAGACTTCTAGTGTCTAAAATAAAATCATACAATAATTGCAAAAGTAATATTTATATGTGTGCCAATTTTGCATTAAACACTACTTCCTTGAATTTTTAAAAGTTAATTTTGACCCTGTTTACAAACGGTGGAAAAAAGTTAAGTAAACAAACATTACATTTTCTCACTTTTTACACAAACTTCAGAGACATTTGTACAAGGAAAAATGAATAAATATTGTAATGAAAAAATATATTTTTTTAAATTTTAAAGAGAAATATACCCAAGTTACCCCAATTTACCCATGTACACATTCTGTTTGCGATTTTAAATGTTATTAATTGAAGTTCATTTAATGAAAAATTCCATATCCCATATAAGAAATCTGCTTATATAAAATTTTTACCACCTTATAACGCAGTCTTGCACTGACCATTAAATAAACACATAAACAATTGTTTATCAAAAACTACAACATAGTAAAAATGTACCAAATTAGCTGTTTTCTTTTTAAATTGTATTACTTTTGAAGTTAATTTAATGTTTGCAAGCCCCACAGAAAATAAAATAGCTGAAATTTGAAATTCATATAAAATTTAATTTGACCTCTAGAGATTAACCACCATTCACTCACCATTAAATAAATACATGAATAAATTTAGAAATTGTGTGCCCTATTTTGTACCCAATGTATGGCTGACGAGAGTTAGTTTAACTACCATGTTAAATTCCAAATTCAACTGCTCTTCTGACAAATAAGATCAAAACAGGTGCATCTGAACATCAAAGAGTGCAAAACTAGACCAGGGTCTAAATTACAAATTGTAATCGGCAACATTATGGTAATTTGCAAAGCATTCACGTATGCAAATCACAAAGCAAACCGCTAGGCAAATGAGTCATTCCGCTCAAGGAGTTAATGATTGCGTGTTGGTGACATTTATTTCATCTTTATTTTCACATACAGCGTTTTTGTTTTTTTTTCCACTGAGAGGTTTAGCATATGTGTTTATACATTCTTTCCAGAAACCAGGCTAGGAACCAGGCCGGTGGTTTTGTTTGGCTGCGGTAGCATCTCATGGAGCTCCAGCTGCTCCTGTGTACGACGAGGGCACGGATGAATGTAAACCCAAGGCCTCCTGCACTCCTGCCTGATTCAGCCACCCCCTCTGGCCTGCAGGGCTGCCCGGGGCAATAATCCTGCTGCCTGACACTCAAAGAGCTTCTGCTCCCTTCACCACCAGCTCCACGTTCACTCACAGAACTCTAAAGCAGCCACAAGGACACATCCACACACATGTAAGCACACACACAGAAAACGAATTTAACACGCAGCCTCGAAAGCTGATTTATTCTTTACATAGCTGATAATTGTCCTTAAATTATAAAGAGGGGGAGGTGAGACGAGGATGTGTTAGAATCCTAAAGGAGTTTGTCAGACTTTCGCTGGCAATTTACTTTTTAGGGCAGAGCAAAGGCTGGCAATTGTCACACACTGTGATGACAAGCGATAATTGCAGTTTTAACATTGCCGTAAAGCCAATCCAACGGAGAAAAAAAATAAAAGAGGCAAAACGCTCCTTTCTCATTAGCGCCGGCGTTTGGGCCCAGGTCCTGCACAGGCAGGGCAGACCGAGCTCCAACACGGCTAATTACTGTGGGAACCTGGGACCACAAACTCTGAGGAACCTCGTCACCTCTTAGCAGCTGTGGAAACTTGTGCTTTTCCAGTAGACGTCCCTTGTATGGCACAGCACCTACTCATAATAAAACACCAAATTGTTTGACAAGCAATTTCTCAAAGCACCTTTATGTCCGCAATTACTCACCGTCTGACATCTCGGCCCTCATATTGCATTAGCACATGGCTTTGCATGTTGTGCGGCTCTGGGGAAAACAGAAAGGCACAGTGCAGCCTCAACTCATCATGCTGGGCTGTGTTCCGATTCGATATGTATGAACTCAGGTGCATGTTTTTGCCTCGGGAACCCACGCGTGCCCGTTGTAGCATGTGATTCGCGTTGTGACGTGTCTGACGTCCCCACCTGCCGGCCCGCCACTTAGGAAGGGCGAGTCGCAGTGAATTACTTCAGCTCTGTGAAGCGCCGCTGCCCAGAGGAGGACTTCTACTCCAGCCTGGGATCGAGTGAATTACCACACCGACAGTTTTGCTCACCACTACGTCACTCCAGCAGAACTAATGGAGCTAATCTATGGTCTAAAGGTCGAGTCGGGGAAGATTACAGTGTAGTCCTGAACTGACAGCCTGACCTTATCATGACTAATGCCCCTGTGCCTATCAACACCTGGCTGAAAAGCATGCTTTTACCTGAGTGCTATTGTGGTGGAGATGTTTGAGGTATTTATACCAGAAAGTGTGACTATCTGCTAGGAAACCCAGTTTCTGTCAGCCAAACATACTTCAGTTGTGAAGCGTATTTTTAGTGTATGCGCATGGCCAAACAAACAGCCTTTTTAACAGCTCAAATTATAGTCCATTTGTGCATGAACACAGGTGCTTGACAAATCGTTGCCACATTGTACTAATTCATTCACTCATTTTGATTTAATTAATGGGAACAATATAATGTGTCCACGATTTACTAAAACAGAGGCACAAATTCTTATTTTGTGAACATGAGTTAACCAAAACAAAGGAATGATTCAGAACAACGTGGCCATGCTTTTCTAAAAAGAAAGAACAAATTTATAGTTTCTGGTAGGGATGTAACAATTGACTCAACTCACGATTCGATTCATGATTTTAATTTCACGATTCGATATTCTCACAATCTTTTTTAACAAAATGAGATTGAAGACATTATACAGTAAATGAGAAGGTGACGTTTTATTAGGCTATTGCCGCAAATATAACAAAACTAAATTGAAATATTAAAACAAACCCCAAATCAAATAAGCAAGTTACACAAATAAAAGAAATGTATTCATATAAACAAACCAAGGCTCTGTCTGTGGTCTTTCCATTTAAAATTACAGGCAACCACTGCATTTTAATCACGATCCAAACAAAGATGCTGCATACATGTAACATGAGCAGTTTTTCATCTAAATTAGACTGTATAATTTCGAAATTTTAAGCAAAAACAGAATGGTCTGACTTTAGTTTTGTGAAACTACATAAAACATATCTGAACAAAACAGCAGACGAGCTGAATGAGACGTGAATTCACTTTCTGCCAGCAGGTGGTGCTATGAACAGCAATGATGTAGTGTTTCCTGGGTTACCGCTGTAAACGGTAGAGCGTAGATGTGCCGTTTACAGCCACGTAAACTGTTCTAAAGACAGTCAGTTCCCCTCAGAAATACATTCATATAAACTCTTACTCCAATTGTATTGCGATTTGTTTGGCATCTCAACCGATTTGAATCTTCACATATTTTAATCGATTTTCAACCTGCTCGCGGTTCATCGTTACATCCCTAGTTTCTGGCCATGGGTTAACTAAAATAATGGAACAAATTTGTAATTTTTTAATTTATTAAAACGAGTGAAGGAAGTAGTACATTGTGTGTACATTAGTTAGTACATTAGTACTAAATGTATGTCTAAATTGTGTGTCCACAATTCACTGAAAAGAGGGAACAATTCTTAATTTATTGCCATGATTTAACTGAAACAAGGGAACAAATCTGTACAATGTGTCCACAATTTACTAAAACGAGGGAACAAATTCTTAATTTTTGGCCATGATTTAATAAAATGAGAGAATGATTTAGTACAACGTGTTCAGAATTTACTAAAACAAGGAAACAAATTCTTAATTCATGACCAAAATAGATATATTCTTGTCCGCTTGTTATGTGCGGGGTTATACTATTTATTTAGCTCTTCATCAACTCACGAACCCACTGCAGTTCCCTTACAAACCTCCAGGTCTTCACAAACCCCTGTTTGGGAAATCCCATCCGTGGTAAATACTGCGCACAAACATACACCTACAAACCTCCAGGCAGTTCAGGCAACGCCATGTCTTCATTATCCATAAAGGAGAAGGGAAATTAAAGCAATGGCGATGAAACGGATTCCTTCAGTGCTGTGTTTTGTGAGTCTCGGCTCAAATGTCAGCGGGGCTGCTGTGGCAGGTTAAGTAATGTGTCCCTCGCAGCTAAAGCAGACAGGCTGTGACACTGCCATGGCTCTCCTGTACCCACCTGGCCCAGGCAGATCCATAACCCTGTGTCTAATGGAAATGTCAGAAGTAGCGTTTGAGCCGCAGTCACGCGTCCCTCCCAAGGCGCATGCACACGCGACAGGCTGTGTCATAACCAGACCACTCTCTCGTCTCTGACAGACCGCGCTTGGCAGCGGCCCTGCCTTCTCCCTCAGTAAACAATCCCCGACAATGTGGGAACAGAGACCACCCGCCGCGAAAACAACGTGGGATGGGGCCTAGTTTTATCTCGCGACTCAAAATAGCTTCTGTCTCTGAAACCACGCTCAGGTGCCCTGTCAGATTCCTGCGACAGCAAACGGCTCAGAGAGAAAGAATTAATACAACAGCGTCTGAGTGGGTCACAATCAAAGCACGCTTACAAATGCTGTTTGGGAATAAACTTCAAGTCGCGCATCCACGGTTGGAGCGGCGTTCCCCGTGGACAGATACAGAGAGGTAGCTTTCTGCTGCTGGAATTCAGAATGAGATTCATAGAAACATTTCTATTTACAAGCTCTCACTTATCCGGGATAATCTGGAGGAATCTTTCATTAACACTTACACAGTTAAAGACAAAAAAGCATTCACAGTGGAATGCAACAAGTGTAAAACATAGTATATCAGTGGGAAGTAATGCAGTGCTAGACCTAGATGTATGTCTTTTTAAAATGACCGCTAATATAGACAAAGCAGCTCTTTTGGTATCCGATATAGTCTGTGATAAAGTAGCTGTGCAAATCATCTAAATATCTGAAGGAAAAAAAGTCAGATTCACAAATGACTCTTATGAATTTGTTATTTTTATTGAATCAGATAATACTACGCCGCCAATGTAGTCAGATTCAAAGACAAATGACTCGTTTGAAAAGATTCTTTTTTGGGTGAATCAAAAATCACACAGTGCAATCAGTATAGTCCAATTCACAAACAATAAAATGACTATAAAGAATCCATTCTTTTTAGTGAATCAAAACCATTGAGTGCAACAAGTGTAGTCTGATTCACAAACAAATGACTCTTTTGAGCAGGTTCTTTTTTGTGAACCCAAAACAATACGGTGCAACAAGTGTGTCAGACACACGCGATTCTTACAAACCAATTCTTTTTAGATAATTAAATAACACAGTGCAAACAGTATAGTCAGATTTGCAAGTGAATTATTATTTTGAAAAGGTTCTCTTTTTTCCAATCAAAAACCATACAGTTCAACCAGTGTATCTGCATTCACAAACAAGTGACTCTAATTAAACAAGGAACATTTATTAATGAAGTAGAATTGGGTCAGTTTTGATGGTATGTTGCCTAAATATCAATCAAATGCACCAAATGATTCTTAGCCTGTGAGATGTGCAGATCCCTGATTTTAGGTTATGCAGGTGTCTGTGGAATTCAGTGTTGTTTGTGCAGGCTTGTGTGTCTCTTTTTTGTGAATATTTAACTATGTGTGTGTGTGTGTGTGTGTGTACATATTCTGTATGTGTCTAATGTGTGTGGAATGATAGCAGATGATTCAGAGTGAAAGAAAAAGAGCCAGCACAGAAATTATAGCTCAGAACAGCCTCCAATTGCCATCAGGGACTTTGTAAGTCAGCAATTAGAAACACACATTGCTGTGATTAGTTGAAACTCAATGGGCCAGCAATCATGTCATAGTGAATCCTGTCAGATGAACAATCTCTTCCACTCTCAGGTTAAAGAAAAGCTGCTAATCACAGCAGACCACGCACACCGCACAAGACACTTCCACTTTTTCTTTATATTGAGTTGGAAATAACTTGGCCAAAAAAAAGTGGGGGCAAAGGTTTCTTTTTCCCCTAGCCGGTTTCATTTCTCAATGTCAAACATTCGCCTTGCAAAGCTCATGGGATGTTGAGCAGCAGGTTTTCTGTAGCCCTATAGCTGCTGGATGATTTTTGAAGACAGAGATCAGTTCTTGGCATGTTGTAGCTGAACATATGTCACAATCCGTCACTGTTGTCTTAGTTAATGCTAGTCCTGCTCTGTAACCGATGTGTTACTGAGGCTGTTTTTGGCTTTACCAATTCAGAAATCTGCTGGAAGATTTGACTGGAGTCGTTCCAAGATTTACAAACACGAGGGAGAAAAAAAAACAAAAAACACTTGGATCTGAGTAATGGACTAACTGGCAGGAGGAGAAGAATCAGATGTGACAGACTAAAAGCCAGACAACTGTTTGCTGCATGTGTGTTATTAACTAATTGCGTTGTTAAAGGTGCTGTATGTAGGATTTTGACTCTACTAAAGCATAAAAATACCATAATATGTTTGCAGATATTTAAGAAACATGCTAAGTTAACATACATGTTTATCTGAAAAACAATGCTACAGTCAGTTATTCTCCTTTGAAAATGTGCATTCCGGCCCGGAATGTCTGTGTTTGTTATGGTTTGTGAAATCCGCCCACTGCCAGTTTACCCAATTGTATTTCGGCACCGCGGGTTGCCAGTTGGTGGAAAACACAGTGTATTTAATTGTATTCATCCTCATGTGCGCTCGTTCCTGTTGGTATTGTTAATCTGGCAACCTGCGTGTGCGTCAAGTCTGAGGAGGAGAGGCCGGGTGAAAATAACGTCTCCAATATTTTGAATTTGGACTGCAATACCTAGTTCAACCGCTGGGTGTCAATCCTACATACAGCACCTTTAAAACATTATGTCTTTGCGATGCGTTTAATGAAATTTCAAGCTCACGCCATATCAAATCCACACAGACTGTATGCTAAAACTTAACTGGCACTTTAATACATGAACCTTGTGAAATTGCTGTAAAATTGCAAGATTAATTTCTTTTCTGGTAGAGGGAACACATTTGTTTTTCAGACAAGTATTTTGTATGTACTGCTACCATTCAGAGACCACAACCAAAATGGAAATGGAACAGAGTTATTTTGAATTCTAACAATATTTCACAATTTTTCAGCATTTTTTGATCAAATAAATACAGCCTTGGTGAGAAATGTGTTTGAAAATATTAACAGACTCCAAATTTTGAATGGTATAGCTTATGTGTCTATTGAAATATGCTGTGTTCGACATCTATCATGGCAAATTTCTTCAAATTTTAAGTGACCAATCATGTTTGAATATGTGAAAGTGTGAGCTAGGGTGATGATTATCAGTAAAAACAACTTCGATTTCTGTATTTTCCTTCACACAATGCTGTATAACCTTCGAATACTTTAAAGTGAACAAGCTATAAGGACGACTATAATGATTTCTTCCATTTTTCAAGCTTTCGCTTTGTCATTTTTCAAGCTTAACAGCATCCATCCATCCATTCTCTACCACTGAAGGGAAAAGAAAATCTGCTAGACTTGTTATTTTGTGCTTCACGAAAGATGGTTAAGGCTGACATGAGAATGAGCCAAAAATAACGATGTTCATTTTCAATGAGTAAACTAACTTCTTTAAGCCATTGCAAAAACAGACTCTGTCCACAAAAGACATCTAAATGTGAACATGGCTCTAAATCTTCTGCTAAGGCCCTTACTAATGCAAGTGAATACACACGTACTGTACAGTACACTCACAATTGTGGCAATTTAAACCTTCTTTCCTAGGTCTTCTTCAACTTGAATGGCATCTGAAACAAGTCAAAAGGAAAACTACAGCCACTTCACTTTGGCCTGCCCCAACAATACTGACAATACATGCAGGAATCAGAAAGGTTATAATATTAGATTATCTCTCAAGAGTGTTTTAAATGGACTAAATGGAGTGTCAAAGAGGGGCCAGCCGTTGTGCTGAACAGTCTCTCCACATGTCAATCAAGCACTTGAATGGAAAAGCTTTGGACTATGGGTAATCTTTCAATACACAGAGGGAGGGAAGCACAAAATTCATTGACATGCTTTCCTAAGGCCCTCAAGTCCTCTGAAAACATGACTAAGACTCTCTCAAGGTGCTTGATGTGAAATATCAGGAGTGTTTGCTCAGGATTATGGACTTTTGATGATGGATTATTAATAGTCAGGTTAATATCACGGCTGTTTGGAGTGGTCAAGAGTGAAGTTGGATTTTGGTTACGTTCATTTATACAGGATTTTGGAGTGTTACAGTAAAAGTAAAATAAATATATTTGTATATTAACATATTAATACATTTACTTATTATAATGAGTATGTACAGTGCCCTCCAGTAATATTGGCACCCTTGGTAAATAAGAGCAAAGGTGGCTGTGAAAATAAATCTGCATCGTTGATCTTTTTGATCTTTCATTAAAAAAATTAACAAAAATTCTAACCTTCATTGAAGTAAAACAATCGGAAGTGGGGAGAAAATCTCATTTTTTCCAATGCATGTTGGCCACAATTATTGGCACACCTAGAAATTCTTTTGAGTAAAATATCTCTGAAGTATAATCCCATTCATATTTAGCCTATACATTTTTAGCACACCAGAGTGACTAGGAACATGAAATTGTCCAGCCATGACTTCCATGGGATTATAAATATGAGAAACACAAAGGCCAAATTCCCTCAATCATCCATCACAAGGAGTAAAACCAAAGAATATAGTTCTGATTTGCAGAACAAGATTGTTGTGTAAGTGACTGAAAGAAAAGAGCTAAAGCATTGAAAATCCCTATTTCCTCCATCAGGGCAATAATTAAGAGGTTCCAATCATCTAAAGATGTTACAAATCTGCCTGGAAGAGAATGTGTGTCTTAATGCATGGTGAGGAGGAGAGTTTGAGTGGCCAAAGACTCTCCAAGGATCACTACAGAAATGCGGAGATTAGTTGAGTCTTGGGGTCAGAAAGCCTAAAGAATATACATCAAACAGCCCCTACAGCACCACATGTTGTTTGGGAGGGTTTCAAGAAAAATTCTCCTCGCTCATCCAAAAACAAACTCCAGCATATTCAGTTTTCAGACACGACTGGAACTTCAAATGGCTTCTATGGTCAGATGAAACTAAAAAAGAGCTTTTTGGCAGCAAACCCACCAGATGGGTTTAGTACAACAGGAATAAAATGTATCCCAGCCCACGGTTAAATCTACTGCTGGATCTTTAATGTTGTGGGACTGTTTTTCTGCCGGAGGTCCTGGACGTCTTGTTCAGATGCATGGCATCATGGATTGAGAATATGAAATAGAAAATGAGTTGGGTGAACTGAAGAGAAGAAGGAATGAAGGAATGTTCTCTGATCTCTTGTCAGGTGTTATAGGAGAAAACTGAGAGCTGTTATCTTGGGAAAAGGACGTTGCAATAATTGGGTGCCAATAATTGTGGCCAACATGAACTAGAGAAAGCATTTATTTCACAATGAGATTTTCAGTTGTTTTACTTCAATGATAGGTTAGAATTTTGTGAATTTTTTTTAATGAAATATCAAAAGGATAAACAATGCAGATATTTTTTCACATCCGCCTTTTCTCATATTTACCAAGGGTGCCAATATTAGTAGAGGACACTGTATGCAAATAATACATATTCGGGAATTACATCAATAGAGGCAAAAAAATAAATCCTAAAACAGCAAAATGGAACATTTGACATTTAGTTTATAAAATATTTTTCATTTATATTATATGTGTTGAAAACTGGCATGAATACATGACACAGGGTGTCAACTTATTGGCGTCTCAAGTTCAGAATAAAAAACACAAACTTCATTTACTTGCTTTCTGAAAACACAGCCGAGACTCTCTCGAGGTGCCTGGTGTGAAATACCAGGAGTGTTTGCTCAGGATTATGGACTTTGATGATGGATTATTAATAGGCAGGTTAATGTCACGGCTGTTCAGAACGGTCAGGGGCGAAGCTGGATTTTGGAGTGTTGTGTGCATGAAGGTTCTGAAAATATGATTTAACTAACCTCGCAATACAGTCAACAGGGTGAAGGTAAGAGTTCTAGTGTGACAAATACAAGAACACCACAAATAGATGGACAAGAGAGAGAAATGAAGAGAAGACAAAGATATACACAATCAGATATACAAAAAGCGCTAATGATATGAAAAAGCTTTGATGTCACTAGTTAAATTAGCTTCATTACTTCTAAAAAGGACTGGTGATGCAGGTTCATTCAAGGTTATTGACTGAAATAGCTCATGCTTTAAAACCAGCGTATTCAAGTCGATCACAGCTCAAACACCCCTGCAATGAGTCCCAGAGAAGTAAAAAATAAAAGCGTGTTGCAAAAAGTGCGCTACTGTACATAAAAGAAACGGAAACAAAAACTTCAAGGCCCAAACCCATTTTCTAAATAACTCAAAGAGTCATGGGCGAATGGAGTGATTTATCCAGGCTTGAGTCAGCTGACAGTTCTGAGGGAAGCTAAATGATTCCTGCGCCCAAGTATTATTGAGGTAATCTTAGAGGTGGGGGGAATGGAGATCATCTATCAGTCAGAGGGGTGCCATTTTTAGGTCTAAGCCAACACATGTCGTTCATTTTCCTGCATGTCATGTCATATCTAGAAGATTCTGGACGTGTGAGGTAATGGATTGATTTTGGGTGAGCAAATCTGATCCCTGGAGTTCAGTCACAAACCAGCAGATGGAAGAAAAGACAGTGCTTTATTTGATTTCCTGCTAGCGGTTAGACTTCATGAAATGAACATTACTTTAGGTGTAGGATCACCTGGGATTTAGTCCTCTACACCTGTGACAGTTGAACAGTGTGACTGAAAATAGCACCATGAATGATCACCAGCACAGGCTGGATTTTGGATGCTAGTAGGGAATTATTACTAGTTTCTTACAAGTGCTGTACTTCCTTTGGTTGCAGAATTAGATTATAAAGGTATATAATGTCATAAGTATATTTTAAGAATGTTACAACTGTTTTTGTTTAAAATAACATTGACTTTTATTGTATAGACAAAAAGACATTTATCAAAATATCTTCTTTTGTCTTCCACAGATGAAAGAAAACCCCTCAGGTTTTAAAACACATGAGGGTGAGCAAATAATGGCAGAATTACTTCATAAAGTAATGTGTTGCATAATCTGACACTAACTTTTAGTGATCCCATAAGTGTTTAATGTTACAAACATATTTTTTTCTCATGTAGGCCTAACTGTCAGATGTAAATTAGATTTACACTAAAATACAACATAAAGAATCATGAATTAAAATAAATTGTAGATATACAGTATTAGTATATTTGTATTTAAAATAGATAGTATATTTATATTTAAAATAATTAGTATACACTACTGTTCAAAATATTTTTTTGATGTTTTGGAATGAAGTCTCTTAACGCTCACCATGCAGGGCTGCATTTATTTGATCTAAAATACAGTAAAAATAATACTGTGAAATACAGTTTTATTACAATTTGAAATAACTATTTTCTGCTTTAGTATATTTTAAAATGTAATTTATTCCTGTTGATGGCTAAGCTGAATTTTCAGCAGCCGTTACATCAGCCTAAAAACAGCCATGCAGCTTAATTCTTTTTTGTGGAAACCTTTTTTTTTTTTTAGGATTATTTGATGTAAAGAAAGTTCAAAAGAACAGTATTTATTTCAAATAAAAATATTTGTGAATAGTAACACGAATACTTTGCTCTAATGGTGCAACATTAAAATATTAAGCAGTGAGTAACTTAGCTCCTTTTTTACAGGTGGAAAAGTGCTGGTTTCTCCACTAGTCAAGTTAACCAGCAAGACAACCTCACCAACATAAACTCCAAAAAATGAACAAGTTCACCAACATCATCAGATGTAGGGGTGTTTACACTAGGAGTATGTGTTCCTCACTAACCTCTTTCATTATTAGATAAGAAACCCTCTGCTTCCGGCAGCAGACATGACAGTAGAGCAAATCCTTTGACGTGCCCCCTGACATATCCTGGGACCGGTGATGTTGTACTCATGTCATTTTCAGGCGACCATCAGCCTCAGTTTGATTAAAAGTCTTAAGCAAACTTGCAGGGTGATGTGGCCGTCATTTGAAAGCTGTAATTATTTCTCCTCGCAAGCCAAAGGCGGCTGTTCTTTTATTAGGTTTCTGTTTAATTACCCTCGGATCTGAATTCCACAAGGTTTCCCCATTCATTAAAGCAATTAGGATTACAGATCAGGACGAAGTGTCATCTATAGACAGAACAGATGACATATTTTCATTTAGCCATTAGTTTGCTCTCTCCTACACAACCAATCAGACAGCGGAAACTCGGTGTACACGTAACCAGCGAACCCGTGTCAGGCTACGACCGAAGACTGCCGGCGCAAACCCTTGAAAACGACAGACACGAGGAGTCACGTTAATTTGAAATTACTGATACGTGAAGAACACGGCGGCCTGCGTGTGCGATATCAGAGAGCACATGACACGCGTGTAAGCGTGCTGCCCGGGGTCCGCGGCTCACTGGAGGCAGGGAGTAACTGGTTGCTGTGCGAGTGTGTCAGAGGTCTGACGGATTCGTTTGGACAGGAGAGCATGAGCGCTGCCACACAGCATTAGACTCAGGGCAGGAGAGTACGGCACACAGGAAGCCCACACAGAGAGGCAATCACAGATATAATACCACATCCCGCTCTAGCTCTATCTGTCTCTCTCTCTCTTTCTCTCTGGGGGGGTCAGTCAGACGCTGCGGGGAGAGTCTGTCAGTACGACTCAGTCTTTGAAGCCCCTGTCGAGAGAGAGAACATACAGTGAAAGACCGACATGGAGACTTTGCAAGCGGGAAACGATTAATCGAAGCACAAGGTAATTAGTAAGGCAGCTGACATTTAGTAAGGCTGTTTATGCTTTCTATAATCCAAAGATTGTTTAAGCAAGACGCTTGTTTTTCACAAAACTGGAAAAATAATAATCTGACACACTGAAACAGTGCATTTCAACTCAGCCTACAGGTAAAAGCAAGTCCCTCGTCACTACCTGTCATCTGAATTACTGCGAGCCCTCTGCAGAAACTTCAGGTCTCAAAAAAAAAAAACAGAAGGGTAAAACAAGAAACGCAGTACTATCATCTTATATGATATTTTATCATTTTAAAAGACAGCGTATAAAAATGATATCAGATCATGGCAGAATGTAATATAATACTGTACAAAACCTTTTTATTAATCCTGTATGATTTTGTATCTACATACCTAGATAGATCCAGCGTCTTATGAGAGCATTTAGACCCAATTTATGTGTGAGCACTTTTGCTTGTTACGTACAATATTTAGCAGGAAGAAGGGATGTGCTGTACCTTCATACTTTAGAACGTTATTTAAATGCTGCCAGAGGTGAAGGGCAGAGCGATTATTCCGAACAAGACACTTAAAGCCCTTTCACATGACTAGCATTAACATTCCCAGTGCGCTAAACACTATGAAGGGAAAGCACTAATGTACTGTGAGATAACATACAAAATACAAACAATTTCAACTCTGACTCAGTTTTCTACTGACCTTTTAGCGCAAAGCCTGTAATTAATTATTGGACAATTCACACTGCGTATCATTATGTAACTTTTCAAATGGTGGTCCAAGAGATTCATGACACGAGTTTGGAGCGGGGTGGTGCCATTCAGAATTGAACTGAATTGAGAACATCTTTCAAATTCCAATTCAGTAGATCAATTTGAATAGAATTTGAATTGAGGTAACAAATGAATGTTGGGAAGTAGAATGAAAATCACTTGAAATGCATTTTAAAGACAAACTTTGAATGTTTGCTTTAAAAAGAATTTTGAAATTTTGAAAAAAGTTTGGGTTACACTTTATATTAGGTGGCCTTAACTACTATGTACTTACATCAAAAAATAAGTACAATGTACTTATTGTGTTCATATTGTATTGCAAAACACTTTTGCTGCTATTGAGGTGGGATATGGGTAAGGTTAGGGACAGCTTTGGTGGTATGGGTAGGTTTAAGGGTAGGTTTAAGGTGTAAGGGATGGGTCAACAGTGTAATTATAAATGTAATTACAGAAATTAATTACAGATGTAAGTACATATAGGTATTTTTAAAAATATAAGTACAATGTAAAAACATGTATGTACGCAATAAGTGCATTGTATCAAATGATTAATTTCAACGTAAGTACATAGTAGTTAAGGCCACCTAATATAAAGTGGGACCAAAGTTTGAAATGCCTTTAAGTTTGAAGGTTTACAGGCATTACAGACAGAATTATAGAATGACAGTATGGTAGATAGAATGATGAATAGAATGGTAGAACAAAGGACAAAACAAAAAGAACAACAGATAGATATAATGATACATATAACGATAGATAGATTGTCTGTCCATTTTTTCCTATTGCTCACTATAAAAGAAAATCTGACATCTACAAGTGTTAAACGCTCTGCTGCGGAGTAGAAGAGAACAGCGGCTCAAGATGTTTCTCTCTTGAGAGTGATGCAAGGCAGCCCAGCGCAGGAATAGGACTCTCACAGTATGGCATAGAATTGCTGAGCTTTTGTGTTGTCTTGTTTTTCTGATTAGCTCTGACTGGAGCAGCGGGACCCACAGAGATGAAAGAGGGTGAAAGGCTGTCACGGGGGACGGGGACGGAGCAGGTGAAGGAACGAAAGGTTCACTGAGCCTCCGTCTCGCATTCATCACCGTTATATTCTTACATGATCTGCCGTTCTGCAGGGGGAAAGAAATCTCAGATTCTACTCATGGTCTAAAGCCAGTTTATGCATTTTCAGTTAATTTAGAGATACTAGAATCTCTGGTATTATGCAGCGCCACAGATTTGCTGACTAAACACAGACTTTCCTGCCTTTATTAACATGGAAATGTGAGACAAACAGCCAGAGCGTGGCGCGGTTAATTGGATCGAATGCCAGAGGATCGGGAGCCCTCCTCCCTGGGGCCTCAGCAGTGCTGAGATGCACTTTCAGCCCCGGCTGAGGCACTCCAAAGCAGCAACGTCAATTTACATCACCCATCAGGTGTCACGGCAGGTTACAGCTCACGCTTGACGGACCCCTGCTGCGCTTTGGGTCTTTTAACTCTCGCTGGCAGACCAAGGGCCGGTTCCCTCCGGCGCCTGTGGCCTCTGCTCTGCGGACATGGGGGGAAATAAGGTCTGTCTGCTTTCCTGAATACAGTGAACGCTGGATAGAAACCGAACAACAGAAGCAAACTGCTGCAATAAAACAAATATTATAATAATTATAATTAAGGGATAGTTCAACCAAAATGAAAATTCATTCTTCTGAACACACAAGAAGATATTTTGAAGAATATTGATAACCTAACAGTTTTGGTTCCCATTTTTCTAAGGAGATATTTTGAAGAATGATGCTAACTAACCAGTTTCTTTCCCATTTACTAATACGATATTTTAAGGAATATTGATAACCAAAGAGTTTCGATTCCCATTGACTAAGAAGATATTTTGAAGAATATTGGTAATAAACAGTTTCATGTTCCCATTGATATCCATTGTATGGACAAAACTACAACAGAAGTAAATGGGATCCTTGATTATCAACATGCTTCAAAATATCATCTTTTGTGTTCAGCAGAACTTAGAACGACATTAGTGCAAATAAATAATAACTTAAACTATCCCATTAACAGTATAAATAAATTTTGCATTCAAGCACACACCATGTACAGCCACTATCTGGATGCAGTAATAACGACGGGATGTGTAATTTAGCAAAAACAGGGAGTATGTTTGCTGGAGAAGTTGTTAAACAGAGGAATTGCATGTGATTTGGGGGCAAACTTGCAAATGTAATTGAAACTATTAAGTACCTGCAGAGCTGAGGGGCTTTGAACTCCCACAAATACCTCAATTCCCTTTTTTAATGGTATAATCCCACCGCAGAGGATTTTCAACACAAGCAACAAAGCTTCAAAAGGCTGTAAAAAAAAAAAAAAAGTAGGCTATGAGTCACAGAGAAAGAGACGATTCATTTCAATACACAAAAATTCAAATTTTTCACTTCGGGTAGAAGATTTCAAACTATGACCAGGTTAACAGCCTGCCAAATGACATGACAAATTCAAATAAATATGATCAAGATAATTAACCCCAAGGACCCTATTTTAAAAGTACAATGCGATGCATCACGCACACAAAAGCCACTGTCAAAAAAAAAAAAAAAAAACCAAGCAACATATTAAAGTTTAATTCATTTTTGCAAAAAGCATGTGATCGGTGGTATTCAAAGCTTCATTGCGTAAGAACCATGTGACTGCTTTAGTAAATCCCAGCATGATTTTCCTTACTCTAATACTGTTTTTGTTTGTTTGATTGTTTGTTTTTTGTTTAATAGTCAAAGGACTAGTTAAAATATACAAAAATCACAGATTGTATTCATGAATGTTCTATTTATTTTACTTATTCTGTGCCAATACACCAAAACTGTATTTTGGTGCAAATATAAACAAAAGAAAGAACAATAGAACAAATGATATTGTATGACAAAAGATACAACAAACAATATAATGACAGATAAATCTACAAATAAACATTTGTTTGCTTTTATATTTTCCATTTTCATTAAAATTTTAAAGTTTTAAATTTTGATGTTTATCTATATAGTTGTTGTTAACTTTTTATTTCAGTTTAGTTTGAATCAAATCGAATTAAATAAAAAATTTTAATTACATTTTTTTAAAATAAATTTAAATACAAAAGGTTGCTTTGGCAATTAGCTGAAATACAATATTTCGTACATTTTGGATTTTTTATTATATACTGAAGAGTGCAGTGTCTAAAGAACTTATGCATGCTCAAACTTAAAGCTGCAGTCCGTAACTTTTGGCACTTGCGGAAGAACATTGTAGCTGGAGCTACTTCTCTGTTTATGACTATGACGAATCACGCAGGTACTGGGCTACTCCGCAGCGGTACCTACCCAAACCAGTCTAAATAGTCTGAATATAAACACTTATTATAGGTGTACTGTAGTGATTCAGGACATGCCAAAAACACGGTTTGGAAAATGGATTCATGGTGTACTCGCTTATTATATAAATTTTGTACATTTTGAAAAAGTTACGGACTGCGGCTTCAATGAATGCTTTTACAATATAACTGAGAGCAAAGCCTTCATGCTTTGTTTGCCATCATTACTAATTTGATGTCGTCACGGTTAAATAACAATAGAGAACATAAGCACAATTATTTATTAGTCAAATTATCATTGACACACCACAATGGCTAGTATTAAGCATAACTGTAATTTTTTTGTGATCAAAAGTACTTTCAAATTTAGAACTTTTTTAGACATCGATACTATAAAAACATCAAAATAAGTGTTGTGCTTTGTTCAGATTTTTACTTTCAACCTGTGTGTATGTTGAATTGAACACAAAAGCAATGCATTCACTCATCTGGATAACAGCTCTTTAGTTCTTGGCGAAGGTGGTTCCTGGCGTTCGCGCTCAGCATTTTGGAAACAAACAGGTTCGGCACAGTTTTCCTGATTGCTGAATATGATGATCACTGCAATCAGCCAAATAATCAGCAGACAGGTTCTGCACATCATGGAACAGTGTTTGCTCTCAATTGCACTTTTTTTGCATCTGTGAGTTATCCTGTCAAGTGGCCCAAAAAAAGCATGTCACCATGGCGACTGCCCAGCTGAGTTTATCTCCAGCCTAAAGCGAAATCTCTTAGTTGTGCAAAACAGAAGACATCCTCACCCAGTCGGATGTGTCTGGAATGAGTAGAAACACTGGGGTTTTTCCATAAAATCACAGTTGTGATCAAATGCAATTGTCAGTGCACACTGATCTGCACATTTTAATTGGATTGCAAAAAAGTGGCATAATCAAGGAGGCCTTCCTGATTAGATTTAGACTTTCTGACTTTTTCTTGACAAATATGATGATCAATGCATCAAGTGAGATGTCACGCTCCAGAGGCGGTGATTTTTCTTCCATTTGCTCATATTAATTAACTGCATAAACACACAAATTATTTTAAACAAGCGAAACCGTAAAATGGAAGACAATGGAATATAATTTTTCTGAAGCAACTGAAATGATGTAATGAGAAATGCTTTAGCTCGATGCACAAGGGCTGCGGTGCCCAACAAAAGTGATCAATGTGTTTTAGCCATGTGAAGTACAGAGCTGATAATGCAGTAGCATGAAACGTGAGATGGATCGATACTCGTGTGGAAACACATTACTGTAATGAAACAATCCTTTTATTAAACCCTGGTGCGACTCATTTACACTTATTGATTAGAGTCTTGCAATCAAGTCGTCATACACATCCATGTTAACAAAAAAAAAAAGTCTAGTATACACTAAAAAGTATGGGCGTACAAAGATACACATGGGAGATTAAACATCGTCAAACTGATGGATTACTGATATAAACATTATAATTACAAAACTAATAAAATAAATAAAAATGTAATTAAAAAAATATTCATTTTTTATTTTTTTAATTAAATGTTATTGATATTGTTTAAAAAAATATAAAAATAAGAATAAAATATAGTGTAAAAAAGATTTTTTGAAATTGTAAGTAAAACAAAGATTACTGGAGTAAGGTTTACAAGAAAATACTCTTTCTACTAAATTGTGTTTCATTCAATGTGTCACCTGCCATTTCTCCATAATTATTTGTGAAATTGACTAGTAATCTCTAGTAGAGACGGACTGATTGACCGGGCAGTGATCGGAATCGGCCGATTTTTCACATTTTCTCAGTCTCACTTCTTGCTGATTCCGAGCCGATCCTTTTATTGCCAGCGGCACAGGCAATGACGTCACAGCCACGCGCACACTCACAGTCGCGTGTAAACCATGGTGTAAACACGTCGTTTCGCGTGAGAATTATTCTAATTTTAATTGCATTCAATGTAAATAGCAACTGATAATGTATTTATGTCGTGCCAGATGAGGCTTGCACAGCCTGAGTGAGTGTTTGAGAGAGACAGCACACACACAAAGTAACTCACAGAAATTTATAGATGCATTTATAAATTTTTTTTTTTTTTTTTTTTTTACGAAATATGATTTAGAGAAGCAACATTATACGGCCATGTTTCCTCGAATATCAATATCAACACGATTGCAATGACACTGATTTTATACAATAGTATTTCAATAAACAAGAAGTTAAAATTAAGCGACTTAGATTTTAGACAAAATATTGACGGTTTTTGCTCAGTTTCGCTGACGAAAATAGTTCAGATCAAAGCCACAGCAGAACTGTTTCATGTCTCCGAGCAACACAGCAGTGTTTCGTTACTGAATGAATCCACGTTTTTGAACGAATCCAGTGAGTCAATGATTCAGTGGCCCATTCATAAGGACAGTCACTTGCCTTGCAATTTGAATGAATCAGTTGAATGAATGAATAAATGACTCACTCATTAAAACGGACACTTTCCGCCACTTACTGGTGGTTTAGTCATATTTAAAAGCATCATTTCATTTTTTCAACATTTATTTGTATGTTTAAAAAAAAAAAGGAAAACATTAACCTTATAAAATTATTTATGAATTTGAAATTGCAGTGTAAATGGCACCTCAGCTTCATCAAACTGTCTGTGTAAATGCATCTAATAACACTTCAGATGCAGCTTCTGTTTCCTCAGCAGTGGAAAGATAAGAGTTTGTTAATACTAATTTCATTTGAATGGTAACAACTCTACAGTTTCTTATTACGCTAACTGAATTAATTGAAACAAAGTAAGAATTTGATGTGAAAGATGACACATTTAATCAGGTTAGGGGGAACAAAATGACCATTTATAAACTTAGTGGCAAATTACATCTGTTTTGTTACATACAGCAACTCATTTTAAGTTAACTATTTCTTCCTCTTTCCAGTCACAGAGAACTTTATTTTGTGAGTTACTAAGTGAGAGAAAATCTGTAACTTAGTCCAGATTGGGGGAATTGTAATGTTTAATAATTTATTTTATTATGTAAATATTTTTTGCATTGAAATTTGCATAGATTTTTGTTTGTATATGCTGTCACTTATAGTTCTTAGAGAGAAAATCGGAATCGGCAAAAATCGGTATCGGCAGGTCACACTTCCAAAAAATCGGAAATTGGAATCGGCCAAGAAAATTGCAATCGGTGCATCTCTAATCTCTAGAAAAACTGATTCTAAATTGTTTGTGTATTTTTCAGCGTGTGTGTGTATGTGTGTATGTGTGTGTACAGTACACACACACACATATTTTTTAAATAAACCAAAAATAATTTTTTTTTTTTTAAATAAAACTGATATCAATAAATATATTGTATAGGCTAAGAATCTAACTGCACAAAACTATCGATCAATCTAAAAAAAACTGAAGACCTGTGGGGTATGAATAATAACAAGAACTTCCCTCAATGAAGGCCGTTGGACAGCTGACAGTAATTGTTTGATTTACTGTTGAAGGCGGTAAATTTGTTACACAAGCGCTGCTCTGATGGCTGTAGTGGCAGTTGATGAAATTACAGACACAACTTCTCAGAGAGAGAGCTTAGCATGCTGACAGTCAAACAGAACAACACGCTATCCTTGCCAAGACGTTAATTCATCACCCTTAAAGCTAAAAATAAATAAACTAGTCAACCTTCCTAATAGACTAGTTGGTCGGTGGCCAACAATTGTCCAATTCAATGCCATACCTAGAAAATATCCTGTTATATTTTTGTATCTAATGATTTTGCCTACTTAAACACACACAGAACAACTCAGATCCTAAAAGGATGTCTTTAAAATAGAGATGGAAAAGGTTTGGCTAAAAATGTACTCCATGGCCCAGATTCAAACGGAGACGCTAGATCAGTTATTTTATGAGTAGACAATTAGATGAAACTTCCGCACGGCTGCATCTGAGATTTTCTCTGTACCATCAGAGGAGAGGCATGACAGTTTGTTCATGAATCTGCGGTATTAAAGCGAAACGCGGGGAAACTTCTGTGAATAAAGCGCAGTGGAATGTTTCTCTAAATTCTTCAAGCATCCAAGTTTAAACAAACAAGTCCTTTTGAAGTTCTAACAAGAATTGCAGAGTTTTCTTTAAAAGCATCTGTAACTCTGCAAGGAAAAGTGGTCTGTAATGGTATATTATGGCATGTCATGTACAGGAGTGAAAGAAGAATCAAAGTTTTAACTTCCTAGGGAGCTGTTTTTGTACTATTCAGGTGATATCTGGCACAGATTTATATTTCATACAAAGTTTTAACTTTGCACTCACAATCACATACACTAACTGCTCATAAGTTTGGGTTCGGTAAGATATTTTTAAATGTTTTTGATTGAAGTGTCTTAGAATCACCAAGACTGCATTTATTTGATTAAAAAAATATGGTAAATATTATAACATTCTGATACATTATTACAACTTAAAATAAATGTTTTCTATTTGAATATATTTTCAAATAAATTTGTGACCACTGCTGGCAAAATGAGTCGGAAGGAGCAAATTTGAGCAAAAATTAGTTCTTTTTATTTACATATTCTCCATTAAAATACCTTCAAAATGACATATGACTTGTTGGAACTGGACAAAAAATGACTGAGTTGCCTCAGACAAATCAAGTTTTAAAGTTTTCTGAAGATTCCAAAGCAAAATCACCAAGCAACATTGCATATTTTCCTCCAATTCTTTTCTTAATAATAATTACTACATTATTAATCACAAAATAGCTATTTTTATTTTATCTCTGTTATTAAAAATAAATGCATAAACAGTTTAATTAAGAGCAGCGAGTAATTCCATCTTTACTTTTAAAGTCTGATCAACTTTGACACAGATCTATATTAAGGCCTACTGTAACGCATGGATCTAATATAATGTTACACGTCAGATTTTTCCCCAACCATTAACTAAACCTTTATGTAAGACATAACAGATTATGTTTGTGTGAATACCACCAAGTCATTTTTCGCAACTTTATAGGGAGATCGCACACAGAAAGGCGTGTCTTACGCACGTGCTTGGCAAATGTCAGTCAGCACGATCGTTTTGTTTTCATCAGCATGGGTTTGAAAATCATATTTCACTGAATTTGATAAATATCGAACCAAGTGCGCAAAAGTGATGTGCTCAGCACTGGAAACACAAGATACATTGGTCGCTAGCTGGTCTTTTCAACAATGTCACGTCTTTCTGGGCAGCCCTCACATGCTCACTTCCTGTCCGTCAAAACAAAGTATTCGCTTTCAGTCTCCTAGAATGTCCTACACTGGGCTGAAAGCAGACTTGGAATACGATCTCCCTGAGTGCCGCATGTGTCATCTTGCCATGTCATGCTGTGATGAAGACACATGTCCATTTTTCTTAAAACAAAGCAGGCTCAATATTTATAAGAATGGGCAAAGTAAAGCACAGTCTCCATAGTAACAATGAATCCAAATGGTTTAAGTAATTTTATTATGACTTGCAGGTTTTGATGACACAGAACTGAAAGTCGTTGACCATTTCAGCCAATAACCAGCCAGGAAGTAGTTCAGATGTCTAATGGGCTGAATTACTGAAGGTCTCTCAGCAGTGAATTGATGTTATAATCACAGGACTCACTGGCTTTCTAATTTCTGACTTCCTTTCCACAAAGATCTGCTCTGAGCAAGAGTTAAGCTTTTATCTGTCATTTGTGGGATGCAGTTATCCAATTCAGAGATAATCAAAGCAGTTTTGTTTTTTCTTCGGTTTTTCATTTGGACGAGGTCCTTGCAATGCTGATGAATGCATGATATTCATGGTAATTTTAAACAAAGCATAGTATGGCAAACTGTTTCATCTCAAAATAGGAGGAACAATTCAGTCTGTCTCCATGATATGTAAAGTGCACAAAAAGGTTCCTCTCCAATTTAATTAGACCATTTATGAACAACAATGAATGATGAACAACAAAGACTCTTGCATTGATACAAAAAATATATATTTCAAATAAATGCTGTTCTTTTTAACTTGTTAAATTAAGCAGTACAACTGTTTTCAACATCGATAATAGTAATAAATGCTTCTTCAGCACAAATCAGCATATTAGAATGACATCTGAAGAATCATGTGACACTGAAGACATATAGAAAACAGCTATTTTACATTGAAATAATTTTTCGCAATATTATTTTTTAATGTGTTTCTCATCAAATAAACGCACCCTTGGTGAGCATAAAAGACTTCTTTCGGAAACATTTGAACAGTAGTGTATGTACGCAATTAGTCAGTCATAATGGTCATGTACTCTACATTTTTTTAAAGGTACAGAAACAAAAATATTTTTAACAGCCCAAGAATCAAAGAGAGGGAGGGGAAACAATCCTATTTAGCCCTAATCCCTTTTTTACCCCTATACGTGAAAAAAGAAAAAGTTGTTCACAGCGAGTATGTAGATGAAGACTTTTAGGTTGCATTTGACTTATTCCCTTAATTTGAAAATAATTATCTATACTCTGCCAGTTTTGTGACCGGACACTAGAAAAACTATGTGTTTTGAGGAAGTTTTAACATGAGCTTGGTTCTGGCGGCTCAAATGAGTTTTGATCAACAGGTAATGGGCCTCTTCATTGGTCCTCCAGAGTAAGAATGAGCAAAGGAATCATGAAAGGCTTCACCTCTACAACTCTGTGATTACAGCTGTTAAAGTCTTCCAGTACATCAAGGCCTATAGGTTGCATTTGTTTTATTATTCTCTTAATTTTAAAATTATTATCCATATTATTATCCATACATAGCCAGTTTTGTAGAAAACTATGCGTTTGGAGGACATTTTGGCAATACGTAAACATTCAATTGACTGAAATGACAGTAAACAAACATTAGCATTTGTTGTGAATCAGATCTTCTCATACTCATATATTTTAGAATAGAATAGAAGTGCACTTCTGTGGTATGTGGGTTGCCAGGGTCACTTTCCCTAAATGATGATTATCTCTGGTGCAAGAAACATCCTGAATAAATATAAAAAGTAATGGCAAATCAAATAAATTAATTGCAAAAAATATGTTCCAGCAATGAAAGTATTATTCTAAGCAACTGCTCGCTGTATCACCACAAAGTAATATACTGCTGAGAGCTTTTCTAACAAAGAGTGACCTTAACCTTGAGAGAGCCATCCTTGGTTCACTTACACTGATACATATACAAAAAGGTAAAAAAGGGTTCTGCCTGAAAGCTTCCTGAGTGCTCTTCCATTTTTCAAGTCAAACCTCAGGTGTGTTGCGGATGAGTAGAGTAGAGCTTTGTGTAGACAACAGTCGGCCTCAGCATCAATAACAAGCGCGTGTCCCTCTGGCCTGCCGTCAGCACCATCTGCCCCGCCTCCTCCACCTCCACCTCCTCCTCCTCCCCAGAGAGTGACGGAAACCCCCAGCAGCCCTGTAACGTCTGACAGCTTCATCAGAGCAGCTGCACACCTGTCAGGCCGCTGAGTTTGCACACTCGCCCCCTTTCCCCATTATCACAGAGCAGCGGCATCGCACACACAAACACCTTAATGACCCAACACACACACATACACACATCCTAATTACCTCACACACACATACACCGCCTCGGCCTGGAGAAATTACTTATTGACTCCAACCTGAAGGTTATATGACGGCCTGTTGTTATGGGCGGCAGAGTTTGATACAGGGACGTGCTCTCGCACCCATGACAAGAAATTCAATACGCCTTTAATTTTATTATCTCAGATTTGCATAATGATTGCTCTGCAGTGTAATATTGCTCCGGCTGTGGAGTCTTTAAACACATAATTATTCGTTTATGTTATGTTGGGGGTCTCGTACGAATCAGCTGAAAGTTGATCTTGTTACTGAGCTTGTACTAGTGAAATTATGCAGATGTGTGAGTTTCGTCAGAAAAGTTTTCTTTGTGCAAAATGCGAACTATACAATTAGCATTTTCATTCGGTTTGCCTCATGAATATGAAATGAGCAACATGCTTCACAAGTCACGGTGATACCAAACTACTATCGTACGTTCAAACTAACCAACCGCGTAATACTATCCATTAATGCATTTGAGTGTAAAACAGGATCTCCGGTATTAAAAAAAACCAAGTAAACACGGCCTTGGTTCTGGCGGCTCAAATGAGTTTTGATGAACAGGTAATGGGCCTCTTCATTGGTCCTCCAGAGTGAAATGAGCAGAAGAATCAAGGAAGCCTTCACCTCTTTATCTCAGAGCTCTGCCTGTGATTATTCAGCTATTAAAGTCTGTGCAATTGTTGCCTGCCACGTACATTATAAATTTGTATTGAACCGTCCCTGTGGCATGAGCATGGAAGAGAGAAAACTAAATGGAGCATTCGCTGAGAGCAGGAGAAGTGTGCGTGGAATACGTGTTTAATCTTCAGGATCTAGTAAATAAAGAATAATTGACTTGTAAATGCATGTGCTTGTTTTCTGCATCTGATCTTTGCTGTGTGTCACATAGGTTCTGCCTACTTCAGTGAGCAGATACCTGTGGAGGGTGGTGTAGCTTAGGGGTTAAAGGGCTGGTTCACCCAAAAATGTACATTTTGCCAGCATTTACTCACCCTCATGTCATTCCAAACCTACAAGACATTGGTTAATCTTCGAGCAAATTAGATATTTTTAATGAAACCTGGAAGTTTTCTGTCCCTCATGTAGCCTTTTATTCAATATTGCACAGTGCAAAATAGAGCATAGTGTATGGTGAACATGGAAAGTCTCTAAAGGCAGGTTCTGGGTTCAGTTCAAGTTAAGCTCAGATGATTATTAACAACAATTGCACTTACAATGGAAGTCTATGGGGGAAAGCAGTACATTTAGCAAACTAAAAATATGCAGCTTGTATTCTTGACTAAGCTACTATATGAATTCTTCCTGAAAATATAAAACTATTTTCTTACTATTAGCAATAACAATAACACTACAAGTGAAGAGTTCATTTGAAAAAAAAAAAATTATTTTTATTTTCAGAAATCACGTTTTTTAAATTTTTTTATTTAATTGTGCATTCCAAGTAATATCACTCAAACTGCAGTTGGGTTGTTTTGATTAAGTAATAATAACTTACAAATACAGGTAATTTACAAAATTAAAGATCATTGAAGGTATGTTTTTTACATATTAAAAGTTTGTTTTATAACAAAAGCAGATAACTCCAACAGTCTTTTTTTCTTGGCAAAAGCAGATAACCACATTTCGTGTTTTAGAGTTTAAAAAAACACTTGTTTAATCTTTGTAATCTCCTCAGATGACAATGTAGATGCCTGAAAAACGTTGTTGTTGTGATCATAGACTGTATGGTTGTGATTACATGCAATACATGGAGCTTTTCCCTCACCATTGTAACATGCTGCTTTTGCAAGGTTCCTTGAAAAAGTTTCAGCTTTTATTTGCCTTTACGCCCTGAAGAAGATATCACAGGTTCATCAAGTTCATCGAAATTATCCATCCTCGATCACTTTTAGTCAGCTTTGACGGAACTCCTCTCAGCTAGCGTGTCTTTTCAAAGTGAAAGCAGCCTTGTCACCTGACCTGAATACAGCGCGCTGATTCGCTAAAATGGACTTATCGGCTTCTGTTCACAAACTACAAGGGCGCTTGTCGGCTTCTGCAAGTAAAACGTGAACTCGCGATGCCTTGAAAGTGGACAATACCGGCTTTTTTGACAAAACGTGTTTAGGGTTCAGATCGCACTATATGTGGAGAATAATGCATGACACTTAGTTCCTTTTTTTTTTAAAGTGCTGTTTATCGGTTTTTGCAAATAAACACTTTAAGTGTAATATATACTTTTAAAGATATATACACAACAATAAATCCTGTCTAAAGCAACATGCAATACAGTCATATATGTCTTATCTGTGCACTGTAAAAAAAAAAAAAAAAAAAAAAGGTTGAGCCAATTTAAAATTTTAAGGCAACCAGCTTCAGCATATTTTTGAGTTTTCTTAACTTGTTGTTTTAAGTTTATACAACAAAAATTTGACAATCTCCCTAAAAAATCTGCTGAAGCTGGTTGCCTTAAAATTTAAAATTTGTAAGTTTTTTTTTTTTTTTTTTACAGTGTGCTAATTCTAAGTAGGGCTGCTACGATTAGTCGACATTATCGACAACGTCGACAATAAAAAATTGTCGACAAATATTTTTGTTGTCGAGTAGCCGTTTGATCTCATATGACCTACGAGCCTGCAATAATGCGGGTTGACCAGTGTGGCGCTGTAGCGCAAGACTGTAATTCAGCCCTCCTGGATGCAATTCAAGAGAAGAAGACAGCGCTTCAGAGCAATTGGATGAATATCTAAATATATGCTGCGTGCTTTCCTCTCAATAACGAAATAAACACAACAAAAACTGACAGCAGTGTGAAAGCAGCAGTTAAAAACGCATCTGATTACAGCGATGTGGATGTTTGCACGAGCTCTGCAGTAAAGTCCAGTCACGTCACGTTTATTTATATAGTACTTTATGCAATAGATAGCCTTAAATCAAGCAGCTTTACAGTATTAAGCATGAAAAACCAGAATCAGTGTCGATTCCAGTTAGAATTACAACTTGATTAAAACGTCTTATCACTTACCTTTATTTTGTTTCTTATCTATTTGACTTACAAAAGGAGATGTTAGGCAGAATGATGTGTCATTCAGTTACTTTTTCATATAGCTAATTACATGGTGAATGAGAGAGTTTCTCTGTCGGCCATTTATTTTGTGTGCCAAATATATATATTTGCATAAATTAATTGTATAATAATTGTAATTACATAATATGACTTTCAAAAGCTGAAGTGATTACAGTTATATATTTGTTAGAATATGCATAACTCAACATTTTAACTAATTGCAAAATCTGAATAATCAGTCAATGTCTACTGATTTACCAGTGAAATAATTGACGATTAGTCGATTAATCGGTCTAATAATCGTTATATTAATCGATGATCAAAATAATCGTTTGTTGCTGCCCTAATTCTAAGCTCAAGTTCCACTCTTTAGTCTTCACCACAATGGTGAAGAACATAGAAAAACCTTAAATCAAACTCAAAAACACATAAAATAACTTTTCTAAGTCTTAAGTTTTAAGAAAGCATGGTGGAAGGTGGAAATCCGCATATCCAGTTTCAGACTTGAATGGTAATGTGTTTGAACTGAAGTACTTAGAATTAAACAAATAAAAAGTCACGTTCATTTGCATCAACTAAATACATTTGTTACACCAGTGACAAGTCAAAGATGTTAATTAAATGGTTCAGATCAAGTAACAAAAGTACTTAAATTACAACCTATACTAGCTTTTTAGTGGACATAAATGATCCCTCTATGGCATCCTTTATGCAAAAGTTACAGATTTCTTCAGCTTTATGCCTTGACACGAGTTGGCACACACAAGCATGTTATAAATGCTGTCGATAGCTCAACATTAACAAGTTGCTTTGCATAAAAGAAACCCGTTAAGTAGGAATATAAAGTCTGAATCTGAGATGCAATAGCTGGATGTTCCGTAAGCAACCCAGCATGATCCCAAAGACTAAATGAATATTTTTCAGTTTCACTCCTTCCTTCATTTTCACTGTCACCACTTTCCTTAAACAACATCCAATTACGCCCACCACACAACACTTCATCCACGAAAATCCATCTGGCAAACCAACACGTGTGCTTGGGCTTCAGATCCGATAATGAACATTCAGTTGGGTTCCTTCAGCTAGTCCAGATATCTCAAAACAGAAATGTCAAGCACTTATATCAAAATGAAGGGGGAACAAATTATTTATGAAAAATATGTTTAATTATGAAATATTTAAAATACTAAAACATTTTAATATATACTGTATATATATACACACACACACACACACACACAATATATATATATATATAAATAATAATATTTTAATATGTTATAACTACATAATTATACAAGGGACTTAAATGCCGACATGGATACAAGTCCTATCTCGCTGAGGTTTTGGATGCCACTCAGAATGTCTTATCAGTCCGAACAACCCTGGAAATCATTTGATATATGCAGGATTTTAAGGTCAGCTTGAACTGTGCAGGGGATTAGGCTGGATCCAACACATCCATTTTGGGTCAACAGTGCCAAAATCCTAATTAGCATCCTGTTGCTGCCAGCAGGACATTTGGACTGGGGATGAATCCAGCACTATTATTGAGGATGGAAAAACAACTACCAACCTGCCAATGTTTGTGTTGTGCTTTTTGTTTCGGTGCACCTGCTTCGGCATTGTGGGCTGCTTGGAAAGCGTCAATTCACACGTTCAAATACACACAAACGTTGGCTCTAGAAGACTGCTCCCTTTTGCTCTCCGTGCTGCGGAGGTGAAGGTGAACGTAGACAGACAGGTGACCAGCTCAAAGCAGCTGCTATCAGCCTGCAGCAGAGTCAAACGCGGACCCCCCGCCTGCCAAGCAGTCAAGAGCTCTCACCTCCCAGACAGCTGAATCCTGGCAGCCATGGCAAAGCTAGCATTACAACAGCAGCTGGGTCCATGAATGGTTGCAATTACAGCCATTAGGATGTTTAATTAACAGATTGCTGTCAGCCCAAGCTAAAGACTTGCCCCTTCCACCCCCGGCCCCTTCTGAAAGACCACAGACCCCGGCCGTGGTGTGGAGGCCGGCTTCATTGGTAAAACACGAGATGGTTGCATCAGACTGAATGTGCATTTGAGATTCAAATATTATGTTAAGCGATTCTCGCATGAAGAGTTTGCAAGACGCTCAATCTGACAAAACCTTCGCTTAGGAATGACCAAAAGTGCACATTTACCAGAGGAAGTGGCACATATTTACCAGGTAGACACAGAGTGAAACAGTTTGATGTTTCTGAAATACAAAATCCAAGGTAAAATGAATCAAATGCTTCATTAAGGAAAGGTGAATAGGGTAAAAAAGCAACTAATAGATGTCATCAACCTTCCCCAGTTGATTGATTACATTAAGAATTGCAAACATTTTTGTAGTACAAGTTTTCTGAAATGTTATGTTTAAATATGTAAATGAGGCATTATCTAATTATCCATGAAAAGATTTTAAGAACAGAAGTCTAAACATCGGATAAAGTCAGGCTCAGGCTCAGGCTTTTTTTTTCTTTTGTTGACTTCTTAGAGTTTTTACAGAGGGGATTTAGAAGCATCCCTTAGCACTCCACAAATCAGGGGAAAAAACAGCCGAAAAAAAAAACAAAAAACAGTCAGAAAATAGAAATAAAATATTGTATAAAATCAAGCAAATGTTATATGAAAAACTCCTTTGTAAACACCTTCTGAAAATAGAATAAAATTGGAATGTTTGGTGTAAGTGCTGCTAAAGTGGAGACACAAATAGACAGTTTATTAAAAAAATAAATACTTAAAGGAATAATTTACCCAAAAATCAAACTTTGCTGAACTTTTCTATCCAGTTTGCTGTTTTATCAATGCAGAAAGCAATATAATGGATAGAGGACCTGTATTTTAGTCTGAAGCAACAGTTTGAAGTAAAAAAAAAAACTCCTTATTGATGGATTTGTTTATCGATAACATGCAGCTTTTCAGTTTACAAGGCATTAATTGATGGACTGGAGTCACGTGGATCACTTGTGGATTATTGTGATGTTTTTATTAGCTGTTTGGACTCTCATTCTGACGGCACCCATTCACTGCAGAGGATCCATTCGTGAACAAGTGATGTAATGCTAAATAGCTCTCTATTCTGACTAACAAACTAACTCATCTACATCTTGGATGGCCTGAGGGTAAACTATTGCTTTAAAAGTATGTTTTGGATGTCTTCTTTCAAATAGTCTAAAACAACATCTTAGAAAATCTAAATAACCCCACAAACTCAAAATTGACCACTGCATTAAAAAGCAGTGTATTAGCCGGCAGCGTCTTGCCTAAAAATAAAAAATAATGAAAATTACCTATCTGTTCAAAAATGGTCTGTTGTTCAGAGCTGTGCTTTCAGAAAGTTAAATTCTCTGCATTTCCGAGCAAGTTCATTAATTTCTTTCAAGCCTGAATGTACAGGCAAGCTTCAGGATGTGTTCGCTGATGAACTAGAACCAAAGAGAAGTTCTGATTATCCCACAGTTTCCCTTTTACAGCTTCATTTATCCAGCGCACGCAGCCCCTGTGGACCAAAGCACTTAAAACGAAGACAATTATCATATTCTCATTTCCTTCCTTACATGCAGAACAAGAGACAGATCTGTGCTCTCAACGGGCAGTGGTCTCTTAAAATTCTGTTAAAAGATCCAGACTGGGACATAATAGCAGAGGAACAGGGAGAAAGAGTGAGAGCGCGAGAAAGCACGTTTCCCCAGCATGTGGCACTTGTCCATGGCTTATCAACCGAGCTATTTAATTGAATCTAGAATTCTAATTAGCATGCATCCACTGCGAGGCTGATCCATCGGAAGGGGGGAGGCAATGCTAACATGATTTCCCACAATGCTTCATTGGCGGACCTGCCTCAACCCCTGTTTACCCCTTTTGATAGTGACCTGCGTCTACGAGAGGCATCCAGCAGGAAGAGAGATGAGTATGTACATTGCGTGTGTCTCTCTGGTTAATTACAACACAATTTATGTGTGTCAGTATTTGTATGCTGTCCACATTGCTGGTTTGCACCGCTGACAGCGCTCAGTGGGAGCAAAGAAACCCAGTGGACTGATTCTTAATTGTGCAGATGAGACAAAAGGTGATCAAACAATGCACTTTGAAGATTTTGGACGCTCTAAATCTTTTAGCAATCAGGTTGAGAGGCTTACTTTTAATGTATTTTTAAAATGGCTGATTATATGTATAAACATCTGCTAGTGTTGCTAAAAGTAAACTATACATTTATGTTTTTTCCCCCATTAAGAAAATGATTTGTTTTGTATTAAATCAAATAGGAAAAAGATTATCTGATTAGATTTTATTTTATTTTTTTAATTCTCATCATAAAACATAATTTCATAATTAGATGAGTATAAAGCCAAATGTTCACAAATGTTTTACTATTTCCCCTTGACAAAAGTCAGTTCTCCATTCAAAAGTCAGATAAACAAGTTCTGTCTTTAAATAAACAGAATTATAATTATTTTTCTGAAGGATAAAAATCTACCTTAGCTAATGCTGTAAACTATAGGGAGCTCTATTACTTGCACATTACTATAATATTAAAGGTTACACTTAACAACAGAGTGTAAACTATTAAATTCACTTGCTGTTTATTTTTAATCAACACTGAGATAAGAAAAAATGTACGCAAACATGTAAATCGCATATAAGGCAGTTTTTACATTCATTTTTAAATCTAATTATAAAATATATAATCATTTAGCACAGTGGTTGTCACTGTCACTTGTTTTCATGGCAGCTTTGTTTAAATATTAAATAAAACACCATTAACAGGTTAAGCAAAAATAATAAATATATTTAGCTAAATGTTCTTCTTTAGACTTAATTTCTCTACTTGAATGCCTTGCCTGAGGTAAATATAATGCGGTGTGACATTTTGTTTACAAACTCTTTTCTTGACGTCTTTGTGGTTGAAACACTGATTGAGCAATTAATTGAAACAACGCTCACAGATGTTTATTTCATGTTATAACTAGTAGTAAAGCAGAAGCGATGACTGTGTTCACTCGCCTTCTGCGCTCCTTTTTTTAGTGAGACGATCTATACAGCAATCTGTCATGCCACATCAAAGAGCATCAAAACTGCATTTATTGTTTGAATATCCTGATAAAACGGACATAATTTGACTTAATAACTTTGTTTCTTTTCGAAAGTAACAATATATAAAACTCAAAAGTTTTAAATTAAGTTCCGCATGTGCAGTGGTTAAAACAACTTTGTATTTGTTCCATACATGTGTACCGAACCGAAATGCTCATTCAGAAAATGTTCAGTATGAATACATGTACAGTTACACCCCGAATATTTATATTACTGAAACGATTATCTTTAATCATTTTATTAGACCTTTTATTTTCTATATTTTCTATCTATTTTCTAGCTTCTTCTATCTTTTCTATCAGCCTTTTGTTTTTTGTTTTGTTATTCAGTCACATTAAATTAATCAAAAGTGACAGTAAAGACATGTATAACGTGAGAAAACATTTCTATTTCAAATAAATTCTGTTCTTTTGAACTTTCAATTCATCAAAGAATCCTGAAAAAAAAAAAAAAAATGCATCACGGTTGTCACAAAAACATTAAGCAGCAACTGTTTTTAACATTGATAATAATACAAATTGTTTCTTGAGCTCCAGATCAGCATATAAGAATGATTTCTGAAGGATCATGTGACACTAAAGACTGGAGTAATGGCTATAAAATAAAATATAATTTAAAAATATATTAAAATATATATATTTCAGAAGTTTTCCATTTTTACTGTATTTTTCAAATCAAAAATGTAAAATCTGTCAAATAAATTGTGCTCTGGTGAGCATAAACTTTTTAAAAAAATTTTAAATAATTTTTGCAAAAAATAATAATTAAATAATTAAAATAATTATTTAAAAAATATATATATATTTTTTTAATAAAAAGTCTTACAGACTTTTTGAATGGCATATGAAATGAAATAGTCAATGGTAAATGAAATAGAAAAACAAAAATGATCATAAAAATAAATATTCCCTTCAGTAATCAAATTGTTTTGGCCTATATCTGTATTGTGTTACTCCCCAACTCTGAATACACACTACAGCAGGGTTCTGGTGCACATGTTCCCTTTGTGAACAGCATCCTGACGTTTAAAAAATAAATAAAATAAAAAAACCTAACAAGAGAACTGTTTCTGCACAGTGCGAAGAGAATGACAATTCACATCTGTTGTGTGCATCCTGCAGTGGGCTTGAACGGATCAGTGTGGCTTCCACTGCCACCCTGCAAACACATTCAGTCCTGCAAACATCAAATCTCCAAGACGCACGCACCAACACATCCATTCACATGCTCACAATCAGCATCTGGCCACCACATAGCGAGGAGTGATGGCAAGTAGCGAGGTTCAAAAACTCTCCTCGCTCAAGCCACAGCTCAGACGACTGCAACGGGGTTCTTTCCCCCACAATTCGCAGTGTTTATTAATGCCCGTGAAGCTTTGCCACATGAGTGACAGTGATTGCTCCCACTCATTTCTGTTTTAATGAGGAGATGGAGAAACAGGGAGACCGCAGCACAACTGTCAGTCAATGACCCGTCAGTGTGACATGATCACACTCCCGCTGGTTGGCAGCTGACGGCGGCGGTGGCGGAGGGGAGGGCATGTTAGTTCTCCTGGCGCTGTCCTGGGTGGAAGGTTTTCTTTGCTTGGGTCATGGTCCCCACATCACCACGGCTCATTAATAAATCCCTCCTTCCCTGTCAGGCTCATCACTGCCGGCTGCTCTATGCACTAGAAAGGTGATGCCCCAAACGTCAGATTGTACGTCAGAATGAGACCCTGTGAACCTGGCCAATGCTCAAAGGACTCTCTAATGAAGGACTCTTCAAAAACATTGTGCTATAATTGAGACACTCTTAATAATAGAGCTGGATTTCTAATTAAATGTTCTAAATATTTAATCAACCAACATTAAAATGAATAATCATCTCGTTCCGCACTGGGTTTGACCAAACAAACAGTTCCAAAGCCCACTGAAACCCAGGAGCTGTCAGGATGGCATTTGGAGGAAAATCTCGGCCTGCTTTTTATATCTCTCTCACCTGGTTCCCTCAAAGCATCTCAGAGCAGAGCTGTTCTACAGATAAAACACTCTTACTTATAAAGTTTTGATTATATGGGGGAGCCTGGAGAGGGAAAAACTCAAAGTTTCAAGGCTTGGATGATATAGATACTTTGAAAGCAACAAATTATGCATTAGATCTTAAACGAAAGAAAATCTCGAAATTAAGAATTTTTATATCTCTATTGTTTCTCCTAAGCAGTATGAGGATAGATGGAGAACAAAAGCTCTCCTGCAGTTCAGATTTTTCTATGAAGAAAAATATATTTTAATTTCACAAGTGCCTCCTTAAACAGGTCTCAAAAATGTCTCAAACTGTGCTCAGATTTGCTTTAGTGTGCAATCAACTTGAAATTCAGTAAGAACTCAAACCTATAAGACCAAATTATCTGAATTGTGCTATTACTAATGAAATCAACATGAAATGGCTTTCACAACTCGTTAAAATTATGCATTTCAATGAAACATGTACAATGGGACTTCAATGTTTCAAAGTTTCTTATGCTCACCAAGGGTGCATTTATTTAATAAAAAATACAGTAAAAATAGAAATATTATCACAATTTAAAACAAATGTTTTCTACTTGAATATATAAAGTCCTTTTCTGAACTTTTCTGATTATTATCAGTGTTGAATATAAAGTTCAAAAGATATCATTTATTTTAAATAGAGATTGACATTATAAATGTCTTTATTGTCACCATTGATTAGTTCATCTTTAGGTTAAAGCTGAATAACAGTCTTTATTTCTTTCCAAAAAAAAAAAAAACAGCAACAAAAAAACAGTAGTGTATATTTTGAGTCTTGCTGTTTACCACCTGAGGGTACCCCATGTTGTTTGAGAACCACTGTCCTAAGCAATTTTAGAGGGAAACATCTGAAACAAAGATGCTTGAACGAAACATAGCTGGAAACTCTATTCAGCCTCCTGAGATATAAATGAGCAACTTCATATCTTCTGAGTTCGTCAGTTTTCTTCTGGGTTCATCAGATGGACGAATCTGACCAAACTAAAAACTTCCTAAAAGTTTTCCAAATGCAAACATTTTAGCAAGCAAATGGAAAAAATGACAAAATATCTCACTTCTGAAAAATTAGAAACCAAAGCCCTCAGATCAGCACAAAGCACACAAATGTACCTGCGAGACTGTTTAGACACACTGTGCATTGTGTGGCGCAGGCACTGTTCATTAGGAAACTCTTGTAAAATGTTCTCATCCTACCCAAGTGCTCTCATGCAGAAAATGAATCTATGTAGCAACTGCAGAGAATCATAAACACATCAGGGTAGTCCTTCCTCCCGCTCCCTCCCGCTAGTAAACAGAATCACGCACGCATACGCGCACACACACACACACACACACACACACACACCTGGACAGGCTGCAGGGTAGCGTGTGGTTCTCAATGTTGCATCTGTGCATAATTAAGGGCCAGACGTAATTAACTAGCACCACTTTAGCCACAAAACAGTCAATAACAGCTAATTCCGTTCATCGTTCCTGTCTAAGGAGCGTACGGTTTTAATAACGGAGAGTGGCTGTGAGAGTGGACAAACTCGGATCATTTGAATTGGGAAAAAGAGAAGGAGTAGGGAAAAAAACAGTGAGGCAGAAAGACTCAGCGGGGTGGGTGGAATCGGTTCCATTCCAGCCCTTTGTTTGTGCATTCATCTGCATTCTGGAGACAAACTCCTATTAAGTCCATCAGATGCAAATGAGCAGGGAGACAGACACGCTGCCACGGCGTTGCCTGCAATACAATCAGAGCAGCCTTTGGCTCCTGCTCTGTGCATTTAACCTGCTTCAGTGCATTTTCATTAGCAGACGGGGCTCAGCTCTACCTCCCCCCACTAGAAACAGCACCCGGCAGAATTAGAAAACTCCGAAATGAGCTGGAACATTACGCTCTCCTGTTACTTTTGTTTGTCTTTGATCAGATGCGAGGCTCTTTTAAAAGAAGCTGGAGGCTGGTCATATTGTAATAGACTGAGCAGAACTCGGGCACTGTATGGCAAAAGAAATATGTGGTACATATTTTTTTAATAAGTGTGATCAGTCGCATGCAGGTGAGCTGGTCAAGTGAGAACGTATAATGACATATTCAAGGCTCTTTCCTGCTAGCTGTGTTCTGTTCTATAAGGTTATTTGTGCAAAATCCAGCAGAGGAAAATGAGCTTTTTACGATGTGTTAGTGTGTAAATGTGTGCGGACAACGAATAGTGAGATATGTGTCACGTAAAATGACTAACCTCCAAATTGAGTGCCTGCTTACCAGTTGGAGAAGTTTTAAGGAAACTTTGCTTAGTTGACTTGATGGCCGTATTTGCAACAGGCAGCTATTTTGGGGCATGTAGGACTACTATGTACTGAACTACGTCTGAAACTCATATTTAAATAACATATTTTGTTAAAAAAGAATATATCTGTAAGATACTTGAATGACAGAAGGAGACTGTTGCAATGTGGAAACTTTTACTGAATTCGATGCAACGCAGAACAAAACATACATCTTCAGCCAGCACTTAGAACCAACCGGAAAACCCCGGGGGAAAACTAGTAAGGCCCCTCCCAGTCTTTTGTCCTCTTAAAGGAACCTCACTATTCCAATATCTTTAGCCAATACACTACAACATCTCAGCTTGCTCCAGCTGTACATGTGCAGTCCCGAGCGTGCATTTTAAGGTGCCGTCACATTTACTGTTTTTCGGCAATTTTCTTGGGTGAAATCCAGTAATTTCAATAGGAAACGGCAAAAGATTTCACCACAGGTTTCCCAACGAATTCGCCATGTTGACAAACAGGAAGCATACTTGGCATGAATGTATAACCACACATTCAGAACACTAAATGTTTTTGTGTGTCATGATGACTTTGGCACTTTTATTTGAAAAAAAAAAACTTGATTTATTCCGTCATATTGCACGTTGTACTTTCTTAGTTCATAGTATTATGAGTGAACCATCTTGGTATACGTATACATTGTTAGGAACTATTCAGCATTCTGCGTCAGTGAAATCTGCCATGACACTTTCACATGGCGTATCTGAAAGCAAATTAAATCAGTCATTAAAATTTTGTCTTTTCCTTACACAAACCACAAAGGCATTCTACAATGAATTCAGAACATTTACAAACAAGTCATACCGAGTACTATGGATACTCTACAGCATTTTTTGTCCAGTTTTACAGCCTCTGTTCACCATATGCTTTCATTGTATGCATAATTATACAGAATTTCACCTTCTGTGATCCCTGGAGAAAAAAAAAGTCATTAAAAAGACATGAGGGTGAGTAAATGATGACAGAATAATTTTTGAGTGGAAAAAAAATTGCTGCCGCCATTAAGTCAGACTGGAATTACGGGGAATTTGTGGTTTCAATTAAGAGAAAGAAAGACAGAGAGAGAGACAGGGAACAGACAGACAGATGTCAAATACAGCTGATAAAGAAAACGTGTGAAAATCAAGAACATCCTGTGGAAGTGTTAGAGAGAAAATGTGTTATTTTACTCATCATAAGGCAAAAATAGCCTGTCTTGGTTTACACAAGTCAGTGAGCAAAAATAAGTAAATGCAAAGAGAAGATGAAAAGGGATCATTAATCTAACCCTACCTCCAGCCTTTGTGATACAATCGAGTTCTCATTAGGCCGTGATTGAACAAACCTTAGTTAACGAGCTCCAACTCACTGCCTCTTAGAAAAGCAAACGGCAACAAAAAAAGTAGCTGAATTACTGCAAGTAACAAGGCTGTTTTATGTGCAAAGAGCAACTGTCTGAAATGAAAAATGGCAGGAATTGCTGCCACTTTACTGCAGCTGTTTGTTAATGATGTAGAAGATAACAGTCTCAGAAAACATAATCACACTTTAAAAAAACATAATAATAATTAATTAATAAAAAAAACAGAGAGGCATTCAACCAATCATCTTAAAGCCAAACATAAACGCCATGATGCTAACCAGAAGACAAATGTCTAAAAGTTTTTTAAAAAACTCACTATTTTTTTCCTAATGCTTTTAACCCATGAAAAATCCCTGAAATTATTAACTGAATCATATAATGGGGTCATACTCTTAACTCAACATATTTAAAATACTCTCATGTAGGCATGGGACGATAACCGGTTTCAAGGTATACCGCGGTTTGGAAAATTCACGGTTTCAAAACCACTAAAATTTTCCGTTATACCGTTCCTGCGGTATGCGCAGTTTTTTTTACGTGTCGTCAAAGACGGAAAGTGCAGGACTCCCTCAGTTGTGAGCAGCGAAGAGCGTAACGAGTCACACGACCCCTCCTCCTCCGGATAGCGGTCAGTGAGAGTAACCTGTGTGTAGGATGATGGCCGCATGAGGTGAATCCCTGGAACTTTTTCCCCCGTCGAAAAAGGCGAAGTCTGCCATATGGGAATTTCTCGGGTAACGTAGACCAATCATGTTCCGTACACAACGATGTTCCGTACAGATGACGTTTTGGCGCCGATCGCTAAATAAATACTTCCAGGTCGTACACAAACGATATATCTGTGTCGTCTTCATTTCTCCCTCTTTCACCCTCAATCAAGACAGAGACCCATTCGCCGGGTTGTTTCAGTGTTGAAATAAATAATATTCGGCTTGCTACCGAGGCAGATAACATGGCTAATTAACTAGCTAACGTCAACTAGTTTCCTCCCTCACGTTACTTCACAGAGCGGGAAATAGCAGACTAAAGTACTACGTTTCTGCAGTTTAGTACAATAAATTTAGCTGGTATCACGTCTATAATTTTAAGCCTCCTGCCATTGTTTACATCTGTTCAAAATCACGTCATTTAAAAAAGAAACAAACTGCTGGCTCAGGTGTCTTTGCCACTGTTTGAGTGTAATATGGAGAGAGACCGTGTGTGTGTGTGTGTGTGTGTGTGTGTGTTTGAGTGTGAGAGTGAGAGTGTGTGTGTGTGTGTGTATGAGACACAATCGCGCGCTCTCCTTATATGTATGTGCACACATCTTTGTACCTCACCGCTCATAACTTGGACTGAAAGATGAATGTGTAGAAAGTGAGCATATCTCCAAAAACCTTGTTGAGCTGCAGGTTTAATGACTGCATTTTTTATTTTTTACAGAAATTGTTCTGATTTATGTTCTTGATTATTGAGCTGTATGTTTAGGTTAAGTGACTGCATTTTAATTTTTTTTCATTTAGAAGGATTTTTTTTTTTTTTTTACAGAAAATAATTTATTTATGTTCTGATTATTGTTGATCTGCAGGTTGAGGCTCACTTAAGTGACTGCACGTAATTTAATTAACAAGAATTCAATTATTTATTTTAATTATTTAGCCTGACATGTTTACTGCTCCAAAATGTTCTATATGTTTCTTAAAAATAAAATGTATTGTGTTCAGTGGAAAAAACATTGTTGTTTTTTACCCAAACATTTAAAAATGACATATTTTAGAGCTGTAATCACAATACCGTGATACCGTGAAACCGTGATATTTTTATCTAAGGTTATCATACCGTCAGAATCTCAAGTATGCCTACTCTCATGTTAGATCTTAGATACAAGATGGAAAAATGGGCAACCGAAGAGGAAGATAGGGAAGACTAAACGTAAACAAAACTCTTGACTATGCCTGAATCACTTTATTAGAATGCATTTCCTGTCCTTGCATTTGGGGAATAAGCGGTTAAAGCAGCTCTACGGTGTCGCCCATGGACAGGCATAGCGAACGGCCACCCACACACCTCGGCACACACTCTATGAAGTGTTCCGATGCGGCAGGGCTGGGGGTTGGGTGATGCTTTCCACATGCGTTACTGACTCTGTCAAGACGTTTTGTCTTGATTCTCCTTTTATCTGCTGACCTTCACAAGTCAGATTCCAAACCCATCCAAAAAAAAAGAAAGCAAAGAAAGAAAGAAAGAAAAAAAAATCATCTTTCTTTTACATTGACGTTACAGGTTTACTGAAGCCAGCTGGAAAAGAGCCGGGAGAGAAAAGCAGTTTGATGGGCGAGTTGCTGCCTCTTTCTGAAGCAGCGAGTTTCCTGTGGGTTTGCGACGGCAACAAAGAACGTGTTTTCAAAAGGTGGCTCAAATTTAAAGCATTACGCCACACAACCTACTGTCATGTACGACTGCTTGAAAACCATTGATTTTTCCCTCTTTCCTCATCTTCGTTGTTCGCTCGATCTGCTCAGAAATACATAAACATCGTAACTAGGCCTGCGTTAAAGCAAATGACAGGTCGCAATACATGCGGCTGGAATAAAAAATAAACCAACAACAGATGACAGATTGTTTACAGACTGCTGGAAGCTAAATAACACGTGTTATTGGCTGTCAGCAACATAACCAAAATCAATAGAAGTCAGCTATAAATTGCTTTTACAAAAAGGTCTACTAAATTATGTCGTCTTCAGGAAATTGAAACAACGGATTGTGAGTCAAAAGTCACATTCAAGAAAAACAAACATGCAATAAGTGTGTTGTTCACACATGCCAAATGGCTCTTCGCTGCTTCGGATTTGTGAAATGTTGGACTGAAGTTTATTTTCATTAGTATGCAAGTCAGAATAATCTACCATGTGTGACCGCGGGAGACTTCAGGCCCACCAGTGCTACGCCGTGGCATAATGATCAGCATTATAAATTCTCCAGTGTTGCTGAGAGGAGAGCCGTCTGGTGCAAAATGAGATGCGTATTTTTGTGGCGATGACCTCAGAAGAGCACCAAATCATGTAGCTACCGAAACAAAAACAGCCAAAAGACCATCTCTCATTTCGACGGGGATCCTGGATTAATCAAAACGAGTTATTGTATGAAGATGGGCACCTTATTTCTGTGAGCCGGAAAAAGCCAATCAGAAGGCAGTGAGCTGTGGGCTTCATCCATTTCGTGGAGACTGACATGTTAGCGGCAGTCAGGCAGAAGGCCTCACTTCATAAATCAAACCTGACAACTCCCTCTGCCCGGACGTCAAGCACAACTTTTATTTCCCCATTTCCACACAACACGAAAACATCATCATCTCAGATAGACCGCAGGACCCGCGTCTAGACTTCTGCATTGGTTCTAAGGGCTGGACATTTCCCTGAACTTCATTATTAGCATGACTTAAAATAGATTAGATGGAGATCTTAGCCCCTATCAACTATTTAGACGGTATCGTAATTTTGTACACACACATTCTGCACCTAATCTCACTTACTTGGAGTTGTTTCAAGCATGTATTGATTTCTACATATCTCATATGGTCTTATTTGTGGATGCATGGTGCAGTGCGCATTATTAGAATTCCAACAATCAAACGGTGTTGTTATTCCCCAGGTTCATGTATCAAACGAGGAGGGCACTGTGGGGAGAGACGATGAAATCAGCCAAGCAATTACCCGCACAGATGTTTAACTGCAGAAAATTAAAGCAATGTTAATCAAGCGTTAAACGTTTACAAATTCTCCCTCCCTGTACAGCCGAATCTTTCCGTTTAGCTTTGGAAAGAAACAGGTTTTTATTTCAGTGAGATTGTTTAACTTAAATGCTTTAACCCTTCGAGGTGTTACAGTTTCTTTTCTTTAGCGACTATTTTTAGGACAACACTGATTATAGTAATGATGACCAGTACAGTAAACAAATGAGTTTTATGAGCCAGTTCTTTTAGAAAATCAGTCAAAAAGACTCTTGAAATATTAGCCTAACAAATCACTTTATTTACTTTATAGTTAGTTGTTTCTAAGAAAAATAGGTTTGTTAAGTGGATTGGTTAACACACAGTTCAGATATGACTGGCTGTTATTGATTGGCTGATTCTTTTATTCATTATTGTTTCCCTACACCATTCCTTTAAAATTTTACAAGAAAAAGAAAAGTCATTTTATGTTGCCTTCATAAAAACTACTTCACATCATCGTCCGGTGATATTGATGCAGGTTGTTTTGTCTGAAGACATTCAGAGCCAGTCTAGGAATTGCTCACGTTTCATTTAGATCAGTGTAGCTTTGGCAGCACTTTAGAAAATAATGCTTCTCCATTCCAGCTCTTCACTGATTCACAGCTACTGCGCTGCATTATAGAGCACAACAGAAACCATCAGAATAGATAATAGACCATGAAAATATTCTTTCATCTTAATGTGAACGAAGGAAAACGTACAAGAGTGTGATTTTCTCTAATGTTCCTGTGATACTTGCGTTCACTTAGAGAAATATACCCAATGATTCATAGGTCTATCAGTCGGGGACAAAAACAGCTGCTTCTGAGAAACAAACTGCATCGGAAATATGCACCAAAAAAGGATGCTGCAAAGGATAGGATAGGCAAAATGTACACAATTTAGCTGTCAAAGCAAGCTAAAATAAAAGTATATTCTTTTCATGCGTCATATATCATTGTCAACAATGGTTCCTGCTAGGATCAAGCAAACTGAACTTAAGTCAACAAACAAAACAAACTGAAAAATACTTGCTAGAACAAATGTAATTAATCTCATTTTCTTGTTTGAGCTGCGTGACAAACATAATTGCACTTAAAAGGAAAAACGCAGTGTGAATTTTAAATGCTCTGCAGTTAAATGTCTTATGCATTACAAACACTATCTATCAATCTATCTATCTATCTATCTATCTGTCTATCGCTTTCGGGGTTCAGATTTCATTGCTTTCTTCAGTTCTTTTGAACAAACAGCTACTCAAAACCTCTCACATTAGGGTGTCTGCTATGATCTCGGCTCCCTGGAATACTCATGGTATTTGGTCAAACGCTCGTCACCATAATTAACAGCAAAATCCCCACTCATGCTACACAAATATAACATTTCTGGTTTCCAGCAACGAAATGCTTCATTATTGAGGAAAGGCTTCTTTCTGATCCGACACGTTTTCCTTTTTCCAAGTCAGAGCTTTGGCTCTTGCTAATTGATATCCCGTTGAGACTAAGTGCCTAAAAAGGTCAGCCTTTCTTTCTGTGGACAAATTGTCCAATCCATCCGCAAAGGTCAAACTACCTAGCTAGAATCTCAGCTTGAATGTTTTTAACTGAAAATTGAGATTAAGTAAGGCCTATATCCTTGCGTATTCGGTTTCCTTGTCATTTCATGATCATATATCTGCCCCGAGTCATTATGTGCATGTACTTGCATCTGCAGTTCAATATGGAGGCAGAAAACTCTAGCGATGAAAATGTAATTGTTGGTTGTCTTTTGTCTGTTTCATCTGAAGCCCTTGAGAAACAAAGATGTGACGTAATGACAGCCTAAATAGTCTGATTCAGAAATGAAATAATTGAACAGTGCTGCTCCTCTCCCTTATAATGAGTGTAAGGCATATTAAAATCCATAATAATTGTATGCCATCAGATCAGACCTCTCATAAAACTCTGAACAGCCAGCTGCTCGCCACATCTGTCCATCCAAAACTGTCAACAATTACTCCCCAGGAAGGTAGGAGTGTGGTTGAGTAATTATCAGCATCTTTTTTCAGTTGTGAACACAGTTTCTCACACAATCACTCCAATCCTAAGGTTAATTAATAAACGGCTTCATCTGCTTTGATCAGCAGAAAGGTGAGGATGGAAAATCAGCATTGTTCAGACACTCAAGAACGTTTTCTGCTGTAGGGGGTCTGTTTCCATGGAGAATAATGAACTCACGTATACCTTTTAACTGATGAGTCCTGTGCTTACAAAGTCGCACTGTGACTATTTGTCAACCAAATTTCATCGGGGAAAAAGCCTCAAAAAAAAAAAAAATTAATAGAATGAAACCATGCAGAGGCAGTTAAAACCCTTCACAGGAGACATCAACTTTCAAACACTTGCCTTCTAAAGCTTCTTTAGAACCACAATCACATTACCTTTTAAAAAACAAATGTCAGCTACACTACAAGCGGCACCCGGTGAGTTCTAAGAAAAAGTATCTAATTATGTTATTAAAATAGCTATTAAAAGGATCCGATGTTTTTTTGCTACATTGCCACAGCAGCAAAATATGGTCAATAGTCCTGTTTAAAGTGCTAAATATGGTTAATAGTGCACACTTTGGTCATTTACAAGAGTAATAACCACATTTACCAACCAAGAGACTCCTTTAAAGGGATGGCATACCCAAAAAATCAAATTGTTATCATTAACTTCTCCACATGTCATTCCAAACCTGCATGACTGACTTTCTTCTGCAGAACATAAAGGAGTTATTTCAGGAAAAATTAAAAATAAAATAACTTAATTTTGTTCACATAATGAAAGTCAGTGGGATCCAGTGTTATTTTGGTTCAATATATGGACATCTTTTGCACTTTGTGTTTTCATTTTTGGGTGAAAATAGCCAAAAGACAATAATGAGCAATAATAATTCTCCACACTGCATAGAATGATGCTATGACAAATTCAAGCGCACAGCTTCACCTAGGCCCAATTATTAATTTGTTTAGTTATATCATTTATAATTTGAATAAGAGAACAACAACAATAAACTTCGGGTAATCAAAAAAATAATAATTCATTACATCATAGATCAGATTTTTTTTCTTCTTCAGGAAATGGCCAGACTAGAATAAATAGCAGCACCGTACGTAGCGAACAATAAACGATATGGCAAGACAAAAATTAAATAATAAAACCAAAGTTTGACCAATTATGAGTAACGTTAGGCTAAAACATCTAAATATGATGTCTGGATCACTGTCAGATGAGCCGTCAGACGCTGAGCTGACCCAGGACGCATAACTTACCATCAGACTCTCCATCACTCATGGCATTTAGTGTTTCTAATACATACCTTCCATAAATCGCCTTCTTTTAGTCATTTTGACTTTATTTAAGAAACTGATAACCGCTAAATCAGTGAGGGAAAGGCGTTGCCTAGAAATGTACAATGTTAAAACACAAGCGGCAAGAAAATGACAGCGTGAAAATACATGCATTTTATAGCGGGTAAATTTGACCCGCGTGGCGCTTATACTGTAGGTAAAATGCTTCGTTTTTTGATCTGGTTTTATCTAAATAATTTTTAACAATATTGGGTTGTAAATTACATAATTTTAGTAAAAGTCAATGACTGGGAGATTTGAATGTTTTGTTGAAAATCTGTTATGTAGCCTACATTTGAAAAACAGCTACGGGTAAAATTTACCCCGTGGCGGTTCTAGTGTTAATCTTGACTTCTGGTCGTGAGTGACAGTGTTGGGGGAAATCTGTTGATTGTCGAGAGCCAAATAAAGAGTGTTTATTATGTATATAGAGTATATTTATTTAAGTTCTGATAACTTATACTGTTTTGTGCAGAATTGTGTTTTTCAAATGTTCTGTTGAAGGATTTGTGCAATTGAGAAATATAAGCTTGTCTTACACTTATATTGTTATAGTAAAACATGGCTGTTTGTGCAAAATATTTTTTTTTTTTTACAAATTTTTTTTTTTTTTCTCGGATGGGGGGGGGGGGCGCTCAGGGGGGGTCTCGCCTGGAGAGTAATTCAATGTAGAACCGCCACTGCTCTCAGGCAGTGCAGCTCCTATTTCTTTGAATGGGGAAACATCAAATTCTCCAAATCTGTTCGCCAAACTTACAATTAAATTTCATATTTGAAATCATCAGTGAAATCTGACAACAACTGCATCATAAATGTTGTTTATTTTGCTCAAATAGCGTTAAAAAAAGCTTATTTGTGACCCTGGACCACAAAACCAGTCGTAAGTCGCTGGGGTATATTTGTAGCAATAGCCAAAAATACATTGTATGGGTCAAAATTATCCATTTTTCTTTTATGCCAAAAGTCATTAGGATATTAAGTAAAGATAATGTTCCATGAAGATATTTAGTAAATTTCTTACCGTAAATGTATCAAAACTTAATTTTTCGATTAGTAGTATGCATTGCTAAGAACTTCATTTGGACAACTTTAAAGGCGTTTTTCTCAATTTTTTGATTTTTTTGCACCTTCAGATTCCAGATATTCAAATAGTTGTATCTCAGCCAAATATTGTCCGATCCTAACAAACCACACATCAACGGAAAGCTTATTTATTCAGCTTTCAGGTGATGTATAAATCTCAATTTCGAAAAATTGACACTTAAGACTGGTTTTGTGGTCCAGGGTCACATATCTGAGGTTAGACCAGTCAGTGCACATGCGCAGTCCTAAGCACATGTCTCAGAATGCTGACTGTTTCTATAGCAAACGGGACTTCTAACGGCAGCGATGCGCTGACTTTACCAATTAGCGATTGGCTCTATTGCTCAGAAGGCAGGGCTTTGTTTGATAGAGCGGCCATATTGAGCATTGCATTTTTCCCCATTCAAAACTATATGAGTGACACGTCTTGGGTATTCTATAGGTTGCGATTTTCACAGAGTTGGTGTGTCATCTAAAAGTTTTACATCTATCCACATCCAGTCTTTCTACTGAAGCTGCTGCCATCCGTCTGTGCATTAATGTAAAGCTGTAATTGTTCATTAAAATTTGATTGGAGTTATTAAATAACGCTGTGTCAACTGTGATAAGACTTTCCATCGTTATGAATTTTGCCATCTTCAATATCTTCTTTAGTTACTGTCACTATGCTTACAAAGATTATTTTCTATCACAAAAAGTTACTTGACTTTAGAAGTTTTCAATGTTTCTGTAAACGGTTGTACTCAACTCAACTCTGTTCACATCATGAAATCACTAATGTTGTCATTCCCAAACATTGACTGTGACTGAATGAACTGATTCAAATGAACTGATTCATTAAAAATGAATCAAACGTCCCTGGTTGGATTTGCTGGTGTTGTTTTTCTGGAAAAAACATTTTGAAAATGCAGCGCTACTGCAAAATGTTAGTATGTTTGTAGTGTTGCTATTTGTAATTAGTTACTCCCCACTGGTCTTTGCACAAAATTGGTATTCATCCCAAAACAAATTGTAACAACAATATCTAAACAACACAGAAACTTCCACTCTGAAAGTACGGAGACATTCCTCTCTGTCTAGTAATTACCATCAGCATAATTTATTATGCCACATTGCAGTGTAATTAGGCTAAATTCTAAAGAGGGGGTGGAGAATTCTCACAACCCATCAAGGTCTTGCATTGTGAATTTTTCTCGCATGTTTGAAAGTCGATACAGAAGAGCGGTAGTGTGTAACGTTTTTTTTCACAGAGTGGGTTGTGTTTGTTGCTAAGAATGTTAATGTGAATCGTCTAACAAGCCTGTCGTTGCCAGGGTGTGCGGTACGTGTCAGGCCAGCCAGCAGAGGTTAACATAGCTTGGCTAATGAGCCTCGACCAACATTAGCACAAATGAAGGGGCAGATTCTATCGAATTCATGATGGAGTTATTGAACGGCACACAGTGGCAGAACGTCACGTCTGAGAGACTCGAGCAGTCAGGGTAAATTGAACTGATGTCACATCTACTCTGAAAACAGAACAACAAACTTGTGGAAAGCCAAAGAGGCAATATTATGGTTTGCAAAAGTTTTCCACTTATCTGGAACATTGATTATGGCAGACATTACAGGACATTAGAGAACAACATTTGTATTGCAGTAGGCAAAACACTGGGAGAGCACAACCGCTCATGTCTCACTATTGACTCCTGATCTAGCATTACCAATTCACGTGTTTCAAGCTGTTCAACACAAGTGATTACGGAGATGTATTCTACATTTCAATTGCATTTTATCCACTTATAACACTAATAAAACTTGCATGTAGGCTTCATATGTTAATGTGCTCATGATTGGAACAGGAACATGAAAACTGTAAAAATAGTACAAACAATACTGAATTATAAACTTATTTTTTAAAGTGACTTGCAAATCAGGTTCAGCTACTGAAATGTCATTCCTGTGTTTAATTAGGCCTATGATTCACAATTTGATTTGATTCTGATTCATAGAGAGAGAGGTTCCATTTTGGTGTCCACATCAAATTAAATTTACAAAAGTGATTTTACATATAGAAAGCATATTAAATGCAAGTGAAGTGTCTAATGGGTAACACGTAGAATAGGGAATACTTATTCACTATTAACTACAACTTTTCCCTCAATAAATTCCTAATTTGCTGCTTAATTAATAGTTAGTAAGGTTGTTGTTAGGGATGTAGAATAAGGTCATGTAGAATAAGGCATTAATATGTGCTAAATTACTTCTAATAAATGGCTAATATTCTAGTAATATGCATGCTAATAAGCAACAAGTTAAGAGACCCTAAAATAAAGTGTTACCGTCTAATGTTTTAAATAAGTTTTGTGTAAAATCTCAAAATGTGTGAACTGATGTTCCATCATTCAGCTTAACATATATTTATGCAACAATGTAACAACATCAAATTTAAGTGATCGTAGTAAATGTTATTATATTTTAAATTATTAAAAACTTAACATCTGGAGTAAAACTTTGTGGTTTGAAGGACAGTGGCAAACATTTAAAATTACAGTTAATTAGTTTTGAGAGCTGCACTGTGATCTTTAAATAGAGCCTTTTAATGTCAGCTAATGATTCTTATTTTAAATATGCCTGACAAGTTTTTTTTTTTTTTTTTCTTCTGGTATATGAACTACTGTTACACTGAATGACATTTTAGTGGGTGAAATGAAATTGATAAAGTAAGATAATCATTATTAAAAATAAATAAATAAACAAAAATGAATTAAACAGGACACATTCTTCAGTACACTTTAAACTTTTATTGTTTTGATGCTTTAAAACCTGTTTTCGTCTTTGACACATATAGTGTTCATAAATCAATACTTTAACCCAGCCCTATAGCAAATTGATTGTTATTTAGAACAATGCATGCACTGAATATAATCCTTGAAAATGAAATACTGTTGCAATTGCTTAAATTCTCCTTTACATTCCTGAGTGAATTCATTAAAGTCAATTTTCTGTTACCAATCCTGAGGAGCTGCATCACATAAGCAAAAGACAGCTGACATAAGCACTGAGCTGATGAAGTCTTTGATATACACTTTTAACACGACAAAAGTTCAGCGTTGAAATATTCTCTTTTAAGCTGATTTTTCAGAGCGGTGAGGATCAAAGTGAGACGAGCTTCATGTTCATTGTAATTAGTGGAGCTCTCTGTCACCTGTGACTAATGAAACAGCCCTTAAAGGGGAGCAAAGCACGGGACTAATTTCGTGGGCGGCCGACTATGACCCCGTAACTGCTTCACTCGCTGTGAAATAAGAAGCAGATCCCATAAAACTAAGATGTTCTTTTTGCCTGGCTGAAGTAATGTAAGGTGGTTTGTCTCTGTAATCGGAAATGTGACCTTCTGTGCCCTTCAGTGTTTCTCTCCTTTAAGGAACTTGTTGGGTTTTGGATGCCCATGCAGCATGTAGTGATTCTTCTCAAAGATAGAAGCTCTGGAAAGTTTTCTTCAGCTTACTATTGTGTATTACTTTTTTTTAAGTATATTCATTATTAATACACTTAAGGAATATGCTTAAGTGCAAACTGAATGTAATGTTTTCAGACAATTAAAATAAAATTAAAATTTCTTATACTTTTAAATTTATATGAAATCCAATTAACTACATGAAATCCAATTTATTACAGTGTTTTTTGACCCATTAAAGGGATAGTTCACACAAAAATGAAAATTACACCATGATTTACTCACCCTCAAGCTAGGTGTATATGACTGTCTTCTTTCAGTCAAACACAATCAGAGTTGCATTAAAAAATGTCCTGGCTCTTTCAAGCTTTATAATGACAGCGAAATTTTGAAGCCCAAAACAAGTGCATCCATCCATCCCTCATAAAAATATTCCACACGGGGGTTAATAAAGGCCTTCTGAAGCAAAGTGATGCATTTGTGTAAGAAAAATATCCATATTTAAAACTTTATAAACAGTGATCTCTAGCTTATGGCAAACTAAAATATACTTCAATGTAATTTCTATTGAAATTTGTAATGATGAAGTTGCAATTTAGTGTTTTAAAATTCATTTAGGCTAACACTACTGTTGCAATTGTAATCAGTTAGCTACTTTACACAGGCTTTAGTAAGTTAAATCAACACATGAAAATAAGTGCAATTTTTAAAAGTGTACAATTATATTATCTGTAAGTATATATATTTTTTTATTATATACTTTTAAGATTCAAAGCACACTTACAGGTGTACAGTCAGTACAATTAAGTATAGCTCTTTTTCACAAGGGTAGCGCAACTGTGTATTTTTTCATTACAAGTTTTTGTCCTTTTAATGTTTCAAAAAGGCCACATGAAGCAAAATATAGTCAATACATGTAAAGCTCAAACTGTGTCAAATCAGAATATACATACTGGAGGCTCAAACACCATTAATTAGCTGTTTTTAAAGTGTTCTAAATTTCTCAAATTAAATCCATTTTCCACATAGATGTGGCCGTGTTTTGCCAAAACATTCACAGTATTTCAGAAAAAAAAAAAAAAAAAAAGAGAGAGAGAGAAGAAATTAATGGACAGATGATGTAGGACGAGTCGGAGTAAGTGGTGCATGCTTTCATCACATGTAAATGAGAAGATGAAGAGCCTCCTAGAGCAGAACAAACTAGGACAGTCTCAAAATTCATTCGAAGAGGGTCACTTACTTATGCAAGCCGCACTACGATAAAAGCTTCCACAGGAGGACAAGATGCATCAAAAGATGCAAGAAGATTTGATGTGCGGGGCTCAAGGGGCCAGAGGAACACGGAACAAGATTAACCTGATACGAGGAATAAAAGTTGGCAAAATAAATGACTGGTACAGTGTTTCGAGGCACACTTATTATGCTATTTATGCGCTTACTGCATTTATTTATTTGTCTGCTTGCTTTTGTTTGCTGCAAACACACAATTCCCCGCTCAAAAGAAAGATGTTTTTCTTAAGCTTTCAAAGACTTGCTCAGTTGCACACAGTACGTTACCTCAACACTAACTGCTATTTGTGCATGCTAATTATTTGAGCTGACACCCCCCGGCAATAAGCCACTGCTAATATTACGATCCGCTGGTGCTAATTCAAATTCAATTGCAGTTTTGTTCGTGTGCCTCTTACGAATTTTACGTCTGGCCTCCCCTGACCTCTCAGTCAGTGGCCTTGGGCAAGCCGTGACATGTGTCAACGTTAGTTTAATTTAAAATAAATAAATAAAGAAATAATCAAAATAGATTCATTGAACGTGAACAACACTGATGCTAATAAAATCAGTCTCATGGGGACAGTAATTGGAAGGTTCTGGAAGGCGGCGGATGACTGTCCTCGACCAAAGAGCGCCCCCATAAAGCAGACTCTGCTCCCACGCTGCCTGTTTACCATATACATTTTTACTGGAGCCCACTTTATGTCGAAGAACGAGATATCATCCTCGTGCTTTATTATATCTCTGAGGTACAAATTTCTGCATCTCTTATTCAAGCAACTGCAGGATCCGAATATCCCCCTATTCACAGGAGAGGGAAGCTTCACAACAGCTCTACATTCTGCCAGCGGGCGAAGCCAGAAGCTGCTTTACAAACAGGCAGCATGTTTAATATTCATCGCTCTTGGGAAGCTCTGGGAAAAGATAAAGTGAAATGTCAAAGGGTAATGAATGCCCCGAACAGGACTACAAAGGGGTGTGGAGTCTCAGGGAACTTTTGCATATACCTCCAACTTTATGGAGTCCGACTTTCTGTTTTGGTCAAGATCCGAGAATCCGAGAATGGTCTAGCCTTGAGTTGATGGATCAATGAAATGTTTCTATTTTACAAATAAGCCTTGTGAAAGTGATGCAGGTGATCGGATGGTTGTGTTTAGAGATATATAAAATGAATCAGGCCTTTAATCCATCAGTGGTGAGCACCGATTTCTCACCTTATGCCCTCACAATGTGCTCAAAGCAGGTAACAAAAAGCAAACGAGTCTCAAAAGTCTGAGGAAAACAGATATTACTCCATTTCTTCAGGTCCCCTGGTCCTGAGCATTTTCTAACTTAATAGGGTTATTATTGTATGTCAGCATGTGTCTAAGAAACTAACACAGGCAATGCTATCAGGTTCATAGGGTTTTGAAATAAACACCCCAGAATACTCTCAGAATGAGCAATATAAACAGTGATGCTTGCCTTATCAAAAACACTAAGAAATATCTGGAAAAAGCAGAAACATCAAAACACAGTTCACTTGGAAAGATTTTAAAGACTAGCAAGCAGATCTGCAGAGGTCAACATCAGACTATGGCTTATTTCTGTAAGAGAATTCTAGATGGATTTTCTTGGAAAAAGGACAATTCTGTCATTATTTACTCAATGTCATGTTGGAACACAACGTCTCAGTGGTCGTCTTTTCTTTTTTTTTGCCAACAATGAAAAAAACATTGGGGTCAAAATATGTTTGAAAGGAAAAAAGTTAATCAGGTTCAGAACAACACGAGGGTGAGAAAATGTCAGAATTTTCATTTGGAGGTCAACTATCGCTTTAAGCTTTAAATTTTTAAGGCTTGTTTCGTTTTTAAAGAGTACTGAAGGAACACAAGGGTCAGCTAATTGTCCAACAATCAACTAGTCGACTATTTCAGTGATTACATATTTTACAGGCTTAACAAATATCATTCCTCCTACCTAAAAGTACTCCCTACCTGGAAAGATTTTGCTTTATTAAAATGATTAAATTGAAATTAGAATTGAATTGGATTGCATTTTTAAATTTGTTGTGCTATTCTCAAGAAAGTTTCTTCATAATTATAAATAGAAACATTAAAAACAAACAGGCTCAGGTGTTAGGGTAAACGTACCTATTAAGCACACTTCCATGTTTGAGATCAGATTATAAAAAAAAAAAATTATTTATTATTCTACTTGATGTCTTAACCAATTGATGTGTTTGTTACTACATACCTCCTGTAATTTCAAGTCAATCAGACCCTTGCACACTGAGATATGGGTCTCCATGTGTTCACTCTGTGTGGTGGCCATTTTTAAAGCTGTCTAAAAACATTCACCAAAAGAGGAGCCCCGTAAATGTGCATTTATTAGTTGTTTAAGCCTTTATTTTGGGTAAGTTTCACTACTTACTGTAAAATTAAGAGATTAATGTTCAGACTTTTGCATATTATAACCTGGAACTTGGATGTGGAAAATAATTACATTAGATTCAAAAGACAGTTTTAGCAACACAGCGCAGATGCTACAGAATACAGTTATCTGACTAGCTGTATAAGATTGTGTGCTACACTAACATATTACTTCACAGGCATTACTGGCTTGTACTTTTACATCCATAATATTATAAATTGACAGTTTATTGCTGGTCTGTGGTTTTACAGTGCTGTAATATTTAAAGACTTCATATTATTGTAAGGTGAGCTTAAAGGGTGCACTACTATGAAAATCACACAGCTTCAGTGTGACATCAATAAGAAAAAGTACAATTTCATAGATATTGTTAACAATAGTTGTTCATATTAAAATATGTATGAACTCAATACACTATTTATTTAGCAAAATCCTGTCATTTTAATAAATATTGCTCCATTTAAGCTCAGTGTGCTCTCTTTAAGCTCTTCCACATTGAACATCTACAGTATGTAAATACTTCATAAACAGACTTTATATATTAACTTATGGTTGTCACTTTAAGTTAAGTTAATCGATTTTCTATGGATTCCGTCAACTCAAATCCGCAGACTGGCTCTGATCTTTGGTAACTAGCATCAACTCCAGACTGTAAATCGGTGGACAATCGGGGCAAAAATCGTGTAGTGTATTCCAGCCTTAAGAGATTATAGATAAGTTGACATCCATTTAATAAGAGGCTTCATAATGAGGCTAGTTTATGTGTTCATCCCCATGAATGAAATGTTTTATTGGTTTGTTTTATTTGATTTTTGAATGTATTACTTAGCTGAACGTGGACTAGTCCCAAAAATGTACCCATTAAGCACAGCCAGACTTTTTGAATTTAATGAGGTATATATTGAAATGCTTTTGTCATTTAAAATAAAATTAAATATTTTTGTGTGAGAGATTAATATTTTATTTTAACATAACATTTTGTACTGTAACCAATATCTTGTGCGCTAAAATGCCTCAATGTAGATTTTGGTGAGCTTAATAGGTACGTTTACCCTATTTGTTATTCATTTGTCAAGTAATTTGGTGAGTCTTTAACCTACAGTAGTACTGTTTTTTTTTTTTTTTTTGTGAAAAAGTATGATAATGGCCACTTAAGGGATAATCCTGAATTATATTCAGTTAAGAAACATCCTGAATAATATCCGTTAAGAACACCACTTTTCAAGCACATTATCATTCAAAAATTCAGCTTTGACATTTTAAAATACATTAAAATAGAAAAATGAATTTGTAATAATATTTCACAATGTTACTGTTTTTACTGTATTTTGTTCAAATAAATGTAGCCCAACTTTTGAACTTTTGTTATTTTTCTCAATATTATATTATATTATATTATATTATATTATATTATATTATATTATATTATATTATATTATATTATAATTGTTTAGGCAACCTATCAACAACCACAAATTTTCAATTTATTTTCAGTTAATTTTCACAATTAACACTTATCTAGCCTTATGTCTGACTTGCAATGTCATGCCACATCTGGAGCATCATTTAGTACATCCAGAGCACCAGAAGACCTAACAGTGAGTCCCTCCAGTGACAGGGTTTAACAAAGAAACCCTAAAGAGACAAAAGAGAAACAAATAAAATCCTGGAATACAAAGAGTGAGGCAGCTCAGAACAGGAACACGAAACAAGGATGAACTGAAGCATTCTGACCATGGAGGACATTGTTCTGTAGTCATCTTGGCTAACCTGTATGAATTCCTCCGTGAGTACATGCTTAACATGGTTGTTGGACAAAACGGTTTTGTCTTTATCTGTCCTTGTTAAGTCCAGCTGGAATCAATACCCCTCTGTTCGTCTTGAATGAGCAATAACAACAATTCCTCAAGCTTTTCTGCACAGGTTAGATAGAACATTCCTCAGGCGATTGGAGAGACACGTGAATCATCAGAAAAAGCTGGTAATGAGAGAAGAGAAGAGAAGAGAAGAGAAGAGAAGAGAAGAGAAGAGAAGAGAAGAGAAGAGAAGAGAAGAGAAGAGAAGAGAAGAGAAGAGAAGAGAAGAGAAGAGAAGGAGGCATAAATAGATCGAAGGAGATGAAAAGAAGAAAAGAGACTGAAGAAGAGGAGGTCAAATGAGATAAGAGACTGATGGAGACGAGACAAGAGGGGATTCAAGGAGATGAGGGGAAAGAGATTGAAGGAAAAGAAGAGATTGGAGACAAGAACAGATCGATCGATCGATTGATTGATCGATCGATCGGAAAAGAAAAGAAGTGATCAATCGATAGGAAAACAAAATGAAGCTGAAAAGAAGAGATCAAAGGAGACGGGAAGAGATCGAAGGCAAAGAGAAGAGATCGAAGGAGATGAGAAGAGATCGAAGGCAAAGAGAAGAGATCGAAGGAGATGAGATGGGAAGAGATTGAAAGAGAAGAGATCGGACAAAGCGAGAGGAAAGAGAGACAGCAGAGGAGAGGAGAGGGTGATGGCAGTCACATCAGAAGAGCGTGTGGCAGATTGTGAGGATTTAAGGATTTCAGAGGAAGGATTGCAAGCTGTGCGTGGGGATCTGTGAGGAGACTGAGACCAGATGGTTGTGATTCTGGCACAATTATCCCCCTCTATTGTTACTGATCTCCATCATTCTGTCTCTCCCCGCTCATCTCTGCCTCTGCCAACAGCCCAGAGTCACTAAATGGAAAAATCTTTAGAGTGACTTAAAAAATGTTAAAGGATGAACTGCACGTGAGCGTGTGTGTGCACGCATGACCTTTAATATATTAATATTCAATAGTGGCGTAACAACAAAACGAATGTGTGAATGCATTGCTTATTTACTGCACATTAATATTTGCTTCTCATGAAAAGAATTAAGTGTTTAAATACAAAACAGCAATGTGACGTTCAAAGCGAAGCAGAGTAAGTCTCATTGGGAATTGAGTGGATTGCAACATGCTGCGATATTATTGGTTAACATTATTTTTCCCCACCCACACAGTCTTGATTACACAAGCAGAAATGCAATTTCACAGGCAGAAAAAGTTATTGCATTTCCATGAAACAATTCGCTACAAACAAGTTTATCTTCGGAATAAAGTGCACTGATGAATCATCCTCAGAACAACCTGGGACTTTTATTAAAAACTAGATAGTGTCAATTTTGAATTCATGTTGACTTACAGAGCTCTCAGCAGAATGATGCAAGCACGAGCAGATGGCCGAACGCAGATCCCGCTAAACCTAAGAGACATTGCGTTTCCTGTGAAAAGATTTTTCTCTGTGTCGACATTCGTTGCTCCTGCGAGAGACGGGCCTAAGGATGGAAACGTGTCAAGAAATATGCTGAAGCGAATGGGTCCGATGCTAGTAGAAACAGCACCTCTGTGTCGCCTGCAGACTTCAGTTTCTCTGTGAAGTTTGTGTGACCTCTCGTTACCGCCTTTAATGTCATCATCTACTTTTACAGCTGCCATCATCTGGTGTTATTTCAGTTTTTCAGGTAAAGCAGACATCATTTCGGTGTTTTCATTCAGAGAGTAACCTTCTAGCATCCAGCGCCGCTGTTCCCAAGAGCTTTGATGAAATATCACAATAACACATAACACAGGGGGCAACGGGATTATGCGACGTGTAAACAGGCAGTTTTCAGCAGGAGCCGAAGTCAATGTAAAAATAGAGCATGACAGCATGAAGGTTTTTTTTCTCCGTCAAATATAAGTTGTGCTCTTTGAAGTGCTCTGGTTTAGAGGAACCTGAGGCAGTTTATTGTAATTATTTAACACTTAGGCCCACCAGACTGACGCCGACAATGTATTTTTCATGTTTTCACGACAAATTACGCCGCAGACTCAGTGGATAAAAAAGACACAGAAAGACTCATTTATTTCAGTATCTTTTCTTTCCTTTTGTTACGGCTTAATTCAACATGTTTATTCTTCAAAGTCAAAGTAATTATTTGTTTTTGCATAGTCTAAAAGCAAAGCGTGCTTTGGATTTTTGGTATCTGCCTCTTGTTGGAGTCTTTTCTAAATCAACAAGTCGCAATGAAAATATTTACAGACTTAATAACATCCACCTTTTAGGGCAAGTAAACACGTTTTGTTGCAAAGTATCATATTTTGCTGTGGTATAATGTATAATATGCAAATATGCAGTACACAGCGAGAACTGTGTCTTCACAAGATCTCGAGCCCAAAAATTCTTATTCAAAATGTTTGTTGGCATGCAGCATCCTGCCAGTTTTACACTTCACACTTTTGCTGACTCGCTTTCACGCCCCAGCAATCAAAGCCAAAGTTCAAAACAGCACATGTCCAGCATGTCTGACACAGCTATAGGAATGACACGGCTTGTCTCGTCCAACTGGCCAGAAAACAGAGCCCAAGAGAAAAGGCGAGAGCTTTTGAGTGTTTTAGAGAAGCCCGTGCCAAGGAAACTGTGAGTCCTTCTGAAGGCCAAAACCTTCCTATCTACACCTGATCTGCAAAGACTGCTCATATGTGTGATGGAAAAATTTCAGTCTTCTACAAATAGCACAAAATACACACAGTCAGTTCCAGCTCTAAAATCTGATGCGATGACATAGTCACACACCTGTGATGACACATCAACTAATTTCTAGAGTACAGCGTTGGCTACAAATGATTAAAAGCATTCAAACACATGGCCTTGAGTGGCTTATAGCTTTAGTAAAAACTAAAATAACACATCTTGTGCTGTGTTTTCAATGACAAGTTGGGTGCTAAGGCAAAGTGCCTTCTCCTTCTTGCTGAGATAATTATCACAAGCTCAACATACAGTATGTATCTCCTTATAAGTCATTTGGTAAGAAACTGTCAAGAATTACAAGAAGAGAACAGTAAATGCAAAAAGACTTAAGGCAATCCTGTGTCATAAAGCACTGAAGTAAAGTCAAACGCTGGGGTTTGCCCTGTAGCATTAAGAGCTCTGGGGAAATCTCAGTGTATTTGACAGCTCAACAATCCCCTCCTCTCTCATCTTACACAGTGCATTTACAGACACAATCTTTCACCGATTCTACTTAATAAACCCAATAAGGTTATGTAAACTCCTTAAACTATGTTCTTTTATTGATGAAATGTTATGAAAGAGTTATTAGTTGAAAATTCAAAGAGTAATGGCTCTTGAATAAAAAAAGTATTTGCAGCCTTCATATGGAAGAAAAATGGACATTATGATTGAAATATAGCCAAATGAATCATAAGCAGATGACAGACAAATCATGAAGCAGAATCGAATCGAATCTGGGAAACCTGGAACCAGTGTTCATTTCGTTGATTAATAATTTCCGTCATAATTTTCGTCAACACCATTTTTTTCACAGACGAAAACGAGACAATAAACTAAAACTCTTTTTGAATGCCAAAAACTATGATGAAAACCTATTGACATTTTCGTCAACAAATAAAAATGAGATGAAAATGTTAGGGAGGGAAGAGATTTAGGAGGAGATTCATTCAGAATGAATCTGCTGCGTGGTTAGGAGGTTATATCATGCGTACATACATATGAACTGGCGGGACATAAGCTAACATACACTTGCTGCACGTCTCATAAAACGTTAAAAATGGCAATATGTGGGCATAAGAGAAGAGCAGACATATGGATCAATTTGACGACGCAAGAGAGAACTCAATTCGGTCCGTTTTCTGAGCACCAACACATATACACACAGAATGCGCAAGTAGCCTACTCTTTTGCGTTGCATGAACGGAGAAATACACACAAAATTATGCTGAATTGTCCGTTTTGACAGGTATTCACATAAACACGGTCGATTACGTCTTAAGTGAACGTAAACAGTAGGGAGAATGTGTCAGTACATTGCATCCATTGCATCCGTGCATTCGGTTTTAAAGGGATAGCAGCCTAATTTAATTGCTATTGTCCGAGTCATTGATGTTAATCAAGCAACAAAAGAAAGATAGAAAATCACTCACTGCTCTTGACTGAATCACTTTAATAGCCCAAAAGATTTACCTAAATTTATAAATATTTATAAATTAATACAATGAATATTTCTGCTTGAAAAAAATGAAGAATATGGTAAACAAGTTGTTATAAAGAATGCATAATCAGCCTATTTGGTATTTCACTGAAATAAGACCATGTTCTTGTTCTTTATGAGAACTGGTTTTATTTCATTTAAACATAAAGGCATATTGTCTGTCACTGCAGTAAAATCGGTGTATATCATGATAAAACCTTAATATCAAACCTATATAATAAGTTTGGAAATTTTAGAGAAATGCTTAATAAATGCATTACACTGTAACTAAACCCATTAGATTTTAGCCGACTACATTTACTGTAGATTTAGTCGACTAAAATCTTATGATATTCTGATGACTAAAATATGACTAAAACTAAACGGCATTTTAGTCAAAAGACTATGACTAAAACTAAATCAGAATTTGCTGTCAAAATTAACACTGCATGGAACAATAATCAGATGTTAAAATGGAATAAAACAATTTTTAATCTAGGTTTTCTTGGACTGTCAGGATTTTGAATTAGTCATTTGTCATCATGATGTCAAAGAAAATAAAAACCATCCTCTATAAGGCCAAATATTTTAATTAGTGCTGTCAATCGATGAAAAAATGTAATCGCGTTAATCACAGTCATGGACTGTGATTAATCATGATTAATCACAAATTTAAAATACTATGATTTAGCTGTAAATGTGTTGAAATAAAGAAATGCATGACAAATTAGTTCAAAGAAACAGAACCTTTCACACTTCCGCCAGGTATGAGACATAATCCTTATTATTCTTTTATCATTATTCTTTTGTTTTTATTCAGCCATTATCAGCCTTTATACTTGCAATAAAACGTTTACCAAGCCACATCGCTTCAATCCCAGTATACATTTACCCAACTATTATCAAACGTATTTCTAAATAAATACAACAAAACATTTTCTTGCGACCTTATATGAAGTATTATGACAAAATGCATTATGAAGAAGAATTGGACCTGTTCTGCAGCTGCATTAGAGCTAATATTAGCATCATGCTTCATAAGACAATTTATGAGATTAATAGTACACTTTTACTCAGAACTCACTTTAAACCACCATCGAGTGTTTGTAATAACTTCCTTTTGCTATCACATGTGGAATTTGGTCGTTAACTGTTGTTAAAATATTCTATTTATAACCTTTTATATCGCTGCACAAATTAGCATAGATGTACACATTCAACTCAAGAAAATCACATACAAATATCCTATCGTAATCGTGCATTTATTATCTTATATGATCTATAGTGGCTGTTGTCATGTATATTTCTGCTGTGTAAAAGCCTTAACATGTATGCTCTGGCTGAAACTCACGTTGTTTGTGATCCGTTCCTAAGTTGCCAGGTATACATTCCAAGTATAATACACATTAGTAAAAGGATCTATTTTAATTTTTGTCTATATACACTTTGGGCGGCCGCGGTACATGATAAAAGTAGCCCAAAAAAACGTAACCCATAGCTCTAATTTTTCCCGCGTCTGTATTTTCAAAATAGCCCACTTGTGCCGTTACGCTGGCAAAACTGGTTCGCTGTACCCTCATCACACAATGATAGATAACCTTCCGCGCTGCGATGACGGGAAGAAGTTGGGGTCAAACCTTTTAATTAACGATTAATTTGCGTAAAAAATATATAAATGCGTTAAAATTTTTAGATTAATCGCATGCGTTAACGCGTTAAAGTTGATACCCCTAATTTTAATACAACAGCATTATGAATAAAGGTGCAATTACATTTACCATTGTTCCACGAATTTTCATAATTTTCACACTCCACGTATTTTTTAAAAACATATTTCCACATACTACATACTACAGCAGGGGTGCCCAATTCTGTTCCTGGAGATCTGCCTACCTGCATAGTTTAGTTCCAACCCTGATCAAACACACCTGTCTGTAGCCTAATTATCAAGTGCCCTTTAATATCTTTATTAGTTGTTTCAGTTGTGTTTGATCAGGATTGTAGCTGAACTTTGCAGGAAGGTAGATCTCCAGGAACAGGGCTGGGCACCTATGACATACAGAATGTAAAAATATACAATCTACTACACTTTACTGCAATTCTGCAATTAAAATACTTGTGTTCTTTCATTTAGGAAGTGACGGCGTGACATACTGATCTATTGGTCACACGCGATACAAATCAGAGAACACAACAAAATTAGCATGAGCTTTTCTGGTCCTCCACATTTGCATATGTATGAATGGAAGTCAATGGAATGAAAAGCGTAGTGTGACCTGCCCTTAAAACTTTCCAACACTGCCAAAGCCATGGCCTGGTGATTCAAAAATGAATCGCACCATTTTCTGACCCCTTTCCCCATTACCCTTCCACTCTCCACTACTGAATCAATAAAAGTGTAGAAAAAAATACAACTGAAAAGAAAACTAACACATTAATCCAACCCTCCTATCTCAAAAGCATGTCAGGAATGTGTGAGTGTTTGTGTGTGGAAGAGAAATTGTGTGGCTAATGACCATCCTGCCCTATAATTCTGCAATGAAGACATTCTCTCTGGCCATTGAGAGGGAGGAGTTCAGGGCAGATGGGTTAAAGAAAGAGCAGTAGCACCGTCAATACGGAGTCAATGCTTCATCCCAGCGCTCCTCTTCAATCTGCCAAACACACAGCAAGTCAATGTGCAGCACGGCCCCATAAGGACAGATTAGAAAAGTACGAATTGCGAGGGAAGGGGTAATGCAGAGACGTCTTGAGACAGTCTCTGAACTGTGTGAGTCTTGCAGAGGAAGAAATTTTCTAATCATCGAGTACTAGAAGTCCTGAATGACATGTGATTCTCAAAGACATTTGTCTGTCAATGATTCCAAAGGAAGCATATGTCTGAGCCTTTCTGTCACGTCAAATTGGTTCACATTTAAATGTCTTGACAGGTTCTGTAATTCCACGGGGACAAGTGAGGCTATCTGTTGTAGGTCTAAGGCACTGCTCAGTGGTCAAAAGACCGAGTGTGAGGGTGAGTTTGACAACTTGAGCTTTAACTATATGTTTTTTCTGAAGCATTTTTTCCATCGTAATGCACATTTTTCCCAGTCAACACATGGATGGATGCTTTCTACTCACATCAGCTCTCTTAGTCACAGGAGATGTTTTCCCTTCAGCTTGACCCGTGACAACTGACAAGCTAAATTAAATGTTGTCTCCACTCTTTTTCGCACCTATGCCAACATTCGTACTCTTTCACGCCCCTAAAAGCCAGGAGTAAGCATGTGAGCACACACTCACGGGTCTCTGGAGTCCTCTTGCTATCTGGCATTAAAGACCCATCACAGCAGCATGTCATATCTCCTTGTTTGCCCTCTGCAGAAGCTGTAACTCTATCACTGGCTTGCGTCTCTTGGACCCTCTGGACACTAGCGGTATTAAAACGACAGAGATCTTCTGAGGGACCCTGGGTTTGTCCTACTTACATCACAGGCAACTGAAGGAAACCTCACTGCGGTCCAAAACAACCTTGCCATGGGCTCGAGTCCCATGCATCTGCCTCAGAGACTGAGCTGTGACCTTCTCATTTCAGTCCTGAACCACGTTTTTATGTTTGTAAAAAGGAACAGATGAAAATCCCAGTTGGAAAGTAAATTTACAACAGAGATCTTTTTAATATCTCAACTGCTTTTCCTAGATTGAAATGAGAGTCAAATCACATGTTTACTTGAAAGAATAGTTCACCCAAATATTTAAATTCATCATTTACTCACTTTTATGTCATTTTAAATGTGCATGACTTTCTACTCGGACTGGGTGATAAATCGATAACTATTGTGATATTTTTCTCGATAAAACAATAACAAGAGTTTGATAAATGTTCGATATTATGTTTATGCGCCAAAAGCGGAACAAAAGAGCACTATTTTTTTGAAGTGCGCTACACAAACTGTTTATCCATGATTTATTTTTGTGATTAAGCCATAGCGTTTGTGCATTTATACTAAATGTATTTAGACTATTGTTTTTCATACAAATACCTAGAAACCACATAGTTATATTTTTACCATGGTATTGAGGTACTACATGTGCGATTTTAACTGTGGTTGTCATGATCTAAATGTATGCTACTATGGAAGACCAATGGTTAATAAAAAAAAAATAACAGTCAGAATAAATACATTTCACCATATAAAAATGGGGTTGCTACAGTTTTTACAGTTGTTACAGATTTTAACAATAAATGTAAATTTACATCTGCATCCTAACTCAAGCTACTACTCCTATTAAGTGTGCATTTCTAAGAGACAAAAATTTTATATTATTATTAATATTATCAAAACCTGTTTCTTAATTTTAAATAATATTACTCATTTGAACATGCAGAAACTAAGAAATCAATTTTTCTAAGATATTTATTTTGTTAAGGAAAAATGACTGGAAAACGTGAAGTGTTTGTCATGTTCTGACCATAACACTGTGTCTACATCGGACTACACCGCAACAGCTAAAGTCTGTCTACACTGGACGCGACAAACCAACCGTTAAAAATCATTAGAAATTTGTGTCAATGTGTCTAAATAGAACACAGCAGCAATTTACTGTTGGGGATTTGTCATGTCGTGCCGCATCCAGTGCAGACAGCATCACTGATTATAATGAGTTCTATAGTATTCTGTCACGCCGCTCGCATCCAGTATAGACACGGTGTAAAGAGTAGTTTAAAACCAAATACATTTTTGGCCATATCGCCCAGCGCTACTTTCTACTATGTAATACAAAAGAATATATTTTTCAAGGATCAAGATAAGGGTGAGTACATAATGACTGAATTTTCATTTTTGGCTGAATCATACTTTTAAATTTATTTTCTCTTTTTTCCCTTCTGAGATATAGACCCTTTAGACCCAAGACATGCCTTCTTTAGAGTTTCAAAAGAGATGTCATCAGCAATGTTAAAAACTGCTGAAATCTGCAAAGATTCCAAAAACATACAAGAAAGAAAGGTCAGATTTGAAAAAGAACTGAAACATTTCCCACCAATTTTGTCCCAAGGCACGGTATCTGCAATTAATTAGAGTTCATAATTCTGTAGATACAAGCTGTGTCCCAATTCGAAGGTTGAATACATTGAAGGATGCAGACTTCAAAGGCCATGCCTTTGAAGGCCGCAAAGGTTAGACTGAGCATTGTTAAATAGGATGATGTAGATTACAGAGGATTGATCTTGTCTCCTGGTGACTGTGACAGCTGCCGTTGACAATTCACAGCCTGTCTAAATATGCTCACCTTGGTCCATTTATGTACATAATAAAAAGTAGAAACTATGTATAAAAATTACATCTTAGTAAGATATGTCAACATTGAAATATTTTAGTTTTTCATATATATTTGTATCATTGATAGTCAAGCAAGATACCCAGTACTGGCATTTTAAGGTGTAATCCACCATTTTCTCTCAAAAATCGTCAATGAATCTCAGGATTGTCTGGGCCCCAAAGAATCCATCAGTTGTATTCTTTGTTGCCTGGGAAACAAAGGATGCATTTCGAAGCCGCATTTGAAGGAGCCTTCGAATTGAGACAGCCTTCGTCGTGCCACTGTGACACAGTCTTTGAATGCCGCCTTAGAAGGACGCAGCCTCTGAATTGGGACACAGCAATAGTCAGCAAGGAGGCTCCACCCAACCACATAAAAAGTACTAATTAATTTATATAGCGACACTAAACACAACAGCTACACAAAAGTAACCATTATATTTGCCTATTTTCTAGAACTTCAAATAAAGCCAAGAACTCAAAATCCAGAAGTGGATAAAAATAATGATAATAACCTAGCACATAGAATGTGAACAACATGTTTGATGTATCTCTCTTTACTTCTCCCAAGATATTTTTAAGAAAAAAACTACAGACAAATCATAATTATTTGTATAAGATTTAAAAGTGTCATACGATATGTGTTAAGGTCACTGCAGAATACTTTCATTAAAGTAAAAATATTCACTTTTCATTATTCACTAGCTGAGTCTTGGCAGAAATGACATTCAAAAGTATTATTGTGCGATATTAGTATTTCTGAAAATTAAGTGAGCACTAGATGATGGCAAAAGTAATCTACTATAAAAATAAATAAATAAGCATGAACAACTAAATATCCAATATCGACCTACCCAGTATCTATTATTTAAAAATTGTACTGATATATCATACATCCCTAATTCAAAATGTGGCTTTAAATGAACTATAATTAAAACCTGGGTACATATGCAACACTACTAATGATTTTCAAATGAACAGTAACTTCAATGGAATTATTGAAGAAAGTACGATGAAAAAAAATCAGCTCAGGTCAATCCATTTTTGCAGCTAAGCGTCTTTTTCTGGAAGAAAATTCTAAGATCTAAAAGTTACCATGTGCTTTTATAGTACTTAGAAGGAAAAATGAGATTTCTCATAATGACCCCTCTAAAAGAAACTCTCCTGAGCTACAGAAGAGCAGCCTCTGAGAAATGAAAACTTTTACTGAGCCTAACAGGATATTCAAACTCTTTAAAGACTGTTTGCACCTCAAAAGAATATTTTTTTGTAATAATGGAGCAAAATAATGAGTGAGAGAAGATGAGAGAAGGTGTAAATCTTAATACGCTCAGCAAGGAACGTGTTTCTGTGTTTCTCAGCTCAATATGACACCAGGAGTGACGGCAGATATATGATAATGTCTTCACGGAGAGAAGATGCATGAAATGAAAGTCCAAAACTGTGAAAGATATTCTAATGGACTCTCGGGGTTTTATTTGTTGTTCAGAATGTTTTCACACCTTTAGTCCCATTTAAAGGAAACATGCAAGTACGGAATACCATCAGTCTTGTATCCCTCTTTTCCCATCTGCTGTCGTCTTTACTTCCCAGATGATAATTTGCACCAGAGTCCCATTAGGGATGTTTGAACACAGCAGTCCGTCTTTGCTATTTACCAAACCTGCTTCCATCATCTAACGCACAGCAGAGGCTGGAGCTGGACCATTAGCACGAGGACGGGGGAACCCCAAGGGCCAGAAACAGGACCACATGCCTGGTACAACCACCAGCTCAGCAATACGCGCCATATAGCCGACCTACAAATGAATTCAGAGAGAGCACATTTATGGGCTGCAAGCAATCAGGAGCTGCAGGGGTTCAGGAGAATGCAGCACCAAGTTAAAACACCCTCCTCGAAACTTTCCCAGCCAGAAAAAGGCTTCCGATTAGCCAGAGTGTGTCCAGCTGAAATTCTCTTCTACCTGAAAAATGCACTTCAGGATGATCGTGCTTCAAAGCCAAAGATGATTTAGCTGGACTCCCAACCTTCGCACTGATGCATGTCCCTGAAAAGGAGCTTTGCGGATGTTCCTAAAAAGTGCTAGGGCTGTAGAAACGACAATAAATGAAAAAAACATCTACAGATATATAGAGCATTGCCTCTGATTTAGAAAGTGGTAAGTGCTGGAAGGCCACCTACATTAGTCACATCCTCTGGGACCTTGATCTTTAATAAGTGTAGATGGTGTCACATCATTCCGTACGCTTAGAGCATTAAATAGCGTTCATGTGAGGACCTCTGACGGAGAGCCTATTAATTATGTATTTATGCTTTATCAGTGCCTATGGGACAAACCTGGCTCCCTAGTTTTGTTTTCTAAAATGTTTATTTGTGCAAAAGCACTTAAGTTGTCTGAAAATGGCCCTCTTTTGTTCTCCTCCATAATAAATTCATACCTTAAACGGAAGATAAACAACCACATACAGTCAAGGCTCATGATAGTGAATTCGGGGTAATGTATCATTTCATGCAGATTTTCTGCCGAGACCCTCCGAGACGCACAATAATTCATAGCAAAGTGCATTTTATTCTCTTTTTTTTTTTTTTTGTTGGAAATTGTTGATGCAAGTATAAACATTCGAAGTTACAACATATTCCTCTCCCAGTCCTTTGGAGAAATGGCTTCAGCAGAGGAGTTAGAGAAGGTTTTAGCAGCCTGAAGGGAAATATTTCGCCAGTATGAAAATACAAGCACCATTCTGCTGTATATGGACCTCTGAAGAAATAATTTTCTTTCCATTTAGCAGAGGTCAGCTGGACTCTGTGGTTGTCAATAAATATCGATGTTTCAAAATTACAACTGCACTCTTCGGCTCTCTGTTGTCTTTGTTATTTCTGCTGAATAACTATCAATACATGTAAAGTTGAGTTATTGTTAATGTTCTCCTGGAAAAAATATCTGTTATCAAAATGCTGCAGAAGCCTTTTGTCTCACAAAAGAATCAAACTCTGCCTGTCAAAGTTGAGGAGTGCCTGTCGACTCCTTCTCAACCTCGTTTCATCTTTCTGCAGCAATCTAAAAAAAAAAGCAGCTTTCAAACAGGAAATGGAGCTTTCAGTCCTGAAAAGCTGTCAGGCAAGAACACATAGTCGCACCTTTACTTCAGTCTCACCTGCTTTGCTGAACCTCAAGCGATGTCATTCGACAGATGCATCATTTTCAAAGGGCACTTAAGATGGGGTTCAGCCTACTGGCTACTTTTTTAAAAACTCTGTGCTCTCTAGATCTGTCTGTGTGCTATCTGATCTGACTTCATGGCTTTTATAAGATTACTGACCAGCCGTTCTTCATTACAGACCATTATCAGTATTGATAAGGTGAAAATAAACTGCACTTAGCTCAGATTTTCTGTTTATCAGCCCATACTCGGCTCAAGCCGCAGAGAACTGACAGGATCTTAACAGAATCTTGCTTTGGCTCCAGCATCCTGCATCGCTTCGTTCCTTCGCGGGATGTATCTGATATTAAAAGAAGCTGGTTTCGTGTTTTTTGGCTCACTCGAAACAGGAGGAGTCAATTCACTCAAGCTGCACCATTTAGCTTTGGTCGGCGGCCAAGCAGGCGTGCCGGACGGATGCGTCCGCGCATCATGTGTGATTTTCTGCGGATGTTTCAGAGCTACTGATTGAATAAGAGTTCTCCTTTATTAAATCATGGCACCACAGCAATTGAGGCAGCCATTCAAAACGAGCTCTCCTTAATGTACAGATGGCCTCGTTTACTGTGCTGAAAAAGGCACGGCTGTACTGCGCTCAACAGAAGTTGCGCAGTTGTTCTGAGGTAGTCTAGGGGTTTAGACGTAAGTCAAAGACAAACACTCAGACAGCTGAGTCTCGGACAACTTTTTTTGATTTCTGAGTGAAGGAATGATTCAATTTCAAGATTTAATAAAAGCACAGTCTCACAGGCTTTGCCAGATGCATCTTTATCTTACTTGATTTCACAAGATAGAACGCCAGGGAACCAGTCTGATAAAACATCTAAGGTTTATACAAGACTCCAACAAACAATTACATCTATTTCAAGAGTTGCCACAAGGCTTCTTGATTTCAGACTAGCGGGAAATAACTTATTGTTAGTGAAACATTTCACATGCTTTACCAAAGGCTGGGACACACCAAGCCGACTTCAAAGAACTAGCGGCAACGAAAGCCGACGGTGTTGTCGCCTCGCGTCGCAGCGTCGGACCAAAAAGCTGCGCTCGAACACACCGAACAGACTACAGCCGACAGCAAACTAACATGTGCGTTCTGCGCATTAGCTGTCTATTTCAGCAGCTATCAATAGTATATATTCGTCATTCAAAAGGAGAAACCGAAACAAAGATATACAAGAAAAACGCAGATATACAAAACGTAAACAAAGCAGCACTTGCTTACCATTTTGAATATCATTAACGTTGATAACTTTAATCATTTTAAGCGGCTGATGTTGTTATGAAAACATTTGCGTATGATTGGGAAAGATCACGTAACATTTAAACAGCCTTCTGTCTGTACCGCCTTCATTTACATGCTCGTTTTCATCATTTTCGCTTTAATTCTCGGGCACTGACTCGTTCGCTAAACTGAACATCCAATCAGAGTTCACCGACGCCGATTCAACACGTCGAATCGGGCAAACTGCTGCCGACGTGAGCCTGATGAGAGCTGATGAGTGGAACACACCAAACAAACTAGCCCGACCGTCACTCACGGTCGGCCAACCGTCGGCTTGGTGTGGCCCAGCCTTAAGATCGGACCACTCGCAGACGTCACCAAACACAAGATAACGAGGTTCCACCAGTCGCTCAAGTCTCCAGAGAGTAAACTTGGGTGTTAGGCCTGTTTCAAGAAGAACATTATTAGAGGTTCTTTATGGGAAATGCTTTAAGGCTTTCAAATCTGCCTCAAACAAAGAGAGACAACACAGAGACGCATGCTGAGAACAATTATTATAAGCTCCCGTGGCGACTACTTGCAGTTCCCATCAAAAGATGCCATCAAAGCATTCGGTTTACTAGCACAAAATAATGAAGAAGTATTAACCGCGCCTCACGGGGTTCAGATCACACAACACTCCCGATAGAAGCCTTCCTCTGCAGCAAAGCATCTTGTGTTGTGAAATTGGTCACTCTGAAGCGCACCGTCAGCCTCTTATCGGAAATGTGACCACAAAGCAATCCAGGGATTTGGAAGGTGAAGTTACAAAGGCGGCTGTTAAGGATGCATTGTTACCCCAGAAAAACATACACAGAATTATCTAAAGGTAAGAGGACAGTAAACCCGCCCTCAATCGCTGTTGTGTAGTCAAAAGATTGATTTGCATTTAAATAAGCCAGGTTTATGCTTGTATTGTGGCACTCATCCGTGCTGCAGTAAACAGGCTCGCTATGTAATGCCATCAGACTCCAAGCTCCAAACCTGTCAATCCAGGTGTGCGATTGTCCGTGGCACAAACTTCCTGCAGACACAGAAACCCTTATCAGATCAAGCGTTTCACATTCAACAACATAAATCCAAGCGGAATTTACCAGACCTACTTAAGTCTATCTCTCAAAGTCTGTCAGGACAACAACCAAACAACTGCTTGCAATGCAACACAAATATGTGGCATATTGTGTCACATTGATTCATAGCTGCAATATAGTGCGAGAATAAAATGATGCTGATGTTTTTTTAAACTACCCCCTTCAGCAAATTAGAGAGAGAAATAAATGATCAAATGATTGATTGTGCAGAGTGAGGAAAAATAAGCTCATATACACACAGTCGAATTGCCACCCACACACACAGCAGGGACCCTCACACACACTCACACACGGGGTTGCTCATATACAAACATGTCAAGAAATGACTTTGTTATTACCTGCTTAGATCCCATTAGGCCTGTCAATGCTTCAGTGTGGGTGAGGAGGAAGAAACTTTGATGGAAAGTGTTAAGTGACATTTAAGAAAATCTGACGGTCTTCGAGCTTTAATGTGATCTAATTAACCTGGAGACAAGTAGAGCAGTGCATCTACACGCCCAACTGTCATTTTGCGAGATGTACGGCGGACAGAAACACTGATAAAATGTAAAAGTCTCAGTAACAAATAGCCTTTCCGTTTTCTTTTATTTTACGAGTGTTGTCCATGCATCTCGAATGGCATCTGTGGAAATGCTCTCGGAATGATGGCAAGCCAGCGAAAATAACACCGAGCTCTTTCTATCTCTGCCGTCTCTCTGAGTTGTGATTTTCTCTTCACTTATTTATGGGCTAATCCATCTCTGTCTGCCTCAAATCAAATTACATAAAAAACAAATAGAGGAGAGAGCACATAGAGGCTGACCCCCATCCGCATGGGCCGAGTCGAAGTCAGGAACGCACTCCGCCTCATTCCCAGACTGACCCGGCCCGAGTCGAGCCATCACGCTCAACCGGACAGCAAGAGGGATGAGACCAGCTGGGAGAAAATTGGTGTTTACCTGGGTGCTTCACAGAGCAGATTACACTTAAATACCACATTGCAGACTGAAGCTTAAATGCAGCTTTGAGGCAGTGGAAAGTTCACAGATGTGTGAAATAAAAGAAAGAGGTGGGAGAAAATTTAAGCTTCTACCAACAGAAAGAGATATACAGCCTTGCATCTGTAATGCCTGGACAAGCTGTCCTTGGAAAGCACAAATGAACATACCGCTTTATGAACATCAATGGAGACTTTCAGAATCTTCAACATGAACAGACAAGTCTTTTAGAGATGATCTTATTATTCCTTCTACGTTTAGGACATGACAATAAAGACTGCCCAGTGACCTAGGGTCAGCATGAAAGATGTTTGGGACAAGTCTTGCCAAATGTAAACATTCAAGCTTAGGCTAATTCAGTACTCAAGCACTGTCTGAGATGGTTTTCTGTGCACACACACACCTAAATTACGTACATAAAGCCACCTCTCAAACAACGTGCGGGTACCAAATTGAGTTCTCTTTTGCATTTTATCACACTAGAACAGACAAATAAACATACAATTATGCCAAAATGTCCACCTTGGTGAGTATCCTCTTAAACACAGTCAACTATGAATGTAAGAAGTTGGGATAAAATAGGATGCGTGTTAATATATTGAATCTGTGCATTAGGTCTTAAGGTGACTGCAGCCTAATATACCTTCTGCTGTCTTTGTCCTTAAAGTTATTCATATAATAAAGAAAAAGAAAAAAGAAAAAAAACACACTGCTCTTGACTGAAGCAAATTTGTAGCTTTAATAAAAATCAGTGCATTTTTAATTTATAAATAATAAATCTTTTTAAAAAATCTTTATTTTATCTTTGTACTATTGTATTTATTTGTGCTATTGTTTGCAATTTGTTAATTTGTTCTTATTTTATTAATGACTGTTCACTTGTCTTGAATGTTTGTGAACTTTATATTAGTTAAGTTAATAGTTTTTGCTGTGGTGCCAAAACTGGAATTGAGAATTGTGAAATTTCACTGGAATCTATAATTTGTAAAGTTGTAACAAGCTTATTTATTAAAATACAAGGTTACATGGGTCAACTTTTTTCCAGTGAAAATTTTGGCATGGCAAGCAAAAAAAAATCTGAACCACTGGGCCAACCAAGCCAACAGAAAAGCGGGAAGTTTACTCATCAATATCTACAATTTTAGTGTTGTAACAACCGTATTTACTAAAATACAAGGTTACATGGATCAACAATAATGTGAACAATAACTTTTTCTTTTTCTCCAATGAAAATTTTGGCAGGGCATGTGAACAATATGAACCACTGGTCCGACCAGGCCAATAGAAAAGGTCTGAGAATGCTGAGCCCTCATGAACTAGTATAATCGAGGCAAAAACAACCATCAAATATACATAAAGGCACTCAGTTTCCAGCATTATCAGAGTGCCACAGCTGTAGAAATCTAGCCTACATAATACAACCCAAGCCGCTTACAGACAAAAGGCCAAGGTAGCTTGTCAAACAACAGCCGAGATGCCCCCACAGTCCATGTTTTATGAAAGACAAGCTCTGATTACAATATAATTGTTAGCAAGCGTTGACAGCATCTTGTATGGCAGCATGTGGGCTGCACAAAACCATGCAGTGCTCCACTGCCCCCACGGCTGCAAGCCACTGCTGACAATGCTGATGGTGTTTATGACACTTAAAGAGGAAACATGATGCCTTCTGCAGCAATCAGGAAGTTGTGGAGTGCGGTGGGCGGGATCTGGGAAATTCAATATTTGCTTAGTTCAACATGCTGCGACTTTCTGTAACGGAGTTTAAAATAAAACATTTTTAAGAGTTGCACTTATTTTGGCGACCGCTCTTGAGTCTCTTTGAGCTGGTCTGCCCGAGGGTCCGTTTCACGGGGTCCTTGGCTGCTCCTTGTTCGGTGAGAGCTATAAGTGGAGTCTGGGCCAAGCGTGAATGAGATTGTCCCTGTCGCTGCGGGGGAAAGATCTGCCGCTCCCCCTCACTGCTGGGGAGGCAGCGGGGCCGCGGCGCAGATAAAGGGATCAGATGAAGGGTGTCAGATCGCATCGACTTTTGCTCTCCTTCTGTTTCCCTGGCCACAGCACCGTGATTCAACTGTCAAGAGATGCTAAATAAACCCAGCGTTCATTTGTAACACAAGAGTTGGCCATGGTTAACAAAGCGTCCCCAGGGACTGGTACAAACACAAGTCTCACCTGATAGCATCTCGGCTCACCAGAGGAACAGCTTCTTTGACAGCAAGTATAAATAACCGTTACTCAGATTAATCCGTCGCGTAGACGATTTGAAGAAGGTGATCGTTCATTTTATGTATAGTTTCGAAACTGTCCATGAAATGTTTCTTGGTTTGCTGAGATGCTGTCAGGTAACACAAACTTGATGGGAGCAGAAGGTGGGCTGCAGTATATCATCAGTGTGTAAACTCAAAGTTCTGAGCCGATGAAGTGCAACACCGTGTGCATATGGCGTAAACACAACTCTGCAGCAAAAATCCTGTCAGTGTTTCCTCTCAGGTCATAAAAAATGATTTTCAGACTGATGGCAAAGCACTCCCTCTCAAGGCTCACACGAGGGAGGTACAAAAAAAAGAAGAGAAAAAAGAAACAGCCCTGTGAGGCTTAACATCTCGGCACACAGACTCATAAAAAGCAGTAATAAACCAGAAAGCCTCTTGAGATTTGATGTTCATTCGCTCAAGTGTGCATGCGGGAGCCATACCGGAGGCTTTATTGCCGGTTTCAGATTCAAATGAGGGGTTTGGCCCATGCTGGACCTTAAATGTGAGCGTTCAGGGGTTCGTCTTCGGGTTATTTCAAGCTCACACAATCAAACAACACAGAATCTCAAATGAGGGCTGAAGGGAGCAGTAGTCATGGCACTTTAAATGAAAACGAGTGCCGGGCTGTGATCCTGCCGTTATATATACCCCAAAAGCTTAAATCACCAAGTAAAAATGGAAATGGTTAAGAATGGATTCTAACCTCAACAAAACCACTCAAACATTTACACATACACATCTCATTTTCTCTTATATTTTTAGGTAGAAAATATTTGAAAACTGAATAGTGCACAGTATTCGAGTTATACACTGACTTTTTAGTGAGGGGGTGTCAACTTATGAATTTTAGCAGAACAAATTTCAATGCAATAATTTGTGCATAAATTAAGAATTTTTTTTTATTATTATTATAGCCTAGTGGGCCTATTTTTTTATGGCTTGCTGCTCAGCCGATTTCTGTTCGTGAACATTTATCATTTATCTTAAGGTAAAAATATAAACTTGTAAACTTTTCTGGTTAACGTGAAAATTAAACTCATGTGAAAACATATATGCAGAAAAGTTACGATCTTTAAAGACCCCGACTTTTTGCTGACTTCTCCTAAAGGGTGCGAGTCTTAATTAGGGAGGTCGGAACCCCCAAACCATCGCACACTGCTAATTTATGTCTGATTAAATGCACATTTCTAAATCAAGTTACAATGATCACTACACATGAAACAGATAGAAAAGTTCTAAGGTGATGACACTGATAGAACATTGTGGTTGCCATGTCCGTAACGCAACCGATGCGCGCGAACCTGTGCAGCACAAACCTAAAATAAAACAAACGCCGGTAACGGCGAACCACCACAAACAAATAACATATCATGCGAAACACACAAAACAAGTAATACTACAAATCATATATTTTTTTTAGTAAATGAGAGCTGGATATCGTGTGGGCAGGCACTCTGCGCACTTTCCCCTACGTCTAAAGTAACTGACAGGTGAATATGATTCGTAGAGAATAAAAACTCCATTCACATACCGAACCCGAGCAGCCCGGAGATCAGAAGCAGCAGCAGCAGCAGCAGCAGGAGCACACCGGAACGCATTGCTGAAGTCGGTGAGGATCTCTTCAGCGTGATGGTTACCGAGGCAGTGATGCGCGCTCACTGCGGTCCTTCAAAGTTAGGAGCGCTGATTTTTTTCCAAACGATCGATCTGTTCTTTCTGGAGGTTCTGTCCTGCTCCTTTTCTGCGATTTTTCTTCTTGCTTGGACTTATATTAGTGCTTAAATGCAGCCTATAGGCGCTGTTCTCGTGCGCTGCGTCTCGAACCCGGTGTGCGTTCTCTCACTCTGCCGCTCAGAGCGCATCAATGTCCGGCTCACTCACAGTTAGCTCCATACTCTCTCACTCTCTCCTTCACTCAGTGGAGGATGAGGCAGCCGTGGAGAGGAGAGCGCCGGCTCCTCCTTCCCCCGTCTCCTCCTCCCACCTCCTCACAGAGTATCTCTGACACAAGTAAGCAGCACACAATATGAATTAACGAGTTAAAGTATCACCATTTTCAGCTTAGGAAAGCGAGCTGGATGGTTTGTGAACAACGTAGTCAAAACGAAGCACGTTCTGAGGTAATTGTTTTTTATTTTGGGGGTTTCAGTGTCTTACCATTGCAATAATGTTGAGGGATGGGATGGTAAATCATACTAACTGCAATAAATAAATAAAATGAATAATAGTTGGGTAACAAACAGGCTAACTAAACCAAACAGACAAACATCTTCCTCTAGTAGTGTCTGACCTTTACTACCGTTGCTTTTCAAATTGTCCTCCTGAGATGCACACATTCAAACTTGCTGAGTTGTAAAAAGAAGGTAAAACTGCAAAAAATAGTTGGGTTAAAGATAACATCACTAGTAGCCTTGCCCAAATTTACATAATAAAGGACATTCCCATTTTCATTCTGTTCCAATGAAAATGAAAAGCTGCAAAATAAAGAACTGAAATCGTAGGGTTAGCTGGGCTAAAAATAAGATAACTAGTAACCAAACATTGGTAGCACTAATCTGTCCCACTATATCTGTATACTTGAAAAATAAGAAACCCCTTACCGAATAAAAACCAGTCTAGTTAAAAGTAATCCAACTGTGGATAGAAATAGCAGCTTGAAAACTTTTTGCCAACAATTGAAATTTAGACAAACTAAAGAGCTTCTATACAAGTCTTGACATTTTAAATTGCTGTCAGAGTTCAATAAAGCACAGGCTAGAGAAAAAGGCTTTTTCTTATTTCAGGTTTTATGACGACAGCTGCAAATTCTCTTACAGAATGATATGACAGAACATGTAGCTATCGATTGTATACAAATGCAATACATTGCCCAGAGGCATTTTGTATTTCTCACAAACATTCTGGATTCATCTTTCCTTCTTGAAATCAAAGCAGCTGACTGACAGATTGTAGGTTGTGCTACCTACCTCCTGTCAGGACATATCAGTAAAACTAGCAGAAACGCGACGCCTTAAACTCACGTCTTCTCACAGTTCTACCGACTACTCATTATAGTTGTGCTACTTTTCTTTCTATATATCTTACTGGTTCACTTTCTACTTATGTAGGTCTTTTTGTGGGTTTCTAAAACTTTTGGTTTCCAAAACTCAGACTCCATCCTATGACGACTGATGATAGAAGCAATGCTTTCACGTGTTTTAACTGCACTCCTCAGTCTTTTCATGAACTTAGACCCAACCCGTTTGCACACTGCTGTTAATTAAACACCTCTGGACTGGGCTAATGGTCATCTGAAGCTCAATTAACAGCCTAGATTAAGATATTTGCTTCTCTTAAGCGGTTTTATTAAATTAACATGCTGCATATTTGAGTCGAGGCACAACTTAAATAGCTTAATATATATATTTATATATATATAGGCTGGTCCTTCCCTATAATGCTAACATTGCACCTAACTGTGTTTTATGCACCTATAAAAACTACATTACACTGAGATCATTTTAAAGCAATAACAATTTGGTCAGGTATACTTTACATATATGGGTCTCGCTTACATACACCAAAACCAAATTCACATTCCAGACATCATTCGTGCTTAGTCTGACTTTACTTTGAATGAATGAGTTCCCATCAGACACAAACTCATCTCTTGTCTTGCTTCATTTATTTGTTGTCATTCTGTAGAAACTGTGGTGCATTAGACGTCTGTTGTGACAGACTGTATGTGACTACATGTTCACCTCTGACTGTGTCTAAATCTCAGTTTAATAACCATGTCATCATGACATACTACGTTTGTTATAGCATTATCCTCAGTGAATATGTCATCATTTTCGCAACATAATGTACAAGCTAATGAATTTCTAAACATCACATTATCACAACATAGCAAGTAAGCTAGAGAAACATAGGCTTCCTTATTCATAGCATATTTTTATTTAGTACTGTAATAGTTCCAAAAAAATACATCCAGTATTTGTGAGACCTACATGTTTTCACAGCTTTATCGCAATCTATCATCAACAGTACTAAAAAACATCACCAACCATTCAGTTAAGACAACATGAAATGATGTTCACAACATTATTTTCGTAATCTGACATATTTAAAAGTGAAACAAGACAAGATGAGTAAAACTGTAGGGTGGGATATAATTTTGTCCATTGGAAACTGACTGGATCGTAAAAATTGAAGTGAGGAGTTGAAAAAAAAATACAAGGAACTGGTGATGTCAAGTTATTTCTTTAACATAGAAAGTTACATTTTAATGAAAGATTATGAAGACAAACAACCTTTGCCTTCGGATAAAATGTTAATGAATTGTACCAGAATGAAGACCAGGGTCAATCGGGTCAGTTACTAGTCGATGTTGATTTTAATAGCTTATTTTGCTTCCCCATATTGTTTCCAGTTTCAAATGCATGAATAAATGGTTTCTGCTTTTACAGGGTTTATGCAGGCCTTAAAAAGCCTTAATTCAACCTTTTGCAAAATAAGGGCTTAATAAGATCTTAAATCTAAAAGTCTTCAATTCATGGTATTAAATATTGTATGCACTGCAAAAAACATTTCCACTATATTTTTGCCTTGTTTTCCAGTACAAATATCTGAACATCCTTAAATCAAGATACATTTGCTTGAGATGCAAAATGATGATATGAAGTCTTGCTTTCTAAGAAATTGAACAGTAGTAGTAGTATATATTTATTTAATGCCATGCCAGTATTTTAGGCTTAAGAAATTGAACAAAATTAAGTGAGTTTATGCTTAAAATAAGAACAACTGACTGTCAAGGGGGTATAAGAAATTTTTCCCTCTGAATTAAGTCGAATTAATTTCTGAAGTAATTTCTCAGAAAACAAGACTTCCTATGTCATCATGCATTGATCTTGATTTAAGAATCTTTAGACACTGGAAAACAAGAAAGAAAGACGCTTAGACCCTTGACGCTTATCTTTTTCCCAAGGAGCACAAGTGCTCCTAAGTTAAAATATTTAGGAGTACATTCAAAAAATTTAGGGGCGCAACGAAAATCTTTACAATTGTGTGCTTTAGCTTAATAAGCTAAATCGCTCATATCTATTTTTAGTCGCAAATGCGAATGAAATGCTCGCACTGTCGAGCCCTAGAGTTATTTCCATATTATAGTTGAGGGTTTTTTTCTAGATGAATAATAAAGTAATGGAAATCTTGGATGTTGTATTTCAAACCTGAAACTATTCCGAAACATTTACATTTAGAAAACATACTGACATATTATGTACCCTAAAATGTATTCCTTAAATTTTCTTTGATTGGTCTTAAAAAGGTCTTGAAAAAGTCTTACACTTACTGTACCTTCGGAAAATCTGCAGAAACTCTGTTTTAAAATCACACACAGTTTTATAATTTAATATGACATCCTTTCAACATCAAAAGACGACCTACGAATGCCTGAACTTCAACCTCAACTTTTTCATTGGTATTTTTAGACATCAGTCACTCCTATTTTCAATTACCAAGTGACTCTATGAATAGAAACTACTCAAACATACTCATTTCAGTTGCAGAATTTCTTTTAAACTTCTTTTGAATTAGCAGGCCTTCTGTGTCAAGTGAAAATGTTTCAAATATTCAGAGGAAAATGTTTCATCGCAGTCAGGCTAACTGGGCTTTTGTATATACATCATATCATTTTCTGTCTAAAAGAAACAAGATACCAAATGTGAAATATGAGGCTTCAGCAAGTGTTTCTAAAAATCATTAAACACATTTGACTCATGTTTAGGTCGCCTGGCAGAAGACTATAAATGTTCTTTCTGTGCCATCTGACACTGGAAATGCATCACTTGGACGTGACATGGAACAGCTGCCTAAAAATTCTGCATAAAACATTAAAAGTGTTGATAAAAGCTTCAAGAAACTGAAGTTATTCATAGCTTCAGTTTTAGATACTGTGGCCAAAACTGGTCTGCATTATCATCTAAGCCTGCCATATTCCTCCAGAAAACAGACCTTTCCCACAAAGGGTGACAGATAGTGATTGTGTAAAACTATTTCAGAACGATGTGGCCTAACATTATATTGAATAATTTAACAGATTATGAATATAGTTTTATTCTCTAATGGCTCATGTACTTTACTTGTCTCATTTTCTGTGTTTCATTTATTTATCTTCAGTTCGATATTCATAAATATGTATTTGAATTGCCACAGTGTACGCATGGAACAATATCAAACAAATGTTCATCAGTCAGAGAAATTTTAATCTCCAGAGTCTGACTTCATGGGTCCTGAAATCCTCGAAATCGATGAATAACTTACTCAGGTCTCAGTCGGGTCTTCTGGGAAGATTATACGAAGAGAGAAATCACAGAAAAAGTTGATATTTTCAGGTCAAAGTGCTTAAAATGCCAAAGTAGTTCATATTTTCCTGTTAGTCGTGTTTGCATGCGAATTCAATTATGTAAACAGCTCGTAGGCTTACCTCTATAAAACAACGAAGGCATAATTTATGTAAGCAGAGGTTTTGGGAGGTTGCAGTGCCAAGTGCTCGTGAATGATAATCAGCTGGTTTTATGGTTCATTTAGATCCCAGTGGAATATGTGTGGCCAGATCCACCACACAGCGAGAATCATCCACATGAAGAACACCCCTTTTGTATGATATTTAGCATAGAATATAAAACATGTTAATTGAACATTAATTTTATGCAATTAATAAAACATGAATAATGCAATTAAAAATGTATTCATGACTATGGACCTTTACCTCAAACATACATTTTAAAGTGTGCTTTAACCTTCATGTTGTGTTCCAGTCATTTTAACCCAGAAAGGATTTTTTAAGGGGACATAACACACACTTTCACCCAATCTCATGTTAAATGTGCACAAAGTGATTTTTGCCAAACAATGTTGATATTTGAAAGCACCAAAACAAACATGCCCACATCCCAACAGGAACTCGCCCATATTTTGAAATCTTCGTCCCACACATACGTACACAACCATGGCAACGACGATCGCGGAAACAAGCGAAGATGACACACAAGTATATTCAAACAAAAGCCAACACGGATAAGTTGTGTGAAACGAAGCAAAATCAACATTACTCGCCTATCAAGAAGAAACAACACAACCACGGTGTCCGATTTGAGTCCTTCACTATAAAAAAAAAAAAATAGCTGTTTCAACTTAAAATATTTTGTTACCCCGCTGACTTAAAATTTTTAGTTTATTCAACTAAAATATTCCAGTTGTCCCTTAAATTAACATTGAGTAACTTAAAATTTCAAGTTGAATAAACTAAAAAGTTTAAGTCAGCGGGGTAACAAATTATTTTAAGTTGAAACAACTTTTTGGGAAAAATTTTTTTTACAGTGTTTTGTACAGCTGCTTCCGATATTTACACGGGTCCTACCTCTTGCCTGATCGTAACCCTTCTTTTTAATGTTTTGTTTCTCTGATATTTTCCTCTTTTTTTATCTGCCATCTCTCTCTCTATCTATAGTCGATCTGCTATCCGTCTTATGCACTCAAATTGAGCGCTCTCTTCTCTCCCCTTACTGCTGATTGGCTACAAGTGTGTTTTGGGACTCGGTCTGACGCTGAGGTCAAAAGAGTTTTTCCTTGATTACCTATAGAGTAGTATTGCATCCTTAATATCTCCATCTTTCAGTATCAAACAATGTGCAAATCCAGCGTTGAACTGGGCCTTGTTTATTAAGTCACCGAAATGACAGAAACAAAACAAACACTTGTATTGCTTCCCGGGGAAAAAAAACTGCATCCACTGTTAAAGTAACGCTGAGTTCTTTGGGAAGCTGAATAAGGTCATCTTTCCCTCACAACCAAAAACAAACTTCTTTGGAGACATTCTTCACGAGTAAGTCCTGCGCAGTGCTGCCGACAACATTGATGGGCGTGCTCTTGCTCTGGTTGCGCACACTCGCTCTTCCAGGAGAAGTGCCCATACAAGGAATTCCGCCCTTCATGACGTCATAAAGGACCATGCTGGAAAATTTTTCTGAAATTTATGCAAATCCGGAAGGAGTGTATTTGGCTCAGAAATAATCCATCATACGTCCAAATCGTTTTTTGAAAATCTGGCCATGTTTAGCATGAAAATCCAACACTGTAAAAAATTTACATTTTGAAAAATTGTGGAAACTGACAAATAAACATTGACTCAACAAATTGCTTCCCAAAAATTACCCCCAAATAAAAAATACATTGTACTAATTTTAGCTGAAGGTCTGAAGTTAACATTAAAAATATATATTCACTGAACATATTAAATTGTGCTCAGCCAGTCTATCAAGCAGAAGTGAAAAATCTGTGTTGGCCCAAAAAACACATGTACGCATGCGACTGAAAGAAACAGTTGGTGGATTCAAATTCCTGTGCGCGAGAGAGCGGAGCCGATGCTGAGGAGCGACAAACATCATTTCCAAATGGATTTTCCATCAAGTTATGGTGAGTACTAAACTTTGTCTTTATCAAGTCATGTTTAAGTTAAACAGAGTGTATTTTGCAGAATAACTGTGAATTCACGCCTGTACTCATGTCATGTTGGCGTTATAATAACCTAAATGCCACTTCAGATGCAGCTTATGTTTCCTCTGCATTGCAAAGATGAATTTTGTTGATACTGATTTCATTTGCTTGGTAACAGCACAAATGTATTATTCTAATTTACTTCTAAAATGTAAGAATTTGACTCAAAAGATGATGCACATTTTTAGAAAAATGGCTTTATGAAGGTAAAAATGCCCATAAAAACTCAATTTAAACGTATTGGAAAAGATTAATTTCTATGACTGCTGTGGAGTGACCACCACACAGAATATGCAGAATATCAAAATTTTAGGAGTCCACGGTAGTCCTTAAAATATAAGCACAAAAACACACTCAGCAAAATATTGTCCGTCTAATTGTTGTTATCGATAAAACCCCAGAAAATATTGAGATATAATTTTCGTCAATATCGCACACCCCTATCTCTCAGTTACCTAAATAAGTGTAAAAAAGGAACCACTATGAATTTCACAGTGAGTATTTAACTCAGTTCTTATTGAATATGTTAATTCCATATTAGTGTCAAATATTATGAGCTCGTAGATGTAATTTGTGTAACGTGGCTCTGTGTAATGCAGGCTGCATAAGTTATTGAAGTTATATGTAGACTTATATTGACATTGCTATTTTATATTTTTTACAGAGCCATTGGAGAACCACACAACTGCAATGAAAATTGGAATAGTAAGCAGCAGCAGTTGCACTTCAAGAGCCCTGTCAAGTGTGCTAAATGTCTCCATTGTCCTGGAAGAGACTTGACAACTTAGGAGACTTTGTAAATGTGTTTATTGTACTCTTTGGATTATTGTATGCACTCAACATGGAGTACAACAATGATTTACAGTAAAAGGTTAGTTCACCCAAAAATGGAAATTGTCATTAATTACTCACCCTCATGTCGTACCCAAACCCGTAAACCATCAATCATCTTCAGAACACATTAAGATATTTTTGATAAATCCGAGAGCTCTCTGACCCTCCATAGGAAGCTATGCAACTTACACATTCATGTTCCAGAACAGTAGGAAAGACATCATTAAACTATTCAGTGTGAGTCCAGTGGTTTAACCTAAACTTTATGAAGCAACGCAAGAGTTTTGTTTGCAGAAAAAAAAAACTCAAAAAAACGATTTACTACTTTATTTACAAAATAATATACAAAGTGTGGTGGTGCTTCCCCTATTGGGTTGCAGATCAATGTTTTAGTAAATAAGGTGGTTATTTATTTATTTATTTTGCGCAAACAAAGCACTCGCGTTGCTTCCTAAAATTGAGGTTTAAACCACTGGAGTCACGTTGATTACTCTAATGATGTCTTTCCTACTGTTCTGGACCTTGAATGTGTAAGCTGCATAGCCTTCTATGGAGGAGCTGAAAGCTCTCAGATCTCATCAAAAATATCTTAATTTGTGTTCTGAAGATGAACAAAGGTCTTACAGATGTGGAATGGCATGAGGGTAATTAATGACAGAATTTTCATTTTTTAGGTGAACTAACCCTTCAAGTTCAAAGTACCTCTTATGAGATTATTATTATTTTTAATTTTTTTGACAAACATTTGAAGTGTAAGTTTCTTGAGCTCAGAGTACCTTTTGTGAGAATGGTAATATTCAGGTGACATTACACTAAACATTGTAACCTCAGATAAATTATTACATTTTATGGTGTTTTTGATATTTTTGCATGTTTGTGAATGTATTAATCCTATGTATCCTCCTTCATCAACTCTTACAGCTGATGACTTTGCAATTTTCTTTACAAATAAAACAAGAACCATCAGTGACCAATTCCTCTCACCACAAACTGATAGCTTCTTACCGACAAATACACACTCTCTCACCTCCTTCTCTCCTCTCTCGGAGGCGGAGGTCTCCAGACTCATCCTTTCCAATCATCCCACTACCTGTCCGTTAGATCCTATCCCCACTCACCTCCTTCAGGCCATTTCTTCAGTCATACCTGCGCTTACTCACATTATCAACACCTCTCTTCACACTGGTACATTTCCCACAGCATTTAAGCAGGCTTGTGTAACCCCACTGCTTAAAAAACCCTCTCTAAATCCAGCACTTTTAGAACACTACAGACCAGTATCCCTTCTTCCATTCATTGCAAAGACACTTGAGCGAGTTGTGTTCAACCATCTCTCTTTGTTTCTTGCACAGAACAGTCTTCTGGACGACAACCAATCTGGCTTCAGAAGCGGCCACTCTACTGAGACTGCCCTAGTCTCGGTTACAGAAGCCCTAAGACTGGCAAGAGCGGCTTCCAAATCCTCTGTACTCATCTTACTGGACCTGTCTGCTGCTTTTGACACAGTTAACCATCAGATCCTCCTGTCCACTCTCAGAAAGATGGGCATCTCAGGAACCGCGCTCCTGTGGTTCGAGTCTTACCTCTCAGATAGGTCCTTCAGGGTGTCTTGGAGGGGTTAGGTTTCAAAGTCACAACTTCTGGCTACTGGGGTTCCTCAAGGCTCAGTGCTTGGACCACTTCTCTTCTCCATCTACATATCGTCATTAGGATCGGTCATTCAGAAGCATGGCTTTTCTTATCACTGCTATGCTGATGACACTCAACTCTACCTCTCATTCCTACCAGATGATCCGACGGTAGCTGCTCGCATTGCAGCTTGTCTGAGTGACATCTCTAGCTGGATGAAAGACCATCACCTTCAGCTCAACCTTGCCAAGACAGAACTGCTCGTGGTTTCAGCCAACCCATCACTCCACCACAACTTCTCTATACAGCTGGGTTCGTCAACCATAACTCCTTCCAGGACAGCCAGGAACCGTGGAGTTGTGATAGATGATCAGTTAAGCTTCACAGACCATATTGCTACAACGGCCCGGTCCTGCAGATTTGCCTTATACAACATTAGGAAGATTAGACCCTTCCTGTCTGAGCAAGCTGCACAACTCCTTGTTCAAGCTCTTGTTCTGTCCAGACTGGACTATTGTAACGCGCTCTTGGCAGGCCTTCCCGCAAGTATTATCAAGCCTTTACAACTGATCCAGAATGCAGCAGCCAGAGTGGTCTTTAATGAACCGAGGAAAGCTCACGTTACCCCTCTCTTCATCAGGTTGCACTGGCTACCAATAGCCGCTTGCGTCAAATTCAAGGTACTGATGTTTGCCTACAAGACGACAACTAGCACTGCACCAATATATCTAAACTCACTAGTTTAAACTTATGCACCCTCCAGAAGCTTGCATTCTGCAAGTGAACGACGCCTTGTGGTTCCATCACAAAGAGGTACCAAATCTCTCTCACCAACACTAACACTTACCTATTATGTCTGTCTGTTTAAAAAAAAAAAAAAACTAGCTACGTCTACTGTGCTGGACTAACTGAGACTTGTCATGGCACTTGTATACTGCTGCACTCTCGATGGTCTGATTGCTTCTATTGTTCTCATTTGTGCGTCGCTTTGGATAAAAGCGTCTGCTAAATGATTAAATGTAAATGTAAATTAATGTTTAAAGTGCAATTCATCGGCTTTGTGTATCTTATGAGAATTAAAATGCATGATTTTGTAAGGTTTACTGTGTAGAAAATTTCAATGTATTTATCATTGTAAGGTATTTTTACAATATTGTTGTAGATTTTATTAAAATATGTATTAAAATGTGTCAGTGTTCAGTGTATCATCATTTAATGTTTTTGTTTTTTATCATTTTCTTTTGGGACAACAGGGAATAAACAATTCAATAAGGTTGCTTTAGCTATATAAATTTGCCAATATACATTTTTAGATTAGATAAAACAAAAAATGTATGCTACTACTATTTAAAATATTTAATTAGGCCAATAACATGCTTTTGTAGATGTAATGTTTTTTTCAATTGGCTCAACATATTATTTCTCATTGAGCCAATGTTAACAGACTGTTGACTGCAGAAATTAAATTGGGCCAATGGGAAAATTTAGATGTAATCAGTCACTAGAAAATTTTGAGTTGGGGAGATCTGAATTTTTTTTACAGTGAACTCTTTAACAGTGTAAATAACTCCGAATGTATGAAATAGCATTACCCCACTCCCCTTTAATGTTATAACAAAGGGTATAACACATTTCTCAAATTTCCGTACTTTTCAGGATTTTCAGGGCCTATCAAAAATTGCTTATATATTTTTCATAATGGTATGTTATTACCTAATACTGGTTTCTAGAATATTGGAAATGCAAAACATGTTGATTCCAACATTTGGTGATAATATAGTGTAGCATAATGAAAAATTTACAAACAATTTTTAAAAGGGTGGTCATTTTTGACTGGGATCACCAAATTAAAGGATTTTCAGCACAGCACAAAGGTTAAAAAATAAATCCTTAACAAGCTGCAACACAAAGACTACATTTCTAAAGCAATAGTTATGTTAAAATCCATAATTACCATGTCATAACGTATAACAGTGCATGATGTATATTTTAGAACAAAATTGTAAGGTTTACTGCACATCTTATTTTACTAAAACTGCTATTCTTAAAATTCATTAGAAATTCCTAAGGGAACCAATAGTATAGAAGCTTGTTTTCAACTCTGAGGATATTTGTGGGAAAGTTTAAAATAAGAAATAGTCTCACTGTATATAAACTCAGAATTGTGATATATAAGTCACAAATATGAATAAAAATCCCAATTACAATATATAGCGATTAGGAGAATTAACCCCTTAATAAAGAGATATAAAGTCGCAATTATGAGAAAAAAAGTTCCCAAAAACATACATATCTTATAAGACATGTTATTGCAGTCAAAGACGCCATTTTTACCTTGTCACAGCATCTTAAAATGTGTTTGTGTCTGTGTCTTATATAAATTTGATATAAATAAACTTTCTGTCCTGTTTCATTGTGTTTTCCCCTCATCTTTTTCATGCATGTTTTTGTGCCCATGGTTATGGCTTAAATCGCCTCTGGAGAACTAGCCGTACTGCATATAAAACACCTGCCAAATTCAGATCTGATTTGAAAGAGTAGTTTTAAAGGTTTATGATCAAAATTTTAGTGAAATATTTCATTCTGAGAGATGAGGCTGTTGACAGGTGTCTTCCTCAATATATCTCTCAGGATGGGCAAATCTCTCGCCATTTGGATCCTGTCTGCTAGAGATAAATAAAATATCAGCGGATGTTTAAAGCGTTGGTAGGCCAGCAGTAATATTTCATCGGCAGAGTCGAAACAGATGACTGGTGCTGCGTTCACAGAAAAGCGAGGGTGCTGACAGGTCCATGGGAACTGTGGTGGAATGACGGCAGTGGGTTGCCGTCTTTGACTTTATTCTGGCGGTATGTGAGAAAAAAAAAAAACTGTTGTCATTCCATTGCTTTTTGCAATGTGACATTTTGTATCAGTCAGTGGGCGAAAGAAGTTCTGGACTGCGAGGTGGTACGCTCACATACACAGCAAAGAAGAGGCTACAGGAAATTATGTTTCTCTATGAAACGCAGCTAATCATGTGGTCTATTTTTGACCAGTCGCCTTACATTCAAATCCAATGATGAAGCCGTGAGTCACCTCATCTTGTGACAGCAAATTTAATTACATCGAATGAATAGATTGTTGCACCTTGTGCAAATTGTCTTTTCACGTTTCACCCTGACACATCAACCTGGAGAAATGATTTTATAAGTAAGAAAGCTGCGAGACCGGTATGAAAGAAATGACACATTAAGTGCACACGAAAACAGACTGAAATGTAGTACTGCCAGTGTTTACCACAAGATCAGAAGATCCGTTTTGCAGTGGGTGTTCACATCATGGAAAATATAATTATCAGACTGTGAACACTTTAAGTTACAGATAGAATTGTTTTATGAAGACATAGCAACCTTCTATCCTTCTAAGTCCTGATTACAACTGAAGTCATGCGGATATAATGGCAAATCCATCAACTCTTCTAAGAAATTTCCTAAAATATATTTGTCAGAGTTAAAAAAGATGCATTTTTCCTAGTTAAAAAGTTGGCACACTTTACAGAAAAAGGTACATTTATTTAACTACATGAGCTGACAAACTAACAATAAACAATTCAACAAAAAACTAATAAAAGTTTTTTTCAACTAACAAAAAACAACAGTTACAAATGTATGTTGTAACTATGTTGTTATGCAATCTCGGCTGCCTATCTTGGCCAGGACACTCCTGAAAAAGAGATTTTAAAAAAGAGATGCTGTTGGATAAAGATGTTGAGTATGAGTCCTTCCTAAAGATCCGAACATTAGAAATGCATGGTTGAAGATTATTTTAATCACATGCCTGAGTGACTGAGAGTTTTCATTTGTCCCTCACATTTAACAATGGGCTTCTTTCTGAATTATTCTAAACATGCTGCATTTAAAAAAAATAAAAAAATATCCACAGCAATGCCTCGTATTTTTTCCTTGGGGCAATACATTTATATTTAATCTCAAAATGGGATTGTAATAAACATCAAACAATGGACCTTTCTTCACATTTCAGAGTTTCTCAGCAGCAGAAGTCGTCACAGTTAACTTGAAAAGCAGTGAATGGGAGAGTACCACAAATATATTTTTTGCATTGCCATTTGCTAAAATAGCAAAAGAAGAACTCCACGATAGTGTATTCATTTAAAAAAAATGGAAAAAAAAATGAGAGAGACTGATTAAAGCAGTCAGAAGAGAGAGCGATGTCAAATTTACCGCCCTAGCATTGTCAGTCCTCTGTCGTGTGCGTCATGTGTTCCCGCCTCTTGTTTCCTTATTTGGTCTTGTTCCTGTCCTTGTTAAGTGTGATTATTAGTTTATTCAGTTCAGGTGTGTCTATTTATCAGTAATTGTCATGTGTATTTAGTTCCTGCTTGTTTAGTTAGTTTTCATCTGGTCTACTCGTTATTCCCCAGTGTTCCTGTCTGTGTTAACCAAGCGGCAACCTCCCGCTCGCTCTCGTGAAGCCAACACGGAAGTGACTAAAACTGCAGTTCATCGACTGGCCGCTGGAGGCTGGTTGCAAAAGGGAGTCAATCCCATTGACTCTCCATGTTAAAATGCCCAACTTTACAGCAGAAAAAAACATGTTTACAGCCTGGTGCAAAAAAAATTATTTTGATCTATATAGCTAATTTTGCCCTTCATGACAACTGTGAGGGGGGTGAATTTTTTTATAACTCATCCGTTTAAATTATATTAACCCTTAAAATTCTGCATAATTAAGGGCGTGGCCACTTGAGTGACAGGTGGATTGCCGCTCTGCTGCAGAGTGTGAAACTCGCTAGTGCGAAACTTAGAAAAATGGCTTTAAAGATTTGTATTTGTACAGAAAAAAATAATTATAGGTAGGACACTGGGAATCTGGCAATTGGATGTTTTAATGAAAATGATCTCAAACTTGATTTTTACCGCTATATTGATATTGTACTCTGCTTTTGCACTGTCTGCAGTGAGATGTCACACCAAGGCAAAAGGCAGTAACTTCCACATCATATAGGGTGCTGATCACCATTTACAGAATCATTTTAGTAACATCTGGATAAAATCTAGTGATCATTGGCTAGGCTATAACATCTAGAAATGTGATTCTTTTTTTTTTTCTGACCATAACAACCAGACAAATAGTTAAACGTGAGTGGATACCGTTTTGCAACCAATTTATTTGCAATGTTCGTTAACATTAAAGGATGCAAGTCATACTTAGCCTATTGTTTTTACATCGAACTGAATTAAAATAGCTTAAGGACGACTTGTGGATTGATGTGAACGCCAGCAGGGATAATGCTCCGAATGATTGTGAATTAAACATCTCCGGTGGCGTTCATTGCAATGGATTTTGTCGACTCACAAGAAAAGGAAGGAAAATGATTAAATTGGGAACAGTTATTGATTTTATGTGTGATATGCTGTCACGGCATTTGAGGACCACGTACAGAAGTGTGCAGCCCCAGACTGACACGGAGTGAATAATCTGCATTATAAAAAAAAAAACACTTTAAAGATTATTTACGATTAATTATTGTTGCCAAGTTATCGAATCGTTATTGCTTACAGTGCTTTGTTATATGGAGCAGTTTGTTAGATCGCGGTCTAATTTGTTTGTCTAATGAAGTGCCGACAGATGTATAAAAGTAGCTACACAAGTTACACCAATTTAAAATGGCAGACTTTATTGGAAAGTAGAACAAAGTCAGAATACCGTCTAGCTCCAGGCTGTCACAGTACAGACGAACGAATGCAAACAAATGCAGAGCTCCGTAACTTCATTTGAGCGTTCAAAAACAAAATCAAAGAGCTGTAACTGATGTTATACTGTATTCTGCCTTGGTTTCTCCGGGGCTTTTATCCATGATACTTAAACACATGATAAAGGTCATAATGTCCCAAAATGATCAATAACTCATTCTCCACCAAAAACGAAGTTGTTTTGTCTTTGCACGGCAGCACTGCTGTCACTATAGGGGCGTGGTTTCAGCTCAGCTTCACCCACGTCCAGCCTTTTTGCCCATTTTCGATTATCCGGGAGTGACGCGCGGTGACGCGTTTCCAAGATGGCGGCGGTCGGCTCCGCCCACTTTAATGCTCTTCAGAAACCTACGAGTGACGTCACGGACACTACGTCCATTTTTTTCTTACAGTCTATGGCGTTAACCTTGCCTTGTCTTGCCCTGGTGTCATCATTAAAGACTATTATTTTGAAGTTTATCCTCGTTCCTCCCTGCTGTGTACACCGTGACAGAAGACCAGACCTACAAAGTAAGCGGCGCCCCTTCACCATGTTTTGTTTTCCGTTTTTTTTTTTTAAGTCTTTTGTTTTGGTTTCCCTGTTTGTCCTGTCTGTTCCGCGGCAAGTGGGCGTGGGAGTTCGACGGGATCGCCGCGAGCCCCTCCGGTCTTTCCCGCAGTTCGCGGGAAAAGCGACGCCGCCGTCCACGGCTCTCTCTAGCCCGCTGTTCGCGGGGATTTCATCGCCGTGGTCCGCCGGCTGTGGCTGTGGCTGAGCCTAGCCCGCCGGCCGCCGCTGACACCAGTCCTGTTCCTGTCCCCGGTGTTCCTGTCTGTGTTAACCTTGCCTTGTCTTGCCCTGCCCTGCTGTCGTCATTAAAGACTATTATTTTGAAGATTAGCATGAACTAGTTTTTTTTGTAATTTGATGCAAATGTGATGTAATACAAAGCATAGTGTTATAATTGTACATTTAAAAAAAAAATTCCAAATATAAAAAAACTTGAGGACTTATGATGCTGATGGCTGTTAAACACTTCACAGTCTTGCGAAAAGGGTCCATCAGCGTTCAACACTAAGACACTAAGCTTATCATTGTTTGAATGTTGCTAATCAGTACATACCCACGTACATGCAGAGTCTTTTGTGATAAGACAAAACTTTATACCAAAATTAAGCAAGCAAAAGCAATAAACATGCTAAAATAAACCGTTTCAATCAGTTGAATTGCGTAGTTCCGTTGTTTCAATTTCCTCTGCCTTGGGCTCAAACATATGACTCTATCCACTCTATCAGTGCTTGCCATCTCGAGAATCAAAACACATGACAAGCTGTAAAGGAGGGTGTAAATATTGTGCGATAATGTTAACTGATCACAGTAGTGGTTGTTTGCTACCATTATTGAAGGAGGTAACCCTTGAAATTTAGCATTTTTCACAAAGAGTGAAAATTAGGATTGAAGATATTGGATCTTTTTGGTGCAAAAACCTTTGTAACCTAACCTTGAGAAACTTAAAAAAATTAAATCTGAAACTGCATTTCACAATCCCTTTAACATACTGTAAATATGAGTGACCAATTGAGATTAAAAATAAATAAAAGGCACATTTGTATGATCACGAATGCATTTCTTTGTAATCATTCATCATGTTTAAATACCTTCAAATTTTCAAACAGATTCATAGGTGCTATTATTTGTTGCGATTTGTGTTTTTGTTGTTTTCATTCCAAACCCATTTAGCCCTGATCTTACTTTTCACTCAGTACAATTCATTTAATGTCTCTAAAAGAGAAAATCTCTTTCAATGACACCCACAGTCTTCTCATCTCATTCATATCCTCATCGAAAGAACTCAGAGTGTTGCCTTCATTTGAATATATTTATTATACATTTTCTTGTGATTTTGTATAATGATATTCACATTCAGACTTCAGCACTTTTGTCATGCATACGACTCCACGGAGTATCCTCCAAGCTTGCAGAAGGAAACACAAAGACTTAATGTTCAAGTGGATTCAGCGCAGAGTGACACTTAAATTAGTCCCCAATCTACCTCTACACTAATAGTGCAATTGTGAGCGCAGTGGGTACAAGGCAGGTCATTAAAACATCTTTAAAAAGTGTAAGGTTTACTCAAGGCCGGTGTTCAAGAGTCTCGGCCCTGACAGGTAGTCTGAGGTGCAATCAGCATTTCCAGGAACTAAAAGAGTAAGGAAAATGAAGTCTAATTGCAAAACAACCATTAGGAACCATGCAGAGGAGCTAAAGGCCGCTGCCCTCGTGCTGCTTGCCACTTCCAAACAGATTAGCAGTTCAAACTTGGATCACTCTCGGGTTTTTCCACTTCTTGGCAGCATCAAATACCAACAGCCCTCCATTTTTTTTTACCTCAGCTCTTTTATGTAGCTTTTAAAAGACCTCCACAGCGTATTTGAAGAAGTCACTGCATTCTCTACAGTGGATCTCTGAGAGCTCAACTCAGCGTTTGATGTTCTAACGTCTCTCTTTTCAAATCCACAGGGGGTCTGTCAGTGCTTGACAATGCAGACCAGGAGGGTAAAATTCCCCATTGTGCAGGTGAGATGATATTCGGTAATGAAACAGACTGCCTCAGAGCATGCACACGAGCATCTATCATCACTCTGAACCCTCCAAAAACAATCTAACAGGCCCTCCGGGCTAAATGACACACGGTAAACCCTAATGTCACAGTTAATAAAAATGCATCAAGTTGTCCTAATTAAACGTTACTTGAAATGTCACATTTCCTAGAACTTCTGGATAAAAATTTTTTTTCACAAATTTAAGGTTAATATCTCTAAGTGATCAATTACGAAATACCACACTGTCTCTTTGATCTGACTGAATCCATATGTTTTCACTGCAGCTAATTATGCAGAATGATAAATCGTTAATTAAGCTAAAGCTTAGCAATGAACTATAATATCGTCTGTGATACTGAGCTATGTAGCTTGGGGGAATACCCATAAGCCCTTGCACTTGAATTAGTTCAAAAGAGGAATGTGCAAATAGAGTGCTGCAGTGATGACATATTTTTGTAGGCCAAACCGAAAGTTTGCATCACCCTGGTTTCCTCAACAAAAAGCCCAATGGGATATTTCCATCGACTTTTAGATTGTTGTGACCAACAAAAGTTTGCGATTCTGATACATTTGGTTCATCATGATAATCTTCAGAAATTAACACAAATACATATTTTGAAGCCTAAATACAGCTGCCAGAAGTAAAAAGCTAAACAAAACTAAAACGTCACCATCACTAAGTTTTAAACAACTCTTTTAGTCTTCATTCAGTTTACTTCATTCAGTCAACTGCCTTTTTCAAGACAAGTAAAAGCTTTACAGAAAAGGTGACAAGGGGGCATTACTAATGTATTTTATGTCATAGAATAAAATGTGAAAACCATTTTGAACTTTTGTTAACCACAGACCTTATTTCAGGCATTTAAAGCCATTTGAAAGCCCTCGACTTTGGGACAATGGAACCGGAAGTGCTAAAATTCTAATGTGTTTCCAAGTTTTGGCCTGCAAGACATCTTATCAGCACTCTATTTCTAGTTTTAGATGTTTTGTGTGCATTCACAGTTAGATTGGTTAGCATTACCTTCGATGACCTTAAAGGGTTAGCTCACTCAGAAATGAAAATTAGCCTGTTATTTACTCACCCTCAAGCCTCGAGTTATATTAATAATTGTCCTGGCACTTCTGGGCTCTATCATTGCAGTCGGCGAGTATTTCTGCTCAACAGTCCAAAACACGTTAAATAAAGCACGTGCATTCATAATAAAACATGGGGGTGAATAAAGGCCTCCTGTAGCGAATCCATGCATTTTTGTAAGAAACATATCCATATTTGATGCTTGGCAGTGCTTTCTCTTTGATGTACGTGACTGTATAAAGGAGTGACTTTTATGTTTTTCTTGTCCTTCCCTCTCTCCCTTCCTCTGACTGGACTTTGAGATATTGAGTATGTGTCTGTTGTTGTCTTTTTGGATGTTATGTGTGGAAAAAATAAAAAAATTATAAAAATGTTGATTACAAAAAAAAAAGAAACATATCCATATTTCAGATGTAATAAACACTTGTCTTTCACTTCATCTAACTGTGGTACGTGGAAGCCGTTCTGGCGGATGACGTAGGACGTCGGCGTAGCATGATTAGTGACGAAACAAAAAAACATACTGCCAGTCATGAATTAGAAGTACAAACCGAGGATTTGTAAAGAAAAATGTCTGAGGATTTCGATATAAGCCATGAGGAGACTGGTTTTACTTTTCTAAGTAAGGAAACTTTGCTTCCTTTGCTCCTGTAAACAAACTCATGAGACTAGCATATATCAGAGGCACGCACGCGCAACGCATACATCCTACGTCACAAATTTGTTAGTTAATAAAGCAGTTAAATGAGTAGTGTTTCCGGGCAATCAGAATTTACTTTTACAACCTATTGGCCAACACGAATGTTGCCAGGACTAGCAAGTGTGTTGTTCCAGTAACATGGCATTTAAAATTCAGTAAATTTTAAATATCAAATAAGCATAAGCATTTTTTAATTTTATTTTATTTTAGGCTTGAGGGTGAGTAAATAACAGGCTAATTTTTATTTCTGAGTGAAAGGCTTCCACGTGTGACAGTCAGCAGAAGTTTTTTTCTTACAAAAAAAACAAAAACGCATGGATTCGCTACAGCAGGCCTTTATTCATGCCCCGGAGTCATGGAAGGCACATTTTATGGATGTGCGTGCTTTATTTAACGTGTTTTGGACTGTTAAACAAACGCCTATCCACTGCAATAATAATGCTTGGAATAGCCGGGACAATTTTTTATATAACTCCAATTGGATTCGTCTGAAAGAAGAAAGTCATATACACATAGGATGCCTTGAGGGCGAGTAAAACACAGGCTAATTTTCACTTCTGGGTGAACTAACCCTTTAATAAAAGCCATTTTGCTTCACACCGATAAGCTTAATGCAAATAGGCCTACCAAGGAGCCAAATGACGACAGTATAATTAATGACTATAATTTAGATAATACGAGCCAATCAAAGGAAATTACTGAGTAGAAACAATTAAATCAACTTGCAATCGATTGAACTTCACTTAAAGGGTTAAGTAACATTTTTGAGAAGACTGCATTAGATTAACAAAACTTTTTAAGAGACACTATTTGTAACAGGGCTGACGAGACGTGAGACATGCGGATCCAAGTGCAAGCTTTTATTTACAGGCATGGTCATAAATACAGGCAGGGTCGAGCAATGGCAAACAGGTATGGCAGGGACAAGACAAAGAGTAATCCTAGGGCAAGCAAAGGTCGGTCGACAGCAAACAGTATCCAAAGGGGCTTGACGAGGGAGGTTATCTGAAAACGAAGCAATAGTCCAGGCAGGGGGAAAAAAACACAGTCCAGTCCAGGCAGGGGGGAAAAAAAACACAGTCCAGTCCAGTCCAGGCAGGGGGGAAAAAAAACACAGTCCAGTCCAGGCAGGGGGGAAAAAAAACACAGTCCAGTCCAGGCAGGGGGGAAAAAAAAACACAGTCCAGTCCAGTCCAGTCCAGTCCAGTCCAGTCCAGTCCAGTCCAGTCCAGTCCGGGCTCTGTAGAGTAGCTACAGCTAGGGGAGCGGTAAACGCATACAATACTCGGCAGTGAGGGAAACAAAGTCCAGGGTTTAAATAGAGTGTGTGATTAGTGATAGCTGTGTGATCAGTGCCTTCAGCTGTGTGTGCAATCAATGCAATGGATGATGGGAAATTGAGTCCAGTGTGATGTGTGCTGTGAGAGTCAATGTGGTGAGCGAGTGACCTCTGGTGGTGAATGAACAGAAGTGCAGGGACAGGATTCGTGACACTATTACACTTACAAAGAATGTTTCTTCAATCTGAGTGTTCATTTGCAAGAACAAATATTTTTTTTGTAAAAATAAAATAAAAAAATGCTTATGTATATTTGATATTTAAAATTTACTGAATTTTAAATGCCATGTTACTGGAACAACACACTTGCTAGTCCTGGAAACATTCGTGTTGCCCAATAGGTTGTAAAAGTAAATTCTGATTGCCCGGAAACACTACTCATTTAACTGCTTTATTAACTAACAGATTTATGCAATCAAATTATACTACGCATCATTCTCTGTAGCAACACATTGAATGATAAAATACAAAACTAAAGCATCAAATACATACTTCCTGTGTATCATTTGCTTTTTATTTTGTTGCACTACTGCAAAAATCACTCCCTGTTGTTGTTAGTAAGTGAAAAAGAGAAATATGAAATTGCCCAGCAGTTGAATTCTGATCAAAATCACTTGAACGCACATCACATCGTAACTGAAATTTCCAAACTGGAATTGAACGCAGCATTAGACCTTGAACAGCATTCTTATAACCCATAATTTTCCTCAGATTTAAGAGTTTTAAGGCTAGAGTTTGGATATGGCCTATGATTTGTTGGTAAAAAAAATGCTGTTGCAGAACCAATAAAGACTGTTAATGCAGGAACACATCCTATTTAGCTAAATCACATTGTGTGCAAACTGCATCAGTGCACAGTGGACAGAAAGAAACATGGTTTTCAGAGGAAGACGTGCGGCAATCCATGAAATGGACTGTGCTAGAGATGAATCAAATAAAGAAACAAATGAACTGACGCGGTATCTGGAGTTTATGAGTAAATTTATGAGCCGTGCAGTTCCACCGTTTGAATTTTTTATTAGTTTTGCCCAGGCATTTATTTTTATTAGATTTGCCTGGGCTTTAGCTCTCATGTCAGTTTGAATAGAACACAGTGCATACATAAAATCTCAAAAGACCGCCAAAACTAGCCTCAGCAAAAACATATTCCTCTTTCTTGTTCACATATTGCTTCTTATTTTTACAATAAAATCCTAATTGATAATGAATCATGCTTACATTTTTGCCGGTGCCTGGGGCATAAATACAGCTATGTTTTAACAAAAGAGCGTGGATGCGTATCATTTGCTGTGATTACGATTTGATATTCAAAGCACAAAGTTACTTTCAGTGCACAATAATCAAAGCCGCACAATTCACAAATGGCTGATTTGATCACTGACGTTTGTTTAGATCCCAGAGACATCAGAACGCTTCAAAGACAAGCTCACGCCATAAAACATTTATGAATCGCACAATTTGTTAATTGCGGAAAGACTGGTTAAGTACGTGCTTGTATTTTACATGTGGATTAGCCACAAGGGACTTCCACACCCTCTGCCTACTTCCTGCTGCTTAAAGGATATTGATTGTTCCTCGGAGCACAATCTGTCTAACCTGCAAACAATCTCGCAGCACAACAGAGAATATCACTGTCACTGCAGACACAGAGATCCATTAACATGTTACAAAGTTTAAGAGGAAAATGGAGGGTTAGGGGGAGTTTTAAAGACCCATCTATAACCCTCGTCTAAAAAGCTAAATACAGACCATATGAAAAAGAGCAAGGGTGACTCTGATGATACTGTAGTCATTATTTTTGTCATGCTGATGATGTACAGCATATGTCTGCATAAACAGTCCATTAAATGCCAAAAGAGGTAAAATCTGTTCTTTCTCTTGAAGTGTCAGTCACAATTAGACAGTTGTGAAATTCAGTGACCTGCGGAGTGACTTTTTTTTATACTCCATCTGAATACATTTTGAACAACATTCTTCTAATTTGTTACAAAAAATAAGAATTCACTTACATGACGTTATATTGGTGAACATATCATACTTTTTTCTGATGCAATTTTTTTTTTCTTGCCCAAAAAATTCTGACCGATACAGATAAGCCGATAATTGTTATGTAATGACCAACAGCTGATAAATGCCTTTTTATTTTATTTTATTCTATTCACTATATACTAATTTGTATAAAATATCAAATAAAAAAACTTTTTTTAAAAAAAGCACTACAAGTGATTTGAGTCATCACAATTATAATGTTGGCTACAGTATGAAAAATCATATTTTAGAATTTGGGTAAAACTTCACAGTAACATTTTACTTAAAGCCTTTATATATAATGCATTATAAAGGGTTATTAAAGGTATATTGCATTATAATTATTCATAATGTGCGTTGTAATACATTATAACTTGTCGTAAATAATTATAACCGTATTTAAAATGCATAGTTTAATTAACAATGAATTGATAAGTGTTATAATGTATTAACAGTGGTTACAATTATTCATTAGATTGTACAATGCAATATAAGGTGCATTAATTAATGCATTAAAACTTCTTATATAAAGCATTATACATAAAGGCTTTAAGTAAAGTGTTATCAACTTCACAATAAGTTTCCTATTGTTAACATTAAAGTATTTTTCATTTTTCGTCCATATTAAATAAATAATGTATTATTCTTTGTGTGCTAATACATTATTAAAATCAAAAGTTGTATCTGTATTTGACCTGAGCTAACATTAACAAACAATGAATAGTCATATTTATATTAGCGTTTATATTAAATTATTAGGGTTTTTAAAAATTAGGTGAGCGTTAGATGATGGCAAAGGTAAATCTAAATGGAAAAATAATGAAAATAAGCAAGCACAACTGAATATCCAATCTCAACGATACCGATTCATAACAAATCCCCAATTGACTGATAACCAATATAGTACCGATATATATCATGCATCAATTAAAACACACATGCACACACACACACACACTTATAATTTAGTTCTTCTGGCAATAGCATAAGATTTGACAGAATTTCACATATTTCACTCTCAAGTTCCACAAGCGCACAATAAACTCAAGACTGCATGGAATATTTACTTCAGAAAATGTCACACTGCAGGACCATTTAAATAAACTGCAAAAAGGTCAAGGCATCTAAACTATACTTTCCCTCATTAGGTCTACAAAATTGAACCTAAAAGGTTGGGGGGGTGGGGGGAGTAAGTTTATATCGATTTTGGGCTTCATAACTGTACATAACTACCCAACTGTTAAAGTGGAATATTCTATTAATGAATGAATCTCTCATTCTCTCTTCCAGCACCTCTTCTGCTGTCTGTCTCTCTCTCTCGTCCTCAGTTAGTGGCAGTGCTTGTTATAGGAGTAGAGTGACTGCCAGATTGTGTCGCGCCAACTTTCCAGCTCATGGGATCCGGTGAACGAGTTTTTATCTCCCCCAAACAGACACATCCGACTGCCTCCTGAGGGCTTTTATGAAGAGGTATGTGGGTGTGTGTCTACAGAGGAGATTTGAGTTTGAGGTTTTATTTGCAAATTACCCAAATGCTTTCTTTACAACGTCAAGGTCCTGTTACCGAACTGACTTTATTCAAATTGATCACTCACTCACAATATATTACATGTATTCAGATGCTTCAATTCAACTTATTTGCTTATCCCCCAAATGATTCATTATAATGCACTTATTTATCATAAAAATGTCTTTGTAATCATTCACAACATCATCGATGCTGAATGGGCTATATGATATGGTGCATTCCATTTGTACTCTGAAGTCAGAAATTCCGAGTTCCCAGTGGGAACTTTTAACTGGGAACTCAGAATTCTATTCATTTTTGCCCATGGGAGATAAGTTAAGCTGCCAGGTTGTTTTGAGCCAGTCAGCTGAGCTGTAAATGCCATGTGACTAACAACTCATGAGCCACAGGACATCAGGGCAACACTGACTGTTATGCTGTCTTCAGCTTCAATGGATTTATCATAAATACGAGTTTCTTAGTCTGAATTGGACATGAATGGGAAACTCAGTAATTTAGATACCCAAGTTTCTGAGTTGGGCAGGCCATGTCGGTGAAGAGAGACATAACTGTGGTCGTTTTATGAAGTTTTATACATTTTTTCCTGAACATCTACATTGCTTTCTCCTGAAGTTACAATCATGTATATTTACATATATAAATAACCATTTGATATTACTTGAAATTTAGGAATTGTCAGCAAACTGAATATATGCCAAATACAATGATGATATCTTTTCGACAACAATGCGCTTGAACATGACAAACTCAATTACAACATCAGAAATGGTAAGTAGCAGAAGATGGTACCACAAGAACTTAGTTTTAAACCCATCATGAACAACTATGGGGTGCATTTCCCAAAAGGATCGCTAACCAACTATGATTCTGCATCTCACAAAACCAACAAACATTCACAAACCTCATCGCAAAATTAGTAAATTCAGCATTTGACCTGTGGTTATAAGTAGTTTGTTGTATGTCGTGTGGACTTACTATATATACATATTGCATGTAAACGATACAAAAAAATGTACACGTGAAATAACGTGGCTATGTGTGACTACAGTTTTGGGAAACAGTTCCAACTAGCTTAATTTCTCCAACGATGCATCATGCTATGGTAGTTAAGCAGCGGATTGTTAAGCAATGTCATTGTACAGGAAATGTACCACTGAGGTGTGACAAGAACAAATAGAGATTTCACATCCAGAACCCTCCAAAAGAAATCAGGCACTGGCAACATACCCTCTATAATTAAATGAAATAATTGCGATTTAAATGCTAAAAATTTTGTCAGAATGGCAGTCAATAGAGAAACATGCCTTTTGCTGCCAGATGGTGTAGTTACACATTCCGGCTAACAGGGCCATGCAAACCAAAAAAAAATCCTTTCTGGCATTTTTTCAGGACTACAAACTCTCATCCAGGTCTGGTATAGAATGCTCACTTTTTACAATCCAATTCCCTATGGATAAAATCAATCCAAACCTAGACTAACTTTAAAAAAAAAGGGTTGCGAATATCACTTTGTGTTGACTGTAAATGGTTGGGATGTTTGCTATGTGTCAAAACCCAGAGCAAACAGTGCGTATGTTCCTTCATGTCCCATCTCACGCAGAGTTTAATTGAGATTATTTCTACATATCAAGCCAATACCGGCTGATCACAGTGAGTGTTTCAACCTTGAGATGTCCTCGCTGACAGAGCGTTTCAATCCAACTGATCATTACTAAAGCATAAAGACGAGCACAAGGATAAGAACACAAAGGTTTAAAAGTGTTCACAAAACATTTCTTTTGAAAGACGTATCATGCGGCACTCATTCATTTTTGTTTACATGTTTTAAAAAAGGTATACCGCCAATTACCAGCATGAAAGGAAATCAAATGGAGGATCAAACTGAAAACCCAAGTCATGGGAGTTCAAGGTGAATAAACAGCTGTTTGTATGTTTTGCTAACCTATATAATGTGTTTAATAAGTAGAACTAAAGACTCCTTTATAGCATTCAACCATTTTCAGACGAATTCAGAGGCAAATTCTTTTCTTCTTTTTTAAATTACCTGTGACCTGCTATAGTAACGAGAACATAGAAAATATAACGCAGTATATCATTAAATAAAAGCATTGTCCACTGGTAAAAGCTTATGCTTATAGATTAAATCTGATTATATCTTACATGATGTGCATGACTGAAATAAAGGCCCACCTTAAGAAAAACTGTGCGCCTAAAATGTATAATTGCAGAAAAAAATATATACGTTGTATTGAACATTAATGGAGCAACAGATTTTGTGTGAAAATAAATCATTCAAATTGATTATTTTGTTCAAAAATCTTATAAATGTATTAGGTGGCAAGAGGGGCTTTTTACCCCCCACACAGGGTAAAAGGCCCACCTGCATGGGATAAAAGGCACACGGTACACTGTAAAATAAAAAGTCCGTAAAAATACAGTACAATATACCTTAATAATTTGAAGGAATTTTCCCTATTTGGTTTTTACAAGTGTTTTTCCGTATGTTTTAAATTACGCTTTGCATTGTGGGAACAAGAAGCTCAGTCGATTATCAGCGTGAAAACAGTGCTAGAGCAGGCGCCATTATTCACGGAGATAGTATCGGTCAAAATTTCATTTTAAAGTCGGATTTCGGGTTTGGGGAACTGTTCTTACACTTCCGTGGTAAATTAGTTTTTGTTAAATGTAACTTTAACTTAGTTGCTGTCTAGCTTGTTTGGCAAATGAATGTCGGAGCCGTCATATTCAACATTTTCAGCACACCGTCACATCTTACTCGACGACGTGGAGGTAAGTTACTTACAGTGTTCTCACTTTTAGTTTTATAATTAAAAGTTAATTAACATTTTAATTGTTGTTGCGGTGTGTATTTGTTACTGAGCGTGTAGTAGTGATGGGTCGTTTTTGAACGAATCTTTAATGTGACTCGGGAAGAACAAGTCGTCTCAGGGAGTGATTCGTTCAGTCGCGCATGCGCAACATCCTATAGGTTCTGTACTGGAATTAGTTCACCTGTTTCGAGTCATCGGGTTTGAGTCGTTCGTTCTTTTGTCACGTGACCACTTGCCGGATCAGTAAAATACTATAAAGTAAAACTGTATTTTTTTGTATGTTGGATCATATTTATCAAAATATGTGTAATAAGCATTTTCCTAGAAATAAAAATGGTCTGTTCATTTCTGTCACTATGTTTTTGTTACTCTTTCTTGAGGATCTGTGTTATTTTATAAATAAATAAAACCCTGTTATAAATAAAATATTGATTGATTTGTCCTTTCACTCTCTTTGTCTATCAATAAACATATAATATAACTATATAATAAAAAAATCCAAGCCTAAAATGACAAAGCACTTATAGTTTGTACATTTTTACTCCAATTTTGACTTTGCTGGTATAATTGTTTTTCCTAGGCAGACTTGACATATTGGTCTAATGTTTGTATAAGAAGATTGGTCAAAAAGGACACAATGACATAAAGTGAAAGCAAATAACATTTTGAATATGAATGATTAATGTTAGTTTAAAATATTAAGGTTATGATCTGGCTCTGTGGCTTTAGTATATTTTAATTTTCTTGTATTTTTTATTTAAATTGTTTTAATTCATTTTGGAATAGTTATCCTCTTTGCTAAAGCTTTTTCTGGCACAAAAATAAACAATAAAAAAACAATTCAAGAGTGTGTACACAGTGTTAATGTCTAAAGTGTCATATGTTACAAAAGTATAACACTATAGTCTAATCTAAAGGGTTAACTCAAAAGACATAAATACACCAAGGTATTGTATTTTATGAAGATTAGACTCCAAAAAAAAAATAAAAAAATTAAATTAAAGCATAACCAACTCTTTATTATCTTTATTACTACATTCAGTATTATGGAAAAGAACCATTGTGACAGAGATTAAAAGCAATAATTTGAGACCAGAAATGCATCACATAACTGTACGAGTAAATAATAATAATGACTATGCACCCGTTTGTAAGGAAGGTTGTAAATTAACTAATTTCTCTGCCCAAAGCGGTCACATCACGTGACAAAAGAACGAACGACTCAAACCCGATGACTCGAAACAGGTGAACTAATCAATTCTCTTTCCGGCTCTGACTGCATAGGTTAGTGTATGAGGCTGTCACGTGATGAACGAACGACTCAAACCCGATGACTCGGTAGGTGAACTAATCAATTCTCTTTCCGGCTCTGACTGCATTGGTTTAGCTTATGGGGCTGTCACGTGATGAACGAACGACTCAAACCCGATGACTCGGGAGGTGAACGAATCAATTCTCTTTCCGGCTTTGACTGCATTGGTTAGTGTACGAGGCTGTCACGTGATGAATGAACGACTCAAACCCGAATGCTTGTCAGATAAGAGGTGAGGTGAGCTAATCAAGACCCAGGTAAACGATGAATTAATCTTTTCTGTTTCTTATAGCATTATAGTTTGTAGTGTGATCAACGTTTGCATAAGTAGTAGATGTGTTAGGGAAGTAGCACGTAACATTTTAATTATATTTTGCTAAAATGAACGAAATGACTCGAAAAAAGATTCGTTCATTTTGCTGAACGAGACTCAAAGGTCCGAGTCAGTAAAATGATCCGAACTTCCCATCACTAGCGTGTAGTAAAGCATCGGCATATAACGTTACTGAGGTGATGTTAAGCAGCTGTAAGAACGTTAAATCTGAGGTAACAACTGTGTTTAGAGCGTTTTATGCCTTCAACAGGAGCTGGCAGAGTAATTGCCAAGAAAAGAAGACACCATTTACGACTTTTTTCTTTTTCTTTTTTTAAAGAGATTAAGATGACTAGGTGAAGATCTGACATCGCAGAATTCTTCAAGGATAACGCCTTTTCTGCCAAACGAGGTAGGTTTAGACTTTTTATTGTCTTGTTTATGTTAAACACACACACCAGAAGTTAATTCGTTAACGTTACTGGCACTCTATGTGAACACGCATGTCGTGCACGCGCAGAGAATGCCGCTTTATTATTATTATTATTTTTTTTTTTTTCAGACAGCGCGTCAGTAGCGCACCGCGTTCTCTCTCGCACTTACACGGACAAAAGTACACAAAATAATGTAAAAATGACCATTTTTGGCGAGTGACAGTCTTAAATAAGTTAATGTCTTGACTGATGTAAAGAGTTGGGATGTGTCAGGTGTGAGTCATGTTTTAAAGGGACAGCAGTTCATGAGAAACATGGTGTTTCTTTTGTTTTCTTTTCTAATGACAGGTCTAATTGCTGCTGGTGCTGTACTGTGCACCCCCTGCATTCTTATCATGGGTTTGTATTCTGTTTTATTTATTAACTGTTTTTATTTTATTTACCATTAGGCCTGTTCAATACTGACAAAAAAATTAGTCATTGAGTCATTTATTCAGTTTACTTTTGTTTGTGTAGGAAAGATTTAATCAATGTTTGGAGTGGTTTTCTGAATTCACCATGTGTTTTTTATAATTTCTTATTTGTTACTGGTGATTCCAGATTGCTGTCATTCAAGAAGTTATAATTTCCTCCCATTGTGGCTGAGCTACACATTCCCTTTGTTTTATTTTAAACACAAAACATCCAGAGGAGATGGCACCTACGCTGGAATCCATACAAATGTAAGGAATTTGTGTAATGAGACTGTGTATAAAGCAATTTATTGTGTTGCTGTTTAGTTGAAAATAATCAAAGGGTTAGTTCACCCAAAAATGAAAATTCTGTCATTAATCACTCACCCTCATGTCATTCCAAACCCATAAGACCTTCGTTCATTTTTGCAACACAAATTAAGATATTTTTTATGAAATCTGAGAGCTTTCTGACCCTCCATAGACAGCAAGGGTCCTTACACAATCAAGGCACAGAAATAAACAGTATAAGGACATCGTTAAAATGATCCATGCTACATCAGTGGTTCAACTGTAATTTTACGAAGCTATGAGAATACTTTTTGTGCGCAAAGAAAACAAAAATAACTTTATTCAATGATTTCTTCTCTCCTGGGAGAGTCTGCTGCCATTAACGAAAGTACCACAACGCATGTGTGTGTGCGTTCATTTGCCAGTAAACAAAGTGCAGCGTCAGCACCACCGTGGGTCAGAGAGCTCTCGGGTTTCATCAGAAATATCTTAATTTGTGTTCTGAAGTTGAACGAAGGTCTTACGGTTTTGGAACGACATGAGGGTGAATAATTAATGATAGAATTATCATTTTTGGGTGAACTATCTCTTTAAGTATATCGTAAAACATTGTTGACAAGATCACATGACAGATGCAATTGGAGACCACTGGAAATGCAAGTTTAGCATTTTATAAACAATGTTTGAACTGGAAAGTATTTGGAATAGCAGCTGATAATTTAATCTCAACCTGTTCTGTATGTTACTCTGTACTTCACTTTCATTCATTTAGTTTCTTGTCATTTCCAGTCTTCCTGCGAAGAAATCCTGAACGAGGGTCAAAGGTTGAGGTGATGGGAACCTACGCTTCCAAGACTTTGAGAATCCAGGTACAATTTGAGCTTTTTTCAAATCTCAACATGGAACTTGGACTGAACATGCAGAAAAAAAAAAAAAAGTAGTTTTTATACTAAAAGCACACAAGTTTAGTATAGTTGTATAGTATAGTTTCACATTGAAATGTGAGGCATGAGTGCATGAATCTTTGTTTTTTTTATTTTCAAATGCTGTAAAAGAAAGTATTTTTTGCAGTACCATGTCAATTGTAGATGCAGATAATTTAGCATGAATTAGAGGTTAGTAATCTAACTTAAAGGGTTAGTTCACCCAAAATGTTATATGAAAAATCTTGTTCCAATCCTGTTAGACTTTTGTTCATTTTTGGAACACTAATGAAGATCCTTTTTAATGAAATCTGACAGCTATACCTTATTGGACCTTGAAATGGTAGTTGTATATGGTAGTTGTCAGTGGAGGGACAGAAAGCACAGAGATTTAATTAAAAATGTTTGTGTTCCAAAGATGAATGAAAATCTTATGGATTTGGAACGGTATGAGGGTGAGTAACTGATGACAGAATTCACATTTTTGGGTGAACTGTCCTTTTAAATAATATTGTGTTCTCCTATAGGTTAAACGGTGTAAACACTGGAACATTTCACTTGACTATTGACTGTAAGTCTATAGCAATTGTTATTAATGACAGCCCTGTCTTTTGTATAAATTTTTTTTCCCCATGTATTTGAAAATATTTTGAATCTTGACTGTTTCACAATGAAGTTTATCTTTTATATTTTACAAGTCAAGTACCTGCTCATGTTTTCTTTTTTCTGCATGTTGCTGTTTAAAACTAAAATGTGTTCCAGAATACAAGCATTTTCAGTGGTGCTTTACACATTGTTAAATTAATTGATGTAATAATATTTGTCTTCACCTGTTTAAGGCAAATAAAATCTACTGAACACACTTTTAAGAATGTTTACATGAGGTAAAAATAAACCATGTTCAATTTGTATATATTGTGCTGGATTTATTTGCTACTAAAGATAGGCCTATGCTATAATCTTTTTATAAATTTCTGCATTAAGGATTGTCCGTTTATGGTACAGAGGAAAATGTAAATCTACAGAATTTTCTGTTTTAATGTTGAAGGAAATGTCTGTAAATTTAACAGAAAATGTCCTGGTAATTTTCTGCCAGTGCATTATCCGTTTTTTTTTATGGAATTTTTTTTTTTTTACAGTGTATTTATACAAATACTTCAGCTAAAATAATGTTTTGTTTAATAATGTCTAAGTTAATACTTGTTTAATACAATCACTAAAGTTTGTACTGTTTTCTGCTTAATTTGAAAAATATTTTTTTTTATTTTTGTTCAATAAATATACTGTCATTAAAATGTTAATATAAAAAATATATATTTTAAAATACAGGAAAAAAAATCATTTTAATAAGTAAACATTCTGAAAGTATTGAAGGAGATCCAATAATAATTGAATATATATTTACAGTAGTAACAAATTATATTTTATTATATGATATGATTAATATCATGTTTTTAAATATGATAGTTTCATTCTAAACATGGTGATTATCTCTAATATGGACACCCAACAAAATATATGATATTTACCATCTGAATCTAACCATGTCATGTCAACAAATGGAAAAGTCAGCCATCTATTAATTATCATGTTAATTACTGTGCGCCTTTAGCCCCAACAGCAGGGGCGCTTTTTACCCCAAATACCATACTTTTATATATTCTATTGTTATTTAAAAACTGTTGCTTTAATTATCTTAAAAAAAACAGAAAATCATAAAGAAGACCTTTGTCTCAAAATGTATGCATTAATTTTAGCGATTCTCATTTTCTGCTTAAATCACAACATTTTAAAAAACATAAAATATTAGATCAAGTAAGCACAGAATCAACTTTGGACTGCTGCGCACGATCGCTTCAAGGATCAGACAAATTTACACGTGCATGTTGAAAAGCGAATGTTTTTCAAAGTGCTACGCCATGTTTTTGTGCCATCTAGTGGTGAAAATAATATCAAAGGTGCCTTTTATCCCGGGGTGCCTTTATCCCCGTTGTATCCTACTACACATCAGACATTTAATTTCTAAACTGCCACGATACATACAACAACCAATGTAATAAAATGTTGCCATATTCACATTCCGAACGCAATTTTGGCACCACTTACTGGAAATTTCACTTAGAAACTGTCACAAAACGTGCAAGAATCAATGTAATATTGTTTTTCAGAGATGTCACCACAGGCACAGTTTTCCCAATGATCCTGGGTTGGTCTATTTGGCAGCTGAGAGATCATTTTCAAATAGACCCTTTATTAAGTCCCACCATAGTTAGGGTTGGGTATCGTTTGGGTTTTTGATACCGGTGCCAAATCGATACTTTTAAAACGGTGCCGGTGCCTGAACCGATACTTGTTATATATATATATATATATATATATATATATATACAGGTATATATATATATAAACACTTTATTTATGCAATTCATGAAGCTCCAGGAAATCCCCAATATGGACAAAGGCATTGCTATTGCTGTAACTGAGTAAACAGAAGATATAAACGTTTTGAATGATAAAACAAATTTATCAAATTAAACACTCGACTACAACAATATATAGTTTATCTGTGTTATTCAAGCCATCGCTGGTATTTTCATAATAATTAAGTATATTTAGAAGCTACATCAGATCACAAAAGGAAGCATTTAACTGCTGTGGACTAAAAAGGTTATAATGTTCTCTTTTGTTGGACAACAGGTTTAAAAACGTGAATACAAGATAATTTTAGTTTTAGGCATTTTAATTTAAGCTAGGGCTGGGCGGTATATTGAGTTACTATGATATATCGATATATTCTTTACAAGCTTGATACGAGTGCAGCTGAAAAGATATCTAGGGAGGACACAGACTGAACTGCTGCAGAGAAAGTGCATACTACAATTTGTTCTAAACGTGACAAGCTTTATATGAAGGGCTTTAAAAAAAAACTCGTAAGATATACTAGCCTATAGTTTATAGTTTCAGTTTAAAGCGGCTCTGACAGAAAGGTTGCGTGTGCCGCTGATAGAGACGTGCTGTTTAATGTGTTTGAGACGTGCTGTTTTCCCTTAATGCATACTTACATTTCACAGGTAATGTGAACTTACATATTCTCCATCTGTAAATGTTAGAAAGCCATGGAAATATTTCCATTTTGCTGTCAGAAGTGCGTGAGCTTTTGCTTTGCGATTCTCCGCTAAACTTCACAGACTTCATTTAGAACGAGCGCCGCCGCGCGCACGCGCTCCAAACAGACGGAGCGCAATAACTCTGACTAAAATATACATTTTGCTGAAATATTTGTAGTTGGACAATAAATGTGATTATATGCAGAATTTTAAACCTACAAGTAAGTGTATTTGTATGATAGCACTAACTGTAAAGTAATGGGGTAATCAAAACAGCCATTTCTACTCGGTCTGTGCTTTATTTTCATTTTTAGTTTAGTAAATTTAACTTCTGCTTTAAAAGCATTATTTTTGTTTTTAGATTGAAATGTTACAATGTTAGAATGTAATGTGATTTTAACCCTTTTTGCATATAATATATGCCTACATGCTTACATTCACTTTATTTGTTTAATCCAAATACAAAATACCGAGATATACCATATACAACACATCAGCCAAAAGATACCGAGATATGAATTTTTGCTCATATCGCCCAGCCCTAATTTATGCATGTTTAGCTTAGCTAGTTAATGGAACGCTACCTGCTGCCGTCAGAGCAAGTGTAATTTCTGCATTCACGCGCTCCTCGGATGCTCTCATTTCCCGAGTTGTGCTTTTAAGTAGGAATGTGAAAACAGCACACTTGCGTTACTACTACAAAGATTTGTTGGACTAGTATTATTTGAGCTTTCCGACGTGAGTTCACATGCATTTTCTCAGTTGGGAAATTATTTTTCACGTGTGGTGCCGGTGATGATGCTTCTTACGTTCGTTTCGGAGAAACAAAGGAAAAATATTTTAATCGATCGCTCAGGCACCGAAATGAGGCACCAAAATCTCTGTTCTGATTCGGTTCTAGTACATACCGGTTACTTAGGTACCGGTGCCATATTGGTACCGGGTTTCGGTACCCAACCCTAACCATAGTATTAATGGTCAATGCTACTATGGCATTTCTTGCCATCTGCGATTTACCCAGACAAGCTTGGAGGAAAAAAAGTTAGTTTTTACAGATATTGTTACAGAAATTGTCCAAAAGAACTGAAGGAAATGAAGTGAAGGAAGGAAGGAAGTCGCTTATAGTGACACAAGGTACCAAAGGAGGATTTCAGTAGTATTTTTGTTCTTTTTCAAATCTTTGAACACACACAAAAAAAACTAAACTAAACATGTAACTTAACATTTACAGTATCTCACAAAAGTGAGTACAACCCTCACATTTTTGTAAATATTTTATTATATCTTATATATATATTATATATTATATCTATTATACCACCTTCCATTTGAGGATGCCCCACAGATGCTCAACAGGGTTTAGGTCTGGAGACATGCTTGGCCAGTCCATCACCTTCACCCTCAGCTTCTTTAGCAAGGCAGTGGTCGTCTTGGAGGTGTGTTTGGGGTCGTTATCATGTTGGAATACTGCCCTGCGGCCCAGCCTCCGAAGGGAGGGGATCATGCTCTGCTTTAGTATGTCACAGCACATGTTGGCATTCATGGTTCCCTCAATGAACTGTAGCTCCCCAGTGCCGGCAGCACTCATGCAGCCCCAGACCATGACACTCCCACCACCGTGCTTGACTGTAGGCAAGACACACTTTTCTTTGTACTCCTCACCTGGTTGCAGAACCAGATAAGTTTATCTTGGTCTCATCAGACCACAGGACATGGTGCTGCAGCTCAGTTTCAGGGTCTTGGCAATCTTCTTATAAGCCATCTTTATGTAGAGCAACAATTCTTTTTTTCAGATCCTCAGAGAGTTCTTTGCCATGAGGTGCCATATTGAACTTCCAGTGACCAGTATGAGAGAGTGATAGCGATAACACCAAATTTAACACACCTGCTCCCCATTCATACCTGAGACCTTGTAACACTGAGTCACATGACACATGAAAGAAAATGGCTAATTTGGCCCAATTTGGACATTTTCACTTAGGGGTGTACTCACTTTTGTGGCCAGCGGTTTAGACATTAATGGCTGTGTGTTGAGTTATTTTTAGGGGACAGAAAATGTACACTGTTATACAAGCTGTACACTCACTACTTTACATTGTAGCAAAGTGCCATTTCTTCAGTGTTGTCACAAGAAAAGATATAATAAAATATTTACAAAAATGTGAGGGGTGTACTCACTTCTGTGTTTTGGGTAAGAAACAAAACATTTGGGCACATGTATAGATGGATGAGCTTATCTGAGTGAGAAAACAGTAACCAAGGAGGGGCGGAGCTTAGCGAAGGGGTCAATTAGACAAAATATTTAATAAACCAGGTTTTTCTTTCCACAGCCACAGGTTCCATCTAGCCCTACCAACAACTCTATCTGACCTGCTCGAACATCTTTATTGCTGGGTTTATAGTAGTTCTCTGCTCCAGCAGCCAAGTGATGATCAACATACCAACATCGTACAGAAACAAATCGTTAATCACGGTATTTTACCCTCCCACCTCTTTGAGCGTGAGTGCGTGTTATTCAGCTCAGTGTTAAGCCTCTCCTGCTTCTTTACGGCTTGCTGGCTTCTTATACATTTAACTGAATGTTCTATTAGTCATAGTCAAAGTGCAGAATCCATTTCCCCCTCTTTCTAAATAACTAGGCGATGAATGAGCTCCACCATCCGTAACAGTTTCGGATCTGCTCTACGGAGAAACCGGTCCAGAAGTAGAAGTGTTTAATCTCTTTATTATCTTTGCTGAAGATTATTTGATGTAAGGAAAGCCATGTCATCTGATAAATTTAAGTGTGTGCGGGTTTACTCACTCTCTGTGTGATGTCTTCCTCTAGAGATAAAGCCGGCACGCTGACGAGAGCTGACGGATGAAGAAAATGTGACTCTGGCGTGCTAGAATTCGATTACTGCGCCATTATTGCAATGTCATATGTGTCTGATCTCAAGTTTTCGAACACATGATTGGCATAACCAAAGATCCCAACATCTTAACCTGAAATTGAAATGACGGGCGCTCTTCTAAGAGGCTTAGAGCACCTCTCCAGCCCCGAATCTTTACCATTTTTATTGGTGTTGAGATTAATTCTCAGATAGCTTGATGCAGCTATTGCTCTTCTTTGATAGCTTGACAAGCCTCACTGACATGACTGTTCATCTCTGTGGACAGCTGAACTGTTCCTGCCTGCCAAATCATCTCCCCTCTCTCAGGCTGAAAAAAAAAACTGAAAAAAAACATGTCTTAAAAATATACAACTTCTGTTCCAAAACCTAAACTTCCTACCTAGAGAGCATTCTAAGACATGCAACCATGCTGCCAGCTAAGATACTTTGTTCTGGACAAATTCTAAGCTCTACAAAACAACATTCAAGATGGTGCCTTTCAATATTTTTTCATTCAATAATGAAGGGACAATAAAAACAGTACAGTCTAATATAATGCAATGTATTGCATCGTTAGCTTAGCAACCAGCTAATACTACAGGGAAATATATACAGCTCAAATGTAGTGATTCCTCAGGAGTGCTTTGGATAAATTTAAATAATAAAGTAATCCAATTAAGCTATTCATAATGTAGTCATAAAAACCAGAAGATAATTAGCAATTCCAAGTCTTGGGTTCCCTTGGTAATTGGTTTCTAGGAGGCTTTTAGAATAGCACTGTAAAACAAGGTCTGTGGTTAACATTCCTTTATAGAATAAAAAGTGAAAGTCTGTTTAACATATTACATCTAGTCATACCTCAAAACCATCAATTGAAACCACTCTGTGCCACCATATCTTGCCTTAGAAGGTGGCAATAGATAACAATGACATCTCTGAATTCAATAATGAAATTCCTTTAACTGAAAATTGAGTGTTTAATCTTATTATACATTACTGACACTCTGTCCTCCAGTTTTGATATTGTTAAGTGCTTTGACACAATCTGTATTGTTAAAAGCGCTATATAAATAAAGGTGACTTGACAACAAGGCCGTTCACTGGGTTTTGAAACATGAAATTTTATCACAAAGAAGAACGATATATGTTAGCATTTAGCATTCTTTACACATTTGTTTCTGAAGGTAAAGATGATTTTTTGATTTGTAGCAGTTCTGCACACTGAATGTACATCCAGACTTTTTCTCTTTGCTAAAACACTGAAATACTTTAGGACACTTGGAAAGCCAATACAACAGGTAAATAGATTCCTCTTTGCAACTTTTCCCCAGAGGATGGAGGTGGCAGAGGGTAAGATATTCTTGTCTTTCCTTGTGTTTCTGATTTGTCATGTGATTACATTCATATGTCATCAGGACACTGCAGCACTTTTGGGTTGGCTGATCTGGCTTTGAAATTCCAGGCTGAAGGGTTTTAAATGAGATTTCTCACCATATTTGGGCTGCTTTGAGTGATCTGTCTATTACGAACAGAGAGGAAATGTAGTGTCCATTGGGCTGGAAAACTAGAGATTGCAGATGTCTCAGCCTAGAAGTGATTGCATGACTTTTAAAAAACGAATGAATGAATCATACGACTCCTGCATGTTTTTATCTGCTCTTTATTGTACCAGCATATGTAGCATTCATTATTTAAGATTGTATCCTTGGATGTAACATACATATACATGCTCACACATACAAAAAGTCCCCTTGAAATTGCTAGTTCACCAGCATTATCGATAATTGCCAATGCTTTATATGGCAACATCCATATAATTCTGAATGATGATGGTAATTGCATGAGACACTGGTCTTTAACAAGTGGATGTGAGTGCTCATCCAAGACTCCCTGTCTTTGAAGATGGTGTATTTCAAATAAACTTAAAGGCACCAATTAGAAACAAAAAGGTTACACAGCCTGATGCAACACTGAGGAACATTTTAAAGATCTACAAATAACTTCTGTATTCTATAATAGGACTTTAAAGAGAAATATGATTTTCCGAATGCAAATTCTCTCTGGAATCGATTCTGAGCTTAGTTTTTAACAGCATGCTGCGTGCTTTAGAAACAGCTGTACTCTGCTCGCTTCCAGTTCTTTACACATACACACACCACTTGAATCTAAAATAAACATTCATAAAGTTATTGAAGGTTGAAGCAAATTACAAGAGTGTTCACAGTGGGCTGTGTTTACATTAATCTTGCATCATAAAAGCTGAGGTGCATTTAACCACTTACATTCCTGATAATCGCGATGCATTCGGAGAATCGCAGAATCGCACCCCTAGTGACCACTGCTTTTAAATCACTAGTAAGATCACATAAAAATAGCCCATAAAACTGACACCACCAACAACTTTTTTTAACCTTCAGAATAAAGCCAATTGAAATTTATCTGGCTAACGTAAAGAAAAATAATTTACCATCAATATTTCAATGTTAGTATTAAGCGTAGACAAGTTAGAGAAAAAAGTGTTTTTTAAGCCACAAAGAACCTTTATTTTTAAGACCGCTGTATTTTCCTATTTAAAACCACTTCAAAATGGACATGTTTCCTGGGCCACCGAAAGATGCTGGTCTCAATAAAGGATTTTATTCGATTTTCCCATTTTTTTGTTGCAAGGAGGATACGGAAAGGTTTGAATAATTCAGAAGGTGTTACGTCCGTTGCTTATGGTTTGCAAATCTGCTGACCTCTTGTACTTAAGCTAGAATTACTCAAACCTCTCGCTGGAGCAGCACAGAGACTTTTCCACCAATCTATATAAAACCCTCTGAACCTACAAGCGCACATCTTTCTCTCTCGAGTTCCAGCGCCTTGCACATGAGTGAAAATGATTGCTGAAAAATCCCATCCAAGAGGCGCAAACAGGGGATGTTAATAACCCCATTCAGATATCGAGTACGGATGCACTGGCCTTCGGCAATAAACGGCTCTGTCTGCTCCAATCCCATTCACTTCCCGTGCAACATAAACATCAAGGAGAGCCCCAGGCGATTTCGTTGGGGCTGCGTGCCGTCGCCTTTTGAAAAGGAGGAATAAAACAAAGGCAAACAAACAAGCCATTAAAAGGCATCGGGCTGCAGGGAACAGCGGCGTCTGTGAGGTGTGAGGCCTCTCAAGCTTCATTATGACACTGCGGGACAGAGACGGACAGGCAGGCGATGATGCATTCAGAGTCTCGTTAGCGGGCAGACGGGGCAAGGAACAGGCAGGCATCAGAGACTTGGGGGCTCATTACCACGTGGCGCAGAGTCTCCCGTGCGTCGAGTCCGTGTTAGCACCCGTCTCCTCACATCAGTGCTGCATATCTGATAATCTGAAAATTATTCAACCTGTATGTGCTAACTGCAGGCCAAACTCAGCCCAGGCATATTGATTGATGCAAAGCAGAGCAACAGCACGCTGACCGGACACTTGCGGTTAGTGCTTTCCTGTCAGAGACGTGCGTCAGGAACCGAGAAAAATAAATAAATAATTAAACGCCTCTCCATTTCATAATGAGACACTGACGAGAGGAATCAGATCTGTTGGCGGGTACGTCACACCGGAGGCGGCTTATGATGTTTTGATCGATTCGCTTAGAGGTGCGCTGGGTATTTTTGGACACTTTTGAAAGTTTTTATGCCTAAAGAAATTAATAGCGTTTGTCAACAAATTCAATGTTTGTGAGTCACATCAGTGGCCTAGACAAAGCTTTTTAATTTCACAAAAAAAAAAAAAAAATGGTCACCATATTTAGTTTTGCATATACTTCACAGTATTCTAGGTATCTAGTTAAGGAACGAGTCAATCATGATAAACAGATTAATTCACATTAATTCGCAATTTCTACAATGAATGTGTCTCCAAAAACATTTCTGTGCAATGCTGGATCCACAGCACTAGGTGTCAGTACAAATGAAGACCACTTTTGTATCCATAATCCAACAAAGAAGTATAAGCTATTTCCGATTCATTAGCTGCTACTATGAAAGAATTTCAGGGTAGGATTTACTTGAAAAAAGGAAGCTAGGAAACTATTTTCACTCAGAAATTGCTAGGAAATTTCTTAAATAATTAGAAAGAAATGCCACACTGAATTGTACATTTTGAAGCAGAAATACTGAAATAGTATTTTCTTGTAAAACGTTCTCCAATAATTTTCGTCGTCTTATTTACAACTTCAAAAAAATTATTTTTAAAATTGTATATGTAAATTACTACAAGAATAGCAAAGTGTAGTAAATGTTAAAATTATTTGTGCTACGAACTAGTGTGTTTATGATTACGATAACAAATTAAAATAATGTGATAACATCAAACAGCATAAAACACTGTTCAGTACAGCTAAAATAACTGTAAGCAATTGACACCGGAAGCCATGCACATTCAAGTAAAAAATATCAGCGCTCACTCTTACATTACATTGCATCTAAAACAACTTTCTCGCAGCTTTTGAATTAAGCTCTCTTATTTTCCAATCTTTCCCTCCTACCACCCCACTTTTCTTGGTTAAAAATAAAATCAAACCCCATCAATATCAAACCCCACCATAAAACATCCTGTTTTATCAGAAATATATCATTACATATTTACATTATGAAATCAAAATGAGTTGCAAATACCATTTCATATTGATTTTAAGCTAAATTATTAAAAACACATTTACTCTAATCTATTCTGTTCAAGAGGTGTAGCCTTAGATGCGAGACTCTAATGACAGTTTTTATTCATTTGTGCCATTGCCTATATGAAATCGACTGTTCTAACAACACAAGAGTGACAACATCTCAGTCTCACCTCAGAATTTTGTTTCACACGGCTTCCATTTCCCAGATGCACCTCTCGTACTAACAAGCCAGGCTTTTAGCAAAAGGTTATTGATTTTGAAACCCCAAAATTAGATTTAGGCATTCTCTATGCGGGGAGAAAACAGCCCTGTATATTACATTTAAATGTGCGTGTGTGTATAGCATCGAGCTCAGGGAGGCTTTATATAATATCTAGACTCTTTCAGCCCTCTAATTAGTGTCTCTCTCTCATCTAATGACACACGGTTCTGATAGAGGAAGCCACTCTGGGGCTTCTTTTGTCCTCAGGGATGTTATGATCTACTAATTAACTAATGGCCTCAAATTCAGCATCATTCGTCATCAGCAAATCGCTAACGGTTTCTGAAAGAGATAGAGGGCTTTTAAACAGGTACTTCTGTAAGAAATGGAATAGAGGTGTTTGTAACAGCACCATTGGAATAGATTTTATACACCTGCCTGAGGATGTTTCTCAAAGAAGAGAGCCGAGCACTAATGGGGATTATTCTCCACGCTGTCTGATGTGTTTATGAGAAACCTTGTGGGCCAAATATGGTTAAAGGTGAAGTAAGCAATATTTTCTATGCTCCTGTCAGAGCATAATATGCAGAGACACTTATAAGGAAGACATTAGTATGCTGATTCCCTTTGGAATCATTTTGTAAACACTGCAGCAACATTGACTTTGGGACAGAGCTAATTGTTTTACAATCAATGGCAGATTGGACGAGAATTTGGGAAACCTGTATGAAAACAGTCATTATTATTATTATTATTATTATTATTTCTCTGTTTTGAGATGCAAGTTGAACGTTCATCAGGGACATGTGATCTCAAAATGGAGGCGACCCTTTTAAAATAAACCAGCCTCCTATGACTGGGACTCATCTCATCTGAGTGTACATCATTTTAAACATGTTTTTCAAGCTTGCTATTAATTTCTTTTGAAGTAAACTTTAATTAGTAAGTCAAAAAAGTGCATTTAAATTTTTATTTCGCCACCTTGTTCATAAGGATAGGTAGATCTGGATTTAAATTTCCATCGAGACGTTCCCAGAAAGTTCTTAGTAAACATGTATTGCGTTTTATTTATGAATAGCTTTCTCTAATCATCAAAGATGAGGAGGAATCTATATTTTATAATGAAATAAAAGCAGTCTTCATGTTGTTATAGGCTGCATTCATGCCACAAACATTTATCACGTAATTATCGGATTAGCCGAGCGTTCATTTTAATATTAACGACAGCCACAAAATGTAAAAAGAATAATTTAGAAAAGCCAAGTTGAATGTATGACCCCTGAGTACAAAATGCATAATGCATAAACATGATTTTGCATGGGGGGGGGGGGGGGATCGCAAAAATATTCACCTCTGCAGATGAATAAACTCAGTGCAGTTTTCTGGAACATCATTAGAGGATGCAACCTGGGGTGTTTAGACTTTCATCATCAGAAATGATCATGAGGTGCCCTGATCAGATCTCTGCTTGTCTTGATGGCATGGTGCCACTGGCTATGAATCACACCTACAGTTTCCTTTCAACCACCAGCACTGCAAGTCACCTGTGAACTCCTTGCCTTATCGGCTGCAAGTTGGTCTTGTAAACTAAGGGCCTATTTCAATGACAACAAGCCCATAGAAATGAATATCTAGATGCCACATTAAAGTCACGTTGAACAGGAAGTGGTTCGTATTGTGACATACATCTCAGTGTATGGAGGCAGATGAGTGTGAGCTTGCAGGGGCTTGTCATTGCATTCACCCTTTAAAGAGACCAACACAGATTTGCATTTTATTTGTGCACGACACTACGACTTATCCTGGACTAATATGAAACAAAGATAAAGCAAATTTGTCAAGATAAGATTTAAAATGATAATTTTTTTTCTGCATCTTTACTGTTCGTTTTATATGCATTACACTGTATTTATATACTGTCCAAGTTTTTTTTACATTAAAGTTTCATTCTCGTTGATGGCATTTGAGTTCTGGTGGAAACAAACTAAATTCTCTACTTCACAATATTATATAAGATTTCCGATAATTCATTTGTTGCAATCTTGTCACAATGCTTTAAAACCAATCCAACAAGCTTCTAAGCCCAATCAGAGTTCAAGATACAACAGTCATGCTGCAGACAAATCAGGAACATATGCTAATGCGGAGTTTAGTTATTCATATCAATCTAGTTTGCAATGATTAGGTGAAATCAGCTGCAAATCCTCACTGCAAGTCAGTTCCTGCACATTTAATAACATTTCTAAACAATTTAAATCATTTGCAAATTTACCTACACACGAGGTGGACTCATTATGGTATCATTTCAGAATCATTTCATTGGAATATATGCTTGAAATTGCTTTCCTTTTAGATGTGCAAGTCAGTGTTTTAGAATCACATCTATTGAGTTTTGCTTTTTGTTAAAGTATCAGCGAAGCATTACTAATTCTGGATATATTTACACCAGTCTCTTATTTGAAACAAATTGGTTTAGAAAAAAAATATAATGATTTCAATAGAAAGAAAATCTTGCATAGGTCTTTTTCGTGGATATTTCATGCTGTTTTTCTACCTTTTCTAAGCTGTTATTTTTAGTGTCTTGTTTGTAGAATGTGAGTCAGTGGGGAAGACGGCCTCAGGCAAGCATTTGGGCGATGGTGTCCTGGTGACAGACCCCTCTCTCCAGTGGAATGAAGCTTGTCAGAAGACATCAGTGTGATTCTCCTCAAGAGAACACACTGGCCCAATCTGCATCACTGGGGTGGATGGCTGACTGTGTCTCGAATCGCACGAGTTTGGAATATCATTATTGCATTTATTAACACGCAAATCCAGAGTCTGATGTTTTTAATCTAATATATACCCAGGTCCTTTCCACTAGATCGTCTTCAAAGTGTCTACAGGCAGACGCCCACACCGTAGGAACAAGGCTCTCTGAACTACAGTCTAATTTACATGTGAATTCCAGGACAGACTCTTTGTGTGCATGTGTGTGTGTCTGTATGTTCCACCGGGTCTATAAATGTGGTCTGGACTGAATTGGCTAATTAGACACAGTGGAATATGAAGAGGGATGGTGATTTGAGCATGCAGCTGAAGTCTCCAGGGCAGCAGCTCTGTGTTTGTGTTGTTCCGAGGAGATAAATGCCTCCTCGCTGTCCATGTGTACCGTTGTTCAAAACCCCTGATGAATGATCTTCCCTGTGCCATCTGAACATGTGCATTCATTCTAAACACAGCCGGAAACAGATCCACAGATCCCTTATGTAAAAGCCGCCATCGCAGAAAACATGCTGATGAACATGCTCATGGGTAAACGAGCTTTGATACTAATGAACAACGGGTAAATCAACTAAAAAACTGGCTATTTAATACCCCACAATTGTGCGGCTCTTTGAAATATGTGATTCTGATTGGTCAGTCACTATATCACGCCACAGTGTTTCTTCTTATATAAGTTCATATTGATTTATTTATTAGCCATGCAATAAGTGAGTTAATTCTACACTCTGTCGGTCATTATTGCTAAATAACCCCCTTCAGGGTAAAACAAAACCCCTGCATTTCACATCTGAGTCGTGATCACCCTGTCAGGCTTGTAATGATTGACCTCAGCTCGCAAACTGTCTCTCTCAATTTAATGACACTCTCAACGTCAATTTGCAAAATAAATTAATTTGACAATAATTGCATCATCAAAACTTTGAATAGCAGGAAAGACAGACAGATAGTTAGATTTTTACTATTTAAAACAACTGCTTTCTATTTGAATATTTTAAAATGCAATTTATTCTTATCTAAAGCTAAATTTTCAGCATAACTACTCCAGTCTTCAGAGTAAAATTATCCTTCAGAAATCATTCTTATATGCTGATTTGCTGTTCAAGAAACATTATTATTATTATTATTATTATTATTATTATCATCAGCTGAGTACATTTTTTCAGGATTCTTTGATGAATAGAAAGATCTAAAGATCAGCATTTATCTAAAATAAAAAGCTTTTGTAGCATTATACACTATACCATACATAAGCTTTGAGTCATTATGATAATTATTTATGTTATTTATTTATTTATTTTTATTTTTTTTGGGGGGGGGTGATTATAGACATTAATACTTTTATTTAGCATGGTTGCTTTAAATTGATCAGAAGTGATGATAAAGATATTTATAATGTTACAAAATGATTTCTATTTCAGATCCAATGCTGTTCTTCTGAGCTTTCTATCCATCAAAGAAACCTGACAACATAACATAATGACAAATGTTTTTTTGAGCAGCAAATTAGAATATTAGAATGATTTCTGAAGGACCATGTGACTGGAGTAATGATTCTAAAAATTCAGCTTTGAAATCGCAGGAATAAATTACATTTTAACTGAATTTTACTATTTATTTTAAATAGTAAAAAAAAAAAAGATTCCAAAATTGCACTGTTTTTGCTGTGCTTTGGAACAAATAAATGCAGGTTTGGTGAGCAGAAGTGATTTCTTTAAAAAAAAAACATGAAAAATCTTACTGTTCAAAAACTTTTGACTGATAGTGTAGATCAGTAGCGTAGCTACGGGTGACTTTTATCTGTGGCCCACTCAATGAGATGTATATATACATAAGTGCAAATTAAATGTTATTTTTGACGCTTAAATGCATTGTATTTGTAATTAACTTCAAATGTATCACATTTTAAAGTGATATTAAATGCAATTAGTTAAACTTTTGAGCGATTTTTTTTTAAACCACTTAAGTGGGACTTTTTAGTATATCTTTATATGTACTTTCATAATTGCTTCTAGTGTCTTTAAAATATGGTTATAGTGTACTACTAATATACTGACAAGCAATTAATGTTAACTAAAATATACTTTAATGTCAGTTAACAATACACTTAAGCGTGAATTAAATGTAATGTTTTCGATCACCTAAATGCATGTTATTTGTAACTGATTTCAAATGTATCACATTTTAAAGTGATATTAAATGCAATTAGTTGAACTTTTGAGTGATATTTTTGAACCACTTAAGTGGGACTTTAGTATATTTTATATGTACTTTGAAATATGGTAAATATTTACTTCTGAACAAGCAATTCATGTGAACTAATATGCTTCAATGTTATTTCAATGTATTAATTACCTAGTTAAAATCAACACAAACACAAAATGGAAAACCCTCTACATTTATTGACAAAACAATCTCTAAAACAAATACACAAAAATGCTTTTTGCTGATGCACAAGAAAAACCCAACACTATACACAGTTGCAACACTTTAACTCACTTATTAGAAAGAGTCTGGAGAACAATGCAAAATCACTTACATACTTAAATACAAAAGTACCTAATCTCGCCATCGTAGAAAACATCATTCTGTATGATGTATAAGCCTGTTTCCTCATTGGGGACCTAAAAATGTCCACAAGGTCCAAATTTACTGGTATTACTATCCTTGTGGAGTCATTTGGTCTCCATAACATATAGGATAACTAACACAAACGCTTAATACAAAAAAAAAAAAATCAAGAAAATTATCATTCCATGTACAACAAATGAGACCTTATTGTAAAACATTACCAAACTGTGTTAATGGTACCCCCGGTTTCACAGACAAGACTTAAGACCAGCCCCAGACTAAAATGTAATTCTATAATTATGCTTTGGCAATACTGTGCAAGTCATGCCAATAAAGCTCATTTGAACTGAATTGAATGTAATTCTGAGCTGTTTCAACTGAAAGAAACTTGCACTGACTGATCTTTAAAAATATCAGTGCCTTTGTTTTGTTTCAAGATGCACACCAATGTTTTTTCTAGGGCATGTTAATGAAAATGACTTAAATGTCCTAATTGAACTATGGCCTAATCTTGGCTTAGTTTAAGACTTGTCTGTGAAACCAGACCAAACATTCTCAAACCTTTACTAGCACCGACATTAAACAGAACTGAAAGGTTTCTTCTAAAATCTTACTTCAGCATTAGTGAATGCAAGTTTGACTAAATGAATAAATTAATTAATAGTAAATAAAATTAAAAAAGAACTCCAAATGAACTTGCTGGGAAGTGCTGTTTGTCAGTGTCCCAGAAGCTCTCCATCGGCAGTAAACTTTACATGTCATGAAGCTGCACACCATCTCTCCACAGTCTCTGTGAACGGAAAATGTTCCAAAGAGGCAGGAAAGTCAGAAAAAAATTCCTTGAGGAAAGAAAGAAGAGCAATTGTTATAAAACATATCCAGTCATTATAAGTGGTTCAGTTGAGTGAAAGCAATAGACACAGTTGCAGTTCAAAGTTTATATACACCTTGCAGTCTCTGCAAAATGTTAATAATTTAAGCAGTAAGAGGATAGAGGGGTAGTTGCAATTTCTGCTATGATGAAGCAGTTTATTCTGCAAGGTGTATGTAAACTTTTGACCACATGTGCATCACCTAAGTGGTGAATTACCTCAATCATCAGGGCAACATCGTAGTAGAATACTGGGAGATGTTCCTTCAGATTTCCTACAAACACCAGATTTCCTGATCACACCATCTTCACTGGCACTGGCCTTTAAAAATAGATAACATTTTTACAAACATTTTTTATTGCCTGCTTTACAGGGAATAAAACATAACTTCATCAATTACCCAAATATAGATAAATATCCCAAAATCTATGAAAATGAAGAAAGGTACCTTTAATTTTTTTCCCTCGTCTTGCCTTGCAAGCTTCTCTCGCACATCTTCAAGAAGAATGTTCCGGTATTTACCAGTCCCTCCAGGATTTCACGATTTTTTTGTGTGATTTTTGCGATCAAAATGACTGATTTTGTGGTGGTAATTTCCATAAATTTGGGACAAATTTGCAATTTTTTTTTTTTTTTTTTTTTTCTTTTAAATTATGATATCACATTTACCAAATTAACTCAAGTGAAGTCACCTTTATTTATATAGTGCTTTTAACAATACAGATTGTATCAAAGCAGCTTTACAGTGTCAAATAGGAAAATAGTGTGTCAAATAGTGTGTCGGTAGTGCAGAAGGACAACAGTAAACACTCAATTTTCAGTTAAAGGTATTTCATTATTGAATTCAGTGACGTCATCATCCAGCTCAGTACAGTTCTAATAGTATTTGTGCAATCAAGTCGACGATATCGCTGGAAATTAAGTGTCCCCAATAGGGCTGCACAATTAATCCCATGCGATTTTTGAGCCAGCTGGAGTTTATTAAACGTGCAGATTATGTATTATGTTAGATGCACAATATTCACAAATAACAAACAAAATGGTTTATTTTGGTCTCTTAGTCAATTCTGAAACATTTTAACTTTTAAAACAACCTTAGGACCCTTTTTCCACCTTACCTATGTAAACATTAACAAAGAAGTATTGTAGCTGTACATACTTCTTGTAAATCCAATTCATACATTTGGTATTTTGGTCTCTTAATAAATTCTGATATATTGATATATATATTATATATTGATATATAAAAAATAGAAGGGGAAAAAATTTAATAATTAAACAACACTGAGTCGTCAGCGTTGGTACTGTATCAGACTTTACTGATCAGCGTGCACTTAATGCACTTAACATTATATGAAATTCAAGTTCAAATGGAGTTAAAGTTTTTGACCAGCGAATGACGGAGATGGAGTGTCATTAGAACGGCTGTGACTGTTGTCTGAGGCAGCAAGTGCATCGCAATATATGCTTTCATCAACTTTTACAGGTTATATAACGTTTATTGTAGCTATATGGACGCTTAGTTTTTCTTGTTATTTAATAAACTTGGTCAAAATCTCAAATTAAGCGCTTATGCACATGATATTTAAAACGTAGTAGGCTATATTGTCTAGACGGCAAATAAACTTCTTCTCCGCTCTTCAAGCACACAAAAACATTAGCCTTTACAGACATAGTGTTTGAGTAAAGAAAACGCTGTACTATTCAAACATCAATTATTTATTTACCCTTTCATTGCGAAAAAGCAGAGATCTGTCTCCTCCAGGCTGTGCGCGGCGCGTAAATCTGAATGGAGGCGGCTGAAGTTACGAGGTTTCGCTGAGAGATGCATTACGAAGTTTTACTGACAAGCTCTTTTTAATGCTTATCATTGGTTAAACATTTTTAAAACCCTCTGATTTAAAATAATAATAACGAATTATAATAGAGATATGAAGTTTGGATAATTTTCCACAGCACACCTGACTGGGCTAGGTCTATGGCAACTGCATACTCTGCCATACGGAAACGGCGCCCCTGCTCGTGCAGTATATCGGGATATTGCTTAGCCCGGTCCTTGGCACTGATGTGATGTGAGGAGGCTGTCACGGATCAGCCAGGCTCCTCCACCAATCCCATGCCAAGATCACATTCACCTGAATACTAATCACACCACCTGCACCTCATTATCACTCAGCCCAAGCCACACTACTTAAGCACACACCTCAGTCCAGTCAGCGTCCGATCTCGTACATACGAAGTGGACTCGCTCCTTACCTGTTGGATATACTTACCTCGCCACTTAACTCCTCGTTCTGGATCGTCTGTGTTCCCTGGTGTCTCCATTCGTCTGTCCTTGTCCGTCCTCCCTGCCTGGAATCCACCATCCCTCAAGGTGTGTGCGCCTCCCGTCTGCCACGAGCTCCTGGCATCCTCACCTCGGCAAGATATCCTTCATCAATCATTATCATCAGACAGTATCAGTATTCATCCCTCTACATTACTCACCCGTTTACTCATCTCAATAAACCTGTGACATTTACTATCCTCTGTGTCTGGTCTACATTACGTAACAGAAGATCGGACCAACTACAGTTTCTCAAGATGAGTAGGGCGGACCCCTTCCAGGAGCTCGTGGACAATCTTCGCCGTGTTCTCACCGTTGCTCATCCACCACCATCACCCGTCACGATAGCAACCGCCATTACCACTTCATCTCCGCCTGTAACCGCCAGTCCCATGGCCACACCAGCGCTGTTCTCAGGCGTGGCGGAGGAGTGCAACGGTTTCCTACTTCAATGCTCGCTATACATAGAGAACCAGCCTCACCTTTACCCCACGGAAATTTAAAAAAATTCATTTCTGATTTCCTTTCTACAGGGCAAAGCCCTGCAATGGGCGGAGACCATTTGGGCGCAAGCCAGCAATGTTACCCAATCTTTCAATAACTTTGTATCTCATTTCAGAGAAGTGTTTGGACGACCACAAGGAGATCCCACCGCCAGCGATCAACTCTACTGCCTCCGACAGGGATCTCAGCCCATAAAGGAGTACGCCCTACGTTTTCGCACACTCGCCGCGGCGAGCGTTTGAAACGAACGCTCATTAATCACCGCCTATCGTCAAGGGTTGGAACCGAAACTTCGCCTGCAGCTGGCGAGCTATGACGACAGTTTTGGCTTGGAGAAAATGATCCAACACTCTATTCGATGCTCATCTCGCATGCAGGCCTGCATGGAGGATCTCACATACTGGAACCGTTGCACTCCCTCCTCTCGCCACCCAGACAATCAGTTTCCTCCAGAACCAGAATCAGAACCCATGCAAACAGACAACATGCGGCTGACCTTCGCTGAGCGGCAGAGGCGATTAACCAAGGGACTTTGCTTGTACTGTGGAGGCGGAGGGCATGTGAGGTCTACATGCCCCATTCGTCCACCTCGATTATTGGTGAGTTCCATCCACTCTATTCCCCAGAAGATGTCTCCATTAACCATGTCCGTGATGTTGATCACTCCATGTACTTCCATTCCAGTCCTTGCCCTCCTCGACTCGGGATCAGCTGGGAACTTCATTTCCCGCCGCCTCTGCCGCCAGCTCAAGATCCCCACTACGATCAACACCAAGACTTACCAGATCCAATCCATAACCGGAAAGACTCTCAGCCACCATCAAGTAAAGCATCTGGCAGGACCATTAACTCTCCGTGTGGGTCTCTTCCATGAAGAAACCATCCGACTTCTGGTTCTGGAGGAGACCAACATGGACATCATTCTGGGTCATCCCTGGCTCGCCTTACATGAACCCCAAATAGCCTGGAATATCGGACACGTCCTGAAGTGGGGAAATCAATGCTTCCCAGACTATATACTTCCCGAATATACCCACTTCAGAGATGTCTTCTGTCCGAAGAAGGCCTCACAACTGCCTCCTCACCGGCCATGGGACTGCGCGATAGATCTGCTTCCCGGTGAACCAGTGCCCAAAGGAAAGATTTATCCTCTGTCTATCCCGGAACAGAAGGCCATGGAGGAGTATATAGAAGAGGCTCTCCAACAGGGCTACATTCGATCGTCCACCTCCCCTGCTGCCTCTAGTTTCTTCTTTGTGGCCAAAAAGGACGGAGGCTTGCGGCCCTGTATTGATTATCGATCACTCAACAACATCACCGTTTCAACAATTCAGATACCCACTTCCCCTCGTCCCTGCTGCTCTGGAACATCTCCGTGGAGCGACTATCTTCACCAAGTTGGACCTCCGCAGCGCGTACAACCTCATCAGTATACGTGAGGGGGACGAGTGGAAGACCGCCTTCATCACACCTACCGGACACTACGAGTACTTGGTTATGCCGTATGGCCTGGTCAACGCCCCCTCCGTATTCCAAGACTTTATGCATGAGGTGCTCCGAGAGTTCCTCCACCGCTCCGTCCTGGTATATATTGATGACATCCTCATCTACTCTCGGAGCCCGGCCGACCATCGCCACCACGTTGCGGAGGTCCTTCAGCGCCTCAGACAGTATAATCTCTTCCTCAAAGCCGAGAAATGCTCATTCCACAAATCATCAGTACAGTTCCTGGGTTATCATATTGACAAAAATGGCGTTCGGATGGACGAGGGGAAAGTGGAGGCTATCAAGACCTGGCCACAACCCACCACCATTAAAGAACTCCAGCGCTTCCTCGGCTTCTCCAATTTCTACCGCAGGTTCATCAAGAACTACAGTACCATAACCAGTCCACTCACAAACCTCCTCCGAAATAAGCCCAAGTCTCTGTCCTGGTCCAGAACAGCCCAAGAATCATTCGAAAAACTCAAGACCTCCTTCACCCAGGCCCCCATCCTTGTTCATCCAGATCCTGAAAGACCCTTCGTCGTCGAAGTGGATGCTTCCACCACGGGTGTGGGGGCTGTCCTTTCCCAGCAGCAGGGGAATCCTTCTAAACTCCATCCATGCATCTTCTTATCCCGCAAACTCAGCCTGGCGGAACGAAACTATGACATCGGCGACAGGGAACTTTTAGCTATCAAACTGGCCCTCGAGGAGTGAAGACACTGGCTTGAGGGAGCCAAACACCCTTTCACAGTACTCACAGACCATAAAAATCTACAATATCTCAAAGACGCAAAAAGACTCAATCCCCGCCAAGCCCGTTGGGCATTATTCTTCACTCGGTTCTATTTCAAGGTCACATACAACCCTGGTCCCAAGAATGTCAAAGCCGACGCCTTATCCAGATTATACTCGCCAGAAGAGACAGAAGACAAACCCGATCCCATCCTTCCCGAAGACATGTTTTTAAACCCCATCCAGTGGAACCCGGACTCTACTCCCTCTTCCAATGTCTCCACGGCCACTCTGCCGGGCTGCCCCCCGAATCGACAGTACGTCCCCAGACTTCAACGCACCCAACTCATCCAAACAACGCATTCCTCACTGGGCACTGGTCACCCTGGGGCCAACGCTACCCTCTCGCTACTAAAAGACCGTTACTGGTGGCCGAATATGGCCAGGGAAGTGAGAAGGTTCGTCCAGGGCTGTGAAGAGTGTGCCATGTCAAAGAGTCCTCGCCACCTTCCAGCCGGCAAACTTCTCCCGCTGCCCGTACCCAATCGACCATGGTCACACCTAGGAGTAGACTTTATCACCGACCTACCCGAATCCGAAGGTAACACCTGTATCCTGGTCATAGTGGACAGATTCTCCAAATCTTGCCGTCTAATTCCCCTAAGGAACCTACCCACAGCCATGGAAACGGCAGAAATCATGTTCAACCACGTGTTCAGATATTTTGGCATCCCGGAGGACATCGTTTCGGACCGTGGCCCTCAATTCATCTCCCGAGTTTGGAAGAATTTCCTAAAACTCCTAGGTGTGACCGTCAGTCTCTCATCCGGTTACCACCCACAGACCAACGGGCAGACGGAGAGAAAGATCCAGGAAATCGGACGCTTTCTACGAACCTTCTGCCACGGCCACCAGCACTCTTGGAACCAGTTTATTGGCTGGGCCGAGTACGCCCAGAACTCCCTTCGCCAACAAACTACTGGACTCACTCCCTTCCAGTGCGTACTCGGTTTCCAGCCTCCCCTATTCCCTGGGACGGGAACCCTCTGAAGTACCGGCGGTGGATCACTGGTTCCGAGAGAGCGAGAGGGTCTGGGACGAAGCACACCACCATCTTCGACGAGCCTTGAGTAGACGCAAGTTGACAGCAGACCTTCGACGCTCCGACTCTCCCCCCTACCAACCCGGTCAGAAGGTCTGGCTGTCCACAAGGGACATCAGACTGCGTCTACCCAGTAAGAAGCTCGCTCCCAGATACGTTGGCCCCTTTGTCATCCAGAAGCAGATCAACCCGGTCACATTCCAACTCAAACTCCCACCTCAGTACAGAATTCATCCCACCTTTCACATATCATTGCTAAAACCTTACCATACTCCTGTTCCTTCCTCCACAGAGCCTGGCCAGACCACCGAACCCCCTCTCCCACTGATTCTGGAGGACGGAGCGGTCTATGAAGTAAGAACCATCCTGGACACCCAACGCCGTGGTGGCAGAATGGAATATCTCGTCGATTGGGAGGGGTACGGACCAGAAGAGAGATCATGGATCCCCAAAGACGACATTCTAGATCCCGCTCTAATAGAGGAATTCCACACAAGCTGCCCCAACCGTCCAGCACCTAGAGCCAGAGGCAGACCACCACGGCGCCGGGTCCCTCGGCCCCCAGGAGCAGGCCGTGGAGAGGGGGGTAATGTCACGGATCAGCCAGGCTCCTCCACCAATCCCATGCCAAGATCACATTCACCTGAATACTAATCACACCACCTGAATACTAATCACACCACCTGCACCTCATTATCACTCAGCCCAAGCCACACTACTTAAGCACACACCTCACTCCAGTCAGCGTCCGATCTCGTACATACGAAGTGGACTCGCTCCTTACCTGTTGGATATACTTACCTCGCCACTCTTAACTCCTCGTTCTGGATCGTCTGTGTTCCCTGGTGTCTCCATTCGTCTGTCCTTGTCCGTCCTCCCTGCCTGGAATCCACCATCCCTCAAGGTGTGTGCGCCTCCCGTCTGCCACGAGCTCCTGGCATCCTCACCTCGGCAAGATATCCTTCATCAATCATTATCATCAGACAGTATCAGTATTCATCCCTCTACATTACTCACCCGTTTACTCATCTCAATAAACCTGTGACATTTACTATCCTCTGTGTCTGGTCTACATTACGTAACAGAGGCAGGTGAGACAATTTTGCCGCCATTGTTTCTTGACTGACCGCTCACATACACAGACTTCATCACGTGAACAACATCTGAATCCACGTAACGTAAAATAATTCAGTTAGATGAATATAATTTTGTGTTATGTGAGGTCTTTCATTTATTTTTTTGCGATTATTTTGCGGTTAAATGACGAATTATGCAGGATCACAAAAAAATGCGACATTTTGTTTATTTTGCATTGTATTCAGCGATCGCTGAATCGCGAAAAACTGGAGGGACTGATTTACTATGACTGACACAGCAAAGCTGCTGTCCTCTTCCTTTACTGGTGGTTATAATATCGATTATATATACGATGCAGGAATGGTAAAACTAAATTAAGAATAAAGAAAGCTTATATCAAGATATACTTACTTGATTCATTACCTGCAGTACATAAAGTCTCATAATCATCCAAACACGCCGCTCCTCTGTTCTTGTTTGATCAGCGAAGCTCCAACTCGTCGCGACTCCAGAAACATTTTTCAAACTCTGCTGAAGTAGTGCGCCATCATGACATAGTATTTTTGGTAGGGGTGTGCGATACTGCAAATTTTGGTACCGATCCGATACCAAGTAAATACAGGGCAAGTATTGTCGATACTGATACCGATACCGATACTTTTTCCTTTTTAATAACATACATTTAAATGACCAATTACACTTTGAAAATTAACAATAACTTATGTTGATATGACTAAAATATTACATTCACCTTAAAGCTATGTGGATATTATTTGCCTTTCTGAAAGGAGTTTGCAAGCAGAGGAGCCCAGAATATGAAAGCAATGCGTAAAGTTTAGTGTAAAGCATTTTCCTTCTATAGAAAAGAGTTATAAAGAAAAAAAAAAAAACATAACATGGCCTAATGCATTAAGAAAGCAATATTGAAAGGCCAAGTCAGTATACTGATGATGCAAACTATATGCAGGCAAGCAGCCCAGGATATGAACGCAAAGTGCATACATGTTAAATGTTTTCCTCTGATAGAAAACCTTTATATAAAAAAACAAAAAAAAAAACAACTTGGCTTAATGGTTGAAGACAGGAATACTGTATACAAAAGCCAAATTCGGTAAATTTAATGGGTCTAGCTTCCAGTCTCATCCGCTTTCAGCAATTTTTAACTCTACAAAACAGCTCGTTTTGCTGCTTTCTTGGTATTGCAAACTGGTGTTTCTTACCGTATTATTTAAATGAATTTTAATTATAAACACACACGGTGGATAGCACAAACAATTTTAATTTATTTTTCTCATGATTTCCCTACCGTGCCTAAGGAAGTGGAAGTCTCGCACATTTAGTCTATGAAAAAAGCTCACTTCCACATTGAAAAAGGTGAATAAATTTGGTGCTGTTGCCACAGTAGCAAATTTCTACAGTTCCATCTCTCGCTGTAGCCAATAATATCCGCTTGCGCTTGGAGCCGCTGAGTCACGTAAAGGCAAAACACTAAAGTAGGGGAGGAGCAGTAATGTTTGCATACGAGACGTGAAAAGAGCGGTATATAAACACACAGACATGTCTATTCTTTGTTGAATGTATTAAGCAATATATTAAGTGTAGAGGAGAGAAAATTTACCTAAAGTATCGATCTAATCAGGCTAGTATCGATCCGATACCGATACCAATGTAGGCATCAATACTATCGATATTAGGATCGATTCGCCCACCCCTAATTTTTGGCTAATGCGCATAAAACAAAACAGATACTTGCATACTTGCGTGGTTGCATGTTATTTCAGGCTTTTCATTTCTGTTCAAGTTCAAGTTGTCCTAATTCATTGTGTAGTTAGACCAAAGACTATTGTTAGACTCATTCATGACTCACTGACATAACTAAAAGTCAAGTCATTTTTTACAGTGCAGTGTAGCCTATAGTCTAATTAAAATCAAATGTATTTGAATGCAAATTAATTTTGTTTAGATCTGTTAAACTTTTGCTTGCAATTAATGCAATTAAATGTTTTTAAGTGACTTAGAACAACATATTGAACGTATTCTGTACACAGATGTAAAGTACAGTACTACATACAAATACAGTACTCTCATAAATGACACTGTATGTTAAATATTATGTTGAAAATTAAACTTCATAGCGTTCAAAGTGCAAGAGCTGGTGATGAAAATTTCAACAATACGTTTTATTAGAGTATACTGTATAAGAAAGTGTATTTAAGTTTAGAAGAAATATACACTTCAAGTGCATTAATGCACATAGTATATATTATAGACTAAATACATTTCAAATATATTAACAAATGTAATTTTGGAGAACACACTTAAGTTGAAATTAAAATCTATTATTTTGCATGTGCTTTAGTATACTGATAAATATATAAAAATAAGTGTACTTATTTAAAACACAATAAAATCATAATTATGTAAAATGTATGTTTAAATAATACTTAATTAGACATTATTATAAAGTGCATTTTTAAAAAGTGCACTTAAGTACGTTAAGACCTATTGTCATTAAAGTGTACTCTCTTTAAGTACATTTAAGTGGCCTTTAATTTAAATTATATTATATTATCTGCAAGTGCACTTTTTAAAAAGTATACTTTTAATAATTAAAGTACACAAAAAGTACACTTTTACTGCAATTAAGCACACTTATTTTTCACAAGGGTAGGTTCAATGTTTGATCCGCTAAACAGATGCATCCTTTGTAGAAAGAAACACATAAACGTTGTGCTAGATCCTAGTCGCCACAACAAACTGCATAATTTGCAGCTGCGCACATTTCTGCGGTCCTCAATGTGCGTGAACTGACAGAGACGTTTGATTATGAAATCATCAGCGAAGCCCCGTTGTTTCAGACTGAGGTTATGCTTTACAATAATCTTCCTTTAGTTAACTTTAGTTAATGCATTAACTAAGATTAGCAAGATTAGTCTTTGTTAACCTTAGCTCAGGCAAATGTTAACAGAAACCACTTTTAATTTTAATAATGTCCTATTAGTAAATTTTGAAATGAACATTAACATAACAAATTACTAATGTTAATGCATGCTTTAGAAGTACTGTGTAATGAACCTTGGTGCTGTATTTTTTGATTGCAATTTGACATGCAGTTTTCATATGCTACACACCTGGCCCACCCAGTTTTATGTAGGCCCACCCACTTAAACATTTCTGGCTACTCTAGTGGTGTAGGTAGATAGATAGATAGATAGGCAGGCAGGCACATTTAGGCTACTGTACATAGCCCACACACACACACTAGGCTAATACATAAAATAGGCTAAGTTTGCCAAATATGCAAAAACACAAATGTGTCAGCATACATTTCTGAAGCACAGCGAGCTTAACAAAATGCACAAAGATGTACATATTTCAATAGGCCTATTATATTCACGCTTAAATCATGAGACCTACAGCAGCAGAAATCTCAACGGACAAAACTCGCACGCAAGTGTCAACATTAAACATGTCTACACAGATCATTATGAAACCCAGAATATCCGTAAAATTACTGACAGGAAGAAAAAACTAATTAATTTCCATATTTTAGCACCATTCCTTCTATCAGTCTGAAACGAAATATGACTTAATCTCTCGTATTTCTTAACTGTCGTGCACACCGCCGTGAAAACATACCTGCCTCAAGTTCAGCCTACTTTGAGAGAGATCCATCCCGTGAGTCCGCCATGTTGGAAACATCAAGATCTGCCCATTGCACGTAAACACATGAGGTTGAATTGAGAGGCGAGATCTATTTAAGCCTTCTGTATACGGCATATGATATTATGATATCAGATGTAGAAGTAAAACACAGCATTGTTAAAAGGCCATATGAACATAAGTGTCTAATACATTTTTTTTTTTTCCCTCAATTTAGCCTCTAGCTATTTAACATTACAACCTAGTAGCTATATTGCATTAGCCTAATCATTTCTATGGTAATTTCTTTCAAGATAAACCATGGACTTAAAATGACCTGAAATTACATGTTGTGGCTTAATTTACATTTTAATTTTAACTTCTTTCTTTCTTTCTTTTTTACTATAAACTGAGATTGTGCAAAGGAATGAGTAGGCTATAGTAACTTAATTTATGGTGAGCCAATTATCTCTCATGAGTTCAACTACATGGGAAGTTTAAAGAGAATAAATAAATAATTTCTGCCACAACTTCTGCTCTCTTGAAATTAAACAGATTTTATGTTAAACAGATTTCTCACAAAAACGTGTATTCTTCTCTATTGACTGATAGAGAAACAGGTCTCCCTGTGTATCTTGTCGTTCTTAAATAACATAAAAATAAATCAGATATTTAAAAAAAAAAAAAAGATTTGGATGAATGTATTTGAATCCCACAGAAATTATGAAAGTGCATTTTCAAGATTTCTCAGCAAAATCTACACAGCCGACTTGTCCAATAATTGTCCAATTATGGGTTGATCGTTGATCTGTCATTAAAGCATCAAACAAACCAGAACGCTTATGAGCTAATGCGTCAAGCTGCCACATCATGTGGAAGCATGTGTCTTGCTTCACTGTAATAAGGAACAGATGTAGGCAATGCAACAGCAGGTGCGGTTAATGGTTCTTTTCCACCCCAGGACTCCACGCAATATCAAAAGTTCCTAAAGCATGGGGTAATCAATCTTTTCTTATCATAGTGCCTCTTATTTTATGTGAAGTAGAGCCTCATTGACACTATATCTTTTTGACAGTATCTTTGTAAAATGTATTACATGATGAGGGATCTTTAACTACGACCACAGCAAAGCCATTTTAAATTGCTTTGAATCAAGTGTTCCCTCACAAAGACGTTATCTTATTACAGTGTTAATTGCTTCATGTCACAGAATAGCTTTGCCCTAGAATAGATATGACAAATAAATAAATAATCCCAGTGGATAGTCTTTAGCGTGTACGGTCGCATTAAGCATTGTCAATAGATCTATCCCTAAGCTTATCCTATTTCATATTCAATATTTACCCATATGCTAACAGCTCTGGTTACCCTTCCTGACCCTGTTTGTGGTTAATGCATGACCTTAGCATGCTACAGTTTGTCCAGTCATTAACCTTCATGTGAGTATTGGATACAGTGGGAATCAGATCCATAAAACAGGAGGTACAGATGGGTTTCCAGATGGAGGGCTGAACAGCAGAGAATCATTTTTACAGTGTCATTTAGAAGATTAGAAGCACCTTTCAACGACGAACGTCCCTCAATATTTATCTGAATGAAAATTTTATTGGATTCACAGGTTACGTGGCGTCGGCTAATGAAAATGTCTCCTTAGCCAATAATATTTCGATTTCAAAAACATAATTTTCTACTGCTGTGAATCTCAGAGCGGCCCACATGGGGCCTTCAGTAAAACAGATGGACCTCTTTATCAGATGCTGAATTGACCAATTTGTTAATGAGCCCTTAAACCCATGTTGCTAAATATTTTAGAGCAAAGTGGTATAATTCAGACTAGTAATGAGCGGAGTGGAGTTATTAAATGCACAGCTTTATCCAGACCAACAAAAATCAAAGAAAAAGATTAGAACGTGATATAATCATGTTCTAAATGCAATTTAACCTATATATTGTTGATATTTTCATTTTCAGAGTGGTAATCAATCAGAAATGTATTAGTTCAAGAAAAATCTTAAAGGGATACTTCACCCAAAAATAAATTGTGTCATCATTTAATTGTCATTACCCTCAAATTCTTTCAAACCTATAATCTTCTTTCTTTTTAACACAAAAGATATTTAGAAGAATGCATGTAACTATTCCCAGCAGCCATATTGTATGGAAAACAATACTATGCAAGTTAATGGCAACCAGCAACTGTTCTGATACCAACTTTCATCAAAAATATCTTCTTTTGTGTTTCAGCAACAAAAAGGAAGAAACTTATACAGGTTTGGAACAACTTAAAGTGAAGTGACATACGGCCAAGTATGGTGACCCATACTCGGAATTCGTGCTCTGCATTTAACCCATCCAACATGCACACACACAGCAGTGAACACACACACACCTGGAGCAGTGGGCAGCCATTCATGCTGCAGCGCCCAGGGAGCAGTTGGGGGTTCTGTGCCTTGCTCAGTCGTGGTATTGAGGTGGCGAGAGCGCTGTACATTCACTCCCCCCACCAACAATCCCTGCCGGCCCGAGACTCACAACCTTTGGATTACAAGTCCGACTCTCTGACCATTAGGCCACGACTTTCCCTGAGGGTGAGTAAATGATGTGGTCCAGGACACAAATGATCTGCGTTCTTAAACACCAATGTTAACAATTGTATTTTTGTTTAAATTTTATTCTCATAAATGATTTCAGTAGAAACACCTCCATTGAGTCTCCCGAGCCAAAGCAATGGCTTTTTCCTCTGTGCCACCTGTCCTTTTTGAATAGCATGAGAGCTGCTATATTGGCTGCGTGGGAGATATTGATCTGCGCTCATATCTCTATAGTACCGGACTGAGCATCATCTCTCTTTTAAAAAGGTTCATTCACAGGCCATGTCTGCTCAGCGTCTCAGCCTGCAGCCGCCGCAAACGTCGTCCTTTGTGGAGTCCGATGGCGCGAATGCAGATAGATTAGCCCATTCCTTCCCATCTAGGTTTGTGTAACAGGATCTCCAATATGTTTGCCGTGAGATTAGTTTCAGTATCACTGCATTGCATGGAGGAAGTGCGCTGTGACAGAGCCGCGCGGATTTCTAATCTTGTCTGTGCATAAATCCTCGCCTTATCTGGAACCTGCCTTCTCCTGCCAAAAACACTGAACCTTTACGATTAGAACCGGCCCTCTGCGAAACTATCCGTGGCCGTGCTGATAGAGCCGCTGTTGGGTTTTGAAAACAGGAGTTGTTCATTTTAAAGTGCCAGTCTGCTACAGCTGTCAGACTGAAAAGGTTCGGGTAATTTTAGAGGTGTCAGACTCAATTTTATAACATTGTCACTGATGCGTATTTTCAGAGTGCTCCTCTATCTTTTTACACTCCTGGCTGATTTGGAATAAAAATATATTTTCCCTCACTATAATTCGAGAGTGTTTACATTGGGCTGGCTTGAGTTAATATCATTTTAGAGGGCTATTTTACACATTTTATGAGCACTGGCTTTGAGAAAAAGATATTCAAAGACATGGAGCACTGTGTGTCAGCGTCAGAATGCATACACCAACATTCCCGCCGTTTGCCAAGGCTCTTCTTCTTTGTCACCAATCAAGAGGTCTCCATTTTCCAAAGGCGTTTCACTAATTGAACGTGACATAATAAGGACACGTTCACAAGTGGGATAAATGGAGAGAGCAGACAGGAAGAGGAGATGACATGAGCCATGTTTATCATCGGAATGATTGATGTGTTTTCAAACCTTCTTGTCATGTAAACTGTTCCTGACAGTGCGTTCTCATAAAAGATCAAAAAATCTCAAGGCTTGATGAAAAATGACAAGACCCGATACACTATTTTCCTATCAGACGCCGAAAGTGCACTGAAGGTTCAGTTTCAATGGAGCTTGAAATAGTATCATGCAAATTGCGCGTGTCTCATTTGAAACTAAACAAATCATTTTCTCAGAAGTATTGCGGTGAGCGCTGTGATAGTCTCTTCCCGCGCTGAACTGCTCGATCGTACCCCACGTGCGTGATGCGAATTCAGCCGGGGGATGTTCGACAGAATACGCCAGTTAACGCAAAATGACTGGAGACAGAAAATATGATGAAGATATGATTCTCAACTCTTGATTCTCATTCATTGGATTTCTCAGTGTGACTTCCAGACAATTTTGCATCAGAAAGAAATGCTATTTTCTCCCTGAAAGAAATCCCATTTTCAAAACACAGAAGTGCAAATGCAAATATAAATGGCACTGCCAAAATGCCAGAAGATTACATGTCATAATTTTTGCTTTTTGCTCATTTATTCATAGTCGTAAGTGAAACAGACAGAGCTGGAAGCACATCAGTAGGGATCAGACCACAATAGTCCGATGATTGAAAGCCAATTAGAGACACGCAACATCATCTAGATTCTAGTCTACCTTTAGCCACAGTGTAAGCAGTACTATCCTCGAACACAGCTGACAATTTTCCGACAAGGACCTAAAGTTGTTGTCTTTGATCTGAACTTATTTAAAAAGCATTTTCTGAGAAATCTGCAGGCGGCTGGGGAGAAATAAACAACCACCTGTGGCTCTTGATGAGAGTACCTTCACTAGCAATTACTCTCTAAATATAGCCAAAGCAAATTGCATGAATTAGACCATTTCTCTGCACAGCTCAAAAATAACCAAACTATTATGAAGGCCACTGAATCCAAAGTGAAAATTAATTGCTGTTCAGGGTCAAACCGACCACATTGTACCGATTGTACTGTACCGTTTAGTGATATTCTTAGCTTTAATATCTCAACCTCTTAGCAGTAGGTATGTGTATATTGCCTTCGGTGGAGAGGCGTGTATAGCAGAAGACAGCATTCACCTAGCGATATATAGAATTTAGCTTTTATTTCCACACAACCATGGTCAGTAGAAATTTCTAAGTGACATACTTTGTCCCTATGGAGTAACCTGGGGTTAAGTGCTTTGATTGAGGGTAGGGTACAAGGGGCTAAAGGCCCCCTGAGGTAAAGGGCACTTTTGATTTTTATTTTCTCCCAAAACACTTCATATAGCAGCAGCACAGCAAAATGTTTCAGATCCATGAGGTCATGAAGTGCAGTGACAAAAGACTGATTGTCACATAATTTGATCTATATTGCAGTTTTATGAAGCTCTAGATGACAATACTGTATGTTATGAAAAACTAAAAGAATACACTTTGTTCCTTAAAAGTGTTCCCTGGAGAAAGCAATATAATGGATAGAGGACTTGTATTTTAGCCAGAAGCTTCAGTTTGAAGTTAAAAACATCTTAATTAATGAATTTGTTTCTTACATACATGCAGGTTTTCACTTCATAAGACGTTAATTGATGGACTAATTACTTGTGGATTATTGCGATGTTTTTATCATCTGTTTGGATTCTGACGGCACCCATTCACTGCAGAGGATCCATTGGTGGGCAAATGATGTCATGCTAAATTGCTCCAAATCTGTTCCCATGAAGAAACAAACTCATCTTGGATGGCCTGAGGGTGAGCTCATTTTTGCGTGAACTACTCCTATAAGTAGGACTTTTAGCTTATTGCACCCCATTAAAGCACATTGATCATCCTTTGCAAAATAAACTGTGAAAATTATGATTGCAGCATTTATTCTTGAGAGAGAGATGAGCAGCTAAATGTCATAGTGAGATCTTTACAGTATGAGTTCTCTCAAAATAGCGCAAATAAACGCTGGGTGCACGACTCACACATAACATAACATAAAAGACAAATATGTTCGAGAAAATGGAGCTTTGTTGAAGAAAATATCTTGCCAAGAGCCTGTGAAATAAACCCCCAGACACAGCTTGCTTGCAAAAGTTGCTTTATTTAAAGATATTTTTATCAAGTTGATGCAAACTATTGTGTTAGGTTAGTAAAATAAGACTTTCTGTTCAGTTTCTTCATCTGGGTTTCTGACTGTGGGGTGCGAAGCCGCGTAGTTCAGGAACAAAAGCCTTTCCTCAGTACAAACAGCAGTTCATTTGTCTCTGAAAAGTCTCTGTTCCCGCGATCCCTTCTCAAAAGGTGCGTATCAATAATGTGAACGCGGCTAATGGAACCGCTCTCTTCCACATCAAAACGCACCCAGGTGGAGCGGCTCAACCAGCACTGATGTGAGAAAAGTGTTCCCAGTCTTTCAAAACATAATCTACATAATTTACCCGACTCACTAGATCTGTTTAATATTGATGTGGTTTGGAATTTTGTGGGAAAGGTTGTATTGATGTGTGCGTCAATGAGACAGAAACTGTGAAGAGCACAGTGAAGTAAACACAAAGGTTTGGAGTTAAACATCAATACCGCCTTCGAATTTCAGAGAAGGTATCATGGTGACATCTTTATGTTTTTAACTTATGCTTTCTAAAATTGTTTCCAGACAATTTTTGCCTGTCTTAGGCAAGAAACAGAGTTCACAATGATACACAGAAGTGAATACGTAGACCGTACATAGTTCTGTCTTGTGCTACTCTGGTTGTAATCTCAGTACTCTAGGGGTCGAGTTACCTTCAAATGTCTTTTAAAGATAGTTCAGCCAAAAATGAAAATTCTGTCATCATTTTCTCAACTTCATGTCATTTCAAAATGCATGAATGACTTTCTTTTGTGAAACATAAAATGAAATATTTTGAGAAATACCTCAGTGGGTGTTTTTTGGGCAATACAATTTAAGTCAATGGGCTTTAGTGTTGTTTGGTTCCCGATATTCCTTACAATTTTTCGTGTTCTGAAGAAAAAAGAAAGTTTTGAAAAAACAGTTTTGAAGAAAAAAGAAATACAGATTTGGAATGATACGAGGGTAAATAAATTGTGACAATTTTTGCCTGAACTATCAACTTGCACTGTCTCACCAAGCAGCTGACAGGGTTGTGCACCATTCACGAATTGAGGAAGCAAAAAGAATTGTAAGTGGAATTTAAATGCAGGGAAGTTTGAATTTAAAAAAAAAAGTTGTTTGAAACTGTGTTTAAAAGTTCTGAAAAATGATTAAAAAACAACTGAAGGCTTATAGGAAAGAGAATGATTTCTCTTCCTGTCATTCCAGTTCAATTCATATTCTGAGGGCCTTTCCCAGTACCCATAGTCTTGGCCACTTGAGAGCGCATGCACATGACAAAAAGTGTTGCAAAAGTTGAAGACTGTCCCAGGTCTGAAAAATCACTAGCGATATAGTAATATTTCAACAAAATTTCACAGCCAAAAGTCCTACTGTCAATAGTTTTTATCAAGTTAATACCAACTATACCGTCAACGTCGTTGTTTACATCTGGGCACTTAATACGTTTTCTCTGATTGGATATCTATCTGGGGTCCATTCTTCGTACCTCGCTTAATTGACCTGAGATGATTTGAAAGATGCCAGATCTTCTAATCATGATAACTGATCTCTGGCTAATTTGGTTCTTCAAATGAATTTGGGGATTTGATTAAAATATCTGGATTAAGTTGTCTAAAATTAGTGCACGTTCTTATGTTTCCTGAAAAGGGCAGATACTCGAAATCACAATCAGCAATGCAGAAATTGGCTGGTGTCCAGACAGCAGCATAATGACATCATATAATTAAAAAAGACACTGAAAAACTTGACAAATTTCTGAACCTTTATAAGGAAACTACCAAACTACATAAATATTATAATAGATAAATGAAATATGCACTGTTTTTCTTACATGATTCTCAATTATTTATTTATATATATCAATGTTGGGTAGCACTTTATTTTGATGGTCCCTTTTGAACATTCTGTTGACTCTAAGTAATGTTGCAACTACATGTCAACAAACTCTCATAAGAGTATTAGTAGACTCTCTGCTTCATATCTACTAACTCCTTATTGTGTTGGTCTGTCAACAGATATTCTACTGACTATAAGTAACTTTGCAAGAACGTGTCAACTTAATATAACCCTAACCCTACCAGTCAACTAATACACTACTAACACTCTAATGAGAGTTAGTAGAAATGTAGGTGCAACATTACTTATAGTCAATAGAATGTGTTAAAGGGACCGTCAAAATAAAGTGAAACCCAATGTTGTAATTAGCAGTTCATCTAATTTTATCTTTGAAGCAGATTTGTTATGTGAGAGCATTAAGTAAAGTCTCTTAAAAGTGCACTAAGCGATTTTTGCCAAACAATGTTGATATTCGAAAGCACCAAAACAAACACGCCCACACCCCAACAGGACCTGCCCTTATTGAAATCTCCGCCCCACACGTATGTACACAACCATGGCAATGACGATCGCGGAAACAAGCGAAGATGACACACAGGCATATTCAAACAAAAGCCAACACGGCTAAATTGTGTGAAACGAGGCAAAATCAATGTTACTCACCTATCAAGAAGAAACAACGCAATCACTGCGTCCGATTCGAGTCCTTCCCGCTCCTTGAGTTTCTCTCTACCGCTGAAAAGCTGCTCCGATATTTACGCTGGTTCTACCTCTTGCCTGATTGTAACCCTTCTTTTTAATGTTTTGTTTCTCTGATATTTTCCTCTTTTTTTTTATCTGCCATCTCTCTCTCTATCTATAGTCGATCTGCTATCCGTCCTATGCACTCAAATTGAGCGCTCTCTTCTCTCACTATCATTACAAGACACACCCCCTTACTGCTGATTGGCTACAAGTGTATTTTGGGATTCGATCCGATGCTGTGGTCAAAAGCGTTTTTCAAAAATCACTTAGTGCACCTTTAAGGGTCAAGATCAAGTTATCTGCATCATCTGCGCTCCATTAAGCCACTCCCATAAAAGCATTCTACAATCAAATAATGCACGGCTCAGATTAACTGTATAGCATGTGTGTAAGACTCCAATACAATTAAAAAAATATTATATTATCACGAATACATCTTTCCATGAGCGAAACTGGCTGTGTCGTATTATAGACTATACAAAATTATTATATTATTTTCAAATTCATTTTTAAATTATTATAATTTTTAATTATTTTCCCTGGATCAGTAGGGTACTTTTGTAATAAAGTAGCCGTGGCTGGAACAGATTTTAAGTATCAATTCCACCTAAAAAGATGTAATCTAATCCTGTTTCCATGAAATAAGCCTGCTCCCGAGCAGGTTTAAGATTACGGACCTGTTGCTATGACAGCAACTCCGGGATGAGCTTTGAAGAACCTAGCAATCCAAGATCATGCCAAATCGTCAACAATTAAATTCAGCTAACGAGCTGGCGACATATGAAGAACGGACCCCAGATTTGTTAAACGATTCCATTTACACTTGGCCACATAAATGTGTCTCCGTAAAATGGATATATATATATCCGATCTTCAATTCCCGCGCTATATGCAAATTTAACGTAGTTTACGTCAATGAAAGCAACAGACATGTGATACATTTTATTCATCATTCAAGCTAATTTCAAGATGAAAGACTGCAACAAGGAGAGAGAGTGGCATCAGCACTGGAAAGATAAGTTAGTCATACTACTTTTAATAAAGACGATTGTGAGTTACTTCCAGTTTTATTTACGGCAGTTTCCACGTCGGCTTGCTGAAGAGATGCTCAGCTACTCATCTGCGGCTATGCGTGTGGCATTAGCGCTGTCATATCTGGCTATGACATGTCATACAGCCTATAACACACTCTCACACGTTTATTATTTTAACATTTTGGGAGGAGTAAAATTTATATATGTGGTTTCAACAACCAGATGCATTTACACTTGTCCAGTTTCGTTTTGAATGCAGCCCAGACCACCTCCTGAAGTGATTTGAGCGATTGGATTTAAATCCGTCTTGAAACCGTTTCAGAGGGCATTTACACCCGGTCCTTTCATGATCGGATAGCTACCGGATCAGAGAAAATGCATTAAGTGACCAGGTGTAAACAGACCCTTTGCCTATAGCAGGGGTCTCCAACATGTCGCTCACAAGCTACCAGTAGCTCGTGGCCTAACTGGAGGTAGCTCGCCAGGACATACTTTTTATTCAGTGAGCTAATATAGACAGGTGTCCCACCCCTCCAATGCAAGTTAATTATTCGTGTTCACGGTTATCATTAAACCGTATTTGATTATCGCAATTTGGAAAAACTTGCCGTAAATAGTGCTCAGGGTTAAGCGATGTTATTAAGTTTCACGCAGGCGCATCATGCAGAGTAGGTTTAATTTTGTTTGAAAACATGACTGAATTAAGGCAGACTGCTGAGACAAATTATATGAAGGAATGTATGATTGAATAAATTGTATTAATTCATAAGTGGGAACCGTCTGTATTCGGAAAAGTTTTGATGGCATCTACTTTAAATATTCCCTCTATGCAGCTGCTTTGTTTACAGCAGTAACCAGGAAATAGCTCTATTTCTACTGTTCCATAAGCACCACCTGCTGGCAGAGAGTGGATTTACATTTTCATTCAGCTTGTCTGCAGTTTGTTCTCAGACAAATGCAAAATTAGATCAAATTTTTGTTTTAAATCTTAACCGGTCAATGGAAAATAGTCTAAAGTGTTGAGAAATTTTAAAATATTTAAAGGCTGAAATGTGAAGTTTATCATTTTATAAAACTTTTTTTAAAAACTTTATTTGAACATATATCAATAGATAACACATTTTGAATATGTTTTGTTATCTGGCCCTCATTTTTAACGTTTTTATTTCAATGTTTATGAAAACAAAAAGTGCATAGTGCTACTAATTTTATTTGTTGGTGAAATGTTTCAGTGTGCGTATCAGTACATTTTGAACATTTCCAGCACATTTTAACAACATTGTGTTTAATAGTTTCGATCGATACATACAGTACTTAAGAGATTTAAGTTTTGTATAGAACGAGTAGCTCTCAGCCACTTTCATTTTTAAAAAGTAGCTCTCAAATGAAATAAAGTTAGAGACCACTAGTCTATAGCAAAAAAAAAAAAAAAAAACGTAAGAAGATGTTTTTGGCAGACTTAAAATATAAAAATATACAGTTATGACTTTTTTCATTTCATTTAATTGCGTTAGATTTGCATCAAATACAATAAGATTTTCCGTAATCAAAATATAACAGCAACAGCGCATTTTTACGCTCGGGCAAGAAATTCACAGACATTTATTCTTGCTCATGCCAATAAACCAATGAGAACCCACAACAGTAATGTTAATTCACAGCAATAGAGCACAGGCACCAAAGCTCTTGTGGATCCACTCACGCGAACCCCTCTGTAACTGGCACAGATTGGCAGAAAATTAATGTATGTGGCAAATATATAATATGGACAGTTACATACGTATTCCCAACATTTTATCATGCAAGTCTTATGCTACACCTTAAATGATAAGGAAATTAGAAGTAATGTTAATATTTAGCCAGTCCCTGAACTCATTCTCTCAAATTATTTGGGTATGCAGAGCATTCCCAGCTTATTTAGACAGAAAGCTCCTTGGAAGTAGACAAGTGGTCAAGCGCAAAAACAGCAAGTGTGGATATTGGGACAGACACTTTCATAATTCTTTCTTCTTTATACTATAGCACCCCTTGTGGTGGTCTGACACGCTCCAGATCTTAACAAGTCACAAATTCGAGCTCGCCTTTCTCACATACCTTTCTCACATCCTTGCGTAGATTATGTTTCAGGCCTTAACTGTCGAAAAGCCTGTTAATGCTGTTTAAGGTGACCGAGGGAGTAATTATCACTCTAAACAGCCATTGAGCGTTCATGCAGAGCCGCGTGCGCATCGCACCCGCCTCGGTGTGATCTTCATCTCAATTAACTCCTCCCCTGTCATCAGTGCTCTAATTATGACAACCAGGTGCAAACAGCATGTAATCCTGTTTGTCACTCCCTGATCGGGGTTTTCAAACCTCTCGTATTTATCATGTGAGCTGGAAGGGGAGGTGAGTTTTTGTAAGCCTCTGTGCCTGGGGCAAACGCAGGTGGGAAGGAGAGAAACATAGAGTTTGTGTGCTGAAAAGAATCACACACATGTGCGCCGATGCCCTTTTCCCCGGTGGGCTACGTCCCCTGAATTATTCTTCTGTGTGACGACTGTCATGAGCCACGCGGCGGTGACAAGGGCCAGCTTTTGATCCCTGTGACGTGCATCTGGAGAGATCTGCCGAGACGGGCCCATGACTGTCAGCTCTCCGGCATGAGTTGTGTTTTTGGGGTTTGTGCGGTGCTCAGGATGGGAGGAAGGGCTGACAGTGGCCTCTTTTCCCTGCAGCCTCGGGCCTGGTTGCAAAACATACATGAATAAATCAACATGCTCTAAAAGAGGACACGCGCACAACTTCAAATCAAGCTTCTAAAGTTTGACACATTTTTTCGATCTGCAGTGCATGTTTGCTTCCTTCTCATTTCATTGAGTTGTCATTTTCTGGTGTTACTAATGCAATTAAGGACTAGCTAAACATACTTTTACAAGCTAGCATACATCCATACAGCCATTGGCTAAAAAGTTAGCTAGCTAATATGATGTTGATTTGTGTCTTCAAAATGTTAAAAAGATTTACAACACCTTACCTTTCATTATGAAAATCTAGGTATCAATTCCATACCGAGGAAAGACATAATTCATATTAATTCATAAAGACATTCATTAGCATTGCTGCTGTATATTTACTGTTGTTACTGTGCCTTTCATTCTCTCTCCTGTGAGTAATTTAGCCGCAACATGATCACTGAGCAAATCTGTTGTTCTGAAGAAAACCAAACAGAGAAAATAATATCTTTTGTATCAGTTGTATCAGTAGTTTTCTCAGCAGTCTGCACTGCTTTACAAAAGTATTTTGCTGCCTTCAATGTATAAATTATTTTGATGGTATACAATGATGTTAGACATTTGTTCTCTCCCTTTTTTAAATGTTTAACCAGGACAAGATTGTCTAGGACTCCAAAATGATTATGATTGATTATGATCAACACCAATTAACTTCCAACTTGATTCTTAAATTGACATGCTGCCAGCAATTCCTACTGATTTCCTGCTGGTAATCACAAGATTGTGATGGTGTTCACGTGTTTGCATTCTGTAAAAACAATCATTCATGGCACAAAAATAAAACTCTTGAAGGATGTAGCCTCCGTTCTAATAATATTCAACTTGATGTATTGCAACAAATCAGATTCCTCTCGGTTTGGATGATAATAAAAAGCTTCTCATATTTTTTCTCCAACTTCTGATTGAAGAAGATGATACTGGTTTCACCAAAAGCAAGGGGTTTAAATTTGAGGCCTATGCTTATTTGCAGCAGTTTGAGGTTTTCTGTATTGTTCTATTGTTGGCTTTAATTGGCTCTGTGCTCCTATGGCTGCTTGTCCTTTTACCGCTCACATTTAGGAACTCTATCCTCTGTGTGAGAGAGGCACCCACATTGTTGCTAGTACTGGCGGGGTAACAAGCCCCTTTCCCATCTGAAGAAAATGTTCCTGTGTGTCTAGACCCTGGAGAGCAGAGACCGAGACAACAAGCTTTTGTACCAGGATCATGCCGCTGTGGTGGCTTTCTCATTTGAACAGAGGTGGATTCCGTTTGGAACTTGCCTGCAATTTACCTGGAACAGCCTGTTATAAATAGGTTGTGGCTTACCTTCCTATTCTCTTGTTTTACCCGCTGCCAGTTTATTAATCTAAAAGAGTAAAACTTGTTAACTTCATGTATATCATCAATGATTAATAACTATTTTAATGTTTTTTTCTGTTTTGTTTTTTGAAATAAAGATGGAATTAAAGTACAAACATTAGATGAAAAAATTCAACATATTTCAGTTAGTTGCCATTTCTAATTTGTGTAGTTTAAGTTACTAACTGGAAATAAAATAAATAAAAACTAAAACTTAAAGAAATTAAACCTAAATAGTAATATTTAAAATAAACAAAAACTGATAAAACCACTGATAAAACTTTTAAAAATAAAAGCTAATTCAAAATATTCAAAAAAGTTCTATTTTAAAATATGATGCCAAATGTTATAGTCTCTCATATAAAACCATTTTAAAGGGAAGTTCACCCAAAAATGAAAATTCTGTCATTAATTACTCACCCTTGTGTCGTTCCAAACCTGTTCATCTTCAGAACTCAAATGAAGATATTTTTGATGCATTCCGAGAGCTCCCATAGACAGCAAGGATCCTTACACGATCAAGGATCAGAAACGTAGCAAGGCGATCGTTAACGTAATCCATGTGACATCAGTGGTTCAAATGTAATTTTACAAAGCTACGAGAATACTTTTTGTGTGCAAAGAAAACAAAAAGACAACTTTATTCAACAATTCGTCTCCTCCGCATCACCCTATAGCACCATTTTGGAGAGTATCACATACGTAAACAATGTATGCAACGTATGTATGCAGATACGTTGTTTACATTCAGATCAAAGTGTAAACGGCGTATCCGCGTACGGTGCTGCTGACACAGAACACAATATGTTGTTTTTGTATGTGATACTCTCCAAAATGGCGCTATAGGGTTACGCAGAAGAGACAAATTGTTGAATAAAGTTATTTTTGTTTTCTTTGCGCACAAAAAGTATTCTCGTAGCTTCGTACAATTACAGTTGAACCACTGATATCACATGGATTACTTTAACGATCTCTACATTTCTGAGCCTTGATCGTGTAAGGATCCTTGCTGTCTATGGGAGGGTCAGAGAGCTCTCGGAATGCATCAAAAATATCTTAATTTGTGTTCCGAAGATTAACGAAGGTCTTACGGGTTTAGAACAACATGAGGGTGAATAACTACTCATAACAACTCATAGAATAAAAAAGTCGACCTATGTTGTCAGAATAGTCAGAATGTGGACCTCGCATGATAAACAAAACCTTTAGCACTGAATTAAAATATTTTTTTTTTTGTTTATACGACTATTAATTGAGATTTATACGACTACTACGTTTTTAAGAAGTGTTGTTTTTTTGGATTTATCGCCACCTAGTGTACCAAGTGACCCCAGAACTTTTTCCCAGAAAATGGTGTATGATGGCCCTGCATAGAAAATTCTAATTTGAAATCTAGTTAATCTGACAGAAAAACACAGGCCCCATAACTGACAGTCAGACAGACAGGTGAATAACGGACATTTGAGTCTAAACTCTCATATTTAAGGTTGAATTTCAAACAGGCGATGAGAGGAACAGCACGGATAGAGATGAAGGGAGGCCCTAGGAACAGAAAATGCCACAAGGCTTTCAAATGGGGTTTTCTTTTCCCCGTTCAGGTTTTTCTAAGGGCTGCCGGCTTCTGTGTATATCTGAAACGGGGATATGGTTTTATTCTTCCTATCGACTCACCCTGGTCCCCGCAGTCTTTCTCTGTCTTTAATTATTAATTTCATGGAATTTGTTATTGTATTCATTCAGAGGTTTCAGGCTTCTCTTCAGCTCCATGGAAATTGAATCTCTTCTCGGCTGGAGCTGAGGCAGCTGCTTCAGTTCCTAATGGATTGACTGAGTATTGAATACTTCAGTGCCTCCTCAGGGTAGGTGCAGCTTAGTGAAGGAATTAGCTGAAAGCTGAGAGGAGAGCGGAGTTGGAATTGAAGAGCCGCTCCATCTCTGCAGCCCTTCGGAAAGGCTCAGATGTGATCGAAAAGTCAGACGGCGGCCGATTCCATGACGCAGGCTTCTGTTGTTGTGTTGACGCTGAAAGCTCTGAAAAACCCTGAATAATGCACCAGCGTCACTCTATTACGCAGATGAAGTGCATCATTTCTGCCAAATGGAATCACAAAAATAATGACTGTTATCAAACAGGTGTCCTCCCGTCTACCACTGGTCGGTCAAAAAACATAGATCTGCCCCAAACTCACACCACTGGTTGTTGCCGTGCAGTTTTCAGTTTACCGTTTTTGTGGGAATCAAGCTACGTATGTCTTGTTTGCATGCACGAGAAAGTATTTAAGACCAAATCTTATGCTTCATTTTAGGGACAACGCTAAAATGGTTGCTAAACAAAAATGGCATCTTGTTCATACTTAATAAAGTGATTTTAGCTTAGTTGGACTGACCAAATTTAAAATGGACAAATGAATGATTTCTGCCCAGGGATATTGTAGTTAGCTAAAACTAAAACAGAAACTAAAATTAAAACTTTGAAAAATATTTTCGCTACATGAAATAAGAGTAAAAAGTAAAATTACATTTAAAAAAGTTTTTATTGCTCATTTTAATTTAATTTAGTTTAATTTGATGAATTAAAATATCTAAAGCTAACACAGAAATAAAAATAAAAACTATGTATATAGTAAAGATGACAAAAAGTAGGCTACAGAATTATTAAAAATATAGATAAAATTAAAACAATTAAAAATTAATACTAAAATACCACTGTTTATGCAACACTAATGTAGAAAACAACATAAACATAAAACATGATTATGATATGATTATTATTACAATAATTTATATTACAATAATCATGATAATTGTGTCTGAGATAAAAAATACATCCATTCCAAGTTGGGCCTGACACTTATGGTTATTACTAATAATTAAAATAAACAATCCTTATAATTGAGTAGGACATACAGGGGTGTATTCCAGAAAGCACGGTTAACTTACCGTCAGCTAAACCCTGAACTTTCGGTTGATTAACCCAAAACCTGCTTACTCGAGGTATGCTGGTTCTAAAAACGCATCCGGGAGCAAGTTCATTCAACACAGAGTATGTTCCTGGTTAAAACTCAAGACATTCTCAACAGAGCAACGACTCGACGAGTCACTATGGAAACGGATTCTAAGAAAAAGCGCGCCATGTTGTTTCTTTCTTATTCTTTTGTTCAATGGTCATTTACATGCTTAGTGCGTATAGCCACCTAATTGATGCCTGTGCAATCATTTTTCAATTTTTTTCCATTTAATCTTTAATCCTTGAGAATAAGAATTATATTGTTTGTTTGATGATAAATATATATTGTCATATCAGATATGTATTTTTATTAAAGAAATACATTATAGAAAATGCAGATCCTTGTGTGAGATGATAATATGAAATGTAATAAATATATATAAAATAATAAATTAAACATTACCTTGTCATAAGTGTTCTATAATTTATACAGACAACTGTTATTTATGCCAATACAATAAATGTAATAACCATATTAGAATAATATATTACCTTATTTATTACTTATATTAGCACTTTATCATTAACATATCATACAACAATATATATATATATATATATATATATATATATGAACCTACTCCGGAGCAGGTTATCTTCAGAGAGCAAGTTGCTATGGTTACCTTGAAAGTTACCTCCGATTTTGGAACCGAAAGCTGAGGTTATCCACTCACTTATCCTCAAACATTCCCAGGTATGTCACATAACCTGCTTTCTGGAATACCCCCCAGGTGTGTAGATATTGGTCATTTTACAATGGGTTTAAATGTGGCCCATCCAATCAGATTTTGTAACTCACAATTCTAGTTGTCCACCCTGTTAAAAGTAATTGGAATGAAGTGTCCATATAAATTGGCCAACCTCTTCCAGCATACTTTCCTGTTTGTCAGTCATTCTGTTGTTCTGTGTGTGCAGATCTATGGAATCAAAGCATGATAAGCAGGGCTGTGGCTAGCCGGAGTTAAATGCTGTGGATCACTTTATATACACTGACTCACTGTGCGTCACTCACAGTAGGGCGATTTCTAATGAGAGCAGAGCAGCCTGTGGTATAGCACAGAGAACAGATGCAAATCACAGAACCTGGCAAAACTACCATGGCAAGAAAACCCACCAAAGAAAGTGAGAGGGAGAAAGTTCATTAGCAAGAAAGGTGTTAGACGGAGCAGATGGACAGGTTTTTTTTTTTTTTGTCTCCAGATTAACCTGTTAACTGTCACTGGCCCTAGTCATTAGTGTGCAAGAGTGCACCGGAAAAATCTACATCACAACAGGAGTTCTGACCTTTGTCACAAAAAGTCTTCTTCGTTGCCTTTTTCTCTATCACACTTTAGAAATCATGAGAAATTATATATCAATTGAAACCTTAAAATCTCAAAATTCATCCTTTGAAAAGCATTTTAAAATCAGACATTACCATGAAAATGGAACATCAAAATCATGTTAGAAAATGTTTTCGTTCATGAATTATAAACAAATTAAGTTTGGATAGTTCACTTTCACGTCTATGTTCAAAAATGTGAGTGACAGTTAAGAGATTGACTGATGTTGGTATGTCATTAGTTGAGCTGGAGAAAATGTTCTGAGACAGGTTGCACTTACTCATTTAAAAAAAAAAAAAAAAGTTATTTTAGTTTATTACTTAGGTGGCCTTGAAAACTATTTGGGCACTTAAACCACATTTGCAATCAAATTCTGTTTGCAAAACTTTGTTTAGTTCATTTTATTTTGTTTTTTAAAACAAACTTTACTCTTCTGAATGTTTTTTTTCTAGTAACTTCTTATTTAGCAGAGTAACAGGTGACACAAAATCTTGAAATACTCTGCTAACTTTTTAACCATGACATTCGAACAATATACTGTATAATTTGGTAGTTTAAAACTGTGGTTTTCACAATGAGTCACAGAGTGAAAAATAACATTTCTCAGAGATGCAATAATTGTGAATTGTGATTATTGTACGTCAGAAATAAATTTTAAAAAATGTTCTTAGATTCAGGTAAAAAGGTGGTGGGTAGAACTTTTAATTACATATATCGAACATGATAACCAAGTGTGTGCAGATCCCATGTTCAAAGAACAAAGCATGTCCTGTGCAGTCCAATTCATGAACAAATAACACTAATGAGTCAGTTTTACTGAATAAGTCAAAAAAGGAACTCTGCAGTTATGTATTTGAATTAATCTGATGAATCTTTACTGAATGAACCCACTGAATCCTTCACTGTCAGAGAGGCTACTGAATAAAACTTACTTGCTGAACTGTTGTCAATACATCATTATTTATATATAATATACACACTTGCTGTGCTAGGAAAGCAAGATTCATGCTTTATACACTCATCTCTTTGTTTATGGTTTTTACAGCTTAGACCTCAATGGTAATTGCCTACCCAATGTAGTATGGCAAGGAAAATACAGAATGTTAAATAAATAAATGTTTTATTTTTTCACCTCATATTTCACTCTAAAAAAGATTCTGTTGATTTCCAGATAGACTATACCTCTCTGCCTGGTTCCATACATGAAAACGTTACAAAATAATGTTTTAAAGTAGAGGTGGTGACAATGTGCAATGCAATGAGGTGATTATAAAGAATTGTGTGAGTCACTGAATCACTCACTTTTGCTTGAAAAGGTTCAACTAAAAATGATATTATATTCATATATTTTTAAGTCTGACTTTGTGTCTAAACACTTTTTGAGTCTTGGTTTGCCCAATTATTGTTAAGATTTAATCTACCATTATGGAAGACAAATTGTGTTCTATGACGTTCAAACCACTTTACCTTGATCTTATTTTTCAGATGCCAGCTGGATAGTCTGGATAAAGCGCTATTACGTGACAGGCAGCGGATGAAAACTAAATGCTAATAGGGATGTGCACACATGATAACCTTGAAAATAAACACAGCAAATATTTTCAAAGGCCTCTCAAATCAACTTGATCCAAGACACAACACGTGGACCCACAGAGCAACAACAGATTTAATCATGCCTTTGGTCTTTAGACACCAGATATAGTGTTAGATGCACAATGCATAAGCAACACCCGAGACTGACGTAGAACTAAATTGAATCTTAAAAGCCACTGCATGCACTACTGCATTCCAAATGTTCTGACAGTATAATCAGCTATAGTTTTTAGATAGGCCCAACACATAAAATCAAAATTTTGACTTTGCATTCATTAGAAAATCTAAAATTTTGATGCTTGTATGCATCGATCATATGGGCAAATCATGTATGACATTCCACGAACGAGAACTGTCTTTGGTGAAAGTGCTTTTAAAGTTTTTGCACCTTTATCTTGGTATAAATTACAGAATCAGCTAAAATTGGACTATTTACCAACAATGACACAGTTTAAAATTAGGATAAGGACTATCTGAGTACTAAATGCACATGTGCTGTTACTGAGCAATGCTGGTAATTATGTTGAGATGATGTTGAATTGCCAACTGTCCTTTTCTGTTAAATGTCGTTGTTGTTGTTTTCACTGTATATATATATATATATATATATATATATATATATATATTTCTTTTTTAATTTTGATTTTTTTATATGGAACTATTATTCTGCTGTCTTGGCCAGGACTCCTTTGAAAAAGAGATTCTGAATCTCAATGGCATTATTTTCTGGTACAATAAAGGTTAATAATAAAAAAAAAAAATGCATGATATATATCCATGCAACCCAGAACTGTTCTCCTGCCATTATCTCTCCCATTCTGTCAAGCCTCAAAAATACATGAGTATTATTTTAAGCAAGGCAGTGAAGAGCTTTCTGGACCAAAACCAATTATTACATTTGCTGAAACACACAGGGCACAGGCACTCAGGGGTACAGGTGAGATTTCTCAAATGTGTTATTACTGAAAGACCTTTTAATCTACCTTTTTTTTTTTTTTACTCTGGAAGTTTCCATCAGATTACTCTCTACTTTTTCAGTTCTGTCCACTCAAATGGTTCAGAGTTTCTAGCCTTTGTATTTAAAAGCTCAACTAGAAAGCAAGAAAAAAGCCACGGATGATCAGTCACGGAAGAATAAAGAAACGAAGCGTAACACAAGCGCATTCTAAACAGTTCACCCAGCGTAGAGAAACCAACCGTCATAACCAGCTTCTGTCTCTTGATCTCGATGTTCTTGATCTTTGCCTGTCTTTAATGCTATAATTTCATAGACAGTAAAAAAAAAAATCCATATCCCATCATAAACGCGTGCGCACGCGCGTGTAATGATGGTTGCTGCGTGCTGATGTTCTCTTTGTGCAGGAAAGTATTAAAGAGACTAATGAGGTAAAACCATTTCTCTTTTTTTATATTCAGACTATTATTCAAACACAGCCTATTAACTTGATGAATTGCGATAATTAATGGATATTTCTCTATGTGGCTTTTGTGCTGTCAGGTGTGCGGTGAATATTTAACTGTTTACTTCACAGGTTCCTTCGAGCGCTTCGCCAGGGGCTCCTGGAGGGCCGACGAGAGCAGAATTTACAGCTGTTTATTTCCATTCTCATAAGCGGCGCTATGAATCCATACTCGCGCTCATGATTTAATTATGAGTCACACATTTGAATGAATAAAGTTCACTATTAGCCAGCTGGCTGCAGACCAGCAGGGTTCAGTTAGCGAGAAGCCATGCGATTTTCAGAGAGAATGGAGTCTCGCTGGAAGCCCAGGCACTCGACTACAGAAGCCTTTGGTCTCCTCAGGCGATGACCTCCAAGCCGCTGCAAAAACTGAAGCCGCCTTCCAGCGGTACCGTCGGACAGCAGAGAGCATATTTGTTCTGTTTGTTATATGCCTGACAATAACGAGCTGGCGATCATTTCCGGCGCCGTACGCGCTCTTAAGGGTTTGGGGGCCGCGGTCTCGGTTGGGAACAGTGTGACGCGGGCATTAGTTGAGAATGAAACGACTAGATCATGTCAGAGCCGCAGCTTCAAGCTGTTTGCCAGCGAGTCCTTTATCTGACAGCGCCGCCGAGCAAATACTGATCAGAACAAGATAGCTCATAAGTATGGCAGAGCTATAAAATCTCCCAACACGTTAAAAGAGAACCGGGCCGGGGGGCGTGAGATTACTCTTTCGAGATGACCAATTATTTCGAGAGGTGCTCGTTGAGTTTTCCGCAGGCCTTTTTGGAGCCTTCTCGGGGAGATGTGAACATTATGCTCTCAAATTGTTCCGGCGTCATTATCGGTCTCGTGGCTTTCATTCACCTGCGTATTATTTGAAAACCGCGTGAATACGGGCCGAACGAGAGCGGCGCGGGAAATTAACCTGCGAGAGGGAAACAGATTATCACCATTCATGCTTCTGAAATATCTGAAGCACAAACCGAAGGGAAGCAAGAACCTCCCGTTGGCTTTATGAATGCAGTTTAATGCACACAAAGCCAGTGGCCATGTTAACCAACATTCGTGTTGTTCTGATGCCCGCCGCCAATCAAAAACCCCCTTTTCTCTACTCCGCCGGGCCTCAGAGGTCTCGCGCAAACCACAAATGAGTCTGATTTGATTTGGCAAACAAATGAACTCCCATCGATGGCAAATAGATCCAGCACGTGTGTCTGCGAGTGTGTGAGGTGTACTGAAAGTAATGAATTTGTAAAGCTCATTCCCTTCCTTCAATTAAAAGAGAGCAAGAGCAGACGAGAGTACAACAGGTAATCACACATTTCCATTCGCACTTTCATTTTCTTCCGTTTCATTCTTCATTAAACTGCAGTTGATTTGTTTTCCTTCTTTCCACGTCTGATTGATAGAGTGTATCATTTCACAATCTGTCTTTGTTATCGTGACATCTCTCCTCTGCACAAATGAACCCGAGCCCCTCGGTGCTGGAACTGATGAATAGAGTCCATCTGTCAGAGCCTCCCGGACCTTTACTGACACCTAGTGGAAGAAAATAAAGAGATTCTGTTGGTGGCAAGTGTGTTATTTCTTCTTTATTGATTTGTTTTTTGTAGTGTTGCTTGCAAAGGAGGGCTGTGCTACAACTTTTCGAAGTAATCAGACGATGTATTTGCCTTTGTAAATGCAAAAACAATCATGAAAGAAACATTCAGACTTACAACAAAGAATCTGAACCATATATAGAGAACAGAATATCATAGAAACCATATTATATTATATTGAATTTTGCACTACATAAATATGTTATTTATGGTCACTAGATGTGATGAGAGTAGACAGACATGACTTAAAAAAAAAAAAAAAAAAAGGGTCTGCCAAATACATTCATATAAATGTAAACTTTAGGATTAGGACCCACATTCAGCAGTTACTAGGTGAAACTGAAAAGATACAAAAATTCTGAAACAAGAATAACCACAAACTAAATCTCACCACATATTACAGCTCAGAATAGACAAAAAAACCCATGGGCAACAGGAGAGCTTTATAAACAAAAACAAAAAAAATAAGACTAATTAAAAAGACGCACCTGAGACCAATCAAGGAGTAAACAGGAACCAACAGCAAATGAGACTTTACACTTCAAAACACGGCAGAAAATATCAAATTTCACAAATACCACAAAACACTCCCAAACGCCTCATGCATGGAGAAATGTTTCTGATCAGATCAATGTTAACAAAACAAATGTAACGTGCTTTTTTTTCTCCACAACATGGGACATTTGAAAACATGGCAGCCCCTTTATAAAAAGAATAGTTAAAAATGTACTCCATCCAAGATATGAATGAGTTTGTTTCTTCATCAGAACAGATTTGGAAAAAACAGCATTATCACTTGCTCACCAATGGATCATCTGCATAAAAACAACAAATTATTTATTATTTATTAATAAATCCATCAAGATTTAAGATTTTTTTTTACTCAAATCTTGATGGATAATGGACTCGCACTTTGGCCAGAAGCAACGTTTTAAGTTTAAAGTACCTTATTGATGGATTTGTTTCTTACAAACAAGCAGATTTTCGTATCATAAAATATTAATTGATGGAGTGGTGTGGATTACTTGTAGATTATTGTGATGTTTTTATCAGCTGTTTGAATTCATTCTGACGGCACCCATTCACTGCATTGGTGAGCAAGCAATGCCATGATAAATTTGAACAAATCTGTTCCAATGAAGAAACTAACTCATCTACATGTTATATGACGTGTACGTGAACAAACATTTCAGCAAATTATAATTTTTGGGTGAACTATTCCATAATGTGCCATTTAAGTGTACACCTACTTGTGTACGCGGCTCTTCTGAACACAAACCCTGAGACCCCATCGGTCACCAGCTGTTAAATGCTTTCAGCATTAAATTAGGCCTGTAAGCACTGTCTTCATTGATGCAGTGTTTATATACTAACAATGCAACTAATTATCAGAAAGTAAGTCTGCAATAACCACGTTCAACAATGTGTTGCATTTCACACCACTCAAACAACAAAACATTCACAAACGAGCTTCTCAGACACACTGAATCATTTCTCCCATTAGCAAACACCCTCCCAACCAACACCCAAAGAATTTAAATGTGAGAAAACTTGTTTTACTCTCTCCCTCCCCTTCTTTGATGTGTTTTTCTCCTGACACAGAGAAACTGAGGTGAGAGGCTGAGATGAAAAATTGTATTTCTGTCAAAACTGGGTGTTTTGTATGAGGGATTATTAAAAACTCTTGATTTTAAGACTAGCACAATTACAGATTAATGACTGTGAGACCATTTATAATTAAAGGCAAGTGGGTAAAATTAGTTTTTTATCAGATTTGATTATGCATTTGTATGTGGTATATGTATGTTTATTTATATGCCCTAAAAGAGATATTTATGTATAAGCAGAAGCATTTATGCGTTTCTGAAATTCTTTTCGCAAACTGATGGGAATATCTGATTGGTTCTCTGAACGTCACATTGCTCCAATCAGGAAGTTTCTCTCATTTCAGGTTCCTGAAATCACACTCTTGTTGACACTTCTGTCACTGTTGTGCCCTTGAGGATTTGACCTGACTCCAGCACTGCAATTTGTCTCCTGTAAATTAATTTGTGTGAAATGCATTTGGATTTAACAAACAGTGATTAACACAGCCCTCCTGCCACCTCATCAAACCTCTGCCAGCACAACCCGCCATGTGCTGCGTGACTGTTACATGGCTGACAGAATATGAGATGATATTCCCTTGTGTCTTGAAGTACAGAAAAAGCAGCAAAGCACTTTCCCAAGCAGTTATTTTCACAATACATAGGCCGATAACTCTAAATAAATTCAAAAATATTATTTTCACACAAAATCAACAGTGGTCATCTTTATACTTTTCATGGCTGCCAATAAAATGGGCAAAAATCAAATTCTAGAAGCAAAAATACATAAAGTAGACTATTTGCTAGGAGTAAACACTTAGCAACGACTCAAAACAACCTAGCAACCAACTACTCAGAACACACTAGCATATGACACTTTTTTGTATGGGCAAACAACTCGACACTGAATCAGGTTTTAATTTATTATAAGCATCCTAGCTGGATTTGAGACATGTCTGTTGGGTCCACTTTTCAGTGGGGAAAGTTTCATCCTCACTTCACAAAGATGAAGAGATGACAGACTTTTAGCATGAAGACGTCACAAGTGTGACATCTGATCCCTGGACAGACATTCTCTATGCTTGTCTTTATGCTCAGTGGACACCCTCATGAAAATGGAAAACTATGAATAATAAAATGAGGGTGTCACCTCAGACTTCTTCACGTCATGAGTGTAAGACACCGTCTGCTGCTCTTACGTTTTTTTTTTTGATAAATAGGCCTATCATTGCTGTTTATGCATTAATTTAAAACACATTCTTTTTGATTATCAGAGACAAAAAAGAAAAAAATACAATCATGACCAGCTGACTGTACATTATTCTTTTATTACATATCTACTGGCCACATATGCGTGTGCATGAAATACTGATTTGAATTGAAATGTTAATGTGGGTATGGCTGTATAATATATAGGCTATTTATAGGCAAATACAAATAAGTATGTTTTACCTGGATATTATCTAATGAACTGTAGGCTACATAACAATCAGGCAAGCAATAATACGAACACTTATTGCAACAATTTTACAATAATATTAATAGTGAAGTCCTCTTAAGTGATTTTCAGAACCAAAATGGTGCTAGTTGTGTATATATGAAATGCGTGCGTCTGCAGTGTGATATTAGCAAAGTCCATCCATCAAATTCTCCAAAACTGCTCAGCAACCTTACCATTAAATTTAATATTTACAACAACCGTCTCATAAATGTTGTTTCTTGTGATCAAATAGCATCAAAAAAGCTTATTTTTCAGACTAGACCAGCCGATGCACATGTACATTCCTAAGCGAACATTTTCTTGTACTTAAGTCACGGCTTTTTTCCTCTAGGGACCCGTTTGTTAGGGGTTTTTTTTAAGTAATTTTGTACTTGATTATTAATAATATTAATATTTCAATTTAGTCTTGCATGAATCAAATTTTTTAAAAGTACAAATGTTCCACAGTTTCTCATTTAATATAATATGGGAAAAATGCATGTGTAATAATAATTTTATAATACTATTATATTACAGTATTACTGTTTAAAGTAGTTTTAAATTAAAGATGGCATGTCACATTGCAGGATATAATATTACTCAAATTAACGGTGAACTGAAACTGAAATGCTCAGAAACAGCTGAATTTTGCATCTGACATGTCTTTTTGGTAGAGATGATGCATAAAAACAAAACACATATGGTCACAAATATCAACTTACCATCACTTGCGTTCAAGTTCTTTTCTTAGTTGGTTAATTCATAAATCCAGTAGAGTATATAAGGTATAGATAACTGCGACAGAATCACAGTCAGAGTCCAACAAGACTTTTCTTTTGTTCTACAAAATGAAGAAAGCTACAGGTACAGGGTCTTACATCTGGCTGAATAAGAAAATAATAATAATAATGTAGCTCAATCTATATTGCACAAAAGATTCTAATTTATTGATGGCTAACTGAAGCATATCTCACTAAGAGTATAGTATAGGTCTATATGCAAATAGTCTCCCTAAGGAATAATTTTACAGTATGCATAAAGTTGCTTTGATAATAAGTGTTCACAAAATCAATGTGAACATTATTGAATGTCTCTGCTAATGAATCTCTCCTTTTGTCCCCTTACCATCCTGAAGTTCTACAGGTTTGTGTGGCGTTTGTGCTCTGCTCACAACAGGCCGTGACTGGATCTCCTGTGGACTGTCCGGACCAAGATACTGCAGGAACGTCCTGCACCATCTCACTGGAGAAGCTCCTGGAAAGAGCCGTTCAACATGCAGATCTCATTTACCGCATCTCAGAGGAGTCCAAGTTGCTGTTTGTGAGTAACGGAGAAATGAACCTAAAGCTAAGCTTATCAAAGATTCTTTTTGGATTTTGCAATATACCAAGATTCCAGTCTCACTAAATACCTGATGAGAATAGTTAAACAGTCAACCAGCACAAAATGATTCCTAAATATTTTCAGGACGAGATGCTCATTTCATTCGGAATGAACCTGCATATTCCCGAAGGGACCATGTGTGCTCCCAAAACGGTGCCTGTTCCTATGTCTAGAAATGAAATCCAACAGATTTCCGTGAGTTCCTCTTAATGCCTTCTGATGAAATTCACTGTAACGGAGTAACTTTCTGCTATGAACTGCTAGTCTTTTTTGTTTTTCCCCTCCAGGACAAATGGATTCTTCACTCAATCCTGATTCTGGTCCAGTTCTGGATTGATCCACTGGTAGAAGTACAGGCATCTCTTGAGAATTATAAGAGTGCCCCAAGTGCCCTGCTTACCAGGAACAAATGGATATCTACCAAACTAATGAGCTTGGAGCAAGGTGTACTGGTTCTTATTAGACAGGTGAATATGAATTGTTGAAAATTATGAGTCTAAACTCTTAATCAACCAATCAAACACCCTTTTTGATTCATCAAGTTCCAAATCACTCTGTCTCTCTGTCTGTCAGATATTGGGTGAAGGTGGTTTGCTGTTGGGGGGTCCTGAAGAGAAATCCGATCGCTTTGTCTCTTCCGATATGCTTGAGACTGTGAGGAGAGACTACAGTGTGATCTACTGCTTCAGGAAGGATGCACACAAGATGCAGACATTCCTCAAACTGCTGAAGTGCCGCCAGATCGACAAGGAGAATTGCTCCTATTTCTAACCTGGAAAAAATAATAATAATAATTCTTCTGCCATATTATTTTGAGTGTTTCAGTGTTATTCTGCCAAAGCTTGTTTTGAATTTGCACAAATATTGAAAAGTAATAAAAAAAAAAACGTTTGCATGAATACTTGAAGATTGAGCCTAAGTGTGTTTTTGCTTTTAATGTCATATGGTTCACTGAAGGTTATAAAATGTCACTAAAAAAAAAAAAAAAAAAATTGCATACTGAGAAAAACAAAGAGATGTCTGAGACGTCATCTGGATAAACATCTGTATTTTTTTGTTCCCCATTTAAACTAAAGTAAATAATTTTTTTAGGATTTTTAAATATTTTTAAAAAAAGGCATGAAACTATTGATTTTTCAGACAGGTCAGATGTTTTTGCTTCCACTGAGGCATAAGATGCTCTCAGATCATACCAGACAACATGGATCATCGGGTTTTGTTCAGTCTTGCTCTTTCAATCAAAAGCAAAAGGAGGACATATAAAATAATTATGAAAAAAGTAGGACATAAAATAATGAGAAAAATGAGAAAAAAAGTCACAATGAGAGCCATCAAACTGTGCGTTGTTATAATTGCTAAATATGGTGAAAAGGTGGCGGATCATTTTGAAACTGACAACGGTAAATTATACTAACACGCTAATATCCTACCTCAGTGTCCACTAATGAGAACATCAAAGTTTGTGCCCAATTATCACTCAAGAAGGAGAAAATTAAACATCTATCTTAAGCGCAGTCTTACACATTCGTTCATTAACAGAGACGGTTCATTTGCAGCCTTGATCTAGTTCCCCAGCGAGTCTTGTATCTGAGATAAAACTCAAAGACGATTTTGTCTTTACCAACATCTCTGCCATTTAAACAGAGGTGATGATGCTGTGAAGGCTAAAAAAAAAGTGGTTCAGTGTTGCAGTTTTAGTGAGTTATAGGCTTAATCCAAACTTGCCCACAGCATGCCATACATAGAGACTCTGGACATCCAAGAAGCTCTAAAAACAGTGAGAATTCAACAACAAATTAAAGGGTTAGTTCACCCAAAAATGAAAATTGTGTCATTAATTACTCACCCTCACGTCGGTCCAAACTGTAAGACCTTCGTTAATCTCCAGAATACAAATTAAGATATTTCTGATGCATCCCGAGAGCTCTCTGACCCTCCCGTATACAGCAAGTGTCCTTACACGATCACGGTCCAGAAACGCATGGTGCAGCTGACACTCCCAGGTAAAAAACAGGTACACTTCCATAACTACTTAAGGTGCTCTATTTTCGCGCACTAATTTTGTATTTAATATACTAAAAATGATCCTTTAGTACTTCTTAAGATAAACTTAAGATCATCTAAGTGTACTCAACTGTGCTATTTTGAGACACCATGAATATGAACTAAAATGCACTTTTAACATACTATCTTTGTATTTAAAAAATTTATTTAGCTACCACTTGTAGTACACTTGAGTGTACTAGTGAATGAAAGATGGGTTCAAGTGTACTACAAGTGGTAACTAAATACAAAAATATCTTAATTTGTGTTCCGATGATCAACGGAGGTCTTGTGGGTTTGGAACTACACGAGGGTCAGAATTTTCATTTTTGGGTGAACTACCCCTTTAAGGGGAAAAAAAATGCCAGCCTGCCACTTCGTTGACAGATCATATGGAGGCACAAGAGAGCTGGAGTGTTGCTCCAATGCTGAGGTTCGCTAGTTGTCCAGTGAGCCTCTGCTATAGAGGCGAGTACCCACACTGCAAATGAATAGCAATGATTTGCTGGCCTGGAAACATCTAGGTTGAGCTAATTACCAACCTGTACATTGATGTACCACAACAGGGGGCAGACTTTAGTTTAGCTAATGTTTAAAATATTATTAAATTAAAAACGATCTATTATGTGATTCTTGGGTCATTCTACAGAAATGTCCACTTTTCTGTCCCTAGACTTTAAAGAAATATTACAATTGAAATACACATTAGGGTTACAATTTTTTTATAGTTTAAAATGAAACAATATGTTATTTGAACAATTACACCTTCCTGAGCCATCAATGTGGCATTATTATTTTGTTTTTATTAATTATATAGAATTCCAAGTACCACAAAACTGCTCGTCCCCACAGCCATGTACAGCAGGAAAGTGCTTTATTTTGAGGTCAAAAACAGGATTTTCTACCATTTAAAATACAAAAGTCTATTCATAACTATCAAATATATGATATAAATGGCATAATAAAACAAAATGCCAAATAAATATTATAAAAATGTATAATGAAAATAGTGGTACCCTGGAGTTGTCACTGGTGTTACCAGTTAATAAAAAATCACACTGATGACATCACTCGACTTCCTCCTTCCTATTTTCTAAACATCTATGAAAAAAGGCCCATGTTTAGTCCACTGTTTCTTTTCAGTTATGATAAATTTTCTCATTTATCTCATGATTTCATATGAAGCTTTAAGTTGATGTCACTGGTGTGATCTATTTATTGCTAGGGAAATGTAAAAAAAAACTATAATACAAATGGATTAAACTACTTAATTTAGTGAGTATACCATGATTGATAACATGTGGCTTGATATGCAGCAGACATTTTGTAAAAAGCATTTTTCATGAAAATTGTCACTGGTGTTACTGTCACTGGTGTTACCTTCCTTATGGATAACACCAGTGACAATCAGTATATCAGGTCTAATGTATGTCACTGGTGTTACTGTGTTACTGTACTGTTTTTGTCTGTCACATTAAATAAATAAAACAATCTCCTTATTTCTTGCATTTTCATTATTTTTCTGTAACTCTGACTACATGTGCTGAATTTTTTTTTTTTAGAAATAATATTTCGTAAAAACTTTTAATATTGCTAAAGAAGGTAACACCAGTGACAAAAAAAAAAGATACATATGGTCTTGAAATAATTGCACAAAAAAGCTAAAAAATATTAAGCTGTCATTTATATGTATTCATAAAGTCAAAAGGTAATCTAATAATGTGGTCTAAGTTTAAATGTAAAAAAGAAATACAAATGTTAAGACATTTTGCCATACCAAAAGTGGACGTTTCTGTAGAATGACCCTCTTAATAAAATAGGCCTGTCACACTTTTGCTATTTTCCACATACATGCCAATTTAGGGTTTATGACAAGATTGTTATGCCTGACAAAAAGCCCTTTCACATTTAAAATAGTCAACTGTGGGTTATTCTAAACCCCAGGTAAAAGGAACCCTTAAAAGCCTATTTCACTGTTTAACCGGCTGGTTATTCATAATATGATGTTTTAAACTATTCCTAAACCCTGGGTTAACATTCTTATTTGCATATCTGCGGTGCCGTGGTCACTGATTGGACAAATGCAGCACGCGATCTGTTTACATAATGGTTCTAGCATTGCGCATTCTCATATTATATAGCCTAGTGCTGACTATTGAGTTTTTCCTGAATGGACTAATCATAAAGGTAAGAATGAAACCTTTTCTTGTTCACTTCGGTTCATGTGTTTTCTGTCACCATTTGACATTTTTCCCCTCAAACGCTGAAAGGCTGTTCAACCACACAATCTTTCCGTGACTGTCCAAAACATGTAAATATATATATATATTTTAAAATTAAATAACATAAAAATGGGCGATTGGATGTATATTGCTAACCATCTTGCCGTAACATTCAACACCACATCATTTCACACTGTTTGGCTCCGCAATATACTGCAAAAGCTGGAGGGTTTCATAACCCTGGGTAAAAAGCAGGGATATTCCCGCTTCTAAATTACAAGTGTGAAAGGGTTCTCTAGCCGGGGTTAAAAGTGGGGAAGAACGACGATAACTTGGTGCTAGTACAACCTGAACAAATGTACCGTGGTTATAACATATTTATGATTACTTGATGTATGCTATTTACTTATTTGATTTTTGCCAAGTACATATTAGGTCATGAACTGCCTTTGTTTTTCACTTAGCGTAGCATACTGTTCTCTGAGGTCCACTTCTAATGTTATCAAGATTTGTACGTCAAAAAACTATTTAGAAGTAACAAGCAATTTTCTGTCCTGTTTTTAAGCTGTCGTTTTGGCAGACTGGCTTCAATATAAGCTGTTTTTAGACTAACAAGGAAGTTTTTATAGTACAATGAATTTTAATGTACCCCTTTAATGTAAAGGATTATTGCACATGTATTTTGTCAGACAAACTAATACTAGGTCATCTGGAGATTGCAGGTCAGATTTTCATCACGCTGTATGAAAGAAATATAACCCTTCTGAAAACCCCAACTTCATGGACAATACTGGAATAAAAGACTTCAACATTTAATTAAAAGAAGCATTACTTTTTACGCAATGTTGAAATTACTCACCTATTAGTGAATAAAGATAAAAAATGTATGACATTCATGCAGAATCGAACATTTCCAGCACCTCTAAAATGTTATGACCTTCTAAAAGCCACTCAGTTCAGAGTGAATGAGTCCTTTATAGGTTAGTCCTTTTTAATCTGCACAGCAAAAATGTTTACAAGGCAATTAGAAAAATCACATTCTCAGTTCGCATCTACTCTCGAAAGGTGTGTGAAATTGCTTATGACATAAAGGACTCTCTCTGGTCTTGAATTATTTTAATGCTTTAATACATTAATAATATTATCATATTAATTATTTAGTAACATATGTTGGGGCAGGGGGAACTGGGTTCCACTTACTCTTTTTATGCCTCTCCTTAGTCTAATTTGGTTTGTGCTCTAATCCGCCAATGAACACTCAGCAGGCGACTCTTGTCAATGTCTGCAATCAAAGAGCACTTAAAGAACTTACTCTAATGGAGCTCCCCAAACTTCTCCAGTGATTCTGTTAGAAGTTAGATCTTTATGAAACAGAATAAAAAACGAAGTAATATTTTACACACATGCACATATTGGCTGTTTTCCAAAACCTATTTGAGCTGCTTTGATGTCTACAAAGACGCCTGCATTCTAAGGAAGGATTCTAACAATAGGAACCTCATAAGTGACTATTTGAAATGCTCTATGGGGGTTTCAGAGTTATACACTTAAGGTTTGATTAAGTGTGGGGGAACAAAAGAAAAATATCCAATAGATTTGGCATGAATACATAATTCAGAAACATTTTCTTCTGGTTTCGCACAGTTCAAATGAAAGAAGAAAAATCCTGATACTTTTCAACTGAATAAAATTGAACAGTAAAAAAGAAGACTGTTGTAATTAAAAGCAATTCATTGACAGGAAGTGAGATGCATGTGCAATCAAACATCTGAAAATGTGCATGTGCGTTTGTCTTAATTTTCCCCTTAGAACCTAATGGGTCACTATGGTAATTGGGGTTTGTTTTCACCCACAGGTAGGCGGAGCCATGTCAACTGTATAGCCACCAAGTCTGTGCATCATGCAGATGGTACTGCGTAGTTTTCCATTTACATGTTGCAAAGTTATATGAATATATTATACAAAAATAACCGGTCAAGTTTTATTTTTTTTTTGAAAATGACAAGAGACTTCCATAATGTTACAAGAGATTTCTATTTTGAATGCTGTTCTTCTGAAATTTTTAGCCAAAGAAAAATGACTAAATTGCGAAAAACAATTAGCAAAATACTCTCAATGTATCCACCATCTTGGTTGTCTTTTGTTTTGACAGTTTGTTTAAAACAAGGCATCTTGTTTTTACAATCGCTACCTTTTGGATCAGGCTTTGTGTCAGAAATGCTTATGATTTCTTAAAAGTCTGCCAACACAGACAGCTCACTAGGTTTTGGAACACAGCCAATTTGTCTGTCACGGAACATAATATAGCAAGTCCTCCTCTTCCTCTCTGTTCTTTTATGTGGCATCTAACTTTTACAGTACAAAATGCCACCATATCACAGGCTGTTTACTGCATATTTAACCAGTTGCAGCAAACTCTTAATCACTCTTCTCAGTTACATCAACAGAGTCTTGAAAGTCAATAACATCAAATCCCAGATTATCGATGCCTTCACGCTCGTGTCGGTGGAGAATGAGCTCCTTGTTATGTTCGTTGAGAAAACAGCAAGCGCAGTGCGGGGTCACCGCTGGCTCTGTTTTGGAAAAGTTGGACAGGTCGACACGGTATTTCCCACCTTTGGTGCGAGAGATGACAGGCAGGAAGTTGTAACCCCACTTGATCTCCCGTGGAAGGTAGGAAGTTCGGACTTGGCAGGACAAGCTGGTGGATTCAGCCGTTCCATCCAGGAAGACCACCAATTCAAAGTCCTGCTGCTGAAGAGTATCCGCAGCCATTTCGGAAAACGGGCTGGATATGTCGATCACATGGTACAGGGTAAGTGGACAAACGAAGAACAGGTTGTCCTTTCCAGCATCCACCAAAAAGTCAATATTCACCTGATCCAGTATGATGGTTTCCCCCTCTGGAGAGATGGTGGTTCGGAGAAGCTTTCCATAAATGTGGCTGCCAATAAGAAGAGTTTTTCGTAGGTTGGCCACACGTATCTGGAGGCACAGATTCCCCTTCCAAAGACAAATGACTGCTGTTTCGCTGAAGGTTACCGTCTTTGCTCTTCTCTTCGGGAGAGAGATCTTTGCCAATATGAGTCCACACATAAAGCAGTTTATGATGGCGCCCATGAGGGACTGGATGATCAAGAGGGCGACTGTGCCTGGGCAGTGACCCGTGAGAGCCCGACCGCCATAGCCAATAGTCGTCTGGGTCTCTAAAGAGTACAAGAAGGCGGTCGTGAGACTGTTAATGTTATCTACACATTTCAGCTGCTGGGATTCAGATGAGTTCTGGAGAACATCTAAGTCTCCATTATTTTTTGCAATCGAATACCAAAGCAAACCAAAAATGAACCAACTTCCTGTGAAGGCAGCGGCAAATAAAACAATTACAAAACACCAGCGAATCTCAACAAATGTAGTCCAGAAGTCCATGAGGAAAGCAAAATGGTTGTGATATTCAGTAGTCCCAAATTTAATGTTGCAGTGGCCATCCTTTGTAACCAGACGAGTTCTCCTAATTTTTCGCTCCACAAGGTGATTGTGAATCTGTTTCCGGATGAACTGGAACATCTTTCAGCTAGCAGAAAAACAGAAGTATTAATATCAGTTGAACAACACTATAAATACTTTTAATGAATAATTTCATTTATTAAAATATATATATGAAAAAAAAAAAAAATTATATATATATATATATATATATATATATATATATATATATATATATATATATAAATTAAATGCATGTATTTAGATCACTTATTTTTACAATTAAACAGACAATTAATTATATTAAATATACACTTTATACACACACATATACATATATACATATATACATATATATATATATATATATATATATATATATATATAAGCATTATTTAAATCAATTATCATTAATATACAAAGTAAATTTTTAATAGTTGAAACTATTTATTGTGCCCTTTAATATATATACACAAGTATGTAAAAGTCAATTAAATATTTAAAGCTAAAAAACACATTTTTAAAAATGGTCTCCTCTTAATAATTTACTACAGCTATAGTAATCTGATGCCTTACAAGAAGTGAAACTCAGAAAATTAATTTTTCTTCTGTAAGAAAAGCACATTAAAATTCAAAAGTTGCCTGCTAACCCAAACCCAAAAGATAAATATTGCATTTATATATTATAAATATTGCACTGCAGCTCATAATCCACTCAAACACAACAAACCACACCAATAAAGCACTGATTGCTTTTTTTGCCACCTATAAATGTGAAAAAGCATTCACCTCATACCTGCAAACTGAAAATGTCCCAGCAAACAAAGTGTTCCTTGAAGTTCAGGCCATGAAGTTTTCTTTCCAAGCATATAACCATCGGGGTGCTGCTAAAATCCTCAATGAAATGTCCTAATCCCAGGCACATGCCACAGTTTACACACTATAAAGCAAAGACAGCTTAGACAATGGTTCCAAAACTAACCTCACATCAGATGTAGTGTTCGCACACTGATCAACCAACGCAACCCACATGAAAACGAATTAAAGAGACACCATTGTAGCATACGGGATGGGTTTACATTGAGTGTCAATGTTCTAGTTATCCAAATTCCTCTTCAGATCCTCCCCAGCAATCAGGGAACCCCATCTGAAAGGAAGAACTTCAGCTGTGGAGCTCCTCGCTGCTTGTACCCATGGTAACGCAAAGGCTTTGCAAAGAACAACACAAAGAAATAGTTGAATCACATTTCCCGTTGTGCTGATCCTTGCCCCCCCACCCCCTCTGACTCCCCACATCTCTGCATTTGCATTTAAATAAACTGATGTGAATGAGAGCTGGATAATAAATTTACAGTGAAGGTCAAAGTTTAACTCAGAAGTTTTGTGAAAATGTCCAACTGTCAAGTTTACAGCTTTATGTTTTTGTCAAGTGAATCATAGGATTCGAAAGTTTAAGGCTTTAGTTCAAGTGCTAAATGTAAACAAAAGCCTCACTGCAGGGAATTTACAGAAGAAAGCAGGAAAACACACAGGATGTTCTTTGCCTACTTAGCGTTAATCTGAACAAATTATATGAACGTTTTTAGTAAACAACTACACTGACACAAATTTAATCAAAAATTAACAGGCACATAATTCAAAATACCGCAGTCAAACACACAGAGCCACTCAGGTAGACGCTGCTAGCATGCTATAGAAATACCACTTATCACACGTAACCACATTAACTTCCTCTGTAACACTGCAGTAAAATAAACCTCAGATTGACAAATGGTGTCAAACCACACTCATGTATCATATCACATAAATCATTTCAGAGAAAGAAACAAAATGGTGTTATACTTTAGCTCAAACAAAGCATGGCACAAGCAATACCAAAGTCATGGGTTTGATTCCAACATGAGCTTTTTCTGAGACTATAATGGAAATCTAATTTAAAACCAGAAACAAGTTTCAGGAATATATATGAAAATATCAAATTCTGCACTGTTTCTAAGCAAACTGTGGCATTCAACATGTAAACATTGCACAAAATGTCAGATTTTCATGGCCGCTTCATTTGTGATCAATATAATGCAATATAATTTAAAATTTAACAATATTTTAAAAAAATCTACAAAATTCCAAATGACACTTTTTTCACTAATGGTTTTAAACTTTCATACACTGTTCAATAGAAAGAAAGAAAAAAGGCATGTGAAAACATCTAATTAGCTGCTGAAAAGCTTCTAAGATCGTTTCACCAGACCGCTGGCTGGTGGCCATGAAACTTCACACCTTGATAAGTCAAGCTCCATCACATTTAATGTCAACATGAAGCATAAATATAACATGCATTCTCATTACACTCCTATTACTTGATGTTGCCATTTAATGTGATCAGTTAGTACATTTAAATTATTTAGACATTTTTTTTTTACAAAGAGCATTGTACTGAACTGGAGAGCAGAATGGAGTGATATATGAAGATGGAGTGGCTCTGTCTGACAGCAGCACTTGTGTGGCATAATTATGTAATTGTTCTGGAGAGCTCTCCGTAAGGCCGTTTAAAAGCTCTTAAGGACTTTTACATTCTTCTCTCGAATTTTCTGTCTAAATATTGAATCCTGCTGCCAAACATATCACAGCAGATAAGTAATAAGACCTGGTAATGAGCTGACGCTGAAGCCACATGAGCGGGAGTACACAAGTAATTTAGTTATAGTGACAATACTGAAATTAGCAGTGGCCAGATGCAACAAAACCCTTAAGAAAAGAAAGCAATTAGTTATTATTGTACCAGTTGCATTACTAAGGGATAGGGCTGCAAAATTCAGAGAATTTTCAAGACTGGAAACTTTCCATGGGAATTAACGGGAATATATGGGAATTAACAGGAATTAACGGGAATAAACTGGAAATTTACAAAATTGCAGGAACTGGGAACTTAAATGTGGTTGTGAAAAAAATCTTACAGCATAATCTTGGTTAAAACAACCAGATTTAATGCAGTTTGTACCCTACACATTGCTCAATCAGCACACTGCTTACTGCAGGGCTATTGAAGCTACACACCCTACATGCACTGTGCTTTCCTCCTGTGTAATATACTGTGCAACTAAATTACACTGAAAAACGTGACCGTGATTTTAACAGTAAAAAACTGAAAATGCTACAGTAAAAACCTGTTAAATGGTTAACGGTAAGTTCCCCTAATATATACGGTGAAAAACTGTAATAGAAATTTCAGACAATTTTACGGTGAAATACCATTTTTGGAACCGTAAATTGACGTTCCCAGAATTCCCTACATTGCATTTCAAATTGGATGTTTTTTCTTTGAAATACACTGAACGAAATTATAAACGCAACACTTTTGTTTTTGCCCCCATTTTTCATGAGCTGAACTCAAAAGGCCTATTTCTAAATCTGTGTTAGTGAGCACTTCTCCTTTGCCGAGATACTTCATCCACCTCACAGATGTGGCATATCAAGATGCTGATTAGACAGCATGATTATTGCACAGGTGTGCCTGGCCACAATAAAAGACCACTCTAAAATGTGCAGTTTTACTGTATTGGGGGGGTCTGAAAACCAGTCAGTATCTGGTGTGACCACCATTTGCCTCACGCAGTGCAACACATCTCCTTCGCTTAGAGTTGATCAGGTTGTTGATTGTGGCCTGTGGAATGTTGGTCCACTCCTCTTCAATGACTGTGCGAAGTTGCTGGATATTAGCAGGAACTGGAACACGCTGTCGTATACGCCGATCCAGAGCATCCCAAACATGCTCAATGGGTGACATGTCCGGTGAGTATGCTGGCCATGCAAGAACTGGGATGTTTTCAGCTTCCAGGAATTGTGTACGAGGTGATGGTCGTGGATGAATGGCACAACAATGGGCCTCAGGATCTCATCATCTCATCTCTGTGCATTCAAAATGCCATCAGTAGAATGCACCTGTGTTCGTTGTCCATAACATAAGCCTGCCCATACCATAACCCCACCGCCACCATGGGCCACTCTATCCACAACATTGACATCAGCAAACCGCTCACCCACACGACGCCAAACACGCTGTCTGCCATCTGCCCTGTATAGTGAAAACCGGGATTCATCCGTGAAGAGAACACCTCTCCAAAGTGCCAGACGCCATCGAATGGGAGCACTTGCCCACTCAAGTCGGTTACGAGACGACGAACTGCAGTCAGGTCGAGACCCCGATGAGGACCACTAGCATGCAGATGAGCTTCCCTGAGACGGTTTCTGACAGTTTGTGCAGAATTTCTTTGGTTATGCAAACCGATTGTTGCAGCAGCTGTCCGGGTGGTTGGTCTCAGACGATCTTGGAGGTGAAGATGCTGGATGTGGTTACACGTGGTCTGCGGTTGTGAGGCCGGTTGGATGTACTGCCAAATTCTCTGAAACACCTTTGGAGACGGCTTATGGTAGAGAAATTAACATTCAATTCACAGGCAACAGCTCTGGTGGACATTCCTGCAGTCAGCATGCCAATTGCACGCTCCCTCAAAACTTGCGACATCTGTGGCATTGTGCTGTGTGATGAAACTGCATTTTAGAGTGGCCTTTTATTGTGGCCAGCCTAAGGCACACCTGTGCAATAATCATGCTGTCTAATCAGCATCTTGATATGCCACACCTGTGAGGTGGATGGATTATCTTGGCAAAGGAGAAGCGCTCACTTACACAGATTTAGACAGATTTGTGAACAATATTTGAGAAAAATAGGGCTTTTGTGTACATAGAAAAAGTCTTAGATCTTTAAATTCAGCTCATGAAAAATGGGGGAAAAAACAAGAGTGTTGCGTTTATAATTTTGTTCAGTGTAACTTCTTAGTTTTTCTTATCAGTTATGTTTATTAGGGCTGTATGTTACATCTAATGTTGTTAAGTGTTTAGTGTTTGTTTGAATGACACAAAATAAAATGAAATATTTAAAAGCTACTTGTGATGGGCTTTGGTTCATCGTGACTCTCATCACCACCTGCATTTAGTGGTTATCAGTGTATTTCAAAAGGCACAAAACAGATTTCAGTACTTCAATAGGTTGTTATATTAACATTATATCAGTTAATGAAAATACAGTTTTAACTGTAAATTTAAGTTAAAACTGTACAATCTAAAATGTTGTTACTGTATTTAACCACAGACGCCGGTTTTTACCGCAAATTTTACGGATTTTTTTTTTTTTTTTTACAGTGTAGGTTATACCATTGTAAAAACAAATACACTGATTGAACAAACATTTAGGTGAGATAAAAAAGTCTAAAAATGACCCTCCCCCACACACAATCCCCTCTAGTCACATAAGAGGGGGAATTCCCCTCCATTTTCTCTGAAGCCACACTTGCTGCATTTGATCCCAAAGACTGCATCTCTAAGTTTTGATATTCTAAATATATTTGATCTATGGGATTCAAGTTTAACTAGTAAATACCAAAAAGTGTTTATACAGTAGCTAGCTAGCCAGTAAATCAAGATATGAAAAATCTAAGCGAGTTAGCACTATTTCATTGACAATTTATGAGGTATGTGCTAGCTAGCTCAAACTGTGATGCTCTTTCTGCTAGCCAGTTTTCTGTTATCATACAGAAGTACAGTACTGGTCAAAAGTTTGGACATTACTATTTTTAATGTTTTGCTCATAAAGCCTTCATTTATTTGATTAAAATTACAGAACAAAACAGTAATATTGTGCAGTATTATTACTGGTATTACAATTTAAAATAATGGTTTTCTGTTTTAACATACTTTAAAATATAATGTATTTCAATGATGCAAAGCTGAATTTTGAACATCATTACTCCAGTCTTCAGTGTCACATGATCCTTCAGAAATCATTCTAATATGCTTATTTATTATCAATTTTGGAAACAGTTGTGCTGCTTAATATTTTTTTTATTACCTGTGATTCTTTGATGAATAAAGAGTAAAAAAAAATAAAAAATAAAAAATACAAAGAACAGCATTTATTTAAAGGGGTCATATGATGCGATTTCAAGTTTTCCTTTCTCTTTGGAGTGTTACAAGCTGTTTGTGCATAGATGAGATCCCTGAAGTTGCAAAGACTAAAGTCTCAAAACCAAAGAGATATTCTTTATAAAAGTTAAGACTCGACCACACCCACCTAAAACTGCTCATTCAAACATGCCCCCACATCTACGTCACGGTGTGGGAAGATTTGCAAAACACCACCCAAATGTTTACGCAAAAGGACGAAGGCGGAACTATTATTCTCACTGTAGTGTTGTTGCTGCCGTCAGTGCCATGTCCCGGAGACGCTGTGTTTCATTGTGAAAGTGAAACTACTTTGTTTGGGCTTCCAAAAGAGGACACAACTTCAAATCAGTGGTTGTGTTTGCAACACTGTTCCAGAACAGTTCAACCCAAATATTAGAGTGGGTGCGTCATATTTTTCAGAGGACTATTTCCTGTACCTGGGAGGAGAGTAGCCCAGCTGTGCACAAAGGCGGTTTCTATAAAGTGGGGGAATTCAAACTTTGCAAGGACAGTCTGGTGCTTCTGACTCACAGACTGTAAGTACGTTTTCTTATTTAAAGAATTTGCCTCTGACTATTCAAACACGAGTTTTGAGCAGTGTAGAGTAGTGCTTGTTGTTTGTAATTTCTCTGATCACAAATGCAGACACGGTAATGTTTACACGGCGCGATACAATGCGACACGTAAAAAGACAGTATAAGTCATTACAATCAGTAATTATGTCCCCACTGGATGCAGCAAATGCCTCGTGTGTCGTCACACCGGGACACGGCATCACAATAAGGTAAGGGGTGTAACATTTCCGTCTCACACTTGAGGTATTCGGCCAATCACAACGAACTGGATAGCTGGCCAATCAGAGCACACCTCGCTTCTCAAAACGATGAGCTTTGTAAAAATCAACGCGTTTCAGAAAGGCCGGGCATAGAGGAGCAACAATAATGTACAGTATGTGGAAAATAATGTGTTTTTTTTTTTTTTATCTTAAACCACATAAACACATTGCATTACACCAAATACACAAAATAATGTTCTTTTCAGCAACGTCATATGGCCCCTTTAAAATAGAAATCCTTTAACAATACACTACCATTCAAAAGTTTGGGGTCAGTATCTTTTCTCTTTTTTTGAAATTAATACTTTTATTCAACAAGGATGTGTTAAATTAATAAAGACTTATATTGTTATAAAAAATATATATTTTGAATAAACACTGTTCACAAGTTTTTATTCATCAATAAATCTTGAAAAAAGCATCACAGATTCCGCCCCAAAAATTTGTATTAGTTTGCATGCATGTGAGCCTATGATCAAACAAAATGTTTATATTTATGTTTGTATATGATACAGTTTTATATATTTCCCCAAATATGCAATAAATTCCCGTAAATTCCTGGTAAGTTTCAAACTTAAAATATTTCCAAAATTACCCATATGAAGTTCCCATGGAAAGTTTCCGGAAATTTTCTGCCCCTTTGCAACCCTACTAAGGGATTTGTTGCAACTGGCTTCAGGTGCTTTAGAGAAAAAACACAAAGATGACATCTTTGACATCTCTTAATATGAATCAAGAAGATCGATCTGAATGTGAAGCTTTAAAGGAATAGTTCACCCAAAACTGAAAATGTCCTCACCCTCAGGCCATCCAAGATGTGAAGTGAAAAGCTGCGTGTTTATAAGAAACAAATCCATCAAGGCGTTTTAACTTTAAACTGTTGCTTCTGGCCAAAATACGAGTCTATAATCCTCAATTACATTTCCTCCAGTGAAAAACTCCATCTCATATTCCATATTTGTTTAGAACTGTTTTCTCTGTAAACGGTGCTTGATCTGTGAATATTTTTCCATAATATTTCATTCAGATGAGAGAACTTTCCCATTAGAGAATGCAATAGGATAGAGGACTCGTATTTTAGCCAGAGGCAACACAAAAGTAATTAAAATAGATTGGAAATTAATGGCTGTTGAGGTCCAAATAGACCAAAAACACAGTCCATACAATTTGAGCGCTAGATTCCAAGTCGTCTAAAGCTGCACAACAGATTTTTGTAAGAAAACAGGCCAAAATGCAGATTAGGACAAGTAGCTCGTGACTATTTTCATTTTCAGGTGAAAAAAAAACAAACAAACAAACAAAAAGGAAGTAGTATTACCTGAGCTGATATCCCAACAAAAAAATAATTCTATTGTGTTTTGTGATTCCCTGTGAACAGAGGGCATTGCAAGACTATGATTGTGTAACGTAAAGCATTGAAATCTTCTTTAAAAACCACATAAACAAACTTTGAACAGTCAATCTTTTTTCTTCAGGGGAGTTTTGGGCTTTTTCTGCCTCTCTAGCCCTGGATTTACAATGAGCTCTGAACCAAAGAACTATGTTTGTTTAAAAAAAAAAAAAAAAATCTATACACCTTGCTGCAACTGAACTTTCTGGAAAGCAAAAACAGTATCAGTTGTGTAGCACTCACAATGTTTTACTCATAATACATTTTGAACCAATATTAAAACCAGTAGGTTTCGTTCATTTCTTCAGAAGATTTAAAAACAGCGCAGGAGCTTCATTGCGGCCCGCTGCTCTGTCAGTCACAGCCAAATCTCTTCAAAGGACCCCTAAAACTTCAAAGAATAAGGCCTGGGGCCCCACTGACTCAAATTCTGCTTTAAAATTAATTTCCACGTCGTGCCACAGACAGGTGCACAAAACAATTGGGGTTTTTGGTGATTAATTTGGGTTGTGTCCACACAATCAACCACAGCATGAAAAACAGACAGACATAACTAAATTTAAAAACAATCAGTAGTTTAATAAAAATGCAGCTGATGACAAAATCTAACCAGTTTTAAACAAAACTACTAACAAAGGTCAAAACATGACCTTTTAACAATACACCTAGTAGATACTGTAATAATGCATATTTTAAAAGCAGTGTATAGATACTTAACATTTATAAAGTAAAAAAAAAAAGGTCCAAAAATCTGGTCTCTAGACTTTCCCAGCCTCTTTGAACTTCAGGAGCAAACCATCATCGGCCCGCATCGGGAACGCCAGGCTGCGATTGTGATAGTAACTGGAATCTGCCTGCAAGTTCTGAATGACATCGGAAAGCAAGTGGGCTCTTTCCACTCTACAACCTGGAGCATCGTACTCCACAGAGGTGAAATGGACGTGGAGATGATAGTATGATGGCTGATAATGGAGATACACGCGCAGTTTGCTCGGAGGGACGCTGTACTGCCGCTGAATGGCGTCCTGTGGATATAGACGAGACGTGAATTTAAATTTGACGTATGCAGCCATGCTACAGCTCACAAATGCACTCGGGAAAAACCCTGTGCTTTGATTTTTATAGTGTTTTAGGGCTTTTGAGTTGAGATTGTGACATGTTGCAGGCTAGAACCGAACCCGTGTCTTCCACAGGAACACCACAGCTCAAAATATCTAGTACATATGTGGTAACTGTGCCATGTGCTTTTAAAAAGCAAGCAGATACAGTGGACAAGCAAAGAGTGGTTCAAATGTTCAGATCAACAGTGACATCTAGTGGACAACAGAACCACAACTTTTCATTATTCATTGTGCAGAAATTCATTTGTACACTGAAAAAAATTGATGTAGGATCTATTCTCACTCAGTTCATTTCAAAGAAATGGCATGTAACATACTGAATCACATTTGAAGTAGAATGACTGAAATAAAATATATTGCATTAATCTATTTATAACTTTGAAAAATCATTTTTTACAGTATAGATGAACTTAGATGATCCATAACTCACCTCTCCTTTACTGCGAATGTTTGTGAGTAACGGCAAGTGCTCTGACGTAAGATCCCTTAAACTTTTAACATCCCTCCGGTGGACGATAGCAATCAAATACAGGTCTTGTACCTGGAGAGGAAAGAAATATTCCTTGTTTTACACTGGCCTTTTATTCACTGCTAAACATTATGACACTGATTCACCTGCTTTTGATCCCACTTGAAATCGGGCAGCAGAACAAAACCAGTATCGGGGTCTGGATCCTCGAAAACAATCCGATCAGCCTCGGCCTTCTTCTCCAATATGTTGTGCACCCACTGAAACCAAATGAATCGTGAGCATTCAGTTATATACCTCATACAGGAAGGAGACACATGGGACAGGAACAACACTGAAATGAAGGCTCACCTGCACACTGAAGCTCTGGCTGCTGATGTACGGTAGGGTGAGGTTACGATAATCTTCTCCCGATTCTTCAACCAGAAAAACCTCCTGATGCAAATACTTCTTAACATGCTTCTCTGTCGCAGGGCACACCACTGTCGTTTTGATTTCTGTTATGAACAATTTTGTTTTTTATTTTTGGTTTGATGTGTGATGGTGTAGATTTTGTATGTTGCATGTGATGAAGCTGAACAAACTTTGGACTTTCAATAAGCAGTCGTGCAAGTTTTTCAAAAACTAAACAGTAAACTTTTTTTTAAAGAAACTTGTAATGACAGCAGTATTGGGGACAGTGATTCTTTATTACAAAAATAAGAATTTGTGTAATTGTGATGCAAATTTATAGGAAAAAGTTATATTTATATACATTTACCAAGTATATTTTCCACTTTTAAAAAAATATAGGAGAGGTTTCTGGCAAGTTAAAAATGTCACTCTTAAAAGTTACAAATGATATTTAAAAATAAAACCTTTAAACCTAAAAATCTTTAAAATCATTGCAAGAAACAGGAAAGTTCTTATATGAATAATCACCAATAAAAAAATCCAAATAGCAATACATATTAAATGGAAAATGGAAATCAAATAATATTTTAAATTAATGTTGTTCTTTTGAATTTTCTATTAAAAATAGTACAACGGTTGTATATTAAAATATGTAAGGCAGCACTGTTTTCAACATTAATCATACTAAAAAACATTTTTGAGCAGCAAATCAGCATATTCTGAAGGATCATGTGACACTGAAGACTGCAGAAGTGATGCTGAAAATTCAGCTTTGACATCACAGGGATAAAGTATATTTTAAAAAACAAAACAGCTATTTTAAATTGTACTAATATTTCACAAAATTGTGTTTTTTTTTTTTTTACTGTATTTTTAAATCAAATAAATGCAGTCTGGGTGAGCTTAAGAGACTAATTTCAAAAACATTATTTAAAAAATTATAATAATCACATCAACCCCAAACTTTTGAACAGTAGTGTATATATAACAAATTTTACAGTGACGGTATCAAAAGGTAGTACAATGCTGTATCAGGATACTAAATGTTTACTATATTAAATCATATAAAGCATGGAAGTACAAGCATATGTTACCAAATGGGATGGACAGAGAGAAGCTGGTGAAAACCTGTTGTTGTGTTGTGATCCTACCGTTCAGGTGTGCAGGAGCATGCAGCTGGTATGTGCTGTACACGTCATTCTTTATCTGCAGCTTGAGTTGACTGCTCTTCAGTAACTCAGACAGTGTGTCCTGTCTGATGGGAGTTTTCTCCAGGATCACAACAGCATCTTGATCCTTCACCTAGGAAACACAACACAACCCAGCGAGCTATAAAACATCAAAATATGTTACTATTGTAAGCAATTGCCTTAGATTGTATAACAAAAGACACATAGCACTTAACAAATAAGTACTATAAAAATTGGAGAGAATACTACTAACTTAGACTACTACCCTAACTATATGTTACTACTAAAACTGTAATAGCTTACAGAGTAACAACATTTTAGATATTTCGGCCACAGTTTGTTACCAGTAATAATGCTACAGTTGTTGCCACTACTGGACTAGTAGTAACAGAGGAATAGATCCTAAAATGTAATGAATAAGAACTAATCACAAAGTACTGCTATCTAATGAGTAAGAGCTTATTAATTTAAATGCCAGTATCTAATGAAATGTAAACAGAACATACAGAAGTCACTAATGATTTACTTACTAGAAATGAAAAAAAAAAAAAAACATAAGTTAGTATAACTTAGTAACACAAAAGACGGTGGTTAGTGATTTCTGATGGTAAGTTAGCGGATTTCCCAGAGTGATTTCTGCTCTCTCTCCCGCACACGCACCTTCCCATGGATGAAGATGATCTTCTCCCGCGCACAGTCGCGCAGAATTCGGCTGATTTCGAAGTCCGAGACCAGGCTGTCGGATGATGGCTCTCCCGCGTCTCCGCAATCATTCGCCGCATCGGTTTTCAATCTTTTTGCAGCTGCCCCGTTCTCGCTTTCCGCCATGATTCAGCCCGCTGAACTGCAACCAATCAGGATGCACCGAGCTAAACACATGGAGAAAATAAACCCGTGCGCATGTCTCACCGACTACATCCTGATTGGCTAGCTTGTAGCATGTAAACAGTCACCGATTGGCTGAGCTTGTGCGACACGTGCTGCTGAATGGTTCATCTTTTGTAACGTTGGGGAAATTGTTACAAAACGCAAGACCGAACTCACGTAATCAGAAAACCCGTAAGTACTGATAATTACTGAATTTATTAAAATACCCATAGAGTATTTGTTTATATTGCACTATTATCTCAGAATGTGTGTATTTGATTGCAGAGACTTTAAGCGCAACCAGAGGAACGAAAATGTATATTGCAGAATTAACAAGCTCTTTGTACTGGCAAAACTTTGAATAATTTATCAACAATATGAGGCACATATTAGACTCAAGTTCATTTTAATGTATCACTACACTTTTAAAACTACATTTTATTTCTAATAAGACTTATGTTGCAGTACTGAATATTCAGTTTATAAATTACCATTAATCCTAACTGTGTCAATGTACAGTTGAAAACTGAAATAGCCTTTTAAGTGAATTATTTTCATAATAAATTGAAAAACAAGTGTGATGATAGACATGGATCTGATAGGATTTGTAGAATCAAAAAATACTTTTTTTTTTACAAAGTTAAGTTTAAACACTTTAATTTAAAACCAAAAAACACAGCAAAGGAAATTGTAACAAAATATCAAGCAAAAAAAGTACAAAATTATTGATATTATACTGTGGGAATGGTTTCTATTCAAGTCAGTTATGGCACCAACAAACAAAACAACTGCCTGCAAAAACACATATGTGTCGTTGGAATTTGTGTTAAAGTACTATTTATACTCATTTTTCCAGTGCCCTTTTTACCCGTCTAACCGTGCGGAGGTCTGCGCATCCTAAAAATGACCATGAGCCATAACTCCGTTCACTGGTTCCGCAAGGGTCTGCGTTTGCATGATAATCCTGCTCTGATCGCTGCCCTGAAAGACTGTAGACACATCTACCCCCTGTTCCTGCTGGACCCCTGGTACTCCAACAACACTTGCATAGGCATTAATCGATGGAGATTTCTGATAGAAGCTCTCAGAGACCTGGACTCCAGTCTGAAGAAACTCAACTCCAGGTAGGGATGGGAACTGAAGATCAGGTGGAGGTTTGAGCTGAGGGTACTTGGAGTCAAATGTGGACAGATATGTTTTTCTTAATACAACATGTTTTATGTCATTTTTTTGTTTCTTGTACCTCTAGGCTGTTTGTTGTCAGTGGGCCGCCCACAGAGGTCCTTCCAAAGCTCTTTGAGAAATGGAAGATCACTCGGTTGACTTTCGAGGTCGATACAGAGCCGTACAGTCAGAGCAGAGACAATGAAGTCATGAAGTTGGCCAAGGAATATGGTGTGGAAGTTATTCCAAAGATTTCTCACACTCTCTACAACATTGACAGGTAATTTGTAAATCATATTTTGATAAAGATATATACAAAAAAATACTCACCTGCATTTTCAAACAGGATTATCGAAGAGAACAACGGCAAGCCTCCCATGACTTATGTTCGCTTCCAGAGTGTGGTGAAGGACATCGGTCTTCCTAAAAAACCCGTTCCTGCTCCAAACAAAGAGGACATGAAAGGTATCCAGTCCTCTTTTTGGACATCATGCTGAATGAGATGAGATTGTAATGCCGCTTTCTTTGGAAGGTGTGTCCACTCCATTTTCTGAGGGCCATGAAGAGGAGTTTGGGATTCCGACTCTTGAAGATCTTGGACTGGACACGTTATCTTTAGGAGAAGATCTGTTCCCGGGTGGTGAACAGGAAGCTCTGCGCAGACTGGATGAGCACATGCAGAAAACGGTACATACTACTTTTTTTTAAAATATATAAAGCCTAACGTATAAAAAATAAGGAATAGTCAAAATTATTTGTTTGCTTTGGACATACATACATACATAGTTTATTTGTATTGTCATGTCAGCATCTAGTTGAAGTAATACAAGAGTTACATAAACACAAAATAAAAACCAAGCAAACACAAAAAAATACAGCAGTTCAAATTATATATGTATATGTATGTATGTAAAATACATTTTACGTAATTTTGCATTGTGGTAGTCAAAAAGTGTGCCAACAAAGGATAAAACAATGTTACAAATAAATTATAAAAATATATTTTAAATGTAAATAAACATAAAAATAATATCAATACTAAATATATGAATATAATGTGTACATAAATGCCAAGAATAATAATAATAATAATAAAATATGGTAGCAACAGCATTTTCAAAGTGAAAATCAATGAGATTTTAAGATATTTAGAACAGGCTGCATACTTAATTACATATAAATATGCATATAACACATATACATATAAATCTCACTTGGAATATAGCTTAGTAAAATGCTATTTCAATTTTTTTTAATTAATTCAATTTAATGATTCAGTTATTTGATGATCATTTTACCTCTAATACATGCTGAATATTTTATATAGACATTTTTAACCATAAATTGAATGTTTAAGCATAAGTAGCTTAAATATTAATTTTGAAAAATGAATGACAATATAAACTATGTTCTTTACAAGAAAATACTGATTTTGTCTTTTTGCAGGCATGGGTGTGCAAGTTTGAGAAACCACAGACATCCCCCAACTCCATTATCCCCAGCACCACTGTCCTGAGCCCCTACGTCCGATTCGGCTGCTTGTCTGCACGCACCTTCTGGTGGAGGCTCACAGACGTGTATAGAGGGGTACTCATTACTTGAGCCACAAGCAGCTGTTTAACAGTGCAGGATCCTGGTGTGGTTGACAGCAGTGTTGTGTTTTGCAGAAGAAGCACTCTGAACCTCCGGTCTCCTTGCATGGCCAGCTGCTGTGGAGAGAGTTCTTCTACACGACTGCCTACGGGATCCCAAACTTCAACAGAATGGAGGGCAACCCTCACTGTGTGCAAGTGGACTGGGACAACAATCCCGAGCACCTGGCTGCATGGAGAGAGGTAAAAATTAGTTTTTTGTGTGTTTTTTGAATATATGTGACCCTAGACCACAAAACCAGTCTTAAGTCGCTGGGATATATTTGTAGCAATAGCCAAAAATACATTGTATGGGTCAAAATGATAAATTCTTCTTTTATGCCAAAAATCATTAGGATATTAAGTAAAGATTATGTTCCATGAAGATATTTTGTAAGTTTCTTACCGTAAATGTATAAAAACTTCACTTTTGATTATTGCAAAGAACTTCATTTGGACAACTTTAAAGGCGATTTTCTCAATATTTAAATATTTTGCACCCTCATATTTCAGATTTTCAAATAGTTGTATCTCAGCCAAATATTGTCCGATCCTAACAAACCACACATCAATGGAAAGCTTATTCATTCAGCTTTCAGGTGATGTATAAAATTGACACGCTAGACTGGTTTTGTGGTCCAGGGTCACATATTAAAATCACAATACAGAAGATGGGCATGTGTGAATTCAGGCTCGGACCGGATTTCCGTTCATTGACGCCATCATGACACAATTACGTCAGGAGGGCTGGATCCATCATCTGGCCCGTCATGCGGTCGCCTGTTTCCTGACCCGAGGAGACTTGTGGATAAGCTGGGAGGAGGGCCAAAAGGTTTGTGTTTTGCCCATTTACATGCTATACTACAGATAGTTTAGCAATATAATCATTGACCTGTTGTGTTTCTGCTCACGATCATCTGAAGGTGTTTGAGGAGCTGCTGCTGGATGCTGATTGGTCGCTAAATGCAGGAAACTGGCAGTGGCTCTCAGCCAGCGCGTTCTTTCATCAGTACTTCAGAGTGTACTCTCCTATCGCCTTTGGAAAGAAAACCGACAAATATGGGGATTACATTAAGTTAGTTTTTTTTTAATATTCTGTTAATATAAAAGTCTCTGTGATAGAAGGACTTACAAAATGCTTACTCTACTTGTCTTCCAGGAAATACCTTCCAATGCTGAAGAAATTCCCTGCCGAGTACATATATGAGCCCTGGAAAGCTCCTCGGAGCATTCAGGAGAGAGCAGGGTGCATTGTGGGAAAAGATTACCCTCGTCCTATTGTGGAGCATGAGGTTGTCCATAAAAAGAATATTGAGAGAATGAAAGCAGCATATGCAAAGCGCTCTCTGGACAAAGATGACAAAACCATCACCAAAGGTAATTATTTAGACTTTAAAAAAAAGGAAATATATATTCTTATGAGATTCTCGACTGAAACAGACTATTGATTCTCGTTTTCTCTGTCCAGGTGTAAAACGCAAAGCAACATCTATCCTGGATAAGTCTGAGAAGAAGGCAAAGAGATTTTTAAATTTAAAATACAGTACATTTTTGTATTAGTGGTTAGCTGGGATTGTTTAGCTATCATGGTTTTGTAGTAAAGTAAACGGTTCATTTTAAAGGTCAAAGGCTGAATAGAGCACATTTAAATCTCAGCAGCTGTATGAAATCTTTTGGCTGTATGAAAATGTGTGGTTTTCTACTTAACTTTAAGTTATACATTATATATACACATCATACCTTAGGGATCACTAAGGTTTTTTTTGTTTTTTTTAGAAAATACAGAAAGAAAGAAATAATAATAAAGTAATAAAACAGCACATCTTCTTCCACAATATGCATGTGTGTTCATATCCATATTAACACATATTTAAAGATGCACAAATTTAGAAAATTCAGTCCATGCTATCTGATTTAGGAACAAACTTTTAAAGTTTATGATTATTTTTGGTATTCATTTCTGAAACAGTAAGAATACGACAATCTAGAAACTTTAGAAACACTTTAATAATCCTAATAAAATAGGATACATCATGAATCATGATCTGTTTCATAAGCATATTTGAATATATGCAATTATAAATTAACAAAATGCCTGAATTTCCTGATTTCTACCATTCATTTCATGTACAATATGTTTTGTTGAATCCAGCAGCATTGATCACTCTTGCCTTTCTTGTCTTAATATTCTTAGTTTTCTTATGTTTTGTTACCAAACTGAACTCCTCCTGAAAATTCAATTCCATTGTTCCAGTGAGAGTTCTGTCTGAACCGTGATGTCCTTATTGGAATGTTCCTGTAAAGTGGCTCCATTCGAGGACATATACAGTACATCTTCCCATTTCGTTTTTGTGCTCCTCACACAATGTTACTCTCCAGTATGGGCTCCTGCTGGAGGATCCGTGTAAAGTCAAAAGCGCTAAGGTCGATGGTCTTATAGCCTCCGTGCAGAATAAGCTCAGCCACGGCGAGTCCGACCGCAGGAGACTGCTGCAGACCGTGACCGCTGAAGCCCGTGGCAAAGTACATGTTTGGCACAAGAGGGTGCAGTCCAATAATGCCATTCTGATCAAAGGTGTTGTAGTCGTAAAACCCAGCCCACGCGCTTGAAACCTGACAAAAATGGACCATAAGAGCAAAGTGCTTCATTTGGAAAAACTGAGTGGTAGAATATATAGTAGACACAAACAAACCCATATAATACACTTTACCATCTAACACCCATCAGAAACTGTTCAATTAATCCCAGGACTTTAAAGAAAAATCCAGAAACTCCCCTTCATGCAGTGGATAACATGAAGACCAATTCTACATTATGAAATTCACCTTCAGTTGCTCGAATGCAGGAATACGGTGGGCCAGACGATGCCAGACCTTCTCTTGAAAGAACTCGTGGTCCACATCAAGGTTACTGATATCTGGTTCTTCTGTCTGCATAAGGTAGAAATAATAATGAATGAATGAACAAATGCATAAATTCATGCAGATAATAAAGCTAATACGTCAGAGATCAACTCAAAACGTGTCCATACCTCCTCTGGCGACATTCCCGTGATGTAATTTCCTCCCAGTCCCTCTCGTCTACAGTAAACCCCTGTATAGTCAATCAGAAATGGAGTATCCAACCCTGGTCCATCAGGACAATGTACCACATAAACAAACCTGGAGGAGATAGGGACGATGTAGCTAATGAGACTCCACAGTTCTAGAATTATACAAAATTAAAATGTAACTTTTAAAAATTAAATATTAAATTTTACATGAAATACTAATGATATTTAATCATTTATTAACAATATTTAATAATAGGCTGCAGCATTCCCACAAGCCTACAGTGGATAAACAGTTTGAATTATGGATGGATGGATGGATTTAATTAATAAAATACTCTTAATAATTAATTAATATATAAATGATACTTAATATAATATAATATCTAAAACTAAATGCAACAGTTATTTTAGAATATTTGTCACTGCTCATCCATTTAAATTTAAATTAAATGAATCTTTTATTGAATGATAATGATATTTTATTAATCCTATTTTTATAATACAATATAATTCATATAAAAATATAATTAAAATATTATATAAAAATATATTTTTCACTGCTTATTCATTTAAGTTGTCATGAAATATTAATTTTTTCATTGATAATAAAAATATTGTGCAATAAAACATTATTATAAATTATATTTTAATATCATAAAATGTAATTATTAATGATCTGTCTATGTAGATTCATCACTAAACCATCCAGGTGTTTGAAACTTTCCAAAAAATTTACTTTTTATTAAAATCACTGGACTATAAAAAAACTTTAACAAGACGTTTGTCTATCCAAACACCTTCATCAGTTGTAAAAACAGGAAATAACTCTGGCAAATATATCCACAAAAGTCACATGATCAACAGACCTATAGAGGTAATTATTAATGATATTACAATTAAATATTAATATAATATAAGAATATTAATAATTTTAGAATATTTGGCACTTCTTATATATCCAAGTAGAAAAGAAACCATTTCAAATTACAGTGTAACCACTGTTTACTACGCAAAGTCACAAAATGTGAATGATCATGAGTATTAACCTTTTTCTGGGCTCCACAGGTAACGGAACACCAGACACGGATTCTTTTGGGCCTAATCCAATGCCTAGCATGGAGGCGATCTTTCCTGAGTTTGCACCTGCTGCATTTACCACAACGGCACACTCCACGGGCTGATACTCCAGACTGTTGGGCATCCGCACCTAAAACCACACCACATCTATCTGTTATGCTACTAGTGCATTTGAACTGTTAAGTACCTAAATAAGTAGGGTGGCCATATGTGCCATTTATATGGGACATGCCCTGGCCAGGATTTTTATATTGCCTAAAACATCCAAAGTAGTTTGACCAATAACATGCAGGTATTGTATATAATCGACCAATCGTGGTGCGCGAGAAGGTGAACGATCAAAGCAATGCAAATACGTGCCTGTGTTTGTTTTTTCGTTCGACTTGAAGCTGCGCACCGATCATTGTATGACACCAAAGTACCGCGAGAGCGATTTGAAAGCATAAGGAGCCGTCTGCTCTGCTCTCTATAGCTCTCCTGAAATAATGTCATACAATGATCGATCTGCACAGTGCAAACAGCCAAAACCTGGATATTTTAGGCAATATAGGAATCCTGGCAAGGGTGCGTCCTGTAAAAATGGCCCGTCTGGTCACCCTATAAATAAGGCAAACAAATTTCAAAACAGTGTGCTGTTCTGAGATGTTTCGAGAAGGCATATGAACTTACATTAACATATTTTATCCTTTGGACATTAAGAATCTCTCCATCTCTGGTTTCTGCCAAATTTGCAGCACATTTAAATCCTAAAAATTCAAGAGAATCAACTGGAGTTCTGTTTTGAAAGTAAGAATGCAATGTTAAAAAAAAGCCAGTTAAAAAAGTACCAAATGTAGGACAACATGCACTAATTTGTTGATCATTTTTAATCAAACTTTAGCATATTGTAGTTGTGAATCCTGACCTGTGACCTCTCCAAAGCACTGATAGACTCCCATAGACACGGCCTTACGTCTGAGAGCGTTCAGGAGAGACCAGGGGTCGAACCAGCCCTCGTTCTCTAGTCCTTAGTGAGGAATAAATATGTCACTCAGTAATGAATTTTGTATGTGAGATGCATCAAAGATTGTGAAAACGGTCACCAACCAAGAGAAGCCAGAGCGACCCCCTCCGTGTTCATCCAGGGGAATCGCTCCTTCAGCTGGGATGGTGAGAGGAGGGCGACCTTCGCACCCACGTATCTACAAATAAAATCAAAAACATGTTTTATTAATCTTTAACTTTTTATTTCAAGGCTGTTTATCAGCTAATATGAATGGTTAACACAAAGATAATAAAAACGTCTACTATAGTTGAAAGAAATTGGTATATAATCTGTGTCTGGTAATCCAACTTTTGCTGTTACCTTTGAGTTCTGTAGTTTTCCTCCATAATATGAGCTGATTTTTCACTGGCCAGGAAGAGATATCCGGAGTGATTAAACTGCAGATCAACGGGGTCTTCATTTACAACCCTGAGATGATTCTGCAGCATTAAAACACAACAGAAATACAAATTTACAATCATTTATGAGTATTCTAAATCTCTAGACCAGCCTAAATGATCCTGGTGAAGAACATTTAGAAAGATTTGCAACAAAATATTTAAAGTCTATAGAAATTAGCTGATATTTAGACTTCACATCACAATTTACAGGTGCTGGTCATATAATTAGAATATCATCAAAAAGTTGATTTATTTCACTAATTCCATTCAAAAAGTGAAACTTGTATATTATATTCATTCATTACACACAGACTGATATATTTCAAATGTTTATTTCTTTTAATTTTGATGATTAGAGCTTACAGCTCATGAAAGTCAAAAATCAGTATCTCAAAATATTAGAATATTTACATTTGAGTTTGAATAAATGACCATCCCTACAGTATAAATTGAATATAATAGAAATAAACATTTGAAATATATCAGTCTGTGTGTAATGAATGAATATAATATACAAGTTTCCACTTTTTGAATGGAATTAGTGAAATAAATCAACTTTTTGATGATATTCTAATTATATGACCAGCACCTGTAGTGCATTTCAGAAAGCTTTTAATAGTGCAATATAGAAGAATTTACATTAATGTTCTTCATGAAATGAGCTGAAAACAGTGACAGCAGAATGTTTTCTTTCAAGGAGAACTGCTGCCGAATTCCACCACATGACAGCACAGTCGACGCCTGGGAATACTGTAGAAAGAAGAATATAAAAATGTTTTATAATTACCTTTTATTTAATAGCACTGAAATCTTACAAAAAAAAGTCAGTGTTTTCCAGTCATTCATGCATCACATAAAATTAAAGGGGTCATCGGATGCCCATTTTCCACGAGTTGATATGATTCTTTAGGGTCTTAATGAAAAGTCTATAACATACTTTGGTTAAAATTTCTCAATGGTAGTGTAAAAAACAACCTTTTTCCCCTGTCAAAATCAGCTCTGTTTTCAGCAAGCCGTTTTTTTAGTCCATGTTGCTTTAAATGCTAATGAGCTCTGCTGACCCGCCCCTCTCTTCCGTGGGGTGATGACTTTAAACTTCAGCCGCGAAACTGGCTAACTAGCACACTATTAGGAAAGGCAATTTGCAAAGAGTCATAAAAAACCCTTATACACACTTCTTCTGTAGGTGAGGCTGGATCACGAATGATTCGCGCGAACAGACGCATTTAGGCAGATCAGGATCGGCGCATTCCCTTAAGTAACTTTAATCCTCTGCGTCTTCAGCGGCTCAGATGTAGGGAGTAAATGACGACTGCTATATTCATTATTACATCTAACAACAAAACGCCTCAATCGCTTAATCGGAGATATCTTGTTCTCCCCTGCACTGGAGTCGACTCAATGGTGGACTCACTGCACTGATGACAGCTCACTCAGGGCGGGTCTAAGGTAAGACGGTCTTGTCAATCAACTATTGTGGGAGGGGCCTGTTCAGAACTACCTCATTCTGACAGGAATCTCAGAACATTCTGATTTGAGAAAGGGGATTTTAAAATAGGGATTTAAAAAATAAAAAAAAATGGGTGGATTTTTATTATAGGATGGATGTGTACACACACTTCCAACTAGGGCTGGGTATCATTCAAAAATTTTCGATATCGATACCAATACCGATACCTTGAGTTCGATACCGGTTCCTGAACGATACTTTTTTCGATACCAATTTTATGAAATCAGTTTTAACAAGATTACATTATCTCAAAAAACAATTTTTTCAGCTTGTTGACATTTATACAGACTCAAAGCCTCATCTCCTGAGCCACTGCACAAAGGAACAAAATATATCCAACACAATAAATAAGTGCAAATAATTTTAATAAAGTTCAAATAGTTTTCAGTTTACACATCTGTTAGGCTACATTTACACTAGTGCTTGTTCGTTTTAAAACGCATAGCTCACACAGAATCATCATTTCTATTCATTTATTCTAGGTTGTTAAAGACTTCAAGAAATTGAAAATCTTTATCCACTTTCATAAGTGGGTGTTTTATTTATTTTCACCATATGTTTTATTGTTAGTAAATTCTGGTGTAGTATGTCTAATTATTTGAATGCTTAAAAACAACTTAGTTTATTCAAATTTATTCTTACAATAGCCTTATGAAATTTAAAAAGTTTTAATAATTTTAATAGTAGCCTAGTAGTAGCAGTATGTACTGTCTGCTGAATAATAGTAATGTATTTCTGTCGCAGTGTCTTCCAAGTTAAACCAAACTTTTATTTTGACGGGTTGCCGTGAAAACCTTACAGTTCTGTGTGTATATGATATGATGCTAGTTTTACTCAAATCAAACGGTAAAAATGCTCATGAAGTGACTCTCAGAGCAGTTCTGGAGATGTTGTTCATGTCCTCATTTAGTAAGACGGCAGATGCTGAAATCACCGCAAGCATCACGCGTGCTTCAGTCTGTGTGTAGTAAACAAAACCATGCGACAGAGAGCAGATTGCTCCGCACGCTTTCGAGTCGCTCTTGCGGATGTCAAACACTGATCAAAATACTGATTGATCAATCTGCGCCGTGTCGCTTCTGGTCTAACACACCTAGTGCTGCAGGCTTATTGCAGGCCTCACTGACATTGATGAGATTAACCCCTTAGGCATCGAAATTTGGTACCGAACGACAAGACGGTTTTCGATACTCTGTGGTATCGAGGCAATTCGGTCGGTGCCTAAAAAGTATCGAACTCGATACCCAGCCCTACTTCCAACACACATTTATGTTCAAACGACTTGTAAAGTGAACTTTGCATCAGATGACCCCTTTAAATAAATAATTAAATTAAATAATTATTAATTATATTATTATATATTTGGACAATGCTTTATTTGGTGTTATGATTTTAATATATTAACCATTAAATGGATAGTTAACCAAAAAACAGTATCATTTACTTTGCCTCAAGTCTTTTGAAACCTGTATGACTATCTTTCATGGAACACGAAAAGGAGAAGTATTGTTTAATTTTAAAAATGTAAGACAAGGGTAAGAGAGTAAGAAAAAAGTTTTTTGTTGAGCAGATGGGATAGTTCACAAGGAAACAGGATTTTTCTCTCTCTTTCAATTCAGTTTCATTTGAATTAAAGGGTTGCATTGAAAATCAAATTTGGTGTCATTGTATAAAAAAATTATGATGCAGAGAAAAAGGGGACAATCAAATAAATGTTCTTGTATATATTTAAATGAATGATTTCTGTGCATTTTCTGAACTAACTGGGGATTGTGTTACCATAATGGTGATAACATTATTATACTAGGGTCATTTTGCTTATTCACTCAATCTTTCAAATTGAATTAATTTATTCAGATGTCCACTTGTAATTTTATTTTACTAAATTTAATTGTTTCCCAGAGACACTGATATGATGTCTGGTGGGAGCGGAACGACATGGTAAGAAGTTTTTCTTTTTTGTGAGTGAACTTAAAAAAAAAAAAAACATGATCAATACATGATTATTAGCATTCCACAGTATATAGCAGACATTGTGTTTTAAAACTTATTGAGCCACCTACATAGACATCACTTTTGTAGCATCAAATACATGTTCACTAGTTTTTGAGACACTCTCCCAAGTGCCCTTGAATAAACTCACAGTAGGGTCTTTCTCCACCACCAGCACTCTCAGACCATCCCTCACTCGCGCCTTCATCTTTAGCCAGTATGCCACGGACCATCCTACGACTCCCCCTCCTACAATCACCACATCAGCCCTCTCCGGGGGCAGGCCAGGGGTCAAATCTATCGGGCTCCAGTCACTGCCGGGCATCGCTGCGGCCGCTTTGTCCCGAAAAGCCCGCAGCTGAGCATCCAGATCTGCAATGAGTTACATATGAGACAGATGAGAGTATGTTTTATCGGCAGAAGCCAGTTTCATCATTACCTACATTTTCTTGAAACTATACTGTGTTTGTAATTTTATTAAATAATGAGTTTTATTATTAATGTAATGCTGGTTTGTAGTAAATGTCTCATTTATACATCTAAATACTGGAAGAAAAAAACTTATTTCGTTTGGTAATTATACTATTATATCCAAAAGCAAAAAAAAAAACTGACAAGAATTATTCAGGAATTAAATGTAATAAAAAGAGAATACAGATTATCATTTGTATTCATCTACTGTAACAATAAACACTACAAATATATTTCGCTTTGATTACAGTTTTGAACTAGACTGAATTACTATTATACACATCTATAATATTTGTTATGTAGGATGCGAATATACAAATCCTACTATAGCGAAAAAGCAACACTCATGAATATTAATTACGCAGCGCTACGTTCGACCTGTAGAGCTCACCGATTTGCTGAAATGCAAGCGGGCGTTACGCAGTTAGCGAATGAACGAACAGCTACTGCGAGAAAGGCTTGGTTCATGAATATTGATTAGATTACGTGGCTCGACGCTCCAAGGACGTCTGCACATCAAAGCCAGCATGACAAAATTAATATTAACAAGTTAACCTTTCTGTCATAGTAGGATTCGAAATGCGAGAATTTAGCGAAGGCACGCATGACTCTGCTTACAGCTTACACTGGATGGTTATCGACTCTCATATTAACATAAACGTACGGATGCATAATGTATATTAAGTGAATCATCTTACCTTTAAAAAAGTCCTTTTCAGCTCCCCTGCTGCTGCTTTTAAAGCTCCGACAGGGCGCTTTCAGGGCCCTGAAAGCAGGGACGGAGGTGAAAAGTTTGCGCCACATTGCTATTGTCGACAGACAGTCATGTATGCAGAAGAAGACACTCTAATCACCTTCCTCACTGACAAGCCGCTCACTGTGGAGTGTACACTCATTTCACCTAGTGCGCATGCTCACAATGACGCCACACCAGGACCAGCCCACAGCTGTAGTTTCATTAGTGTACAGTAGGGGGCATGCAAGCAAAAATGTACTAACTTTCACTTGTATTTTCATTTTGCCCAGGTGTTACATAAACTGTACGAAATTCAGCGTAAGATGAATTTCAATCATGAACGAAAAAAACATAAAACATCTAAATAGGAGAAACATAAAACATCTACATTCTGATCGTCAGTTGACACTGCTGAGTGACAAGAACACAAAATTATATATATTTTAAATTATGGAAAAATCTGTTCTATTTCAATTTATTAAAATGGACAGCTTGGTTTTTGGACTAACAAGTGTTGATCCAAGGTCTATATTTTAGTGGGTCTGGTCTGGAGTGCATGTGATTTTAATGGTTAAAAAAAAAAGACACCGATCAATTGAATCCCAGTCACTCCTTTATTCACCCATTGAAAGACAAATCAAACAGTTATCTGGCCAGTTGATTGCAGAAATGACTTATGAACATTTTTCTCACCTTTTCAGGTGATAATCTGACACCTTCTGCCCCCAGTAAACATCACATTTGACAATCAAATTTTAAAAAAACAAACCAAGAAAAAAAAAGTATGAAAAGAAAATCTCTTTCAGCAATTACAACAAAAGTATAAAAATCTTCACGCTTTTTCCTCAGATCATGGTATGGGGGCCCCAGACGTTCAGTGCTGTGTGTTCCGGAGAGGGGGGTGGGATTTTGAGTTCTGGGTTTTACGTTCTTGAGAGGCCACGGTTGTCAAGGTCTTTGACCTGTGGAGGCAAAGCAGGAGATCATCAGTGGAAGTTCAGATGGTTTAGAGGGACAGTAACGGTTAAAATGCACAGGTGCGTTCAGATGTACCTTGTATATCCTGACGAGCCAGTGCTCTGTAGTATACGCTTCCTCCAGCACATCCAGCTCAAAGTCCTTATTGCCAATCTCAGCGTTACGTACTCTGTCATAACCAGGAGGACGCTCTGGGAAAAAAAGTAAATATAGAGTTTAATTCTAGTCATCACTTAACTTCTTAGACTTTTTTGTTCAAACCCTGAACTAAAACTTAACATGAAACAGCATTTGCAACTCATTTAAATTCCATAATGTCAGTTATTTATGAAAATAATAAAAATAAAATATTCAATAAAATAATGCATATTCATAGTGTTGTTGGTTACTAAAACTAAACTATTAAAAACTTTTGTTTTCATTAATTGAAAAAAATATCAATTTTAGATTAAAAACAACAACAAAAAAGAAAATGAGAATTTTTGCCTTGGAAAATAACTAAAAATAAATAAGTTGAATATTCATTAAAATAATATTAATCAAGAAAATAATATTCATTCACAAGAAATTAATGAAAAAAGATTTTAAAGTGGGCGTAGATTTAGATTTAGTCATTTTGCAGACGCTTTTATCCAAAGCGACTTACAATTGGGGAATACATAAAGCGATTCATCTTGAAGAGGCAATCAGACAGACAAAGTGCTTGCAACACCAAGTCTCAGGCATTGTTCAAATAAATACAAACTACCAAAGGAAGGAATAAGTAAAGAGAATTTTTTTTTTTTTTAAGTTTAGGATGAAGTCAAGTGCTGTCGAAAGAGATGAGTTTTCAGTTGTTGCTTGAAGATTGACAGGGATCCAGCATTCCGGATAGGGGTGGGAAGATCGTTCCACCAGCCAGGAATGGTGAACGAGAATGTTCTGGAGAGTGATTTTGAGCCTCTCTGTGATGGTACCACGGTGTGTCGCTCACTAGCAGATCTCAGACTTCTGGAGGGGATGTAGTTTGTTAATAGAGAGTGCAAGTAAACGGGTGCTGAGCCAGTGGTTGTTCTATATGCAAGCATCAGTGACTTGAACTTAATGCGAGCCGCGACTGGTAGCCAGTGCAGGGAGATAAAGAGAGGTGTAACATGGGCTCTTTTGGGCTCGTTGAAGACCAGTCGTGCCGCTGCATTCTGAATCAGAATCAGGCGTAACTACATAAACTGGAGAAACATCTAACTGATTGAATATGGTAAATAGTTAGTAAAAAAAAAAAAAAAAAGAAAGAAAAATAAGGACAAAACACACAGGAGATACGTACTGGCTTCGGTGTAGACCTGGCCGAAGCGATAGTAGCACATCTTGTACATGAGGCAGTTGAGCAGAACGGGGGACCCCTCGCGGTCCACACGGAACTCTCCGGTGGGTGTGTAGTAGTCGTGTTCCTTTATGTGCCTCCCTGTGTCCGTGCTGCCCCCAATACGGACCATCCATAGGAACTTATTAATGTCTAAACAAACAAATACACATAAACGTTTTTACATGTTATTTAGGTTCCATCCAGACCAGATACTCCAATTCAAACATTAAGAACCACAAAGTCGCTTCCGTGGGTCAAAATGCATCTGAGCCCGTACCATCAGATGAATATCCCGTCAGTCCACCAAAGATCACCAGGACATAACTAACATCCAGTTCTCGCATAATCTCATAGGCTTTCTCCTCAGTGGAGGCCATAGCCTGCGAAGAAGAAAAACATTTTTAGAAGTGTCCGAAGTATAAAAACTGTAAACAGCAAAACTATATTTTTGTAAGTTAAACTATATAAATCTACATCCTCACCTGACCCACTCTGGAGATGTGAGTGTTATTCCAAGTGTTGTTGTCAACCAGAATCGTTCGATTGGCCATCGCTGTTATTTGATACCCATAATCCCACCACGACATGACTTTAGCATCCTGTGCACAAACAAAAGTAATGTGAGACGAGCAAAAATGCTTGGAATCAAAAGAAGCAGGAAGTTCATGAGGGTCAGCATCATGATGGATCTCACTGACCTCCGGTGTGTTGTGTCTGAGCCAGTAATACGCCTCTCTGAAGTCATCGAAGATAATGCGGCTCCCGTCACCACCGCGGGCGGAGAGTACGATAGACGGGGAAGAGTATGCCTCGCTGGTCACCCAGGTTGAGTGGAAGGTGTATGTGATGAGGAAGAACGCCATAACCAGAATCATCCCACTCGCCACCTACGGACCAATCAGAGCCCAGCATCACTGAGTGAACCAATGATTTAAGGAAAGCTAAGAAACATGAAGAGCATTGATGGTACCTCATTTTTGATTGGGTAAGTGGAGTCCTGCTGCTTTTTGGACTTCTTGTCCGGTCTGCTAACATCCAGGTTCTTCATGTAGGTGGTGAGGACCTGAGAAACGCCGATGCCAGACAGGATGCACATGACGGGAGCCAGGACTAACATGAGACGCACCTGAGAAGAACAAAAGAAAAGAAATGTCAAATGAAATGCCAATAAATTCACTTCAAATATTGAGTAATATAAAGTAAAAGTGTTTCACCATCACAGCTGAGAAGTACATGCTGGTGACGCCATACATGATGATGAAAATTGTGGCATCGGAGAGATTGTTGAAGCAGTAATAAAGACCAACTGGAGAAACAAGAGATGACAGATTTAATACATATGATCCACTGCAATTTGAGCATTTCTATATACTAAAATAGTATTTATTAATATTTTGAATTTGCTTTATTTTTATATTTTCATTAAATGATTGTTATGTGCTTGTCATTTTAAGTTTTTCATTTTTATTTCTGTTTTAGTAATTTTAGTACTTCAACATAAACTTACTGTATTTCATTTAATAGCCAATGTGTTATTTCCAATTTTCACTTAAGTTTAGCTAAAATTTATATTTGCTTTATTTCAATTAACGAAACTATTTATTTAATGGACCCTTTTCACAGTGATGCGTTTCCACAGTTATTAACATTGTAAATCTTGCAAAGTTTTTTATATTTTCAATTTATATTTTCAATTTTATGTACATTTATAACATCAAATAAATAAAACTAGCTAACGCTGCTGCATAAGTGTTTCTAGCACAGCAGCCGAGGGAGTAATGGCAAATTTGACGTAATCAATCTCTCAATATGTTTTCCTCTTTTAGAAAGTCATCGAAATGCTATTGTTCATTTTTTTTATTTTGCTATTAGGGCAAATGAGAACACAAAAATATTTTTAGTATATTCAGAAATCTAAACAACTATGATGAAAAGTGTAAAGACTCCATAATTTTAGTTAACAATAACAAAACTGGTCTGATGGTTTAAAGACAAAAGGCAGCCACAGGAACTAAGGCGCTGTACCTGGAAACATGAAGACCAGAAGCTGCAGGTCAAAGTAGTAGGAGGACCAGGTGGTGGGCTGGTGCTCAGACACAGAGGCGATGATGGGGATGTTGTTCTTGGCATATGATGGATCCAGCAGAGAGTAAAAACGGCCAGTCCAAGGTGAGATTTTCCTAACATATGCCAATACAAAAACAAACTATTTAGAAATAATAAAAAATTATATTTAAATGACCAGAAATAAATACTTAAAGTACAAAGAAAAACAATTACAATATTAAAAAATATATATTTTTTAAATATTTGAATGGGAGTGTCTCCTCTCACCTGTCAGCATGAGCACTGCGCCTGCAGAGAGCAGGATGATACCGACCAGCGAAATGACACTCTTGAACAACACTTCAAACTGCTGCGTGTTCAGTTTGCTCCGGAGGTAATCGACAAAGGCGTGAATCTGACACAGGCCAAACACCCCGAATGCAGCCATGTGTTCAGAAGACTGGACGGGCTACAAAAACAGAAAGAAAGAGAGAGAGAGATTATTCATCTGTTTGGAAATTCATGTTATAGTAATTACTCATATTTGGTAACTGATGTTCAACTCCTTACCTGGAATCCGACAAAAGAGATCTGCATGGAGAGGACGGTGCCCAGGCAGTAGACTGTGCAGTACGCCACATAGATGCGATGAGAGAAACGGCCGGTGAGCATCAACACCAGCACGTGCAGGGGAATGAGGTTAATCAGAAACACGTAACCACCCCAGGAGGACACCTGACGCCAATACGCAAAGTTATTGTGTTATTGAAACAATGTATTTTTTGTGTATTTAAATAACATAATTTATTGATTTGCTGTGACAATGTATCTCAAATGTGGCTCACCATGTAAAAATATGCCAGCGCACACATGGACGACCAATAAATGGAGCCTGTTTTCACTGCTTTGATCCACATGTAGTACGTCAACAGCATGCAGAAAATGGCGATTCCTTTACATCACAAAAAAAGTAATATATATTAATCATTTTCATTTTACAGTATATTTTAAAACATACATAGACATAGAAGGAACCAATTATATTATAAACACATTATTTATCCACACTACCATTCAAAAGTTTTGGGTAAGTAAGATTTTTTTTTGTTTGTTTTAAAAGAATTCTCTTATTCTCACCTAGGTTTCATTTATTTAAATAAAAAAAAAAACAATAATATTGTGAAAATATTTTTTTCCCCCAATTATATAACAAGACATTTTCTTATTATCAATGCTGAAAAGTAATATTTTTGTAAATAAAAGTTGAGAATTTTTACACAATTATTTCAGCTATTTCATGCGTCCTTGCTGAATTAAAAGCATTTTATTTTGCCAAAAGAAAAAAAATAAAATATTTTGACCAGTAGTGTATCCGTTTCAATTTGATATTTGACAGAAATTCTAAGACGTTTCCTAATGAGGCCATTTTAAAAGCATCAAAACCATTTTATAAATAAATCCTTACCATATCAACCAATTAAAAAAACTGAACACACATCTTTGAGACAAGACTATACCTTCATTGTCATAAGAGCCTGCCACAGAACGGGAGATGTATCCAGGGACGACTGCAATCATGGCGGCAGCCAGAAGCCCTGCGCCCGCATCCTGAAACATACAGTGTTACTTCAGTTAGTAAAGTTAGCTAGACAAATAATGAGCAGTGTGTGTGATGGACGAGTGCTGAGGTTCATCTCACCTTGAGCTCTTTGGTGAAGTGGTAGGTGACAATAGCGGTGAAGGAGGAAAAAAGAGGGGCGAGGAACACACACACATTGCGGATGTCGATAGTGATGTGGAAGAAGTGTAGCACATGATACAGAGCCGCAGATGTGATCATCAACCCTGTAAGGAAAGAAGAAACAACATGTGGTTGCTATACTGTTAAAAGTGGTTTTAGCCTGTTGCTATAAGTTTGCTAGTCAAAGAGTCCTTAAATATGGTTTGAAAACTCTGCCAGTTTTATCAAGCATCAGATGAAAAGGTCTAAGTTTTGCACATAGCGTCAGGCCACAAATAATCTTATATTGCTATAGATTTTGAAATCAAGTGTCATTAAACTGTACCGGGATAGATGGTGCCTCCTATAATCCTCCCAAGTGGATACCAAGCCCGATCATCAAACCAATTATGGAATTTGTAAAAGCCCTCTTCTGTCAAGAAGCGAGTGGTCCGGTAATTGAAATACCTGCCAACAACAAACAGAAAACCCATTTAAACAGGTGTTCAGATGCTGGTGCACTGCAATAATGATGTGAAAGCTGCACTCACGGATCGAACTCATGGATGACACTCTCGAAGCGAAGCACAGAGAACAGTCTGGTGGAGAACGCTGGAGGAAAATGACAAGACAGGCAGATTTAGAGGACAGTTGACATGCAGGGAGTCTGACTTGAAGGGATGTTTATCCACTCACACAGGACGGCTGCCATAGACAGGATGAGCAGCTTCAGCAGGGTGTCCTGTTTCTCATAGGACAGACGCAGGAAGCCCAGCTTGGTCATCTTTACACACAGGAGGCAGGACTAACTCTTGATACCTGACAAAATGGACAACAACAGCACGTTAATACAACTGTTAATAATGGTAATACAAACGCTTTAGGGGAAAAAATAAAATGTTAGAGAAGTGTAGGATAGGGCTCCTTTAACAACATACTATGTACAAGCAGTAAGCAAATTTTGGCAGATTTAAACTTCTAAACATGATTATGCAACCCTTACAAGTTTTTCAAATCAATTAAGCGTCAAATATGAATTGTAGAGGGTAAAGCAGTTTAAGAAACGCATAAATCTGCATCTTATGTCATCTGTTAAAGTGTCAACTCTTTATAAAATCAGGAAGAGCCAGTTTGTGCACAATTCCTATAAAAAACCATACTCATTAATACTTCACCGCACATGTACAAGCAGATAAATCAATTCAGAGATTATCAGTATTATCAGTATTCTTCTGATAAACTATTCGTGATAATAAACTATTTAAGTCTTGATTAGCTACTTAGCTGCTAGCTAATATGACACCTATCTCACACCTTCCCAAGCTTTTTTTTTAATATACGTAAATGGGCTATTTAATGCACGGGAGTACGTGTAATGACAGCGAACCCGTATAGTTGTAATAAATGAGATTAGAAATTATAAATGTGCAAAATTACCAGTCTTATTCATCGGCGGTTCACTCACTCCAGCCCTTCCACACTCTCACACACAACCCTCTCTGCGAATCAAGCCCCGCCCATCCACGTAGAGAGGGCGCTAATTGGCTTAGCGTCACGATTCCGAGAGAATGGCCTTCGCTGATTGGTCTTCGAGATGTCATTCAAGCGTGTCAAGACTAGTTCCGCATGGCGCTCCAGATATGACGTGTCCTAAAGGGAGAAAGACAGTCAGCGCTGAGGAGACCATGCAGCACTGAACTTTAAAACTTTAACTATTAAATATCAAAACATTTATATGTTATTTTAATTGTTAGAAAATATTTCCCTTACACGTTCATAATGATTTATGTCAAGAAGAAAAAAAAAAACATTGCATTAAGTGCAATTAGGCCTACTTCTAAAGCAAAGGGTTTATTCTGGAAAGTTTGCCTGTTTTGACTTTTAGCAAACAGTTATTCGAGTTCGCTCATGTATTGTGACGAATACATATACACGATTTAAAAAATAAAAAATAAAATAAAGCTACACATATACACTGCAGGTCAAGAGTTTGGAATAACAGATTTTTTTTAAATGTTTTTGAAAGTCGTCTCTTATACTCACCAAGGCTGCATTTATTTGATTAAACATTCAGTAAAAACCGTAATATTGTGAAATATTACCATTTAAAATAACTATTTTCTGTTTTAATATATTTAAAAATTTAATTTCTGTAATGGCAAAGCTGAATATCAGTCTTCAGTGTCAGATGATCCTTCAGAAATCATTCTAATATGCTAATTTGGTTCTATATATTAAAATACATACAAATCAATAAGTTACAGTAAAATATAACTACAAATTTTGTAAAATGCATACTAACTAGGGTTTCCCAAATTATGGATCTTCAATGGAACGTAAGCGGTTTTGGATAAAAAAAAATCTGCCAAATGCATAAATGTAAACAAGAGAATTCTGTACACAGACCAAATTTATTGAAATAAATGTAATACTTTTACAAAATGTCACTCACAAATTTCCATCTGTAGGTGTAACACTATTGACTCCTGACGATAATTACAACCCTTTTTAAAATACACACCCCCCACGGACATAATGACATAATATGTGCTTCAGTTTCAAATGTTTCAAAACAGGTTCCAGGTACTGAACTCCAGGAACACACACCACAGTAGACATCCACTTGACATGCCAGCATTCATTGGAAACTGGATCCGTGATCATTTAAAGAACAGTTTCACACAGTTTGGCAGTGTCACCTGACAGCAGCAGATTAATAAAGCTTGTGCATACCGTTGGAAATCATCCCCAAACCATTACAGATGACACTGGATCATGTTGACATGGTATTCCCAAAATAAAAACACATTATCAAAGAATCCAAATAAAAGCAGCTCCCTTTTGAGTTTTACATTGTTACTTCTAGAACAGTTCAGGGAAGAAAAAAAAAAGAAAACCTGCCATCATTTACTCACCCTAATGTCGTTCCTAACATGATTTTCTTCTATGGAACACAAAAGGAGAAATTTCTAAGAATGTCCACACTGCTGTTTTTCATAAAATATAAGGATATAGGGACTTGAGCGGCATTAACATTCTCCAAAATCTCTACTTTTGTGTTCCACAGATGAAAGAAACAAGGAGGGTGAAAAAATGATTTTCAGCCAAACTATTCCATTAAGAGGAGGTGTAGTCAATAAAGTAATAAGTTTAAAATGTCTAGCAGACAGACAACTCACAACATTTTAGGTCAAGAAACATCCCTTGCATAAAGAGGCCTGTCAATTTGATTGTTTTTCAGTCTAGTCCAGATTCCAGTGCAGAAAAACAAACCACTGGGGGACGCTAGGGCCTTTTTCTACTCAGCCATTCCTTAAGTCATTAGCTAAAGCATGTCACAGAGCTTAGTGTTAACTGAGAAACAAACTGTCATGTGTCTGGGCCTCACAAGGCAGAAAAAGCCATTACATAAAATTAAAAAGAAGGCCATAAATACATACAACAACTCGAGATAGAAACTACAGGGCCTAAAAGAGGAGGAAAGCCAGTTCACAGAAAGTGTGCACGCTGAGGTCTTTGTGCCGTCTCTACAAATCACCCAAATGGCACATAACGGGTACAAAAATAGTCCAACAAAAATCACACAGAGAATCATGACCTTGTGTATCGGCACAGGACGATCCAGTCTCAAACACATTACTAACCCGTCCCATTCATCCCTCAGAAGAACATCGACAGACAACGCAAATTTTTTCCATCCACCTGACTTTCAAACCGAATTGGGAATCCTGAAAGAGGTCATTGTGGGGGCATAGGTCGCTGGCGCGTCGGGGACACGTGAGGCGAGGGCAGCTTCTCTGTGGATGTGGAGGTCGTGAGGGAGCTCTGCAGGTGCACCGTCTTGTGGAACAGTTTGTTACTGATAAGGACGACCAGGGAAAAGAGGCGGAGCTGGAAGTGGCTGCGATGTTGGAAAAAACAATGTTATCAGCAATAAAAATCTCCTTTTTAGTAAGTTTTATGTAAAAACAAAAACAAACAAAACACTTACTAGAGTTTGACTGGGGTCTTTGCTTCGTTAGCGCTGATGATGAAGAGCGGGAAGAGAATGGAGAACAAACAGCCGCTGGAAGAAAGTAGTCGCACAGAAATTATACATAAACGCTGCTGGAATACATATGCCTAGGAAAACACTAGGAATGTCGCAGTTTGAGATTAAAATAAAAGTTAACATTTATTCACCCTCATGTCACTCCAAAACTGACTTTCTTTAGTGGAACACCAAAGATGAGATCTTGAAGAATTGTTTTAACTAACCAGTTTTGGTCCCTATCGATTTCCCTTTAATGGACCATAAAAGGACATTTCAAAATATCTTCTTATGTGTTCAGCAGGAGGAGGAACAGGTTTGAAATGACATGAGAGCAAGTAGATGACAATTTTCGTTCTCTTTAAAAATCACAATCAGACCAAAAGATGGCGAGAATGAGTCGAAATGGACTCTGAATGTACCTTATGATGTATGACGATGGCAATGCAGTCAGTAGTGCCATGGGCAAACCGAAGCCAAAGTAATACGGCCAGTTTCTCTCAATGTTTGACAGCCTTTGGTGCATTTCAATCCCTTCAGAAGAGATACAACGTCAATCAGGAAAAGTTTAGAGTAGATACTCGGATCGTTTATCACTCCGATTGATCAGAGGAGTCACACACTTACCGTGATTAAACCAGCGATATTCAAAGCAGTAAAGTGAGTAGAGCAGAGACATGTGCAGGAGACTGACCAACTGACCAATAGCATCAATGGGGAAGAGACTCACAATCCATCCCTAAAAAAAAGACAAGACAATAAAAAGTTTAAAAAAAAAATAGAGATGAACAAGTTGTGGAGATGCATAGATTTCAACCATCTTCTACCTGAATGAGGAAGAGGGCCTGGAGCAAAAGATTGAAGAGCATGTCTGCAATGATCTTGCTGACGCTGGGAAAAGGCTGAGCTTTACGTCCAGACACTTCAAACGCCAGATCAGCAATGTCCTGCCCAGCAAAACAAAATTTACCACTTTATTTCAAATATTACAAAACAGATATGTATACATGTAGCCTATGTGGTTCTTGAGCACCAAATCAACATTTAAGAATGATTTCTGAAGGATCATGTGACACTGAAGGCTGGAGTAACGGCTGCTAAAAATTCAGCTATAACAGCACAAGAACACATGATATTTTAAAATATTAAAAATAGAAAACAGTTATTTAAACCCACAAAATTTCACAAGATTTGTGCTTTGACCAAATAAATGCAGCCTTGGTGAGCTTCCCTGGTGACAGAGACTTCTGTCATAAACATTAAAAAATCTTAACAACCCCAAACTTTTGTAAGGTACTAGTGTACACAAAGACTTGAAACTGGGCATGCTGATGATTTTTCCACCATGAAGCCCTGCCTAACTCAATAAGCATTGTAAAATCACTGCAAGTAATGTCTGATTGTGTGTGGGGGTTTCTTTTTTTTGCTCTAATAAAACTGCTTAAATTACAAGAATGCGGATTTCATGATCAAACCACTCATAAGATATGTACAAAAAAAAGTCTCACCTGGAACCAAATGGCATTGACTATCTTGCTAAGCACAAAGAGAGGCAGAACCCAGAGAGCACTGAATACAGATGTCAGGATGAACTCCAGCCAGGACCACACGTTACCATGCAGCGAAGGGTCACCTGAAACAGATCAGCAGGACAAGCATAAATACGAAGACATATCTGGACTACATGACATGAAAGTTCCTTAAAAGCACCACATACCAATGATTCTAGCAGTGAGGGACTGCAGCAATGGGATAAACACCCGATAAAACAGGAACAGGCTTAGCTGTGCGAGAAAACACATGGGATTTTTTTTAATATAATAGTTTAGTCAATGCATAGTTGTCCAATAAGAGAGTGAGAAACGTACCCAAAATACGCCTCCATTCCAGGCACAGCATTGAAAAATTCGACTTGCTAGTTTTGGTTCACTGTTAAAAGAAAGTAGCAAAGAAACATTTTATCAGGACTGGTAGTATTATAATAAACTGAATAAATGAGTTCGAATGGCATTGATACCTATCCTGTTTCCGTTCCTCGCTCTGAGCCCGTCTCATCGCCAGGGCCCCGCTCGTTCTGCGCCTCCTCTGCTCCTCCCTCTTCTGCTGAATCCGAGCATCGAGCTTGGAGATAGTTCCAATCCCCAGGATGGAGTCCTTGATCCCCTAAATTGAAACAGGAAGATTGCCACTTAGATTGAGGCCCATTTGTGTGAGTGATGTTAAAAGTTGACTGAATACAAAAAAATACATTTTAAAAAGTAATTTACTCCAGTGATGCAAAGCCGAATTTTCAACATAATTACTCCATTCTTCAGTGTCACATGACCCTTCAGAAATCATTCTAATGTTTGCACTAAAAATATTAAAAGGCAAGCATATTTCTCCAACTAGGACCCAACACCAAGAACTTACAGATGCTGATGTTATTTCGTAAGACATTAAAACATAAGGTTATTAGATGTAAAATTAGGTTCTGACCGTCGCAACATTGCGGACAAACGCTCTGACACTGTCCGTCATCTCCACACTGGCTGCGGAGTCATCAACTGCAGGAGGGACAGCCAGGGGCCAGGCAAGATCTCATGACAGGAGGAGGACACGCCTGAAAACTGTCCAGAGAAACTCTTTATATCTGAGGCTTCATAACTTTTCCATGCTTTAATTTCAGTGTTAAGCCATTTGATCCAGCAGCTTTGAAAAAAACAACACCACTGAAAAACATTAGTCATGAACTGAAAGAAAGGAATAAATTAAATAATGGGACTTCAATTTTATTAGAGGGAACTTAGAGGCCCACAACTGAAATGACATGTACGTTGAAAACGTGCCCTAATGGAACTCCATGTGACCATGATCAAGGGTCACACATATATAATCATTTTTTGCAAGATATTTTGATCAGAACTAAAGCTTGGTTTAGAGAGGGGAAAAAAAGAAAAAGAAAGAAAGAAACCACTCTATATCTCCGAAAGACAGCATGATATTTCAGGCCAAATAAGATGATCATTTCCATTATCATAAAACATTCTTACGAAGCAGTTTGGTGGACCAGTTCTCTAGTAAACAACAAAACCAGCAGCTTTAGCCAGTAGATCATTAGCGGAGCAGCTAACTACAGCAGAAATCAACTTTAACAGATATTATCGGACACCTATAAATCAAAGAAAACATGTCAACGTATCAATCCAGCACATCTTACCTCATGTGCCTATTTAGGCTACAATATTCTCTTCTCCTGAAGCCTTGAAGTTTCACTCTTTTCTCAAGCTCTCAACAAAACAGCAGCATCAGGCCAGTGCAGCTGCGCATGCGCGGTGCGGTCTGACATATGACGGGATTTGTAGTTTTTAGACCCCGCTGACTGACAGGAACTACATCGCAGATACCCAAGTGACGCTTTCTGTTTGTTCTTAGCAAGTTGCCGCTTAAATGTCACTGCCTTTTACTAGATACTGTTGGGCACTTTATTTCAGAATATATTTGAAATATTTAACCGCTCTTAAATAAGGAAAACATGGCCGTTTTCGGTATAAGAAACAATCATAGGAGGCGATATGTTATTCTGTTTTTGAGTCTCATGTGCTTCATTATATACCGACACTTCAGGTAAGGCAAAGTTTCTTCCAAGTTAAAAAGTCTTTAATATTTAATCTTTTTATATTCGAAATCTTTTGCATGCAGCTTCACAGAAGGAATAGACAAAAATAAATACGCAATTCATTCGTCTCAGCATTAGCAGGGTTTTTGAATTGTTTAGTTACACGGTGTTTTAATGTGTCCTTGTTAAAACGCATTCGTATGTTTAAAGTACTGAGAAATATTAATTACCAACATGTAGCCTACTTTCTATATGGTTAGGGTGAGTATTAGGTTTACGAGTTGATGTAGGCCAATGATGTAGCATAATATACTGTTATTTACTACTATAGTATGTAGACCTACATGTAAACTAAGGACACTGTAAAATAAAATATTACCAATATTGTAAAAGTGTATTTACAGGAAACATTTCGTTTTTAAACTTCTTTGTAATTGTGCTTCTTGACGAATTATTCATTCGTTTTGAATGCTTTAATTATTAAAATGGCAATAATCAATTTCAAAGTAATTCACTGTGCTTCTTTACGAATTCCAACTTAAGTATATTTATTTACGTTAAGTGCTTTAATTGTCAAAATGGTATTAGTCAGTTTCCAAATAACTAACTAGCTTTACTAATTTCAACTTTCAAATATTTGTGTTTATGTTAAATAGTTTATTATAATGGCAATAAACAATTTCAAAATAATTAACTGTGCTCCTTAAATTCCAACTCATGCATTTATTTGTTCAGGGATTTAACTATTGAAATGTTGATGTAAATTTCCTGAGGAAAATGTTTTGTTTTCTCTCAGTTTTCTCTTGTTGTGTGTCCAGAGGTCCGACCGGAAATATAAAGATAAATCGATCAATGGGTCTGAGGGTGAACTCTTCCCAGTTCACTCTGGGAGGAAAGCCCTTTCGGATTCTGGGGGGCTCTTTACACTACTTCCGCTTGCCCAAAGCTTACTGGAAGGATCGGATGGTGAAAATGAAAGCCTGTGGTCTCAACACTCTCACTGTGTAGGTTTGAAATGGACAATCGCAGTCAATGATATTGAGAAGCATTCAATAATCAGACCGTGTTTGTCTTGCAGTGATGTGCCATGGTCTCTCCATCAGCCAGAGAAAGGAGAACTACGTTTCCAGGGAGGCCTTGACATAGAGTAAGAAATCCTTCCTATCCTTTCCCTAATTCCCACATGTGAGAACATTAGCACTAGATCTGCTCTGTGTATTTTGATCCTGGAAGGATCTCACCTCTATTTAATGCCTTGTTGGACTTTCACTTACGGTTGTTAGACAAACATCTCCGAGAGCTCCTGTTGCCGGTCCTCTGACAATACTGTCGGTCTGCTGTTGTCAGGAGGGACTTTCTCATTCTTGTTTCATCCTGGTCTGCATCATTATCTGGGCTCTGCACAGCACTGGGAATACATCGTTAATGTAGATCCTTGCTCTTCCATAACACAACCCTCCAACTGGAGAATGAGACTAATATCACTGCGAAATTTAAAGATCTTTTAAAATCAGAGTGAGGTCTGAAGCTGGAAATGGCGTGATATATATTCTAAAAGGTCATGTGATCAAGTTGTTACAGAAAACATTGTTAAATGCTTAAATTATTAAATGACAATAATTCAGTTCTAAATAATTATGCTAATTTACAAATTCCAACTTGTGCATTTAATTGTTAAATACTTCAATAAAAGTAGTTAACTGTGCTTCTTTAACTTTCAAAAATTTATTCATTTAGATAAAATGGCAATAATTAAAAAAAAAAAAAAAAAAAGGAATTTGTAAAGCAGCATAGTTTTTCCAGTTATAGATTGATTGGTTTATTTAGTTAGTGAAATACTTTATGGCAATAATTAACTTTACAAATTCCAACTTTCACATACACTCTTAAAAATAAAGGTTCCAAAAGGGGGTTTACACAGCGATGCCATAGAAGAACCAGTTTTGGTTCCTCAAAGAACCTTTCAGTGAACAGTTCTTAAAAGAACCATTTTTTTTTTCTTAGTGTGAAGAAAATGTTAATAATCCAAAGAACCTTGTGCAAAAAGGTTCCATGGATGGTAAAGGTTCTTTGTGGAATCATTGATGGCAATAAAAACCTTCATTTTTAAGTGTGTATTTAATATATTCATTCAATATTTATATAAATACAATTTTTGTTAAATGCTCTATTTAAACGGCAATAATTAATTTCTAAGTTTGCTGAATTTCTTTACAAATTCCAACTTTCAAATATTTATTTTAGCTATTCATTTGATCCTTTACAATTCTGTGACTTCTATCTGATCATTTTTAGGAATCTCTTTTTTTTTTTTTGTCCATCCATTTCACAGAAGTTTCCTTCACTTGGCTGCAGAGGTGGGACTCTGGGTAATTTTACGTCCAGGCCCGTACATAGGCTCTCACCTTGACCTTGGAGGACTACCCAGGTGATTTCTGCCATTAAATGAAATATAAACAACTCTGTAGCATAACTTTTAAGTCGTATCCTGCAAATTCCAGAGAAAATGTGATTAAAAAGTGTGAGGCAGCAAGCAAAGGCAGCATTTGATCAAACCAAAATGATGTGCCACACTTCGCATGCATGTCATGAGGGGAAAAAAAAAAAAAAAAAAACAGTTACAAAGAGCTACAGTTAAATATCTGGTGTGTCTTCACACTGGGTAAAACTTCATTTTGATAGTCCACTTTAGACATTCTACTAACTTTTGAAACTACATATGAACTACCAGTCATTAGAGTATTAATAGTCTGTCTGCTTTACATTTGCTCACAGATGGTCCTCCAACAGACAGTCTACCAAGCAGTCTTTACAAGTGTATGTCAACTTATTCTACTAACCTTAACTTACCAGTCTACTAATATTCTAAATGACAGTTAGTTCGCATGCAGAATGTCTAAAGTGGACCATCAATGTGTAACATTACACAGAAAGAGAAATTTGTTCTATTTCTATCACCATAAACAAACCACTTCCCTCTACAGCTGGCTTTTGCGTGATAGAGATATGATGCTGCGAACCACTTACCCAGGCTTCATAGTGGCTGTAAACGTGTACTTCGATAAGCTAATTCCCAAAGTGGTGCCTTTCCAGGTAGGATTCTTTTTGAAACAAGTGTTAATAAACATATTCCAAATGATTTTTGATGTTGGCCTTATATGATGTCAGTTTAAGAAAGGGGGGCCTATCATTGCCGTTCAAGTGGAGAACAAATATGGATCACATGCAAGAGATGGAAACTACATGTCATTTATCAAAGAGGTACAGTATGAATGAACATTCCAAACTCAGCTGTCATGCTTTTTCTCAATTTTAATTCAATTTCTTCCAGGCTTTCCAAGAAAGAGGCATCAGTGAAATTCTCCTAACATCAGACGACCACGAGGGTCTAAAATATGGTGGCGTCCAAGGAGGTACAAACAAAACACAAGAATTAAACTATAAATTCAAAAGTTATTTGCTGTAACACTAAGTTTGGGGTCAGTATTTTTTAAATGATCCTCCAAAACAAAACAAAGAATCCAATTTAAAACATGACCAAATCACTGCAATACGTAAACATTACCAATCAAAATCAGTGACGTAATACATTAGACATGCCTCTTTGCATAGGGGGAAACATACCATAAACACGATTAATAAAAAAGAAAAACAAAAGAAATCTGTAACATCATTGATTTTGATTGGTAATGGTGTGTCTACGTATTGCAGTGATTGGTCATGTGTTGTTGGAATTGTTTTTATATGCCTGAAGAAGGTCATGGACCGGAACGTTGTTAGTTAATAAATATTTTGATGCATTTGAAAGTGCAGGATTTATTCTTTTTTTGTTTGAAGTTTTGACCTTTTTTGGTTGTTTTTCCTACGCACCCATCAATTACTTACAGGTGTGTGAGGGTGATTGTTAAATTATCCTTCAGAAATCATTCTAATATGCTGAATTGCTGCTTTAAACTTTTTATCATTGTTGGATTACAAATTTGTAAAATGTTAAATCTAGGTTCCAATGTAACGGTATACAAACTGAAGTTAAATACATTGTATTTAGCATTTATGGTAAATATGACATCAGATGAACGATTGTGATATACAAAGTTTGTAGCAAGAGGTTCCTGCCAGTTCCTGTTCTCTTATTGTAAGTCAAATGAGCCAGATGACGGAGACTCTCACCTTTTGTTTGTAATTGCTCTTGGTGCCCCTGCCCCAATCTTTGGGCAGTTATGCTGATTGGATTAGGAGTGGTTAAATGGGGCAGGTTGTTATACCTGAATACTTCATTTGCATGCTTTAAGGTCGTCACCCAGCTGCTTTGTTTCCATTCCTAAGCAATGCCCCCTAAATGTATATAAACTACAATGCATCACTGCTTTAGTAAGACTTGGATGACTGCAGCAACGCACAGCGAGTTCTCAATAAAGAGTAACTTCTTTATGAAAGATATCCCAACGTCTCCTGGTGTCTGCTTTGACGAGGAAAAAGATTCCTACATCAATGTTGATAACAGTTGTGCTGCTTAATATTTTGGGAAAATCATGATATTATTATTATTTATTTTTTTATTCCCCCCCCGTTTCTTTTTTCACTTTTGATCAACGTAATGCATTATTGGTGAATAAAAGTATTAATTTCTTACATGCACAAAAATACTGACACCGAACTTTTGAACAGTAGATTAGATATTAACAGTAACAAGTGATTGCTGTCAAATATTCTTTCCTCCATGACAGCTTTAAGAACTCTAAATCTACAGAAAATTAATCATGACGACATCAAATATCTGGAAACAGTACAGGTAGATATTTTAGTGTCTGTTTTGTAAATAAAAGTGTTATATGAAATGTTTAACATTACTTCAATCATGCTTAAAGCCCAACAGTCCTGTGCTGGTGATGGAGCTCTGGACAGGGAGGTCTGATGGATGGGGCGGTTTACACCATAGTTTACCTGCAGAGGGTAAGATGATGTCATATGACAATTAAAAAAAATAAATAAGAATTAATAGAACGAATCATATTTTCATATTTTTAAATGAATAATATAAAACAATTATTCATTTGTTGTGTTATACTTATTTTATTAATTTAAATAATGCTTTATTTATATGAATTATTTAAAAAGCCCTTGACAAATTGCCTTTTAACATGATGAACATAAAGGGCCAAAGCACTAATGTGAAATTTCCTTTCTAATACAGACTTGGTTGCCGTGGTAAGAGAGATACTGAGACGAGGAATGTCCATCAACCTGTACATGTTCCACGGAGGGACAAACTTTGGCTTCATGAATGGAGCATTGGCCAACCCATCTTACAAAGCTCTGGTTACAAGCTATGGTTTGTGTTAAGGCCAATTCACAAGAAAAAGATGTAGTTCTAAAAATCGTTCTCAATATTAAAGAATGGCAGAGTCCACACCACAGCTATAATGATAAAGGCACAGAGAAACAATATCGTTGGAATAACTTTTTTTACAGCTGATGAACGATGCAAACATTGACCAATCAGAATCTATCCTGCTATAACGAGCTCGAGAATTTGAAGCAGACGAGCGTGCGCTTAGAATAAACAGACGATATCGTAAAAAAAAAAAAAAAAAATAAAAAATATTTTTGTGTTTCACATGAAAAAGGAAGTCAGGTTTGGAACATGCGGTTGAGGGCGACTATTGCGATCTTCATTTTTGGTGAACTGATGTTGTACTTCACAATATGACCAGTGTGTGGCGCTATCAAGTAGAGCACAAGCATTTCATGTAGGACTGAAAAAGCAGCAGAACAGTGTTGTATTTGAAAATGCATAACACAAGCCTTTCTTTCTCCCTTTCTTTTAGATTATGATGCTCCTCTGTCAGAAGCAGGAGATTACACACCAAAGTACCATCTTCTCAGAGATCTTCTCAGCAATTTCAACAGTATGTGATCCCATCCTTTAAATAATAGGTCAACCAAAAATGAAAACTTGCTGAAAATGTACTCACCCTCAGGCCATCCAAGTTTGTTTCTTTGTCAAAACTGATTTGGAGAAATTTAGCATTACTTTACATTACCAATTGAAGTGAATGGGTGCCGTCAGAATGAGAGTCCAAACAGCTGATAAAAACATCACAATAATCCAATAATGTGAAGTGAAAAGGTACATGTTTGTAAGAAACAAATCCATCATTAAGGTTTTTTTTTTTCACTTTAAACTACTGCAGGGGTTTTGAACTCTGTAGAGTTTTGTTCCAACACAAACCATCTAGTTTTCAAATAAGTCTGAATGACTTAATTAGCTGGATCAGGTGTGTTTAATTAGGGTTGCATCTAAACTCTGCAGGGCTCCGACCCTCCAGGAACTGAGTTTGACACCCTTAAACAAAATACCTGGGGCCTGTACCATGAAGCTGGATTAGCTGGCTAGCCAGGTAAGTTTCAGTTTAGCTTGCGCCAACTCTGGGTTTTAAGTACCATGAAAGTAGCTTGGCTTTTAGCTGCATTCATTGCCATAGTAACTTGCACTCCACAGCTAACCTGCTCTGGGGCAGGTTATGTTCTGAGTTAGAGAGCTCAAACTGAAATTGGACCAATCAGATGTGAGCTAACTGACACATGTCTGACACAAAAAAAAATCACTCTCCCAGTTTATCTTGCTCCAAATTAAAGGTCACTAGTACAAAAAAAGAAAATAAAAGTTGGTCTGGCCTTAATGATAATTACATTATTTTATATTATTTATTTAATTATATGATTTATATTATTATTAATCCATTACACACAAGCTATTTTAGTTTAACAGTTATTATAAATAATTTATTTTAAATTAATGTTAATAGATACAGATTGTATATAATATAAGTTGTAGAATCAATAGATAATGCTTTAAAAATGAGGTGACCTTACATGTTCGAGTCTCTATCGCTGTATATTTCCAACAATATAAACTAACTTAAGTTTCACTTGTGACTGCACTGATAAAGCAAGATAATTTATTTTATTTGTCCTCTTTCATGAACAAGTACTTTTTCATTGTAAATGCATTTAAATGAATCATATTTTTAAATCTTTTAACCTTTAGCAAAATCTTTAACTTTTAACCAAGGCTTGTGATTGGCTGTTAGCCACTGATGTCACACATTCATGTGCACATGCTCCACAAACTCAGGATCAAAGCCTGAGTTAACAAAGAAAGTTGATGATCAGCATCATGGTACCAACAAAGCCGGATTGGAGAGGTTTGGTTTTGTCAACTCGAAACTAATCCTGTAACTCTGAATTTGTTCATCTACCATCATGGTACAGGCCCCTGGACGTAATCCTACTAATAACATAGTAGTGCTTCCTCCAATGCAAAAGTCCATCCCCTGTTGTCCTCTCACATCAAAATCCACCAGCATATTTGTTTTCAACTGTTTTCACATGTAAATGGTGCTAGATCTGTGCATATTTCTCTCCTGATGCAGATAAGACAACTTTTATACTGGAGAAAGCAATATTAGATAGAGAAACAATGGTTTAAAACATCTTAAAGATAGATTTGTTTCTTACAAACATGCAGATTTTTGCACCTCAAGCCATCCATCTTGGGATTCTTTCAACATTTTGGATGCTGTACAACATATTATCGGTTAATATTATTTTCCTCCCGCCCATGTAGCCTTTTTGAGAAGTTACTACATTGTGTCTAATAATAACATGCTCACGTGTTTTCTGAGCTGTGCTGATTTCTGTGATGCTCTTCAGGTGAAATCCTCCCTGAGATGCCTGGTCTCCACTGGAAAGAAGAATATGAGGCGGCCATATTGTTCCAGCACCTGTCCCTGTGGGACGCTCTGCCATACACACATGAGGTAAGAAGTCTACTTGACCCTGGCTTATCCTGAGAAACAGAAATATTTACTCTGAGAAATGAATCTCAAAATCCAACTTCTTTACCTTCAAGCCTTTCAAATCCCAATTCCCGGTCAATATGGAGAATCTGCCTGTGAATAACGGTAACGGCCAGGCATATGGATACACCCTCTATGAGACCACCATCATCAGAGGAGGCTCTTTAAAATCAGGACGCAACATCCAAGACAGAGCCCTGGTTAGTGCTGATAAACAGTCAAGCTGTGCTGTTGTATATGAATATGCATCTGCTATAATTTCATTTTAATCAAGATTTTCCCCCTAGGTTTTTGTGAACCAAAGTTTCATTGGCATTTTTCACCACAGAAATGTAGAATTAGCTGTTCCTGATGGAAAGGTACGATTTAATTTTTTACATATTTGTATCTTATTTTTGTTTTGTTAACGTTGAGTTAAAAAACATTATCTTATAATTGTGAGATCTAGTAATTATATCTATTTCATTTTCTATCTATTAATATAATTTATAAAAACAAACTCTACAGTTCAAATGCTTAGGGTCAGTAAGATTTTTCTTTGAAAGAAAGAAAATTAATACTTTAATCCAGCAAGGAAACATTAAATTGATCAAAAGTGACAGTAAAGACATTTATGTTTCACCAGAGAATCCTGAAAAAAAGGTATAACGGTTTCCACAAAAATAAGCAGCACAGCTGTTTTCAATATTGATAATAATTGTTACTTAAGCAGCAAGTCAGCATATTAGAATGATTTCTGAAGGATCATGTGACACTGAAGACTGTAGAAATGCTGAAAATTCAGCTTTATCACAGGAATAAATTACTTTAAAATATTCAAATAGAAAAGTTATTTTAAATGATAATATTTCAAAATATTACTGTTTTTACTGTATTTTTGATCAAATAAATGAATTGACTTGATTATCTGTAGGAGAAACGCACTTTGGGTCTGCTGGTGGAGAACTGTGGCCGTGTGCATTACAGTAAAGACATGGACAACCAGCGCAAAGGTATAGTTAATGACCATCAATGCTTTGTGTTTGAAGATGCCACAGTCTCTCTGAAACATTATATCAACATTATAACATCAACCTATTCAAAATCTGTTTTCAGGTATAGTTGGGAACATTTTATTAAATCATACACCTCTTAGAGACTTCACAATATATAGCCTTGATATGACTCCTGACTTTATTGACAGGTGAGTAAAATCTTACTATGTGACAGGCCATAAAAGATTTAAAAAAATAAATAAATTGTAATCATCAATGCTTTTATTTCAGCTTGTACAGGGCACCTTGGAAGTCCGTCCCTAACAAACCAAGCTTCCCAGGATTTTTCCAGGGAAGGTTATTCGTGAATGGATATCCCAGCGACACTTTCATCAAGCTGCCAGTGAGTTTAATGAATTAAGACAAGATTTGAATGCTTAAAGTAATAGTTTGCCCAAATATGAAAATTTGCTGAAAATGTACTCACCCTCAGACCATTCAATATATAGATGAGTTTGTTTCTTTATCAAAACAGATTTGGAAAAATTTAGCATTACATCACTTGCTCACCAATGGATGCTCTGTAGTGAATGGGTGCCGTCAGAATGAGAGTCCAAACAGCTGATAAAAACATCACAATAATCCGCACCACTCCAGTCCTTGTGAAGTGAAAAGCTGCAAGTTTGTAAGAAACAAATCCATCATTAAGATGTTTTAACTTTCAACCGTTGCTTCTGGACAAAAAAACGAATTTATAATCCATAACACTTCCTCCAGTGAAAACATTCATCCCCTGTTGTCATCTCACATCAAAATCCACCAACATATGTTTAGAATGGTTTTGGACCGTTTTCACTTAGAAATGGTGTTTGCTTTTGGTATTTTACCCAAAAGCAATAGCTTGAAATTTAAAACATCTCAATGATGAATTTGTTTATTACGATATGCGGCTTTTTGGTTTACAACGCGTTAATTGGTGGACTGGAGTCATGTTATCATCAGCTGTTTGGAATCTCATTCTGACGGCACCCATTCACTGCAGAAGATCCATTGGTGAGAAAGTGATGTAACACTAAATTTCTCCAAATCTGTACCAATGAAGAAACAAACTCACTTACATCTTGAATGGCCAAAGGGTGAGTAAATTTTCAGCAAATTTTCATTTTAGAGTGAACCATTCTTTAAAATTTGGTTAGAAATATTGTACTGATTATGTCCCCATGCAGGGTTGGAGTAAGGGTGTAGTCTTCATTAACGGCCAAAACATCGGACGGTACTGGGATGCTGGACCACAGCAAGCTCTATTTCTACCAGGACCCTTCCTCAACAGTGGAATGAACCAGGTCAGTTTATATGCATTTCCATATATAAATTTGTGCTATATACAATTTTATATAAATTTCTTTGACACCAAAGAACTATTTTTGGTTATCCAAAGAATTACTGCAAATATCAATGTTGAACCACTGATCTATAATGGAGATATAGGTCAGTATGTTGAACCCATGTAACATTATTTAGAATCTTGAATAAAATATTTGGAATTTTAGTGGTGGAATGTGTTTCCATGGCAACAAATCAACAAAAATTCTGACCATTAACAAATGAAGGCAAGTTCTAAATGATCTGTTTTTCTTTTATTCAACAGGTGATTGTGTTTGAAGAAGCAGAAGCGGATTTTAAAATCCAGTTTGAAGGTTCTCCTGATCTGGGAATGACAGTTGACATTTAATGAACAATTCAAAAATGTTTTATGTAAATGAACGTAAGGCTAAAGACACAGGACTGCACTATCAAATACATAAACACCATCAAAGTGCCTGAACAAAAAATGAAATGAACAAAAAGTTGTATGTCACTGTTGGATTGTTAAAGCATTAATAGCACATTTGTATTAATAACATGGCTTTGCATTCCATGATATTTCTAAAATATTTAAACAATCAAGTTTTTCATGAAAAAGAGCAGTCTTGCTGGGGACCATGTTATTGTTAAATTTGTGCTGAAATGGAAAATGTTTGAGCATGTTGAGATGGACTGCCTATTATAACTCCGCTGAGGGTGTATGTTTGAATGACAGCTTTATTTATTTGCAAGACAAGGTAGATTTATGTTTTTGATTGTCTCATGCTGTTTACTGGCTGAAATTGGTCATATTAGTGCAATACATTTTTTTTTTAATTTCTATATGAAAACGTAAATGTTGCACTGGCCATGTACTGTAGGCAACAGGAAGTTACTGATTTCTCTTTCAGTAATTTCCACAGGCAGTCAGTTGTTTACATGAGTGCATTTACTGTAGATCCAGCGTTATCGTGGCGTTTTCCCTTTTTGCAAACACTGAGAAAGATTTTATATACAACTTAAACTGTAAAACTGAACTTGTAGCATTGTTTATGCTACAGGCATACATGATACCTCATACTGTACAGTTCAAGTCAGGAAGGATATTTTTAAACGATCAGACTTCGGCCTAAATTTCATCTGGCAGACAATAAAACGGTTTAAAAAAAAATCCAACCTGAGCCATATCTATGGTCCGAATATGATTTTGTGATCGTGTGACAACAACCACCTAGCAATCAAGCTTTCATCAAGTACTATTTCCAGCCAAACTGCATCAAAACTTCAACTTAAATCAGCTTTGTAAACTTTTTAGAATCAACGTTTTCCAGAGCATTTTCTGGAATAAGTCACTGGGAATTTCACTTAAATTCTTTTTTAAACTGAGAATTGCTGGTATACACTGCACGACTTTTAAAATCTGAACAAATTTCACAACACTACGCATTATAAACTTTGTAAATGGTTTCAGAAAAAAAAGGGCATCATACACTAAATGAGTGAAGATCACACATTAAATATGTAGTATTGCATTTTTACACAGAACACCTAAAGAGTCTGTGCCCATCAAACACCATGTGATTTTCTGTCACATCCGCACTGTAAGAAAATGCTTGTAATTTTAATTGTAAATGATTACCAGAAAAATGATAATACACTCTTAAAAATAAAGGTGCTTCTAAAGGTTCTTCAAGCAAAGCCACAGAAGAACCATTTCTGGTTCCACAAAGAACCATTCAGTCAAAGGTTCTTTAAAGAACCATCTCTTCCTTACCTTTTTATAATCTGAAGAACCTTTCACCACAAAGAACCTTTTGTGAAACAGAAAGGTTCTACAGATGTTAAAGGGATCCCTGGGTATTAAGATTTGTATGGCTTAATATAACGTAAATTATGTCTCTTACTGAAATATGTAGTAGAAAACCCATTAAAGATTTATGTTATTTTAAAAAATCGCCTCGTTTTATACATATTTTGAACAATGGGGTGCGACATTTTTCTGATGACGTAAAATGGTTGCATTGGTGAGCTACTGCTGCTACCTGTTGCTATTTTTACCACAACACTCGGAATAGACAACTCGGAAAATAAAATACTGATATGATGACCACAGCTACTGAAAGAGCTTACAGGTGGCGATGGAAATAAGTATAGGTTTAAACCAAATGCTGTACCATGGATTTTTCCCCACAAAGAGTGTAAACGCCCCGGATATCGCTGAGAGACTCCTCTAGCGGCCGCGCGTCTGCATGTTTACATCTTAAAACATATGGCATCTAGCGTTTCTTGTCTCTTGCCGTTTGTAAGCTCTTTCAGTAGCTGTTGTCTACTAAAAGACTCAAAGGCATCAGGGCTAAAGTGGAGAGAACAAAGAAGCGGGTCTTTAGGAAGTTTTTTTCGTCCACAGGCATCCCATTCTTTTCTCCTCTTCTTATCGCTAGGAAAGCAGTGAAGTCTTACATTACATCGCTTCTTTTGTTGCCCTTCGACTGAAAATTACAACCAAAAGTCTCACAATGTGGTATCGTATCAGTATTTTATTTTCTGAGTTGTGTTGCGGTAAAAAGCGCCAGTAGCTCACTGAGTGCAACCATTTGACGTCATCATTTAAAAATAACATACATTTTCATGGGTTTTTTACTACATATTTAAATAAGAGACATCATTGACGTTATATTAAGCTATACAGGTGCTGGTCATATAATTAGAATATCATCAAAAAGTTGATTTATTTCACTAATTCCATTCAAAAAGTGAAACTTGTATATTATATTCATTCATTACACACAGACTGATATATTTCAAATGTTTATTTCTTTTAATTCTGATGATTATAACTGACAACTAAGGAAAATCCCAAATTCAGTATCTCAAAATATTAGAATATTACTTAAGACCAATACAAAGAAAGGATTTTTAGAAATGTTGGCCAACTGAAAAGTATGAACATGAAAAGTATGAGCATGTACAGCACTCAATACTTAGTTGGGGCTCCTTTTGCCTGAATTACTGCAGCAATGCGGCGTGGCATGGAGTCGATCAGTCTGTGGCACTGCTCGGGTGTTATGAGAGCCCAGGTTGCTCTGATAGTGGCCTTCAGCTCTTCTGCATTGTTGGGTCTGGTGTCTCTCATCTTCCTCTTGACAATACCCCATAGATTCTCTATGGGGTTCAGGTCAGGCGAGTTTGCTGGCCAATTAAGAACAGGGATACCATGGTCCTTAAACCAGATACTGGTTGCTTTGGCACTGTGTGCAGGTGCCAAGTCCTGTTGGAAAATGAAATCTGCATCTCCATAAAGTTGGTCAGCTGCAGGAAGCATGAAGTGCTCTAAAATTTCCTGGTAGATGGCTGCATTGACTGTGGACTTCAGAAAACACAATGAACCAACACCAGCAGATAACATGGCAGCCCAAATCATCACAGACTGTGGAAACTTCACACTGGACTTCAAGCAACATGGATTCTGTGCCTCTCCACTCTTCCTCCAGACTCTGGGACCTTGATTTCCAAATGAAATGCAAAATTTACTTTCATCTGAAAAGAGGACTTTGGACCATTGAGCAACAGTCTGTTCTTTTTCTCCACAGCCCAGGTAAGACGCTTCTGACGTTGTCTCTGGTTCAGAAGTGGCTTGGTAGCCCTTTTCCCGAAGACGTCTGAGCGTGGTGACTCTTGATACACCGACTCCAGCTTCAGTTCTCTCCTTGTGAAGCTCTCACAAGTGTTTGAATCAGCTTTGCTTGACAGTATTCTCAAGCTTGCGGTTGTACAAAAATGGCCTATTATAATTTTATTCGTCTTGTCAAAATACTAAATTCTTTTAACATCTTGCTGTAAACACAGTAGCCTAGGAAAAGTGTCGCGGAAGAAAAATAAATAAATTCGACATCTGTCATTTAAAATTATAGGCTAAGCAAAATATAAACAAAACAAAGTTGAGCGTTCTTCAAGGACAGCGCATCCACACTTTGCTCCATCTTTATTCTGCTCTGTCACTCATCGACAACCTGCCTGTTCTGTCTGCGGGCCGTATATTCACCACTGGTAGCCTGCTCTGAGCATCCTTATGCGTATGCTGCGCACAGATACTCGCAAATAAAACGAAGCGTGCGAGTGCAGGCTGTACCAGTGCTTGAATAAAGCGCAGATATGTTGTTCTGAAAAGACGTCGGGAACGGGATATTGTTAGACCGCCCGCTCCTGTTCAAATTGCACCAGAGTTACCGACCGCAGCCGCGTTTTATTCGGGAATTAAATCCCGCGTCGCAAGAAATCTGGTCGGGTCCCGCGGTACAGCCGCGGTAATGCAGACCTCTATTGCCAAGTCAGCAGTCTTCTCCATTAATGTGGTTTCAAAGAACAAGAGATACCCGGAATTTATACTGTAGGGATGGTCATTAATTAAAACTCAAATGTAAATATTCTAATTTTCTGAGATACTGAATTTGGGATTTTCCTTAGTTGTCAGTTATAATCATCAAAATTAAAAGAAATAAACATTTGAAATATATCAGTCTGTGTGTAATGAATGAATATAATATACAAGTTTCACTTTTTGAATGGAATTAGTGAAATAAATCAACTTTTTGATGATATTCTAATTACATGACCAGCACCTGTACATGTCTTAATACCCAGGGATCCCTTTAAAGGTTCTTTATGGAGCCATTTAGACCCAATCCTGGTCCTGGAGAATGCCCAACACTGCATATTTTAAATGCCTCCCTAATCAAACACACCTGATTGAACTCAGTTCATTAGTAAAAACTCCAAGATCTCAAATGTGTGTGTTGGATAAGAGAGACATCAAAAACGTGCAGTGTTGAGGGTTCTCCAGGACCAGGATTGGGAAGCACTGTTCTATGGCATCGTGAAGCACCTTTATTTTTAAGAGTATAGATCTAATGGAACATTTAAATGTAAAATACTCTTAAATACACAGTTTTTGAAAGTTAAAAAGTCAAAAAGAGCATCTTATAATTTAGTGGGAAATTATTCCTTGTGTGATCGTTTTTCTTTTTTTTTTTTTAAATGTTTCTTAGTTTTTTTTGTTATCAGTTATGTACATTAGGGCTTTACGTATGTTATATCTCATGTTGTTAAATGTTTATTGCATTATTTAAGTCTCATGTGTTACCATGATGGTGTTTTGTATTTTTGTGGATGAAACTGTGCACCTTCTAATTATTAATATTCTCAGCTTGTGGAAAAGCTACTTGAACTTTGATTCATTATGTGGGTCCCTCTTTACCACCTGTGGTTTTTTATGGTAGTTGTCATTTTATTATAAAGGTGGCAAACAGATTTGAGTACTTTGGCATTTTGCCAAAAAGACAATGACGTTATTCAACTGTAAATTAGTACAGTCTGTAAAATCCGTACTATATTTTTTGCAATAAGGTTCTAGCAACTTCAGCTGCTTTTTTTTTTTTCCATAAATTTTATAGATTATTTTTTTTACAGTGTCAACTTTTGCCCAGTATCTGTAGACTGGCTGCAACTTTCAACATGCATCGACTCCTGCAGACTGCAAAAATCTGGGCAAAAGTCATGTAGTGTATTCCAGCCTTAAGTCAAATACTTCAGTGTGTCTCTGATTGTTTACATGCAATGCTGTAAACAATTTTCTATTACTTTTGTTCCAGATACTTAGGCTTTGTTCAACTTCTAAAACAGTATGAAAGCAGTTCATCATACTTCCATGCTGCCATTTGTGAATCCCTTTTTTCCTTCATTCACAAGCAAGGGTCTTTCTGTCCGGGTGTGCCAAACCAGTATCTGAAAAAAAAGACGAACACATTTTTCTGTTTATATTGACAAGCCTTTTGATTTCCAGCCAGGATATGAAGATTCACATTCACAACTGACCTTTGTGCAGTTAGCGGCTTTGGGTTCCAGGTCACTGAGGGTGACCAGATCCTGTAGCAGACTACTTTCTTGGTATCCACCTTTTACCCCTTTTAACTTAAAGTAGGCTTGAGGTTTGCCGAGGATGAGCTGAAGGTTCACGGCAAACCCGGCCATGTCGATGGCGAAAGGTCGATGAGGGTCAAACACAGTCCTCCAGCCGAACACTTTGCCTTGAGAGTTGATTTTGGGCGATTCGTACCGGAGACCTCCGACGAAGGCGACCGGCCAGACTGAGGCTTTATGAGTCCAACGCATCTGAGGTATGAGGAAGATGGAATCAGTTAAGCATAAGGACACTATGAATGGTGGACCAAAGGTACCGTACCTCCTCAAACAGCTCTAAGCTGTAAGTATTGTCATCATCTGCAAAATACACGACTCCTTTACGACTGGAGTTTGGGTTGATGTTCTCCCTGAGCCAGCGGAGTGCCAGGTTCCTCTGCATGGTGCCTCGTGGGATACGTACATTTTTGGGCTTCTTTTGTGTTTTGAGATTCTCAGGCGTCTCTACGTTCAAGTGGGTGTAATTCAGTCCCGTGTTCTCCAGCAGTCTGGACACTATCGCCGTCTTCTGCACCGAGTCCTCCACCACCAGCCAGTGAAGGTTGGGGACATGTAGGAAGGTGTTAGTGAGGCGGGTCAACTCGGCCTTCTGGACGGGTCTCCTGTAGGTTGGAGTTATTACGTGAAGAGTTGGCAGGGTGTCAGACCAGGTTGGAGGTCGCTGGTGGATGTACCTCATCTGGTTGGCCATAGTGATGCGCTTGTTCTCGGTGACGCAGGACTCATGAAGTTGAAAGCCTCTTTGGTGAGCTTTACTGGCCCTAGTTCTGTTATCTGACCATCAACAAAAAAAAAAAAAGATTTAGATCAGGGACAAAGATATATCGGTGCCATATTGGTTTTGGTGCATATTTGATATTAAGAATTTTAATTACTTATATATTTTTGTGGTGCATTGAGTGTCATAGTACACAGCACTTGCCATTAATCGCACAAAGTGGCATTCTGTACACTGTAAAAAGTGATAAGTTGACTTGACTTTAAAAAAAATTGAGGAAACCTGTTGCCTTAAAATTAAGTATATAATTTTTTTTTTTTTTAAAGTTAAGTGAACTCGACAATTCACTTAACTTATTTTTTTTAAATGATCTTTTACTTAATTTTAAGGCAACAGGTTTCCACAATTTTTTTAAGTTAAGTCAACTTATCACTTTTTACAGTGTATCGACATGCAAGGTATTTGATTGCATTAAATCAAGAAGTGAACAAATGTGAGTGAGCAGTACTTACAAATTCCAAAATTATAAAACCACGTTTCTTAAAATTATATTACACTAATGTTTGTGAGCTAAATGTGACTACATTGCCAATACCATACGGAGAATACCATGCATAAAAACGTTTATTGAATGAAGTTGGCCCTCATCCACTATAGGCTATATAAATTTTACTGGCACAATTGTTTTGGCAATATTCACTGGAAAAGAGTGTGGTTACCCTCTTAAAAAAAAAAAAAACGCATTTCAAACAAAATAAGATAAGTATATATTAAGACACTGGATAATATCTATCCAACTAGTTCCCAAATAGCTACTTTTGCTGATGTTTCCAGTTTGCGTATTCTGTAAGACTGAGGAAGACACTTTGTTTCGTTTATTTTATCAATGTGATGAGATGCATGTGATCTAGACTTTTCACTGAAACATAGCCTACATTTCTTTATTTTTCTGACAGTAAACAAGCTGCTGAACTTCTGTTCATTTCTTTGTTCTTGTGAACGAAAACTTTGCGATGCAAAACAAAGTCCTCAAGACACTGCAGATTTAATGTCTTTCTCACTGAAAATTTAAACACCAAAATTATTTTGGTGAATAACATTTGTGAATTGTGATATCTTTTTTACAGATTGAGGTTTCCTTCGTTTACCTCTTTGTACTTTCATTTCACTTTGTTCTTCATACTTAAAATAGCCTACAGTGCTGTTTCTTCTTTTCAACTTTATATAAAATAAACAAATATACATACGCGCGTGTGTGTGCGCGCGTACATATGTAAGGTAGACTGAGTACATTTGAGACGTGTACAGTGCATCAACTGTACCCGGATTGGTTTCCTATTGCTTCACATGCTGTTAGTTGTACAGTGTTATGATAATAGGATAAAAGTCACATTTATACATGCTACACAAATTTGGTTTAAAAAACAATTAACATTTTCTAACATGAATGTTAAAAGGATTGCATAGCATTTTAAAAAATATACAATGTGGTAAAGTGGGCACAGCTGAGACACCCTTTATAGGTTGCTATGTACTGTATACAGTAACAATTTAATCATAGAAAATAAAATGCATAGAGGCTGTGTGTGTTTGTGTACTGTTATTACCTACATTATGGGGACCAAATGTCCCTACAAGCAAGGCTGTCCTTTGGGCGGTGCAACTGGTGCGGTCGCACCGGGCCCCGTGTCAGCCAGGGACGGCCCTGCCTACAAGTATAGTAATACCAGTAAATTCTAACCTTATGGGAATATTTTTTAGGTCCCCATGATGAAACAAGCTTATAGATCAGACAGAATGATTGAAAATGTAAAAATGCAGAAAGATTGGAGTGATGCATAGGTTTAGGGGTAGGGTTATAGAATATACAGGTATGTATACTGTTATTTTTACATTTGTACTGTTTGCCATATATTTTATAGTGTTAAATATTTGTTCCCATTTTGTTTAACTGTATCTGAATTAAAGCAAATACATTTTTTAACTAATTATTTAAAACTGTAATTTATTACACTTGCAATAAATGGTTAGCCAGCTTTAGAACATCAACTGTTCCATGGTACCGTTTCAACCTCATGTTTATGAACTAATTGTAGAAGATAAACTACTTATGGCTATTATCAATTTATGATATTTTAGTACACAAGCAAAAGAAATATCATGTGGAAAAAAAAATCACTTCATTTCAGCATCTACTTTTTGTGTAGTGATGAAAAAAGCAGAAAGTGTCTCTATACTGTACACACACAATATATTAAGAGTTTTTGCAAAAACCGATAAACACCACTTAAAAATAAATAGAGAGAATTGATTACTGTGCAATATTCTCCACATATAGCTCGATCTGAACCCTAAACACGTTTTGCCAAAAAAAAGCCGCTATTCACGTCGCGAGTTCACGTTTTACTGCAGAAGCCAACAAGCGCCCTTGTAGTTTGTGAAGAGAAGCCGATAAGTCCATTTTAGCGAATCAACGCGCTGTATTCAGGTCAGGTGACAAGGCTGCTTTCACTTTGAAAAGACGCGCGAGCTGAGTGGAGTTCCGTCAAAGAAGCTGACTAAAAGTCATCGAGGATGGATAATGTCGACTAATTTGATGAACCTGCGATATCTTCTTCAGGGCTTAAAGGCAAATAAAAGCTGAAACGTTTTCACGGAACCTTGCAAAAGCAGCAAGCATACTACACAGTATATGATAACAACAACAACGTTTGTCAGGCATCTACATCTGAGCAGATTAATTTACATGAGTGTTTTCTTAACTCTAAAAGATGAAATGTGGCGTTATCTGCTTTTGCTATAAAACAAATTTAATGTTAAAAAAAAAAAAATTAATTTTGTAAATTACCTGTATTTGTTATTATTTAAATCAAAACAACCCAACTGCAGTTTGATTGATGTTACTTGGAATTCGCAATAAACGTGATAAAAATGGAATTATCGGTTTTTGCAAATGGACTTCATATATATATTTACATTTACATTTAATCAGACGCTTATATCCAAAGCGACGAGATATATAAGGGATAATCGACGGCTAGCTGTGCATATAGAATATAGAATATATCCAATCTATATCTATATCCAATACAGAACGTGATTAAACTGACCTGGAACTACCTGTGCAGTTCAACGAATTTAATCAACACCTGCCAGCCAATCAGAATCGAGTATTCAGACAGACAGCCATTCTCTACCGTCTCAACCGCATAAGCAACAGGATGTGCCAGTGGCACAAAAAGTAATATAGCATTTCACAAGATGCATAAATTCTCTTGTAGCGCTTTAAAAAGGTAAGAATGATCTTAATATTTACCTTTAGGGACTGGAATCAAGGAGTTGTCAGCGTGCTGGTGCCAAAATGTGATCAATAAAGTCCACGGTAACAAAATCAAAAAGAGTGCCAGGACGTCCTTTCTTTTCGGCATGTCTTATCTGTGGCAAATAAATAAAAAATAATATTTTAAAAAAATGAAGGAACAATAAATTTAAGCGTTTTACTAGTGATTACCGGTAGTTAATTAACTCGCTCAATGTGAGATTAATCAGACAAAGACAAACGTATCCTATTAAATTACAATTTATCTGCACAAAATGACTTGAATGCGCAAGTGAACTTGGGTTATAAAAATGCGGTTTCCTAGTAAAACATTGATAAGGAGTAACTAAATCATAAATTACTCCCCAATATTGTACTGCAATAGTAGGCTTACTCATTGTAATGCTATTATTTCAGGAGATCAGGTTTTCACATAAAGATCGGTGTTTGTTCATATAGCCTAGCTTGTTTAAATTAATGTGTGAACTGTTATATTGTAGTTTAGTTTTAATTTCGGTAAACTAAAATGACATTGACTAATACCTATTTGATGGCATTTTAAGAGTAAAATTAATAAACCTGACATGACGAAATACTTCCTAAATTTAAAGGACATTTTTTGTCAAAAAAAAAAAAAAAGTGAGATTTACCTCTAGAACAGGCCTGAGAGCCTATGGTTAACACTTTTTATGCTCTATTTGAATAAACTTAGATAAAAATAAACTGACTGTTAAAAGATAGGTTTGTTCTTTGTAATAAATTAAAAAAAGATATATACATGTATGTGTGTATATATATATATATACACACACACACACACACACACACACACACACACACACACACACATCTCCTGCGTCCCAATGTGCATACCATCCACACTATCTGCCCTAAATAGTATTGAAAATTAGCCTACTAATATCACATAGAATTTATAGGATGGATAGGATGCACATTAGGATGCAGGCACTGGCTATAACATGGTGCCGATTTGCTTTGTATTGGTTGCGCCCCTTTTCTGGACTGTTGAATATAATAGTCAGATATAATTCAAAATATAATTCGATTTTGGAAATAAGAAAGAGAGAGAGAGCGATTGTTGACAGCCCTACACCCCTGTTTAGTTGATCACATTTATTTTTATTTATCTTATTTTATGTTTATTTTATGTTTTAGTAAAAAAAATAGATAAATAAAAAAATAAATAATGTTTCCAGAGTCAGTAGCCAAGTAATCTTGTTAAATAATCATGATCTCAGTACTGAACAAAATAAATGATTATGCTCTGTCATAATCCATCTGACATACCCAACAAGTGGCGTTTGCTAATGCAAGAGTAAAAAAAATTGCTGAACAAAAATAATAATTTTCCCAGTTGATTTTTACTCCCTTCCAGCATAGAAATAAAGGGGAATTTTTTTTTTTTTGATAACTCATGTTTTTATTGGTATTTTTTTTTATGTCCATTACAATGGACGCCATTGAACGTAAAATGAACGTAAAATGCCATGAAAGCTTAGATTAAAAAAGGCCATGTTTTTAACATAGGAGGTTGGTGGATTGAATGGGTTGGATGGTTGTGGGCAATGTAACCCCAAGAAATCAGTTTTGCATTCAGTTATCACGGAACTTCCAAACACATTGCTAACTTTTAACATTGTAAGCTAATAAGAGATCTCACAATTACTAACAAATTGAAAACAAAAATACATCTGCTGGATATTCCCATATATTCTCTCATTTGCAATGAGCAGCCTTGAAGCAGGTTCCGTGTGGCACAAAGCAAAGGTGGATGTTGCATTTGTCACAGCATACATATGTTTTCCCTGTGCAGCATGACCTCTTGCATCTGGTGGCCTCTGTCTTGTCATCATAATTCGCATGTGGTCAACCATATCATACTGCACTTCAGGTAGAGGCCTTGCATCCTGAACTCGTGGTCTGCGGGCATGCAGTTGTGGTTCTGGAGACATACTGGGTCTTCCATGTTTTGCTGCCACTGGTTTATGGACACTCACCAGACACTGGGCCACATTCATCTTGAAATGGAGGCGATCCAGGGTGTCTTTTGTCTGGAGATTGGCCCTCTTGGCATCCAGCCTGTACTCTAACCAACTGTTGACCACAGCTAGATCAAAAGCATGTGTAATCATTCTCAGGGTCCACTTTCTTGACTATAAAATAAATCAATTGTGAAGTCATAGCTTAGCTATGAATTGCTTATAGGCATTTTGTTTTTGGCATGAACTAACTGAGTGATGGCTAATATCTCTTGACTCCTGATGTCCATTGGGATGGACATTAAACTTTGAAAAAATCCTATAACTTAATGAAATATTTTCAAAATAACTTGAAATATTAACACTTGAAATTGTTAAAATTATGCAGAGAGAAAATGTATTAGGCTAGCATGAAAAATAGGCACTTATTCCTCCCTCTCTCCAGCTTCAGAGCCATGCTTGTCTTGTCTGAAGCTCTCTCAGATCAAGTCAAAAGTAATTTCTCCATTGTGATTGGATAATCAGGAACCAATCAGTAATAAGCATTATCCAAACAATGAAATCAGAGATTTTTTTATTGGTTTAGACCCAGAAATATGTAATGTCCATTCCAATGGACGCCAGGTCATGGGAGACCACAGACATGAAGACAGTTCAACCGATTTTTAGCCTTATCCTCTGAAGGCACACACCAGACAGTTCAACCAGACCATGAGTCCACACGCTTGAAGATTGTAGGAACGATCTCACAAGATCAAACGTGACTAGAGAAGAAAAACAAAGAGGACAATCAACATTGTCAGCTGGCTATCCTGGTGTGCGTTCTGTTTCACAGTGGAAAACAAAGTATAGAAGAAAATATGGGTGATATTCTCTGCTTTCATGTCATGTTTGTGGCTGCCAAGTTTAAGCTGTAGAAGCATACAACATCCGGTAAGTGACACTTGCTCGCTCTCATTGGCTATCGCGGGTATCACGGCAGAGGCAGCCCAATGAAGAGTCATAAATATCAAACATGTTTGATTTTTGGACAAAAAAAAAAAAAGATAAAAAATATTCGCTTACGGCAAGGCGCAAATGTAGCATGGTTTGTATCACATATAGAATGAACCAAGTCATGCTCTACTTGAAAATAGTGACTGAAAAAAAGTGATATTCTCTGCAGCTCCTTTCTTCCAGAAAATAGGTCAGCATAAGCTTTAAAGGGATAGTCTACCCAAAAATAAAAATTGTGCTGCACAGCAGAAAAAAAGGGGGTGGGGGGGTTAGGTGCACTATTCCTTTAAACTTTACTTCTGTTGCAATCAAATAAAAGTTTAAAGAGACCAAAAGATGCAAATTCATCCTCTCAATCTCGGATGTTGTAAGAAGTGTTTGGGTATATGTCTTCAGTTTCACATTTTCAGTCAATACTCTTGTTAAAAATGAGCTCACCTGTGTTTATCCCTCTCTCATCATAACCCCTCAGTGGTCAGTGTCTGAGTAACTCAATCAGGATCTGCAACATGTCAACAATTGAGACACAATCATGTTTAGATTCAGATATCATGAACAGTGGTGAGTCAAGTTTCTCAATAGCTTACACCCAAATTGATATATAATATCAGGGGTTTTCAACCCTGGAGAGCTACAGTCATGGAGATTTCAGCTCTAACCCCAATCAAACACCTGAAACCGCTAATCAAGGTGTTCAGGGCTAATTGACAGACAGTGTTACACCATCCTCATTTAAGGTCATGTTACTGAAGCCCATAACGTGCACGTAGTATGTTTTTGTCAGAATTGTTCAAATATTTAACTTTTTTGGATCCACTTATAAGAGTTTTACACTTCTTCGGCACCGATAGCATAGTGCAGTGGTTCTCAAACCTGTCCTGGAGTACCCCCAGCCCTGCACATTTTGTTTGTCTCCCTCATCAATCACACCTGATTCAACTCATCAGCTCATTAGTGGAGACTGCAAGACCTGAAGTGGGTGTGGTGTGTCAGATATAGGGAGACATACAAAATGTGCAGTGCTGGGGATACTTCATGGAGAGGTTTGAGAACCACTGGCCTAGTGCGTTGACATGAAGTGCAAGTGCGCTCACGGTGACCTGAGTTTGAATCCTGCCTTGCGTTCCTTTGCTTATCCAACTTTCCTATGCTCTCCACTGTCCTCTCACAATAAAGGCATAAAAAGCCAATAAATGTGTTGTTTTTTTTAAAGTGTTACGTTTTGTTGTCCTTTGGTGCGACACACTTTTTGATAACTCTGTTCTTAAATACAATAATTACATTAATTTACATTTTTTCTGATGTTTTTGCAAAAAATTTGTACTGTTATAGAGTGTCATGAAAATAATTATAAAATGTGATGCTTTGTTTTTGAGATAGAAAGAATTGAGGGAGAGAAATGAGTGGGAGAGAGAGGACATGGAAATATAGAGAGAAAATTAACTGGGATCCACACAGTCATGTCAGTTGCATTGCTGTCTATGGAGGGTCAGAAAGCTCTCGGATTTCATCAAAAATATCTTTTAATTTGTGTTTCAGTTTTCTACAGTTTGAATGGAAGACAGCCAAGTTTGTCTTGTTGTCAAAGTTTATCCAACAAGTCAAGGGGAAAAATTGATTTTATTCATAATTTCATATTAAATAAAAAACACTATGAAAATGTGTGTCTAATGAAGATAAATCTCTCTCATGCTATTTGTATATTATTACGAGTTTTTTCTTAATTTTTGCTATGTCACAACACAGGACAAATCTACTGTACAGTTCAGTTAAAATGTTAGAATTGACGAAGTTAGTGACCTTTTATATTTTCTCAAACATCAGACTTCACAAACTACATAAATATATGTATTTCTTCAAAAATAGTGTTTTACAAAAAAAAGAAGAAGCATTTTTTACTGTCTATTTGCATATATGTATGCATATATGAACATTATCTCTGGTTTGGCAGGTCATTCTGCCCATGAGGATTTCAGGCATTAAAGTATAAATATACACTGCATCAAACAGAAAGATGAACAGAAAACCCAGACATAAACCCACACAGAGATTGTTAGATTTGGGTCAAACCATTGTGTGCCTCAATAAGTCACAAAATAATGAGCACTGCCAGGGATTTAGACTAGAGTCCAAATAAGCCACTGAATCGAGGTGAAGCATTTTATCTGGCCTTAGGTCACCAAATCTGCATCACGACATAAAATATTTGACAAATTATAATATGCTAGCTTCTAGAATTTACACATTTTTGACATTTTATATAAATTTACAACAAATAATAGAATATAAATTAAACAAATTAAAATCAATTTGTGGGTGAATGTGCTTATTTGTTATGAAAATAATGGCATAATGCCAAACAATAAATAAATACATGCATAAAATGAAAATGTTTTTATGAGATACGTTCAAAATATTCTCCAAAACACTGTCAAATAACAGAAACATGAAGACGGACATTCATGAAGCCTTTAATTCCTCTTCAAGGTCAATGATTCAATCTTTCTGAAGATACTTCTTAAGCACCATAATCGCTTGTCTGTCTCTGTGTCTTATGCACGCAGCCCAGATTCACTTCTTACTGTTTAGACAAACAACCAATAAAAAGGCAGCACTGCTTGGTGGCTCACACTTGTCTCAGTTTGTTTATTGTGCGTGTGTCCCAAAGGGAGATATGGTTGTGTTGCTAAAATTGGCTGACAGAGAAGCTGAAGCTCCATATATTCAGCACAAACTCAAGCCTGCATAAAAAAGCAACTGTGAATTTTGAAATGAGCCTTCCCAGTTTTTTTTTTAAACCACGACAGTAAAATAGTTAAACACCATAAGTCTCACACTTTCACATTTCAAAGGAAAGCATATCAGCATCTGCTCTATACAAAATGAAAAATATTTAAAGCCAGCTATACTTACATGTTCCATCTTTTTCTCTTTGCCTTGAGTAATTTACACACTCTGTTTATCAGTCAGATATCCTGCTGGTGGCCTTTGAGAGAGAAAAGACAATAAGAGATGGAGAGAGAGGCTGCTGGGCTGGTGTCAGCAGTGCCAGGGCCAGCAGGAAGAATGTGTCCTCTCATTCAGACAACAAAGACTGCAATTGTGGATGTTGATGGGAGATGGCAGCGGGGACAAAGGGCACTCATCAACAACGTCACCAACTGAAATTCTCAAAACATGAGCAATACAGTAATATTACCTCAAGAATGAGGCTTTGTTTTATCCATTAGGTTCTAAGACTGTTCTGAGATGCTGTGAAGTGTGGGTTTTCCTCCACACAATGTCTGTCCTGTTTAATTCTCACCGATCAGATCATCCCACACGAGTAAAGCTGCAATCATCTGTCTCAATCACTGTGGAGAGGCTGAGTTTAAAAGACGGCACAGCAATGAGACAGAAAAATCAGACTGAACTGAAGTTAAATGAGACAGAGATGGAAATCGAACAGTGAAATCAAACTGAAGTGGATATCAGACTCGGTTTGGTATCAGACAGTAAGGTCAAATTGAGCTGGAAATCAGACATTAGAATCAGACCGAGATTGAGATCAAATGGTGAAAAAAGACTGTAGACAGTGAACTCATCAGAAAGCAGAATCAGACTGGGTTGGAGATCAGAGTGAGATATCAGACAGAGGTTAAGACAAGACAATGGTGGAAATTAAAGAGTGAAATCAGACTCAGGTGGGGATCACACAGTGAAATCAGACTGAGGTAGATATCAGACTGTGAAGTCAAACTGAGATGGAAATCAGACAATGAAATCAAACAGACTGTCGGTAAATAAAATCAGACTTAAGTTGGTTATGAGACAATGTAATCAGACTGATGTAAAAATCAGAGAGGGTTGAGATAGGAATAAGATCAAATTGAGCTGGAAATCAGACATTATAATTAGATGAGATGAGATGGTGAAATCGAACTGTAGACTTTGAATTTAAATATCTGGATATATCAGAAAGCTGGGATATTGAAATCAAACTAAAATGGAGATAAAACAGTGAAATCAGACCAATGTGTAACTCAGGTGAAAACAGACGGTCAGAAAGTAAAATCAGAGTGAGGTGGATATCAGTCAATGGAATCAGACATATGTGGAGATCAGACTGAGGAATTTAGAGAGGTTGATAGACTCAAACTGGGATGGAAATCAGACACTGATATACTGACGTGGAGCAGGGCCGGATTATCCATAGACGGGATTGGGCGAGTGCCCTGGGGCACCAGCCAATAGGGGGGCACCAAGTGATTACGATAATGACAAGACCTTTAAAATATTTTTTCATGTTTTGTATATATTATTTTGCTGGAAGAGATACAGATGCATAGAAAATGAACAGTTAATGATACAATATACAGAGAGAATATCAAATATATGCACGCATATAAAGAATTGCGATTGGGTCAGGTCCCAGTGTATTTGCCCCCTCCCCCCAGTCAGAGTCGAGCATATTTATTCACAAATGGATAGGCAGCATCGACTTGGCGGTTGTGCGAAACGTAAATTTAAAAAAAAAAGAAGAGAAAATATCATGACACATTGCCAGGGCTATACAGGGCGACTGAAAAGTAGCTACTGTGTGCGACTATCAAAACATATTTAGGAGCACCTGTGCGACTAACCCGATCAGCCAACCCATTCTCACTCCCAAGGCGTCAAAACTGAAGCATGGTCAAACGCCTTCGCGTCACTATGAAGACGCCAAAAGTGCGCCTAGGCGTCATTATATGACAAAATAGGAACTCCATTGCTTTCAATTGCTTGCTTTATGCGTCAGGTCAAGACGCTTATGGAAAATGACAACACGTTCTCCGCCGTTGTTTTCAGTTGTTTGTCTTAGTTTAATGGTTTGCATGCATTTGTAAAAATATAAATAATTTTATATACATTTATACTTTTATTGGAGCACCTTACCCACCCCTACCCTAAACCTACCCACTTCAGAACAACATAAAACACGTAACAGTTAACAGGCAAATGTAAGTTAAGTCACCGGTGTTTATTGCAAAACTGCCCATAAACAAGCAGTATAAAAGCATTACAAACAAGTCGTGCTGCATTCCAGGTCTTCTGAAGCCATACGAAGTCTTTATGAGAAGAAGAGAGCAAAACATAAGGTTTTAATCGCTGAAAATGATCCCGCCCGTTAACGCGCTCACATCTCATTCAAAAGATACTCAAGTCCCGTAGCATGACGCAATTGGTCACGAGACACAGAAGAGCCAATAGCCTGTCAGAACAGCAAAACGCAATCGGTCACGAGACACACAAGAGCCAATAGCATTTCACAACCAAGGCTTCTTCTGGCGGCATTTTTGAATTCGCACAGACTGCATACGGATGAGCTTAACGCTGCCTACTCCTCTCACAAATCAAATGTTTTGCCTCGAAGACTTGGAATATTAATATTTTTGAATAAATTATGACAGTAGTTGTATCTGCCTGTTATATCTTGTGTTTTATTGACAAATTTAGGGGCAGGGGTTGGGTTATGTGCTCATAATGTGTAAATAATGTAATATAAATAAAACTGTTGTGGCTGTTTACATTGAAAAATCACACCCCAACATATATGCAATAATGGCAATGTTATTACACAATATATAATTTAATTATGACGATAAAATTCCCAGTATGGCGTCGGCATATTGAAATCAAACTGAAATGGATATAAAACAGCAAAATCAGACCAAGGTGTAAATCAGACAATCGGTCAATGAAAGCAGACAGAGATGGAAAGCAGACTGTGAGATTTTACCTTTTAACTTGCACTTTTCAGATTTTAGTCCCATTGAAATAACAAATAAGGAATATTTGTGAACCACTGTTTACAATGACACAGGTACAGATAGTACCAGTTCCTGAATATTAACTCTACAATCTGAAATTATGCATAATAACTGTTGCTATGGCAACAGGGGGAACAAATCTGGCAGTAGATCGCTGGTACGAATGACAGACGGTTCTTACTGACACTGCTCCTCTCTTCTGTTCTCCCTCTCATACTGTGTATTGTTTCAATATGAGATTTTCTTCCTACTCGAATCTGCTTCAAAAGATGTGCAAATACCAAAACTGAAAATTCCCTGACAAATCACACAAAGAACACCAGCTCTTTTAGATAGCTAATTTTAAGTGGCATCTGCCTCTAAATCATTAAATCAGGTCATTAAAAGCTGTTAATGCAGTCTTTACTTCATGGGACAGTGCTGTGAGCTCCTGGGGTGGTTTGGCTGACAGCCACTTTATTGATGCACATGACACTGTTCAGTATATATAAAAAAAAAACCTCTAACTGTTCTAATCGAAGCCTTGAGCCTGCAGCACCAGAGCGGAACAGACAGATAACACTGCACGGTCACGTCCACGTTCTGCAGTGATCACAGTCTCTGAGCTGTGAAGACTAAACCCAGATAAGAAACACAGAGCGACAGACATTTCGAAACAGATAAAATCCTTAGCACAGCACTTCCATGTGACTGGGTCTGTAATTGTTTTAGAAAAAAAAAATTCAATAGCAGGAGTCAAAGAATGAATTAATAATAGTTCAGTCTATTGATTGCAGGAGGAGATTATCTTACCTGAATGCCTGTCAAGTGTACCGAGTCCCGCTCTGTACAGACTCTTCACTCGTTTTTGGGTTTTTTTTTTTTTATTTAAAAACGGGGGCACTTCAAATGTGGTCACCCTAGGGCACTACACTGTGTTAATCCGGCCTGACGTGGAGATAAGACAATCAAACCAGAATGTCAGACAATGAAATAATAAAGCTGGATATCAGAAAGTGAAATCTGACTGGTGTGTAGATCACAGTGAGATATCAGCTTAACGCGCCTACTCCTCTCACAAATCAAATGTTTTGCCTCGGAAGACTTGGAATATTAATATTTTTGAATAAATTATGACAGTAGTTGTATCTGCCTGTTATATCTTGTGTTTTATTGACAAATTTAGGGGCAGGGGTTGGGTTATGTGCTCATAATGTGTAAATAATGTAATATAAATAAAACTGTTGTGGCTGTTTACATTGAAAAATCACACCCCAACATATATGCAATAATGGCAATGTTATTACACAATATATAATTTAATTATGACGATAAAATTCCCAGTATGGCGTCGGCATATTGACGCTAAGGGTTTCCTATTTAAAGCAATGGAGGACCCTGCAAGTCGAAAAATGACGCTAAGGGTACCTTGAGCGTCAAAAGCGACGCCAAGTGGTCCTGACCAAGCTTCAATATGTGACGAGTTGGGTGTGAGAATGGGTTGGATCAGCATAGGCTATTTGTGTTTGCGCTGAGAGGAGCTTCAAAGATTTCTACTATGTGTTTGTGCAGCGTTGAGTAATGTATCGCAGACATATGTTGATTCCTTGAATGCAATGTTAATCAGAATCCACTCACTGCTCAAAATACTTTTGTTCATTGCTGAGTTATGCACGCCACAAATGCTCTCGTTATAACAAACAAAGTGTAGATGGTGTAAATAAGAGATTCGTTGTGCAGTGTAGAGAGCTTCATTGATTATAATGGAGTTTTGTGAGATTGCTGAAGTGAGTAACAGCTTTTAAAGATTATTAAAGGTGTTTGTAAATGTGATATTAAATTAATACAACAGCTCAATAAACAATAAGTTATATAAAGTGATGTACATTGTATGACTTTTAACAATATTGCCTGATTTTGCTCTATTTAGTCAAGGAACATAGTTTCAAACAGTCACAGCCGAGTCAGCTGCGCATCTCCATTCAAACATAGCGGTGTTTCATTTATGAATGAACCTGCGTTTTAAATGAGTCTAGTGAGTCAGTGATTCAATTACCCACTCATAAAGTGAGTCACTTGCTTCGCTCCTGAATGAATCAGCTGTTCAAACGAATCAGTGATTTACCGCCACCTGTTGGCAGTTTTATTTTTATGTTTAAAGTGTCCTTTCAGTTATTTAAATAATTTCAATCAAACAATAGTTCTATATTCAAAATGTTATATTTAAAACATTAATCTCACAACATTGTTATGAATTTAAAACATCCATGCCACCTCTGAGCCTCTCTAAATGTCTGTAAATTTACCTACATGCCACTTTTGTGTTCTTCTGTGCCACCTTTGTAGTGGAAACTAATTTTGTTAAATGATTTCTTTTGATTAGTAACTTATTCTTCTTATTCTACCTGTTCTTATGGAATTTTTTTTTTTTTGTCTCTTGCTCCTGCAAATGCTTTTTGAGAATACAAAAGAACTAAATCAAAAGACGCCTTCTAATCTAATATGTTATTTTGACAAAACAAAGAAAACAAGACAGACACTAACACAACCTCATCTGAAAAGGAGTAAAGCATCCTGTGCTGCTTCTTTCTGTTTCTCTCTGTCTGTCTGTCTCACTCACTTACACACACATGCACAAACACACATAACAAGTCGAGCCATGGAGAAGTCGATTTCTGATTTCCATGGGTAGACAAAGCCATTATAGAGACATTAGGCATTATATTGTCACTTCAACTGCAATTTTCTACTAAGTGTCAGAAGGCTAATGAACTTTGTGGTGTGTTTTAAAAGTGAGGGTAATTTAACAACCTCTTAGACATTATTGTGGAAATTTATGAGACATTTTGATTTTTTTCAGGGTATATGTTTATTTTCAGCGTTGGGTAGTGATTAAATGTAATCTGGATTATGTAATCAAATTCCAAAAATTGAACACTCGTAACTGGATTATATTACATTTTAAAATGCTCAGATTACAGTTACTTTTATGCATTACATGATTATACATTTTTCATAAAATGGCAGTAAATTGCTCATAATTCATTGATTCTCTCTAATTCTTTTTCATATTTAATGCTTCCTTTCCACAAATCCTACTTTGTCATACCATTTAGCTTTGTCTATTTTCACAATATAGAATGTTGATAATTCTGTGGTCCATGCTTCTGCATTTGGGCCAAAAGCACCCTCAAACAATTAGCTTAACAACAGTAAAAAAAATGCTGCTTCTTTTTTTTTTTTTATTTAAAAACGGGGGCACTTCAAATGTGGTCACCCTAGGGCACTACACTGTGTTAATCCGGCCTGACGTGGAGATAAGACAATCAAACCAGAATGTCAGACAATGAAATAATAAAGCTGGATATCAGAAAGTGAAATCTGACTGGTGTGTAGATCACAGTGAGATATCAGACTGAGGTGGAAATCAGACATTGAAATCAAACTGAAATGGATATAAAACAGCAAAATCAGACCAAGGTGTAAATCAGACAATCGGTCAATGAAAGCAGACAGAGATGGAAAGCAGACTGTGAGATTTTACCTTTTAACTTGCACTTTTCAGATTTTAGTCCCATTGAAATAACAAATAAGGAATATTTGTGAACCACTGTTTACAATGACACAGGTACAGATAGTACCAGTTCCTGAATATTAACTCTACAATCTGAAATTATGCATAATAACTGTTGCTATGGCAACAGGGGGAACAAATCTGGCAGTAGATCGCTGGTACGAATGACAGACGGTTCTTACTGACACTGCTCCTCTCTTCTTTCTCCCTCTCATACTGTGTATTGTTTCAATATGAGATTTTCTTCCTACTCGAATCTGCTTCAAAAGATGTGCAAATACCAAAACTGAAAATTCCCTGACAAATCACACAAAGAACACCAGCTCTTTTAGATAGCTAATTTTAAGTGGCATCTGCCTCTAAATCATTAAATCAGGTCATTAAAAGCTGTTAATGCAGTCTTTACTTCATGGGACAGTGCTGTGAGCTCCTGGGGTGGTTTGGCTGACAGCCACTTTATTGATGCACATGACACTGTTCAGTATATATAAAAACCTCTAACTGTTCTAATCGAAGCCTTGAGCCTGCAGCACCAGAGCGGAACAGACAGATAACACTGCACGGTCACGTCCACGTTCTGCAGTGATCACAGTCTCTGAGCTGTGAAGACTAAACCCAGATAAGAAACACAGAGCGACAGACATTTCGAAACAGATAAAATCCTTAGCACAGCACTTCCATGTGACTGGGTCTGTAATTGTTTTAGAAAAAAAAAATTCAATAGCAGGAGTCAAAGAATGAATTAATAATAGTTCAGTCTATTGATTGCAGGAGGAGATTATCTTACCTGAATGCCTGTCAAGTGTACCGAGTCCCGCTCTGTACAGACTCTTCACTCGTTTTTGGGTTTTTTTTTTTTTTTTTTGTCTCTTGCTCCTGCAAATGCTTTTTTGAGAATACAAAAGAACTAAATCAAAAGACGCCTTCTAATCTAATATGTTATTTTGACAAAACAAAGAAAACAAGACAGACACTAACACAACCTCATCTGAAAAGGAGTAAAGCATCCTGTGCTGCTTCTTTCTGTTTCTCTCTCTGTCTGTCTGTCTCACTCACTTACACACACATGCACAAACACACATAACAAGTCGAGCCATGGAGAAGTCGATTTCTGATTTCCATGGGTAGACAAAGCCATTATAGAGACATTAGGCATTATATTGTCACTTCAACTGCAATTTTCTACTAAGTGTCAGAAGGCTAATGAACTTTGTGGTGTGTTTTAAAAGTGAGGGTAATTTAACAACCTCTTAGACATTATTGTGGAAATTTATGAGACATTTTGATTTTTTTCAGGGTATATGTTTATTTTCAGCGTTGGGTAGTGATTAAATGTAATCTGGATTATGTAATCAAATTCCAAAAATTGAACACTCGTAACTGGATTATATTACATTTTAAAATGCTCAGATTACAGTTACTTTTTATGCATTACATGATTATACATTTTTCATAAAATGGCAGTAAATTGCTCATAATTCATTGATTCTCTCTAATTCTTTTTTCATATTTAATGCTTCCTTTCCACAAATCCTACTTTGTCATACCATTTAGCTTTGTCTATTTTCACAATATAGAATGTTGATAATTCTGTGGTCCATGCTTCTGCATTTGGGCCAAAAAGCACCCCTCAAACAATTAGCTTAACAACAGTAAAAAAAAAATGCTGCTTCTTTTTTTTTTTTTTTTTTTGTTAAACATGAACAAATAATCATGCAAGCTACTAAACACTGGTGATGTATAACTGCGAAACACTTATGTTTTAATCATATCCAGTAACCTTCAGTAACTATTGGTTCTGGAAGTCAAGACACAAATATTTCGAACTTGGAAGACTTTGGGCATGTAATGTCATTGCTGTAATTATGCTTAATAATGTTTATCGTTAGTTCATGTAATGCAGGGATTCCCAAACATTTTTGTCAGCCAAATCCTTTTGACAAAATATTTTCTTGAAAAATCCCTGAGGAAGTTAATATTTCAATAATTTAACAAGACATTCATATATTCACATTTCTCCAATATCATTTAATGGTCACATTGACATGCAGGTAAACCAATTTTAATTAGTGTTCATATGTTTTAGTTTTTGTTTTAAAATAATTTATTTTTATTTTACCTTTATATGACTGAATTAATTATTAGCTTTTTATCAACTCACAAGCCCACTGCGGTTCTTACATGAACCCCAGTTAGGGAAACCCTGATGTAATGTAACTTTTAATGCACTTCATGATGTTGGTATCAAATAATGGAATATATTTTCTTAGATTTTTTAATATAAATATGGTACATTTAATGGTAAATTTAGGTTAGGTAAAAAGTCATCCAAAAAGCAGTCTGTATACATTACCTAAAATGAATAACCTAGATTACTGTAATGCCTTGCTATATAATATAATGCGCACGACAAGGAGTAGGCTTTTGTAAAAAAAATGTTAGAAAGCTTTAATAAATCCAGGGAGAAACTGCAGGGGAAAATGAGGAAACTTAATCTAGAGTAGCGGTTCTTAATCCTGCTCCTTTTGACCCCCGCTCTGCACATTTTGTATGTTTCTCTTATTGCTTCAGAGGTTTGTTCCATTTGACCGTAAGTGCCCTGCGAAGTGGACACCACAGGATATTCCGCCATGATTCCAGTTCGAAAGGAACGTATATGTTCCCTTCAAAGGACATTAAAGTCTGCAAGACACGATTGCAAACTTCATGATTACTGTTAAATAACCTGTCACACTTCTGTAGTAAGTTTTGTCTTTGTGTGAAGACGCTGCAGGTCGTGGTGTAGCGCAAATCTGTGTTCTTAAGTGAAGTAAACTTCATGTGTGCAGGGAGTAGAGAGCAGCGGACATTATGAAGAGACTATGTCAATGGGAACACAGTTCATTCATGGAGCTCTCTTCTGACAAGCTGGTGATTTGAATCAGGTGCATTAAACAAGAGATGCATGCAAAATATGCAGAGTGGGGGTCGCGAGGACCAGGATTAAGAACTGCTTATCTAGAGAAGCAGAAACAAGTGTTTACTAATTAATAGCCAGGGAGACAAACTAGTCAGTTTCTAAGAAGTCACGTACCTTAAAGTTCCACCATTACAGCAGAATTTTTTAAAACATTGAATTTTGTCTGACAAAATGTCGTATGTAGTCGTCTACATATATGGCACACTTCAATCTGAAACAATCAAGCCTACCAACACAGAAAACATTAAAATAACTTACCTGTGATCAAGGATGATTTTCAGTCCCGTGTTTTTTAGGAATATCCCGGACGAGCCCCCAGAGTTTATTTTATTAGTCATTTATTCTGTCAGTGACCCCAGCTGTGTTCTCTTGCAGCACAGGCCTGAGAGAATGAATGAGCAGACACAGAGAGTTGGTGCACAACCAAAGCATTCTCAGCTTTATTCAAGAAAAGGGTTCATATTTGTACAAACAATGCCAGCCCGGTCTGTCTAGCTATTTAGGGATGGTTTCAGTTTCTCACCCAAATTTGCTCAGCACAGTATGTGTGAAGCGGAAGTACATGAAGTACATCTAGTTAAGAGATAAAGAGATACAATGGCCACTTTGAATAATTTATGGTTGAGTTTCTATAATATGCTGCAGGCTGTTTTTTAAGGGGACAGAACCCTTGCAATATTAGCAAGCTTGTTAAAGATATCAGCAAAATCATTTATCAAAAGCACCTTAAACCTCTTAATTCATCCTTGATGGCCTGAATAATTTTAGAAGTGGTATTCATAAAGGAAATCAGTTCATAGTGACCTCTACTTGCAAACTGGTCACAACTATTCCTGGTATTATAGCTTCAGAGTCCAGAGTCTTGTGATTTGCCAATCGCCACCACATATTAGTTGCTATGTGGGGGTTCTGCTCTAACCAGTTTTCCTCTCCACTCCTTATCCTTAGATCCGCTAATCAGTCCTAACAGGGAAATAATCATTCTTAAGCTCCTGACTAATTTAATTAGGGAAATACATGTTTTACCACTAAAGGAATGTCTTTTACAGGCTATCTCTCCAGTTTCTCTATTGATTGACATTCTGCAGTGTGGTAGTAAATTGGCTATGTGTGTCATCATAGCAACTTCTGCATTCACAATTTTCTTTGTACACTGTTTTTTAGCAGCTTCTTTTGCAGTTGCATCTACCAGTCGATTTCCTCTGTCTGAATCTCCTGTTGCATGCCCCTTCACACTGATTATGGCCACTTTCGCAGGCAGCTGCACCGCCTCAATCAAGTTCCCTATCAGATCAGAATGAGCTATTGATTTCACTAATTTTAAAAGGAGCCATTGTAAATATTTTTTCAAAGCTTCACTCTGTCTTTTTATTTCTTAATTAGATGTACTTTTATGTACTTCCTCTTTTCACACACACACACACACACACGTTTGTTTTTGTGAAAAGTGGGGACATCCCATAGGCATAATGGTTTTTACACTGTATGTGCTATTGCCCTATATACACCAACACTACACCTAACCCTACCCCTTACAGGAAACTTTGTGCTATTTCAGATTTTCAATACACTCCATTCTGTGTGATTTATAAGCGTTTTGAAAAGTGGGGACATGGGGTAATGTCCTGAAAAGTCACCTTCTCCTTGTAATACCTATGTCATACCCTTGTCATTATACAAATCTATGTCCTGATTTGTCACAAAACGCGCGCGCGCGCACACACACACACACACACTGTGCTGAGCAAATTTGGGTGAGAAACTGACTGCTAGACAGCTAGACAGACACATAGCCTACTCATTTAGAACATCTTATTTGTATCTTATAATTAGTAGTCTAACTATAACTTACTAACTAGTAACTATTAGTAACTATAACTTAATCATTTAGTATATGCTTTTCAGTAGAAATTTAAACTGTGAAACAACTGTGGAACATGTGACAATCATTTGACTCACTTTTGGAAAGGAACAGAAATTGAAAATAGCAAAGTGTACAATATTACAACATTTAAAATACACGGAACAGCTTACACCAATAAAATGTGACAACATGACAAAAATATGACATGTAAATTTAGGTTTGATTTAAAATTACGATTTAAATTATTTAATTTATTTTGAACTAGATGATTTCTGAAGGTTGTTATCATTTCGTCTATTATTTGAAAGAGAATAATAAATATATTAGCATAAGATATTATTAATTGTCCATATATTAATTATAATATTATCAAGACAAAACACGGCATAATGCATTATAAGTGCGCCATCTAGTGGTTATAGTGCAATGATGGGCCACATCTTTCCTTTAGCACCATTGGACATGTAGGTCTTGTTTCTAAATTATTCGGAAAATTCATATAAACGTTCCACACCTTAAAAGTAATGTAATAGTAAACACTGGGCTATTTACCCCAAATGCATTTCAATTCAGTCCAAGAATTAAAGACGTATACGTCTGGTACTTCTCTGATACTTCTCTTGAAATACTGTAATTTCGAGTAAATTCAAAACTACTCCACAAATGCAATAAAATTCACAATATTACAGCTAAAGTTTATGCAAATATGCCACTGAGGACCGCAAGAAGCCAAAAGCCCGCCCACCGCGCCATAAATGACAGGTTGGTAGCCAATCAGAAAAGAGATTAGAGAAGGAGCTCCTGCGTGTATTGTGAACGCGAAGCCCGGACTGTTGGAGGTATATTTTATTCACTTATCCTTATATACGAAACAGTAAAGTAACATTAAACTGTCTAAACAATAAATCTATATGTAGAGAATTATCTCCATGTCTCTTAGCATAACGTAATACGTTTAGTCTGCACGTTGGTACTGAGGAAGCTTGTTGTAGAGGTCAGACTCAAAATCAGTGTTTTGTGTGTTTTGATGCAGTGACGTCACCGCGCGGTTTTGCGGTTTTATGATCTCGTGCGTGTATCAGTGCGCGCTCGCGATGTCAAGACTCAAGGGCATTCTAAACGCAATAAATGCGCTGGGCAGATCAAGCACATCTCTTTTATTCACATAGCTTCACCATTATTATTATTTTTGAACACAACAGTCATTGGTTTCATCATTTCTTACAATTAGTGCGCATGTGTCCACCTGCAATGTGAAGCAAGCTTGTGTAGCGTTATTTTTATCTGGTGGCTTGGCATTCTTGCAAGAGATGTTCCCTTGACACCTGCATCATGTTTCAAATTCATATCGCTGTTCAACCCCAGCCCCCTTTACATGCACCATGGCCACTCAAGTAACCCTTTAGCATGTAGACTTAACAAGGTTTGTGGAAAGTGTGGATAACTTTTTCATGAAACTCCAGTCTGGAGTGATTTGTTTTGAGTTTTGAAAGTCTAAATAGTACTGATGCTTTGATTTTGCTCAGATGTATTTGGATGCAGGCCAACTTCACAGCAAGTTACTTGCACAGAGACTAAAGTAAACTGACTCTGAGATGTTTTCCAGGCACATCAGTGAATGCCAGCCAAAGAGGGGCCGTCTGTCGCCCATGCAACTTTAAGGAACCTGGAATTGAAAATACCCTCCTTATAAGTCAGATGAAATGGATTAGACCTTTGGATCTGTTTTTGAAAGTTTGTAAAGTTTCATAAGGAGAGAACTGGTCATCAGAACTGAAAGATTTTTATCCAGCACACTTTTTGGACTTGATATTGCAGCTTTTTTTAAATTGTCTTTTTTTTTCTTTGCTTTTTTTGCTTATTTATTAATAATTTCACAACTGCAATCATGGGAGCAGCAGGTTATGGATATTTCCGCACAGTTATATTCATCTCAATGTTTGTGGGCTACATGCTCTATTACTTCAACCGAAAGACTTTCTCCTTTCTGATGCCATCAGTGATGGAGGAGATCGATCTGGATAAAGAAGAACTTGGTGAGTGTTGTGTGTTCTGCACATATAACAAAAGCTTGGGATCAATTTTTTTTCAAATTAAAAAAGCAATTCATATGAGCTTTCTGTTCATCAAAGAATCTTGAAAAATGTTTCACAGTTTCCACAAAAATATAAAAGCAGCACAACCGTTTTCAACATTGATAATAATAAGAAATGTTTTTTGATCACCAAAACAGCGTATTAGAATGATAACTGTTTAACTGTACTTTTTTTAATCAAATAAATGAAATGCAATGCAGTATTTATTTGGTTGCTGCATGATTCTTAGTAATCAGATCTGCAAAGCATCCAGAGGATTTCAGCCTTGATTTTTCCTGTTTCCTGTGATGCAGGGCTGATCACCAGCAGCCAGACTCTGGCCTATGCTATCAGTAAGTTTATCAGCGGAGTGCTTTCGGACCAGATCAGTGCTCGCTGGCTCTTCTCCATCGGGCTCTTCATTGTGGGCGCCATAAACATTGCCTTTTCCTGGTCATCCACTGTCATGATGTTTACCGTGCTTTGGTTTGTGAACGGGTTTGGTCAGGGTTTCGGCTGGCCACCATGTGGAAAGGTGCTTAGGAAGGTAAGGCTGACCCTTTGCCTTTAAATCCATCAATATGCACCTGTCTTCCAGTGTTGGCAATGTGACAGGAATTCTAACTGCTGATATCACCCAACAGCTGATGCCGGCCACATACTTGTGGTGTCAAGCTGGGAGCATTACGATACACTTAAATCTAATTAAAGCAACCAGCAGTAGTTATCTGTGCCTGACCAACCTGGAAGCACTTGTTGATCTGCAATAAAATTAATGTCATTGAGTATTACATAAATTTCAGTGGATGATCAAATGCATAATGGTCATTAACAGGCATTGCTCTTGGATTTAAGTTGACTTTAATGAACTAAATGTTATTTACTTGCATTTCAGATTGATTTGTGGATGTTTCGTAGTCTTTTTAGGTGAAAAATGAATAAATAAATACAAAAATATAATTATGATTGTAGACTACACCAAATCCTTGCATTTATTTATGCTATACTTGCATTTTTAGAATTTCTTTTAATTTTATGATGTTTTTCACTTCAAGAACATCCCAAAAGGAGGTTTTATTTACTTTATACAACATTTTTGAGCAGTTTTGACCTGTGTAGCTACATTGTCCATGCACCCTGGGTTTCATAAAGAAACTAAAAACCTTTTCTAGAAATCTAGCTTTTACATACTAGTAAATAACACTAAAAAATCATTTAAATAGCCACTTTATCCTGTGTTGACATTGTGTTATTGGTTTTCCATGAAAAGTTTTATTAAAATGTCCTTGTACTGGCCTTGTTTCAGTGGTTTGAACCATCTCAGTTTGGGACGTGGTGGGCCATCCTGTGCTGCAGTATGAATCTGGCAGGTAGTCTGGGACCCATCATCACTACAGTGTTGGTTCAGTACTATAATTGGAGACTCATCATGTCCATGTCTGGGGTGATCTGCATGACTGTCTCTGTCGTCTGCCTTCTGACGGTAAAGAACGAACCCAGTGATGTGGGGTTGCCCAATATTGAGCCTGGCGCTAAAAAGGGCAAAGGAAAAAAAGGAGGTAAGAAAGCAGTATACAGTGGGGAAAATAATTATTTGATCCCCTGCTGATTTTGTAAGTTTTCCCACTTAAAAAAAAAAAGAAGGATTTATCATTTTTGTGGTAGTTTTATTTTAACTGAGACGGAATATCACACAAAAAATCCAGAAAAATAGCAGCATACAAATGTTAAAAAAAGATTTATTTAAATTTTAAAATAAATTTAAAATAGATTTATTATTTAAAAAAAATGTAAGTCAAATAAGTATTTGATCCCCAAATAAAACATGACTTAGTACTTGTTGCAGAAACCCTTGTTGGCAAGCACAGATGTAAGAAGTTTCTTGTAGTTGGTCGCAGGTTTGCACACATCTCAGGAGGTATTTTGGTCCACTCCTCTTTACAGATCTTCTCTAAATCATTAAGGTTTCTTGGCTGTCTCTTGGAAACTCGAAGTTTCAGCTCCCTCCACAGATTTTCTATAGGATTAAGGTCTGGAGACTGGCTAGGCCACTCCATGACCTTAATGTGCTTCTTCTTGAGCCACTCCTTTGTTGCCTTGGCGGTATGTTTTGGGTCACTGTCATGCTGGAAGACCCGTTCTCGTCCAAGATTTTACAGTACATGGCCCTGTCCATTTGTCCCTCAATGTGGTAAAGTCGTCCTGTACCCTTAGCAGAAAAACAGCCCCAAAGCATAATGTTTCCACCTCCGTGCTTGACTGTAGGGATGGTGTTCCTGGGGTGATAGTCAGCATTTCTCTTCCTCCAAACAGGACGAGTCGAGTTGATGCCAAAGGGCTCAATTTTGGTCTCATCTGACCACAGCACATTCTCCCAAGCCTTCTCTGAATCATTTAGATGTTCATTGGCAAACTTCAGACAGGCCTGTACATGTGACTTCTTGAGCAGAGGGACTTTGCGGGCTCTGCAGGATTTCAGTCCACTGTGGCGTAGTGTGTTACCAATGTTTTGCTTGGTGATTGTGATCCGAACTCCAGACCGAGGGCAACTGATGGTTGTTTTGTATTTCTTCCATTTCCGAATAATCGCATCAACAGTTGTCTCCTTCTCACCAAGCTTCTTACTGAAGGTCTTGTAGCCCATTCCAGCCTTGTGCAGGTCTACAGTCTTGTCCCTGATGTCCTTTGACAGCTCTTTGGTCTTGCCCATGGTAGTGGAGAGATTGGAATGGAAGATACAGATTCTATGGACAGGAGTCTTTTATACACACAGCAAACTGAAATTAGGAGTATCTTCTTAAAGTGACAGGACTAATCTGTGTTCCACATGTGCACATAACCAATCTGTGGGAGCAAAAATTCCTGCTGGTTGGTAGGGGATCAAATACTTATTTGACTTACTAAAATGTAAATCTTTAATAACATTTGTATGCTGCTTTTTTCTGGATTTTTTGTTTGATATTCTGTCTCTATCAGTTAAAATAATCCTACCATAAAAATGATAAACCCTTCTTTTCTTTTTTAAGTGGGTAAACTTACAAAATCAGCAGGGGATCAAATAATTATTTTCCCCTCTGTATCATCTAGTGCTTAGATCATCTAGTTGTTTTCTAATCTATGGCTGAAGAGAAATATTTTTGAAAATTCAGCATTGCAATCACAGTAATACATTACATTTTAGAATATATTTGAATACAAATTGTTGTTTTAAATTGCCATAACATTTCACAATATTACTGCTTTTACTGTGTGCAGCCTTGGTAAGTATAAAAGATTTCTTTCAGAAACAATAAAAAAGCTCCAAACATTTGAATGGTTGTGTATAATATATGCTTGATGTTTTTCTGTTTATGCGATTTGAATTATGTATGTTTGTTACTGGCTACTGCTCGTGTCAATCCACTCAGACTTCACTCTTTTTCCAGGCCCTAATGATGAAAGCAGTCTAAAAGAGTTCCTGCTGTCTCCTTATCTTTGGGTGCTATCTGCTGGCTACCTGGTTGTGTTTGGAGTAAAGATCGCCTGCACTGACTGGGGTCAGCTGTTCCTCATGCAGGAAAAAGGCCAGTCTGCATTGATGGGTGAGTCTGGTACTCTCTGTTTTTGTGTTGTTTATGTCCTGTGTGTGAGGATGCTAACGTGCTTGTTTGTTTTCTACAGGCAGCTCGTACATGAGTGCCCTGGAAGTTGGTGGGTTTTTTGGCAGCATTGGAGCTGGTTATCTGTCTGACAAGGCTGTGGCTAGGGTGGGTTCAATTTAATAATGATAATTTGCAGAAGTGTACACACTCTCAGGACATCCAAGATGTAGATGAGTTTGCTTCTTCATCAGAACAAATTTGAAGAAATTAAGCATTACATCACTTTTTCACCAGTGGACCTCTGAAGTGAATGGGTGCCGTCAGAATGAGATTCCAAACGGCTGATAAAAACATCACAATAATCCACAAGTAACCCACACATGTCCAGTCCAGTCTTATGAAGTGAAAAGTTTTGTAACACACTCATCTACATCTTGGATGGCCTGACGGTGAGTATAGGCTACATTTTCAGCAAATCTTCATACTTGCATATAGGTGAACTATTCCTTTTGGGATTCACAATCACCCTTAATTGCTATATTGGCGCATCTTCATTATGGGATAAATTTGCAATTTATAAATAGAGATCATGTCATCTGTTAAACGGTGACTTCCTGTTTTACAGCAAGGGCTGGGTACCTATGGTAATCCTCGCCATGGGTTACTCCTGATGATGATGGCAGGCATGGCTGTGTCCATGTACCTCTTCCGGGTTACCATCACACCAGAGACCCCAGAGGTGTTTTTTTGTTATCTAAATTTTTTTTTAAAGTACAATCTATATGTGCATCAATTTTTGCTTTATTATGTTGGTTAAATCATCATGTGTGGTTTCTCAGGAAGCTCCACTATGGGTTTTGGCACTCCATCCAGTTTCAGTCTTCACTGGTGTCTCAGAGAAAGAGGTATATCCAAAAATTCACCACAATGATATCTTAACTAATTAATGGTGGGGTTAATGGTGTCTAATACAACAATTTCTGTTCTGCAGCTTTGGATTTTGATTCTTGGTGCTGCATTTGGATTTTCCTCATATGGACCAATTGCCTTGTTTGGGGTGATTGCGAGTGAAAGCGCCCCCTCCAATTTCTGTGGGACATCACATGCCATTGTAGCTCTGATGGCAAATGGTAAATCTGAAGGAACTGTTTCATGACAAAATGCATTAAGATAAAATGCTCCATATATAACCATAAATTCCTGATTGTTTTTTTTCTTTCAGTTGGTGCATTCATTGCTGGCCTGCCATTCAGCACCATTGCCAAACGGTACAGCTGGGACACAGCATTCTGGGTAGCAGAGGTCACCTGCGCTGTAACAACAGTTTGTTTCTTCTTTGTGCGTAACATGCGCACAAAAATGGGCCATGTGGCTAAAAAGATGGACTAATCCACCTATTAAATATGATCATATCAGAGAGCCCAGCCAATGTGACAGCACTCAGTTAGGACATCTGTACTTAAAGGGATAGTCCACCCAAAAATTAAACATTCTGTCATTATTTACTCATCCTCATGTCTTTCTAAACTTGTGGAACACAAAATAAGATATTTTGAAGAATTTGTGCTAACCAAACAGTTTCGTTTTCCATTGAATTTTTTGTCCATACTAAGAAAGTTTGGAACGACATGAGGGTGAGTAAATTATAACAGATTTTTCATTTTTCTTTTGACTGTCCTTTTAAGGAACTGCTTTAATGTCAGTGCTACTGTTTTAACTTACATTTACATTTTTTTCTTAAGCTTATTCCTCAGCAATATCATAACATTCACACACTTCAGAGACTAAGGGTCTCCACTGTACATCTTTCAGAAGAACAGAATTTGTATTACGGTAAGAACAGAAATGTTTACACACTAGTATAGAAAATTGTTTACTTTCTTAGTAAATATTAACATGAATTGTTTCACCTGAATGTTGTTTAACTTATCACAAGCTTTTTTTTTGAGCTTGTTAATTTTTTGAGTAACAACTTTAGAGCTTGAGTTATGTGCTGAATTGAGGATCATCTTTTTCCAGTCTACAGACTGTCTTACATAGGCACACATTGTTCTTTTGCACTTTAAATACCTGTACTTTTGCCTTCAGTGTTACATCAAAAAATGTTTTTTTTTTAAATATGTACCCAATTCATGCTAATTTAATGCAAACAACAGTATCCTTTATGATGTATAAAGGTGTAAAAATGTAGTATAAAAGTTTATTGTAACTAAGTTGTTGCTTATGTGTCATTTCACATCATTTTAAACATTGGTCTTGATATTTTTTCCTGTCTTCTTTATTATTTATTTATTTGTTTATTTATTTTATTTATTTATTTTGGTGAGCTTCACTTATTTTGGTCATTTTATCATTTTAGTATAGTTTTAAATGTGCTGCGAGATATCTTGTTTTATATATTTAAGGTGTATTAAATTAAAAAGTAAGGGTGAATTCAGTTATACTGGGTCGCTTTTTACCATTGAGATTAAAAATGGCACAATTATTGTGAATTAACTAAATAATGTATAGTCTCTTATGCTCAGCAAAGCTACATTTATTTGATCAAAAATCCAGTACAACGGTAATATTGTAGTAATATTGTAAATATAGTAGTGTCAAACGATTAATCACATCCAAAATAAAAAATTTTGTTTACATAATATATGTGTGTGTACTGTGTATATTTATTATGCAAATACACGTACATGCATGTATATATTTAAGAAAAATGTTTATATATTAAAATGTTTATATATAATATATGTTATGAATACAAATGTAAATATTTTCAAAATATATATTGTATGTGTGTGTATTTGTACATACATAATAAATATACACAGCGCGCACACACACATATGTATTATGTAAACAAAAATGTTTCTTTTGGATGCAATTAATCACGATTAATCATTTGACAGCTCTACAATATTGTGTTATTACAATTTAAAATAAGTCTTATTTTAAAATGTCATTTATTCCTGTGTTGGCAAAACTGAATTTTCAGCAGCATTACTCCAGTCACCATAACTCACCACTGAACAAAAACAGTGTTTTGAGCAGTGAGTGGTTAAACGCCTCTGGGGCCTGCACCATGAAGCCGGTTTGGCTCGCTAGCCAGGTAAATTTCAGTTTAGTTTGCACCAACTCTGGGTTTTAGGTACCATGAAAGTGGTTTGGCTTTTAGCAGTGTTCATCGCCATAGTAACTTACGCTCCACAGCTAACCTGCTCCGGGGCAGGTTATGTTCTGGTTTAGAGATCTCAAACTGAAATTTGACCAATCAGCTTCAAGCAAAGTGACACTTCTCTGACACAATAAAGCCACTCTTCCAGTTTCTCTTACTCCAAATTAAAGTACGCTACATAGTAAAACATTTTTAAAGATAAAATCATCTGATTTTTAGAGATTATTATTTTTTATAATTATTTTATCTTATTTATATAAGTACTGTACCCTTAATCCATTACACAAGCCAGCTTAGTTTAGTAGTAATTATTAAGCTTTTATTTAAAATCATGTAAACATATAGATAATATAGATAATGTGCAATATAAATACGTTTTAGAATCAATAACTTTAAACGTGACTACATGAGCTTAGATTTTTAAGTGTTTTTATACGTATAAATATGATCAACTCTAAACTAACTTTACAACTTTTACTTGCACTTATATGGTAAAATGTTATCTTTAAGTTTTCCTCTTTCATGGATAGATCGTTTCATGATCGTGCTGTGCAAATGTGTTTAAATCCTTCATATTGTTCAATCTGCACTGACTCTCACAAGAAGTGAATCATAGTTTTAAGGCATGTGATTGGCTGTTCATTAATGATGTCACACGTTCAAGTGCACGTGCTCCATTAACTCAGGATCAAGCCTGAGTTGATAGAGAAAGTTGATGATCAGCTTCATGGTACCAACAAAGCCGGATTGGACTGGTTTGGTTTTGTCAACTCAAAACTAGTCCTGTAACCCTGAGATTGTTCAGACACCATCATGGTACAAGCCCCAGGTCTGTGATTGGCTATGTTGCTCAACGCTGCAAAAACACTTTGAAAATAGAAACATTTGATGCTCTCCAGGGGCTGGTTGCATAAAAGGTTTAGACTAGTCTTACAAGTTAGTCATCTCATTTTTTTCTTGAAGACTGGTTATAATTTTTTTTCTTTATGTTGGTTACATAAAACATAGATTAGTCTAAGTTGAATCCAAAAAATAAAACTGATTACCCCTTGGCTAACTGCTAATTGGTCAGACTAGATCTTAAGACACTTAAGAATGCAACTGGCCCCAGAGAGCGCAAACATATAAGCACTGGAGTGATTGCCAGAAAATTGTAGAAAAAGAGTTCGCCAATATGCTTTTATTTTGCTGTTTCATCTGAGGATGCTCTTCTTGCTTTCCTTTGAAGGTGCTTTGCTTAGCACCCCTGGGACAAGTGTAAATAGGCACTATATGTTGGCTACATTCCAGAAAATCACTTGCTCACAAATATTTCAATACAAATACTGCATAACCATGCCACGGCTTTTGGCGCAAAGAACGTAACATACTACTGGCGTGACGTAACAGAAGATGCTAATTAGCATATTAATTTTATCATTATAGTTCTAATGAAACAAATGATGACACAAATCACATTTAAAGTGATTAATGAAGAATTTAAACATTAAATTGTATAATAAAAATACAAATCTGTATTTCCGTGGATCTGACTGGGTGGAAAGCTGTCAGGCCCACTCGCAGATCCAGTCCTGCTTGTAACATTATACAATTCTTTACTATCACTTTTAAAACGGGTAAATAATGTCACAGTTTTTATATTTAGAGGAGAGCCGCACTCGCTCCAGTCCTGCAGGTGGCGACCGTGAACTACTGAGCGCAAAGACAGCACGAGTCGAAGTGCACGCGGACAAAGCGGACGTGCGCGTGCGCCACTTCCTTTCTCTTCCGCAGCTCGTTGCCTCAGCATGGTGAGTGCTCGAGCGACTCCGTAATGTTAGAAAAATAGCACTTTTACCCACTTCTCACGTGTAATAGCCGTATTATAACAACACTGTCCTACGTTTTTAAGCATGATGAATAACATAATGTAGCTTTAGTGGGTTATTTCAGCGTTTGTGTATGATTATTTTGTATGAAGTGTTGCCGCATCGTGCGCGAGGCCTGAACACACGCTCACCGCATTACCACACATTGCTTTTTTAAAACGTTGACCATGTAATTATTAAAATATGCTTTTATTTATGCATGTGATTGAAATGAGTTTTCTGTAACTGTCTAGCCGCCCAAGGATACCAAGCAGAAGAAAGATGCGGGCAAGTCCAAAAAGGACAAGGATCCCGTTAACAAATCCGGAGGCAAAGCGAAAAAGAAGGTAAATACTACAATTAAAAGTATTTTACATCACTTAAGAGACCAGTCAGTCCTTTTCAGTCATTAACTGTGATTTTATGCCGTAATTGCATGCATGGATTGTAATTTTCCCTGTATTTGGTCTTGAGTAGAAGTGGTCCAAAGGAAAGGTGAGGGACAAGCTGAACAACCTGGTCCTCTTTGACAAGGCCACATATGACAAGCTGTACAAAGAAGTTCCCAACTACAAGCTCATCACACCCGCTGTGGTCTCTGAGAGGCTGAAGATCAGGGGCTCGCTGGCCAGGGCTGCTCTGCAGGAGCTGCTCAGCAAAGGTGATCATCTGATGCTCTAACAGTGAATATGATTGATTCACAAACTGTTCGAGTACATCACATATGGCAGGTCTTTTTGTCTGCCAAACCCCTTATACATAAATTATTTACTTGAAGTATTCAGTGGTTTTTTTTTTTCTTTTTCTTAAGTTAACACATTCAGAGATGTCTCAAGTTTTATTTTGAATCCATGATGGAGTGACATTTTATGTTTATCGTCAGGTCTGATCAAGCTGGTGTCCAAACACAGAGCTCAGGTGATCTACACCAGAAACACCAAGGGCACAGATGAGGTAGTTCCAGAGAAGGAGGCATAACATGGTGACTATCAACTCATTTATTTTGTCAGCTAATGTTGTTTCGTCTGCTGGTCTCCTGTTTTGAATGTTTATTCATCTCTTTTTCAGATCCCACCTTGGCTTGAGTTATGGTCTTTTGTATAGGTAAATAAACAACCACGGAATGAAACTTGTGTTTGTGCATTTCTTCAACAAAGTGAATATGTACCTACGTTGTGTTTGTACTCCTTATATAATTTTGAAAATGTATATTGTGGTTTATGACAGTAGGTTGAAATTTTTAGAAACCAAGCTTAATTTTTCCCAATTAATACATATACCAGATCATAATCTGAAGTATATTGCTTTTCTTTGAGCTTTACAAAGCTAAAACTGGTTATGGTGTTTTATTAAAATGGCCATTTTAGAAAAGCAGGCCATTTTAAAATTGTATAATGATATACATATTTGCCAAAACTTAAACATCTTTCTTATATGTATGGTTGTGTAATTTTTTGTAATTAAGTACAAATAAGAGGGACAGGGTATGTTTTAAAGCAAGATTTTCTTTGCAAAAATATCACTTCAATAAAAATCTTCAAATCAGCACCTATATATCAGTGAAATTCAGTGTGCTGAAGCTGGTGTTTTCAGCACAATGTACTAAATGTGAAACAGGCACAATAGGCAGAAGTAACACAATGTCTCTTCACATTTTAATTAGGCTTAAAGGCAGCAAGACATTAGGAAAGAGTGAGGTTATACTCCGTGTATGAGATCGTTTCCTCTACTAAGGTGGGGATTTGACATTTGCATCAAGGTCAAACACTAGTGCATCAACAAAGTCTTCAATGGTAGGGGTTTTCTGTAGCATTCCTGAGGATCAAAAATAAAAATGTGTGAATATTAAGATTGACAGTTATTGAGGTCTTACAGAAAATTTAATTACAAGTGTTGTTTTTACCTTGGACCATCAGCATAGGCTCTTTACTGCCCCCATGAGCGAGCATCTCTCTGCGGTAACGCTCTCCCATCACTCTGCAAATGACAGTTTCCTCTTTAATTAGACCAGACATACAGTACAACTACAGATATTTTATGCTGTGAAAGTGAACAGTCACTATAAAATAGAAAATATTTAACATTTATTAAATGTAAATCAAACAAAAATAGAGAATTTCCAGTCACCATGAGTACCATTATCTGTGCACTCAGCATCCATGACAAAATAGCAAAACATATGCATGACAAAGCTGTCCAACATGGCCAGGAGTTGGAGTTGAAAACTCCACACTGACCTGCTGAAGGGATCCTGTAGAAAGCACTGCCTCCATACCATCGAGGCAACTGCCCTGGACATGAGGTAGGAGTAATATTTAGCACCATAGCCAACCAGGTGGCTAAATCTCAGCTGCCAAGCCTACATCATCAGAGAATAAATAAGATAAACATTTTATTTTTAACACTGTCAAAAAACATTAAAAAAAAAAAGTAATAATTAGACAAATTGCACAGAATCTGAAATGCGTCTGTGATGTTGCCACTCACTGTGTTATTAACATATGGTAACCCGTAAAATTTCTCCTGTATTTCTCTGAGGATGTCAGTGGTTGATCTGTATTGTGGTATTCCATGATAAACCTGGTCCAAAGCTGCATAGAAAATCTGTAGAGAGAAGCGTTGCACAAAAAAACAAACATTAATCACTAGTAGACTTCATCATGGTCAAAACTGTTGAAAAACCTGATGTACCGATAGTTTTCGCTGTGAATTCTTTACTGAATCTTATGAATTTTATATTGCTAATAATATTTTAACATTAACTGGACTGAAGCAATTTGGGTATAAATTACAACTTAGGTATATATGATTATCCATAAGCGATTTTTTTCTTCAGAAAATGTGCTAAAATATAAGTATCAAATAAGAGACTTGAAACTTGTTCATCTCTCAATCATCACTGTATTGCATTGCATTATATGTTTTGTTCCCCACATTAAAAATCGACTTATCTTTGATCATGAACTAAGCTTATTGGAAAATATTTAGTCATAATGATATTTATGTAAGTAGCCTGCTATTATAAATTTACATTACATATAAATTTACAATATTTACATTACAAGCTATCAGAATTTCATATTTATTTGTGGCCATATAAATATCAGCAACTTCACCAAATTGCATGTTTCTGCTTCAGTTTGGGCTTGTAAATGAAATGTAGATGTTTTTTCATCCTGGAGTGTCCCATATCATACTATATAAAAGCCTGATGTATCTACTCAACTATAGTTTACATCCCACAGTTACTCCTGACTCATTAAAGCTGACTTCATATCAGCTCTACACAGCAGTTCTCCATCACAGAGCAGTGATATGTGTTTTAGTACCTGCAACTGAGTGTCAGCAGCACCACAAACTCTCTTAGACTCACATAAACGGGACACTAGGCTCTCTGGAAGACGCTAGAGATAACAAAAGACATATGTTACATCAACATGCAGTTCTTCTAATGGTGTTTCAGATACATAGATGATGATCTATGTGCACAAACCCACTTCTCCAGTCTGATAATGTCTTGCAAACTGGCTCACAACTCGATAATCTGAGGCGAAATACTCCATCAGAATAGAAGGGACTTCAGCAAAGTCTGTGGAGCACCTGGTTCCTGTATAGATACATACATCAAATTTGTCATGTCAATTAAATTTAGGAATTTAAATAACCCTGAATATTCAGTTAACGCTGACCTGTGACGTGCTGATAGCGTGTCCTGCCTAACATGGAGTGCATGGCATGTCCCATCTCGTGGAAGAGGTTCTCAACCATAGAGGGGGTGAGCAGAGATGGGGTTTTGCCGCTGGGTGGAGGTAAACTCAGCATCAGCACTACAACAGGCAGCTGGTAAATGCCATCTTCCCTCAGCCGCCCACCGCGGATGGTGAAGTGACAGTCCTGCCATATATGGAAATAGTATGTTTATAAAGCAATATAATTTTTTATTTTTCCAAAATATATAAATAAACATTTAAAACTATATATGTACACACAAACTTCAAAGTTTGAAAGAAGTATCTTAAATATGGATGCCCATTTCTGATATAGAAATTTTTTTTAAAAAGTGACTTTTTATCTCACAATTCGGACTTTATATCTTGCAATTCCAATAAAAAAGTCAGAATGGTCAGATATATACTCAGAATTGCAAGACATAAACTTGCAGATATAAAGACATAGACTTGCTGCGCTTCAGAGGACAAAAAGAGAACTGTGACATAAAAAGTTGCAATTTCATTTTTTTTTTTTTATTCTTGCCACGGAAAAAACGTTATTAATACAATTCACAGAGTTCTGAGTTTATGAGTTCGGAGTTAAATTGTGACTTTTTTAATATCTGCAAGTTTATGTCTCACAATTCTGCAATTTTTCCTCAGAATTGCAAAGAAAAAGTAGTCAGATTTAAGATAAAAAGTCACAATTTCCTTTTTTTATTCCATCGCAGGAACAGGCTTCCATACTTATAAACATATACAGTAAAACAGTAATATTGTGAAATATTATTACTATTTACAATAACTGTTTCCTATTGTAATATATTTTACAATGTAATTTATTCCTGTGATGCACAGCTGAATTTTCAGCAGTCGTTACTTCAGTCTTCAGTGTAACATGATCCTTCAGAAATCTTTCTAATATGCTAATTTGCCACTCAAAAAATGTTTCTTGTTATTACATCACTGTTAAAAACAGTCGTTTCTTAATGTTTTTTTGTGGAAACTGTGATAGAAAGGTTGAAATTATTTTAATTCATTTACTGTCACTTTTAATACATTTTTACTGAATACAACTATTAATTTTTGTTCCCAATCTTCTGAATGGCATTTGTCATATATGTGTGTTTATGTTCATTTAATTTCACCAATATTATGTATATCCAATTTAATTATATATCTGCATTGTACAGAATCAGTCAAGAGCAGACAGCTGTACCTGGTGAGGTTTATCAAGTCTGCGGAAGAAATCACAGTAGATATATCCCAGCAGTCCTTCTGTTTCATGGACCACAGCCTGTTGGCAGCACAAGAAACAGTAAATACAGCTGCCCATCTGCATTAATACATCTGTGAGTGATCGATAGACAGTTGGTCTTGAAAACTGAGCAAACAAAGACGGAGGAGAGAATCTCACAAGCTTTCGAACATCTTCGCTCCACAGTTCGCCCATCTTCGGCTGCTCCGCTTGAAAAGAAACGCCCAGAAGCTGCATGAAGAGACGGTTGAGTCCCTCCATACAAGCACCCAGAGAGAAGTACGGGCTGTAGACGCTGGGATCAATGTTAAACCTACAAGTGCATGAATGTGTATGAGGATAAACAGGAAGTAGATGGCATATCCAGAGGGATGTATACATGAAAACACCTTACTTTTCCGTTCGTATGGCACAGCTGAGGTACGCATGATCCCACGCCATCACTTCCTGACATGCGAAAAACAATATTTAGGAAATCTGTCTGCATTCCTGATGCAAACGAAAAAAAAAGGAAAGCAGCATTCACAAAACAAATCCAGTGCACAAAATAAACATTTACAGGATTTGTCGAGTGTGTTTTCTTCTTCATTTCTTTCATCATCTTGAAGTCTCTTGATGTTCTGTATTATGACAAACAAACAGAGTAAACTTTACAACACATCAAAGATTCCTATTCAAAAACAGCAGTTAGTGCAAAACGTACCTGTCAGAGAGCTTATCTGTTAGCAGCTTCAAAAACTTCATCACAGTCTCTGTAAAACAAACAAACTAGTTTACAAAATCGTTTGTTTCAACTCCATTTGCAGCTAAAAGAGGACTGTACCCAGCAAGTGATGCTCTGATTATTTTTACCTGGGGTTTTAGCCATCGTTCCTTTCAAAGCCCTGTGTGCAAACGACTCATAGCCCACTAATGTTGCCAGCTCATGTCTACAAGCCAAAAGCTCATCCAGACAAAGCAAGAGACTAGCATTGGGGTACAGAAAGATTTTATAGGCAGCTTCCCGCACCTACCAGAGGGAAGAAAAAAAAAAGCTTATGGAACATGCAAATAAAAGCAAACCTTGCCATCTAGCTTGCATAAACAGCCAATAGCATGTCATGATGGATTTATGTGCACCTTTAAGCTCAAGCAACAAACAGGGAGATGGTAACTACGTAAACAGAATAATATGATCACACGCACCAGCTCGTTTGGAGAGTCAGCATGCAACCCGCCTATCTGAATGCGGTTCCCGTCTATGGAAAAGCAGTGGCGGATGTGTTCTGGTAGAACTTGCTTATCTATGGCGTTTGGGAGCTGAGAGCCGCTCAGAAACTCGTGGTAAAGATCCAGCAGCTTCACATTCAGAGCGACAACCTTGCTCCTCTGAGATGATTCAGAAAAAAATATAGGGCCTATATAAAATCAGTATGATCACATTAAAAAGGGCTTTTATTTTGGGCTTTAAGGATTGTTCTCACCTTGGATTCATCCAGATGTATTCCACTAATCTCAAAATCAAACATGAAGAGCTCTGCCACTCTTCTAAATCAGCAACAGATCCACATGAAAGAAATGAATATGTTTAGTCAGCAAGGATGCACTCAACTGGTCAAAAGTGACAGTAAAGACATTTATATAGTTTCAAAACTTTCTATTTGAAATAAATGCTGTTCTTTTGATCTTTCTATTAACCAAAGAATATATAGCGCTGTTGTATATTAATGTACAGTGAGGAAAATAAGTATTTGAACACCCTGCTATTTTTCAAGTTCTCCCACTTAGAAATCATGGAGGGGTCTGAAATTGTCATCGTAGGTGCATGTCCACTGTGAGAGACATAATCTAAAAAAAAAAATCCAGAAATCACAATGTATGATTTTTTAACTATTTATTTGTATGATACAGCTGCAAATAAGTATTTGAACACCTGTCGATCAGCTAGAATTCTGACCCTCAAAGACCTGTTAGTCTGCCTTTAAAATGTCCACCTCCACTCCATTTATTATCCTAAATTAGATGCACCTGTTTGAGGTCGTTAGCTGCATAAAGACACCTGTCCACCCCATACAATCAGTAAGAATCCAACTACTAACATGGCCAAGACCAAAGAGCTGTCCAAAGACACTAGAGACAAAATTGTACACCTCCACAAGGCTGGAAAGGGCTACGGGAAATTGCCAAGCAGCTTGGTGAGAAAAGGTCCACTGTTGGAGCAATCATTAGAAAATGGAAGAAGCTAAACATGACTGTCAATCTCCCTCGGACTGGGGCTCCATGCAAGATCTCACCGTGGGGTCTCAATGATCCTAAGAAAGGTGAGAAATCAGCCCAGAACTACACGGGAGGAGCTGGTCAATGACCTGAAAAGAGCTGGGACCACCGCTTCCAAGGTTACTGTTGGTAATACACTAAGACGTCATGGTTTGAAATCATGCATGGCACGGAAGGTTCCCCTGCTTAAACCAGCACATGTCCAGGCCCGACTTAAGTTTGCCAATGACCATTTGGATGATCCAGAGGAGTCATGGGAGAAAGTCATGTGGTCAGATGAGACCAAAATAGAACTTTTGGTCATAATTCCACTAAACGTGTTTGGAGGAAGAAGAATGATGAGTACCATCCCAAGAACACCATCCCTACTGTGAAGCATGGGGTGGTAGCATCATGCTTTGGGGTGTTTTTCTGCACATGGGACAGGGCGACTGCACTGTATTAAGGAGAGGATGACCGGGGCCATGTATTGCGAGATTTTGGGGAACAACCTCCTTCCCTCAGTTAGAGCATTGAAGATGGGTCGAGGCTGGGTCTTCCAACATGACAATGACCAAGCACACAGCCAGGATAACCAAGGAGTGGCTCTGTAAGAAGCATATCAAGGTTCTGGCGTGGCCTAGCCAGTCTCCAGACCTAAACCCAATAGAGAATCTTTGAGGGAGCTCAAACTCCGTGTTTCTCAGCGACAGGCCAGAAACCTGACTGATCTAGAGAAGATCTGTGTGGAGGAGTGGGCCAAAATCCCTCCTGCAGTGTGTGCAAACCTGGTGAAAAACTACAGGAAACGTTTGACCTCTGTAATTGCAAACAAAGGCTACTGTACCAAATATTAACATTGATTTTCTCAGGTGTTCAAATACTTATTTGCAGCTGTATCATACAAATAAATAGTTAAAAAATCATACATTGTGATTTCTGGATTTTTTTTTTTTAGATTATGTCTCTCACAGTGGACATGCACCTACGATGACAATTTCAGACCCCTCCATGATTTCTAAGTGGGAGAACTTGCAAAATAGCAGGGTGTTCAAATACTTATTTTCCTCACTGTATATTCAGCATTGATGATAAGAAAAATGTTTCTTGAGCAGCAAATCAGCAAATTAGAATGATTTCTGAAGGATCGTGTGACACTGAAGACTGTTGAATTTTAGCTCCAACATAACCGGTACAAACTACCTGATAAAATATTTTAAAACATAATATTTTACATTATTACAGCATTTTTTATCAAATAAATGCAGCTTTGTGAGCATAATTTCAAAAACACTGACAATTCTTACCGATTCCACATTTTTAAACTCATACAAACACAGTTTTGAGTCCACAGTCGTTTCAGAAATACATCTTCTCTTGTTTAACTTTGAAATCATGTTTAAAAGGATTTTTCAAAGTTCACCTGCCTTGTGTCTGAGTCCAGTGTGGCCAAAACAGCCTCGTTTTCCAGTAAATTCTTCAGGCTTTGACACAAATCGACATTTGTATTGAGTCTGTAATATACACAAACAAATAAAAATAAAACACAAATATTGTTTAGTACTGCCAGAATAACCAGATGACAGATACACACTTTTCCACAACAGTTCCGATTTCAACGCAGGTCCTTTCCGCTGCCTCCCGGAACGCAGCATCCGGATGAGCCACTTTCATGAAATCTGCCTGCAATGAAACGCTTGTGAGATTTCACAGATCCCTAACAAGAATCACAGTTTATGCTACGCCAACACAATTATGTTTACCAGGTCTGCAACTCTGCATAAGCTGTCAGACAGCTGATCAAATGTTTCCACAGTGATGGCACCAGGAGGATGTGTGCAAGCCTTGTGGACCAAAAACTCTGCTTCCCTGAGAGCCTGATGCTGAGCCATCTGGAAACCGGCAGGACCGCTGAGTTCTGATACTCCAAACAGACCCTGAGAACAGAGAGGAAAGACACATTTTACACAGAAAACAAGGTCAATGCAACTGTAGTCATTTGTATGGAAGCCTGTTTCTGCCAAGGAATAAAAAAATAAAATAATAAAGGTAATTTAGACTTTTTATCTGAGCTTATATTTCACAATTTGGGGATATAAACTCGCAATTCTGAGAAAAAAAGTCAGATCTGCAAGATATAAACTCATAATTCAGATTTTTTTTTCACAATTCTGAGTTTACATCTCGCAATTCTGACTTTATTTCTTGTAATTCTGAGTTTACATCTTGCAATTGCATTTTATTTTTGCCACCAATTAAAAAATAAAAAGGTAATTGTCACTTTTAATCTCAGAATTCTGACTTGTGAGTTTACATATCCCCAATTGTGAGTTTATATTGCACAATTCTGAGTTCATATCTCAAAAAAAAAAAAAAAAGGCTAAATCAGAATTTCAAGATACCAACTCAGAATTGTGAGATAGAAAGCTGCAATCAACTTTTTTTTAATTAATTTTTTTTATTCCGTGGTGGGTTTCCATACATTGGTCATGCAAATACAAAATTATATATGTTAATATATCATAATACATTGTACACAGTAAATTAAAATGTAAAAATATACAAAATTATATAATTTAACTGAAAATACTTTATAAATAAAAATGAAATAACTTTATTAAAAAAAAAAAATTATATAGACAGATACGTTTGCCTAAATTATTTTACTGTTAAATCACATGTACGTTATATATTATAAACTATCACAAAAGTCTCACCACATTTTTCTTTAAATGTTCAAATCGTTGCTGCTGAACAGTGAACGCTGCTCCGACAGCAGACCATGTGTTGACACTGCGTCTGTAGAGCGCGTGCGAGCGCTGCAGCAAGAGCCGCGAGCCGCGCATTACTGAAGACCATCACAGGTCACGCACAACACTATATAACATTACAGCATAAGCTCCTGAGTAGACGCATTGTGAAACAACCAGGCCGGCTCTTTTGAAAGTATTATGCAAACATAAGTAATTAGCCTAACTAATATTTCCCAGCTTATAAATCTGCGGAGATCAGCTGTGGTTTGGTATTTCACCTCTCTCGTGCGACAACTCCAGCTAGGTTTCACTCCAGCTAGGTTTCACTTCAGCACTTTCTATAATCAACAATGAAAACGTGAAATCTTTACTTAAGGATATATCATCCATAAACTTGTGTTATATTTATATATTTAAGAAATGTATTATGTTATTTTTAGCAATGCTATGGTTAATTCGGGTTTGTTTTTTCATACACTAACGAAACTGCGCGGACGGTGGGAAAAGGAATTGTGACGTAAAGCTCAGAGTAAAAAAAAAACATCCAAAGCAGCAAACAAAGGTCGCCCTGCCCTTGTACTCCACTAATGCACTGGCAGAAATGTTTCACACGAAGATTAAGCATCACATGTACTGGTCAAACAACACTGAATTAAATAACTGTTTTTGTTTGTTTGTGAAAAGTCTGATCAACCAAATCAAGCATTCACATGTTATGCTCTTCAGCTGATCTGACAAATGCCTTGAGCAAAATCACTGAGTCAATCAAGGACAAACAAGTTCCCTCATTTCTTCATGTTTTATGTAAGTCTTGTGGATCAGATAGGTTTGTTTTTCATCTCTTTGACAAATGTTCATAAGGGAATCTAGCCAACAGCATTAGCTTTACAAACCAACATTAGAAATAGCAGGAATGTGGCACTAAACACAAAGCTCAGACACTCCCTTGCCTTAAGCTGAAGTGTGTTAGAATATAAACAAAAACCCTTATGGCAAGCGTTTTCTAGGTCATCACAGTCAGGGAAAGCCAGTGTGGGTGGGGGCTGGGGTTAAGATCACATATGGTGGGCAACTGCTTATCCGTTTATCTTATTAGGCAGTTTCTCTGTTTTCGTGTGGGAACAGAGTGACTGTTGATGTCACTTCCTGTGCCAACAGGTGCTGTTTATGAGTTTGGATCCATCTGCCCCACATCTGATTTGGTCATTTAAGATACTCACATCAGTAAAAGGCTGTTTTTGAGTAATAACATGTAAATGAGTTTGTACATGTGCATATTCATCTGTCATATTAAATGAATAAAGTATAAGAAATAGACCAGTCATAGATATGAACTTGCTGCCACTGCATTTATATCCTTACACATTTTACCAAGGACTTTTATTTGATTAAAAAAAAAAAAACTGTCAGAATACTGTCAGACCCATCAAAATACAACCTGAAATGTTCTTGAAAGAAACTGACAAGCAGATCTTCCAATAGGCCTACTTGTCGAATGATTACTCACCATACCAAAGAAATGTAATTTTAGCTATGAAAGGAATTATTTTGACATAAAATAACAAATACATATGAATTACTTTTGAAGAGTTCATAGGCTACATACAGCTGAATAAATGTTTTACCTGAAACTACTGAAACAAATGTCTAGACATCTAGTGATGAAAATAGAAATATGTGCAAATTATGCACAAACATCAAAATAGAGACTAACTAAAAGTTCTGTAGTATTAACATGTTCTATATTTGAGCATGTACCATGGTAATACCGGTGTAATTTTAATATCAATGAGATACTATTGTAGTTTTATAAATATTTATATATTTTCTGTTCTGATTTCTCTCGTTTTATTTTAAAGTTTTAGTAATGTGTGTATATGCGTATATATAGTTTAACCTCTTAACTGTCACCATCCCCTCTGTGGGACGCCTACGTTTACTTAAAATCCTAATCTAATCATGACAAACTATATATCGTTGGAAAGGTCTAAGACTCCTAAATAGGTATTTTACCACTTTTTTTGTTAAAAAATTATGTAGGAAAAGTAATAGATACGTAATAGATATGTAAAAAACGATGTTTTAATTTGTAAATAAGGATTACCAGAGTGAAAAAATATGATTTTTTCATTTACTCACAATTTAAAACTTGCACCAATAATACCAAACAGACAAATCTAAAACATAACAGTGGCACCACAAAGCATTTGGGCACTAAATCTGACTTAAAATGAAAAGTCACTGCATTAGATAACTAAATATGAAACCAAGTGGCAAACTCTGCATTCATACATCCAGTAAAAAAAAAAATAAAAAAAAAAAAATCACCTTGAGACCAGTTGGTGAACAAATTTTGAGCATTATATTTTGGTTTAGATATTATATGTGAAGCAGTGACAGTCAGACACTGTTAATTTTGGCCAGCTACTTTAAACAATTTTCACTTTTTTCATGCAAATTTCACAAAGCAAAAGGCAAGTAATGCGTTTCTTAGAAAGACTGAAATAGTATTTTCTTGTAAAAGATCTTTAAACTCATTTTATACAGCTAATAACTAATTCAAAATTTAATGAGCATTTTGATCACATTGCTTTTTTCTCCAAATACAGAAACAGATTGATACTTACGAAGTTGTTCGATAGATCTTTCATTTTGTTCATTGTGTCATTGATGCGGTTTATAAAATGACATTTATTTGCCAGTCTGCATGTTATCGCCTGGATCATCATTAAAATCCACCAAATCAGAAGTCCTAAAAAGAAAAGTACATTGGTTCATGTCAGGCATAAAATGTCATGTACAGCAAACACAGTGAATCTCAGAGAGTTAAACTTGCTAAAAATGACAGATAACTTTTTTTTTGTTTTTAGCTCCATGGTGAAAATTCACAGTATTTTTTATTTACTCTGTGTGCTAGAGCAACTCTTCAGAGTATAATACGTTTTCATGCTCAAATCTGTCAACTTTCCATCTTTTATACATACGCCTGAGACTGCTTAGTCACACGAAAGGAAATGTGTCTAGGATGTTATCTTTCACTCTTACAACCACGTCGTAAAAATGCTTATCTTTTTGGAAGATTTTGAGTTGATAAGTGCGAGATGTCATGCTGGGATATTTCTCTGAGTTCGAATGAACATGTGACAACCTTAGACTCTTACAATTGGCAGGTAAATCTGAAGAGCTCAGGATGCCTGTTCTCATAATCACTGTTTATGACAATAAATTTCATGCTATGTTCTGATCATGTGATTGTGATTCAATTCTGTGAAATCCCTGATTTTACTTTTAGTTGAGAGATGATGAAAATCCATGTTGCCTTGAATCTGAATGTGATGTGGTGCAAAGTTTAGTTTTATGGGGTTCTTTGTTACAAACAGCCCATGCATTAGTACATGTTAAAATACACATGCAGACATAAAGTCACTATTCACATGCTTTCTGTTGAACTTTTGTGACTGCATTCGTCATAACCTAAATGTGATGTCACATGTGAATTAGTTCCTGGGAATATATAGTCGGAGATACAGTATGTGTTTTATTCATCATAAGTCATTTTCTATTCAAAGTTACATGTTGGAGATTTCCATCCATGCTGCTCAGAAGAGACTTAGCACAGATATACATGGGCGATGTTTTGCTCTCGAAGTATTGTGGCCTAGTGGTTAAAGAACTGGTAGCCTTAAGTTTATAGGCTCAAACCCCACACTGAGGTGAGTGACCCAGTGATAAACATACCGTATGTTACTTTGAATCGTCTGTTTTGGAATGTCTAATGTCTCAACTACTAGGCTAACACTATGCAGTCTATCTGCATTTGCTATTCTCGCCAACTCTCAACGAAACCAAGCACATAGTTCATGTCGCAAATATTTTCTGTGTGTCATTTTTAGCAATGATCTTCAGTTCCTCTTTTACTAGATTACAATTTCAAATGTAATCATTTGTGTGTGTATATAAAGGAAAAATGCATTAAAAACAGTAACACTGTGAAATATTATTAAAGTTGAAAAGAACTGCTTTCTATTTGAATATATTTTAAAATGCAACTTATTCCTGATATGACACAAAGCTGAATTTTCAGCATCATTATCCTTCAGAAATCATTCTAATATGCTGTTTGTTGCTCAATTAGGGCCTATTTTTGTCAATTATTATTAATAATAGCCTAGTTCTTAATATTATCAGTGTTAAAAGCACCTTCTGCTTGTTTTCCCACATAAAAAGTTGCAAACTTTACCAAAGTCTCTCAAATGAGATTCAAGAAGAAAGCTTCGATTGGCCAATCCGAAAGAAACATTGCATTTACAATCCAAAAAAGGAAAAGTAATAGATTAATTTATGACAAGAGTGCACTTGAAAAATCTACATCATAACAGGAGTTCTGACCTTTGTCACAGAAAGTCTTCTTAGTTGCCTTTTTCTCTATCACGTATTAGAAATCATAAGAAATTATATATCAGTTGAAAACTTAAAATCTCAAAATTCATCCATTGAAACCCATTTTAAAATCAGGCATTGCATTACCATGGAAATGGTACATCAAAATCATGTTACAAAATGTTTTCATTCATGAATTATAAAAATTTAAGTTTGGATAGTGCACTATAATGTCTATGTTCAAAACTGTGACAGTTAAGGGGTTAAAAACTTTTATCGTTATTTTAGTACATCAAGAAAATGAGACGTTTCTTTGGCAACCAGATAATTTATGTATATATATATATATATATATTTTTTTATTATTATTATTATTTTTAAGTAACAACTTTATGGTTTTAGTTGACTGTAATAACCCTAAGTAATACATAATCACCCAGTTTATTTAATATATCAATCTTTTAAAACATTGCAAGTATAACTAAACCTACAGTAATGAATGTAACTTCAAAATCAAAGGGAGAACAGGGTATCACAACTGATTTTTTATTGGCTTGTTTTATCGAACCATAACACACAGAGATACATCTATAAACAATGATCAAAAGAAACTGTACATTTATACTTGATATCTAAGTCCCACAAAAATAATGCTACTGCTGGTCAGAACGCTTTACAACTAAAGAGATTTTACACGTAATGACTCGTTTGTCTCGAATTTTCCATTTGAATAATGCGTTTGGATATTAAAGAATCGCTGGCTTTGCAGAGATATTCATCCCACGTCTGCCATCGGTACCATAACACAAACTGGACTTAAAGCCCCAAAAATCTTTTTCACAGCAGTTTTACAAATTTGTTGCGGTACTATCACAGAAGAGACAAAATCAATACACACGAAGCACAGGCCTGACATGAACTCCAGTACTAGAGAATATGTTTATTTAGCAGAAATGATTATGGAGAACTGCAGTTAACATATGGAACACAGCTTACAAACGTTCTACAAGTAATCTTTCGCCTTATAAACAATAAACAATGAGTTATTTGCCCACCCCTCCCTCCCCAAACACACATTACAGGTTACACACACACACACACAAAAAAAAAAAAACACAAAACAAACAAACAAAAAAAAATCCCTCATAGAGCCAATGGAATGTTAGTCATTCGGACAAGCTCGGTAAGATGTCCAGCTGTCTGTGTAAACGACATGCCCACAACCTTCCCCTCTACCTCACACTTTGAAAGTGAGAGCAGAGAGGGGGAAAAAAACGCCTGTCGACATTTACGATGACGGTAGTTTTTTCTGCCCAATGTAAAAATGCTGGATATGATGAGATCACTTTCAAAATGTTTCTTTTCTTCCATAAAAAATGTGTCTCTACAATCAAACTACTAAAAAACCTGCCTTTAGAAAATAGTAGATAAAAATATTCCCCTGAATTGTACAAGAAAAGAGGTACAGGGAGTGCTGGTAAAAGATGAGAACTCAGCAAAGTTATTCCCCGTCTTCTCCCTTGTCGGCGTCTTCCGTTGCCGATGCCTGACAAAACATCATCATTGGCGTTAGATTACATATAAAGACCACAAATCATTTTAGGGTGTCATATGTAAGATCTGCCAGTACATGACTTTGTTACCTCTTCGTCAGCTTTTGTTTCTCCGTTTTCTGCGGGCACCTCCTCTTTCTTCTCATCCTCCTTGGGCTCCTTGGGTTCCTTTGTTTTCTTAGGTTTGGCAGCCGCCTTCTGCTATATGTGGTAAATTGGATTTTTTAATATTGTTTCTAAGTTATAATTTAAAATTTAATCTAGGTTTTTATCGTATTTCTTATTTAAACAGTTTTTTTTACCTTTGGCTTAGGCTCTGCCTTTGGGGGTGCAGGTTTCTAAAAATGAAAAAGTTATAATACATCAATTAATAAATAGAGAATATAAATAATTGCCATATCTGTTGAATGAATGAGAACTGTATATAAAATTAGAAAATGAATACTCACGTTTACCAACCTCTCCGACCTTCTTTTAGGCTGCAAAGTAATAACAAGTTTAAAACATGTACCTTATTTTGATGCAATAAATATTTATTGTATTATTAAACTTTATTTCTGTGCAATACGGAGTGAGATCTGCTTACCTCAGTGACTTCAGCATCATTGTTCGCCTATGGGGAAAAAGAAAAAGAAAAAAGAAAGTATTATTCTCAAGTCCATCAGTGTAATTTATAACAGGTGCATCTTTATAACTAAGTTGTATGTAGAAAATGGCAAAAATGATTAGCTAAAATAGTCTAGCTAAATTTTACAAATTTAATTTATTTTTGATTCTGATTCCTCCTTAATGATTCTTTTAGTACATTTGAGAAGACATATTTTGAGGGGGAAAAAATAATATTTCTTCAAATGAGATAATTTCATGTTTTAACAGAACAAAAATCAACTTAATACAACTGCTGAAGATGTTTAAAGACTTGTTAATGACTTTTCATAGTTTTAGAGGCCAGTCAATAATTGGTTAAAATATCAAAACATACTAAACACGTGGTACCAAATCTCCTTCATTGATTTATTTTAATAAAACAATACTTAATAAAAAATCATGTCATAATGTGAATAAAGCCACTTTGGCATGAATAACCAATCAGTAACTTACTACAATAATTTAAATGAGCTATAAGTACAACATAACGCAGAAACAGTTATTGATTCCTTTCCAGTCGGACATGACCAAAGTAAATAACATGTGGTTTTCATCAACTGCGAATTTAGTAACCGCTTTAACTGATTCATTTGATTTATTAGAAATGGGCTAATAAAAACCATTCCTTAGGGAACAGGAATAATTGAGCTGTATGTTATTGATTCACTCAAAAAGATCCGGTTCATTAGAGTCATTTGTTCGAGAACCGGACTACACAGGTCGCCACGTATGGTTTTGATTCATGAAAAGAATCGGATCACTTGAGTCATTCGTTTGGGAATGAGCCGACCCGGGTTGTGCAGTAAAGAATCGGATCATGAGTCATTCGCTTGGAGTTCGGACATGGTTGCTCTACGTTTCGTAATGTGTGTGGATTATTTCTTAAAGTAACGACTCCCAAACATACAGCCAGCAATTCATCAATGTTTATGTCCTGCCTTCGTTCTCCAATACTGTGCAGCTCGGTCCGTTTTTATTGCACTCTTGCGCGCACCGCCCCCTTCGTGCACACCGACTCATTCAACGCTGATGAATGGAGATTTGCTCTCGCCCCACCGACCCCGCTCCATGACATTCCCGCCATTCGCTTTCAAACACAACATCCCGAGGTGCACAGCCGAGAAGAAAAAAAAAACACTACAGAATATACCAGAATAATAGGAAACACCAAACAGTGGCGCTATGATGTGCAAGAATACCGCCATTGCATAATCTGGCACTTGCACGATCAAATATATCGAGACGCAATCGTGCACTAAAGCCCTAATGCACGAATTAAATCCCTAATGCACGACGATGAGCTGCAGGATAAAATATTGCGCCGTCTGTCACTGTGTTTTCAGACCCACAGCGAGTTTAAATCATCGGGGTTGTAAGGGCAGCCATGACACTAAAAACCCCGAGCCTTTACAAAGACATTTACGTGCAATTATAGCAAAGCCCACTAAAATAAAAACTGCACGTGATAGATAGATAAATACATAAATATTCCATGCAACAATTTGATTTTATGTCCTGCGCCCGACAGCCTTTAGGTTGCGCGACTGTATAAACTGCACATAAACGAAAACTAATATCGTTACACCCCCTTTGTCTGATGCATGTCGACAGAGACTTCATCTATTTGTAAACAAAAACACGACACACACACACACACACACACACACACACACATATATGCACAAATTATATTTCACATCCGCTCATGCATGAGAATTAATCTGGGGTTTAGTTAACTCCGATGGAGAAAAAAATCTCAGTCGCGCGCTCTCAAATCAAAACAAGCGGTTATTAAAACACAAGAGTATGCAAACACAAAAATGCACGAATACTGCTGCAATTGGATGAAAATAAGCACATTTGCATGCAAAGTGCACTATTGCACATGCACTATTCTTTTCATTCCTCTTTTGCTTTTTTTATACTGCATGTTCTATTAAAGATGGTGCCTCGATAAATTAGGAAACCAATGCGCTACTTACTTTGCTCCTTTTAGGCATGGCTGTGGCTTTGTACAACGCGCAAAAATCAAAGCGGTTTAAAATGCAAGATGCACGGATTTAACGCTGAAAAACAGTCGACACTGTGTGTTGAGCTCGGTTAAAGATTCACACAGTAGGTTTGAGCACAGTATAGGAAGACGTTAACGCTCGTCCGAAACAAAAACCTGCTCAAACCGGATTGGATTCTCCTCCTCCTCCTTCTTCTTCCCTATTCAATTCATCACAGGCCGACCTGACAGCGAATTTTCGATTCCCACTATGGCGAAGCCGCATCTCATGAATAATAATTAGATATTGATGACGTTACTTGGTAACCTTCCTTGAGCGCCCAGTCACCTACCTTGATTAATATTAATGAGCCATGCCATACCGATTGTAGGATTCGTTCATTGGCCAGCAGACTAGCGTCCCCTTGCCAACGACTGCCTGTAAGCCAATCAGAGTGAACGCAATTTTGGTCATTTCATATTCATAAGCCACGTTTTCACCATAGTAGGATTATCAAACCCGTCTCTCCGCCCCCTGCTCCCGGTGATTGGCCTGCGGAGACTCACTGCACATTTTCAAATCATAGCAAGATACCCGTGTGGACACTTTTGCATGCCAATCAGTTGGAATATTATTTGTTTTTGCAATGACTTAGAGCTTTTGAAGGGAGATTTTGTTGGTTCTGTTGTCGATTTAAAATGTTAGAAAATCCAAAGTCAAATTCCCATCTTTAATTTCCATGCGATTAGATCATAAATATTGCGCAATCTAAGGCTTTTCAGTTTTTTTTTCTTTTTTTTTTTTTTTCTATGGTTTCCAGATGTGAGCGAGTTATTTTAGGAGCCGGATTTGAAACGGACTTCGGAGCTGCTGGGCTTTTAAAGCCCCCGTGTGCGTGCAAAGGTTTTGCAGGAGAAAATGGCGACTGTGCACAGAAAACATTTCACTTGTGTCTCACAAACAAAATGTAGCCGTTGCTGAATCGACAGCGCAAAAATGGTGCAACATGAATGTAGTTGCAGTTCTCCAGTGCATTTTTAAATAATTTGTTTTGGTATTTTGTTTTTGCTTTCAGTGTGAAAATTATATAATATTAATAAGTGAAAAAAAAAAAAAAAATCCATGTTATTTAAAAAACTAACACTTGGATTTATAAATATCACAGAACATCAGGTCAAAATAGTGCTTAAACACCAGGAAGGAAATAAAAGAACCAGAACATAGCATTCTGACAAACAATAAGGACAAAAATAATAATCATACATTCATAAGAAAAACCTGAAAATGGTAGACAATAAGAGAATTCTAAAATAGTTATTTCCAGACTTGGAAAGTGATGGAAATGTAATAAATTGTTAAAAAAAAAAAAAAGGATATTTTTATAGTAAATTTAAAAAAAAAGTAGAATCAGAATGCTGAATCCTCCATTTGGTCATATTTCAATCTTTTGCGAGACTTCTGTGTAGATTTATTAAGTAGCATACTAATTATATATTAAGTAGTAGTATAGTATATTAAGTAGCCTAGTATGTTATATATTAAGTAGGTATACATTTTTCAAATGTAAATAACTATAATCTCCCTGTTTCTATGATTGAAACAAATTTATATCACATTGTGAATATCACATGCAGATGTTATGTTTTGCTGTAACTTATGCATGTAGCAATGCACAGGACGTGTTTACCAACATACATACAGATGCACAGCAGTTCAAAACAACTCAGCGTATATATATATATATATATATCTATATAAAATATTCCTTTGGGAGAGATGTGTGCATAATAACTCCGTAACGTGACACCTTTCAATAAATGCTCTGAAATCTGTCATAGTGTATCTGTCATACCTAAAACATGTGTTAAACAGCTTGGTGTTATCATACACTTTAAAAAACCAAAGGTTCTGCACACTGGCTACTATATAATGTTCTTGAGTTTGCTATACGATTCTTTTGAGCTTGCAAAAGTCTTGATGTTACACTACAGGTTCTTCTTGTGAAGATCTCCTGGTTTCTCTACAGCAACAGTACAGAAATAATTAGTTCTAAATAAATATAGTATAAAAAGTGATTTGGGGACCTTAAAAAGTTCTCCTAGGCATTAGTCTATTAACTCTTTTCAGTTATAAGTGGAATGTTTACGTCTCAGGTCCTCATTTCAAAGGCTCCTGTGGTTCCTGGTCCACATCATGAAAATCAGTCATGTCTTCAACCACACTGCTATCTCTTTATCCAGACCCTTGCGATTTCACAACCAGATCATAGTAACTCCCTCCTCGCCGGTCCCCTCCCCCATGAAAACATTAAACCCCCTTCTACAGTCAGCTCTTTCAGGCGGGAAAGTCCTGCTCGTGAAGTTCTCCCATGTCTGAATGTTCCTGCAGGACTGGGATGGGGGTGGGTGCAGTAGGTGTGGCTGCCGAGTTTCAGATAACAGGTCACATTTGAGGACTGTTACATCCTTAAACTTCAGTTGAGACCATACAGTCTATAGTTGAGACAGGAAGGAAAGGGGCACTGAAGTGATCTCACGATTACAAAGCCGCTAACTAAACATACACGTGAGAGTGAGATCATTGTGCATGTGTGACCACGTCACTGAGAAAACACACAACAGAAGTGTACAATGAGGTCCTTACAACTCATGAGCACCATCTGAATGTCCTCAGTGTTTGGTTTATTTCACATACTAAACACCGGCTACATACTGCAGATCTGTGCATTTGCTTACAAAGAATTCCAGAAGAATTCCAATGTTTCTAAAGACAATCAAACTATAGAATTTTTGTAGCTTTATTATATGTGTACATAACTGAAAACACTGCATGATGTAGCTGTGCATTTGCAATGGCATTCTGAATGGATTTTTCTGTGTGGTATCTAGAGTGTTCTGGTTTGTTTCAAGGGTGTTGCTAAGCATTTATAGAGTTTGAGTGTTTTTAGTGTGTTGTTATGTGGTTGTTAAGGTGCTTTTAGTGGTTTCTAGGGTGTCACTATGCATTTGCTATATAGTTTGAGTGTTTTTGGTGTGTTATGTGGTTGTTGAGGTGTTCTTAGTGGTTTCTAGGTTGTTCTGGTTGGCCTCTAAGTTGTTGCTATACATTTGCTAAGGTGTTCTCAGTGATTTTTTTGTGCATTGCTATTCTAAGTAATTTTTAGTGTGTTGCTCTGTGGTTGCTGGGGTGTTTTGGCTGGCTTCTAGGGCATTGCTTTGCATTTTCAAAATGAGTACAGTATATTGTGTTGTCCTGTGGTTTCTATGATGTTCTGGCTGGTTCAGTGGCGTTGCTATGCATTTGAAAGGATATTCTGAAAGTTTTGTGTTTCTGTGCAGTTACTAGAGTGTTGTTATGCATTTGCATGAGTCTTCTGGTGGGTTTAGTGCAGTGGTTCTCAAACCTCTCCATGAAATACCCCCAGCACCAGGTCCGTTTTAACCATTGGGCTAGACGGGGCTGAAGCCCCGGGGCCCGAGCAAGAAGGGGGCCCGTGATTGGCTGTGGGGTAGATTGACTGGCGCGCCAATCGCCAAAGCCACCACGCCCCCATTAGCGCGCTGTTATTTAGTTGAGCTTTTCCGTAAATTCCATGCACTTATTCTATATTTGACTTTTGAAAGTCAAATATGTATGTTTCCATTCACCTCACTCTTCACTTCGTTCTGGAGTAGGCTTATATGGAAATGGTCGCGCAAAGAACAATATTTGTTAAGTAAAAATGTCAGCAATTCTGAGAGAGAGGGGCTCAAAAAATGAAAACCTCCAAATACAAAGAAAAGAAGAAGAAAAGAAAAAACACAAGTTAGTCACTAAAATCCCCAGCTATTAGGTTATTTTTCTAAAACTGATGATGGAGTGGAAGTTGTAGGAACAGCGAGTGGACCGCACACATGGAGCATAAAACAAACAAACAACAACAAAAACACAGCGTCATAGTCCACACAGATTTTAGGTTAGTTTGATTATTAACTGGATGTATACTGGTTTTGTGTTTGAACAAACTCTTTATAGGCTATTCATTTAAGGGTTGGGAGATAATCCGGTAGAAATATATCAATCGTTTTGTGCGTCAAGATGTAGGCTAAGCTTAGCATTTAAACGCATTTTAAGCAGGTTTTAAAACAAGTGGTTTAATCTGTTAGTGAACATTAAGCAGTGGGGCTGAATTAATTCTGGTAAATGCATTCATTAAGACGGTTTCAGCCCGATTTCGTGCAGCGCTCCCACCTGCTCATATTGCGACTGAATAAACTTTTTGCTCTTTGTTGTGCTTAAACTTTCAAATACACAGTTGCGTGTCAAAAATTTTCATCTTTGCGAGTATCCTCGTAAACACAGTTATTTGTGTCTTAAATGAACGTTAATATTTAAAGATAAAGCATGTGTAGTGTTAGACTACATGAGATCCTGGATTAGCCTAGGCCAGGCATCCTCAAATCTGGCCCACTCCTGCAGAGTTTAGCTCTAACCCTAATCAAACACACCTGAGCATGCTAATCAGAGTCTTCAAGATCATTAGAAAATCACAGCACTGTAAAAAATGACCGTGATTTTAACGGTAAAAAAACTGTGAAAATGCTACAGTAAAAACCTGTTAAATGATTAACGGTAAGTTCCTCTAATATATACGGTGAAAAACTGTAATAGACATTTCAGATAATTTTACGGTGAAATACCGTTTTTGTAAGTGAAAAAGAATGTAAAATGTACAGGGAAAAACCGTAAATTGATGTTCCCAGAATTCCATTTAAAATCCATTGCATTTCAAATTTTGTTTGAATTTGCTGTTTTTTCTTTGAAATAACTATGTTTCTTCTTAGTTTTTTTTCTTATCAATTATGTTTATTAGGGTTGTATGTTAAATCTAATGTTGTTAAATTAATGTTTATTGCATATTTCAGTTTAATGAATCTCACAATGATGGTGTTTAGTGTTTGTGTGAATGACACTGTGCAACTTCTATATATATTACTATTTAAAAGCTGCTTGTGATGGGTTTTGGTTCATCATGTGACTTTCTCATCACCACCTGCATTTGGTGGTTATCAGTGTATTTCAAAGGTACAAAATAGATTTCAGTACTTCAATAGGTTGATATATTAACATTATATCAGTTAATGAAATTACGGTATTTACCTGTAAATTTAAGTAAAAACTGTAAAACCTAAAATGTTGCTACCGTATTTATTATAGTAGAATTCCGGCAACCACAGCTGCCGTTTTTTTTACCGTAAATTTTATGGAATTTTTTTTACAGTGTAGGTGAGTTTGATCAGGGTTGGAGCTAAACTCTGCAGCAGATTGGCCCTCCAGGGAAAGATTTGAGGAACCCTGGCCTAGGCTATGAGATCTTAAAAGGATAGTTCACCCCAAAATGAAGATACTGTCATCATATACTTAAACTCAAATTGTTCTAAACCTCTATGAATTTCTTTGTTCTCCTCAACATAAAAGAAGATACTTTGAAAAATGATCGGAACCAGTTTCTGGTCCCCTCCAATTGTGTATTTTTTTCATACTATGGAAGTCATGGGGGGCCCAGCAACTGTCTGATTACCAGTATTGTTCCAAATATATTATTTTGAATCTCATACAGGTTTAGAACAACAACAGAATTTTCATTTTTGGGTGAACTATTCCTCTAAAGCAGCCTAATATAGCTGCTGTTGCCATTTGTGTCAATAATGTAAATCAAACATCAGAAAATCACTTACTGTCCTTGACTGAGTCACTTTTGTAAAATAAATAAGAATTAATGTATATTTAATGTTTACAGTGGAGACCATTCAGTCTATTTGTACATTTTCTTTATACATCATAATATTATTCAGTGCTTTAAGTTTTTCAAGTAGGTCAATTTCTTATGATCTTTGTTCTGATGTAGCTCAATTTGTGACTGTTTACTTGTCTTCAGTAAGCTTATTTTTACTTAGGCTATAGTATTATCTTTTGTGATATTGAAATTGGTAACAAAAATTATGAAATTTCAGTGCATCAAGAACTTTGATATGGGATAAAAATCCTATTTAAAGCTTATATATACAGGTGCATCTCAATAAATTAGAATGTCGTGGAAAAGTTCATTTATTTCAGTAATTCAACTCAAATTGTGAAACTCGTATATTAAATAAATTCAATGCACACAGACTGAAGTAGGTTCTTTTAATTGTGATGATTTTGGCTCACATTTAACAAAAACCCACCAATTCACTATCTCAACAAATTAGAATATGGTGACATGCCAATCAGCTAATCAACTCAAAACACCTGCAAAGGTTTCCTGAGCCTTAAAAATGGTCTCTCAGTTTGGTTCACTAGGCTACACAATCATGGGGAAGACTGCTGATCTGACAGCTGTCCAGAAGACAATCATTGACATCCTTTACAAGGAGGGTAAGCCACAAACATTCATTGCCAAAGAAGCTGCCTGTTCACAGAGTGTTGTATCCAAGCATGTTAACAGAAAGTTGAGTGGAAGGAAAAAGTGTGGAAGAAAAAGATGCACAACCAACCGAGAGAACCACAGCCTTATGAGGATTGTCAAGCAAAAATGATTCAAGAATTTGGGTGAACTTCACAAGGAATGGACTGAGGCTGGGGTCAAGGCATCACACACAGACGTGCCAAGGAATTTGGCTACAGTTGTCGTATTCCTCTTGTTAAGCCACTCCTGAACCACAGACAACGTCAGAGGTGTCTTACCTGGGCTAAGGAGAAGAACTCGACTGTTGCTCAGTTGTCCAAAGTCCTCTTTTCAGATGAGAGCAAGTTTTGTATTTCATTTGGAAACCAAGGTCCTAGAGTCTGGAGGAAGGGTGGAGAAGCTCATAGACCAAGTTGCTTGAAGTCCAGTGTTAAGTTTCCACAGTCTGTGATGATTTGGGGTGCAATGTCATCTGCTGGTGTTGGTCCATTGTGCTTTTTGAAAACCAACGTCACTGCACCCGTTTACCAAGAAATTTTGGAGCACTTCATGCTTCCTTCTGCTGACCAGCTTTTTAAAGATTCTGATTTCATTTTCCAGCAGGATTTGGCACCTGCCCACACTGCCAAAAGCACCAAAAGTTGGTTAAATGACCATGGTGTTGGTGTGCTTGACTGGCCAGCAAACTCACCAGACCTGAACCCCATAGAGAATCTATGTATTGTCAAGAGGAAAATGAGAAACAAGAGACCAAAAAATGCAGATGAGCTGAAGGCCACTGTCAAAGAAACCTGGGCTTCCATACCACCTCAGCAGTGCCACAAACTGATCGGCTCCATGCCACGCCGAATTGAGGCAGTAATTAAAGCAAAAGGAGCCCCTACTAAGTATTGAGTACATATACAGTAAATTAATATACTTTCCAGAAGGCCAACAATTCACTAAAAATGTTTTTTTATTGGTCTTATGAAGTATTCTAATTTGTTGAGATAGTGAATTGGTGGGTTTTTGTTAAATGTGAGCCAAAATCATCACAATTAAAAGAACCAAAGACTTAAACTACTTCAGTCTGTGTGAATATTGAATTTATTTAATACACGAGTTTCACAATTTGAGTTGAATTACTGAAATAAATGAACTTTTCCACGACATTCTAATTTATTGAGATGCACCTGTGTGTGTGTGTGTGTGTGTGTATATATATATGTATTGTGATGGGGGGGCCCTGCAGTAAGTCATAGCCCCGAGGCCCAGTGCAGTCTTAATGCAACCCTGCCCAGCACTGCACATTTTGTATGTCTCCCTATATCTGACACACCCACTTCAGGTCTTGCAGTCTCCACTAATGAGCTGATGAGTTGAATCAGGTGTGATAGATGAGGGAGACATACAAAAGGTGCAGGGGTGGAGTACTCCAGGGGCCTGTACCATGAAGCCGGTTTAGCAGGCTAGCCAGGTAAGTTACAGTTTAGTTTGCGCCAATTCTGGGTTTTAGGTACCATGAAAGTGGCTTGGCTTTTAGCAGTGTTCATCGCCATAGTAACTCACGCTCCACAGCTAACCTGCTCCGGGGCAGGTTATGTTCTGGTTTAGAGATCTTAAACCAATATTTGACCAATCAGCATCAAGCAAAGTGACACGTCTCTGATGCAATAAAGCCACTCCTCCAGTTTCTCTTACTCCAAATTAAAGGACGCTACATAGTAAAACATTTTTAAAGATAAAATCATCTGATTTTTAGAGATGATTATTTTTTAGAATTATTTTATATTATTTATACAATTATTATACCCTTAATCCATTACACAAGCCAGCTTAGTTTAATAGTAATTATTAAGCTTTTATTTAAAATCAATGTAAACATATAGATAATATGCAATATTAATAACTTTTAGAATCAATAGCTTTAAACATGAGTACATATGAGCTTAGTTTTTAAGTGTTTTTATACCTATAAATATTATCAACTCTATAAACTAACTTTACAACTTTTACTTGCACTTATATGGTAAGATAAGTTTTCCTCTTTCATGGATAGATCGTTTCATGATCGTGCTGTGTAAATGTTTAAATTCTTCATATTGTTCAATCTTTTAATCTTCGCACTGACTCTCTCACAAGAAGTGAATCATAGTTTTAAGCCATGTGATTGGCTGCTCATTACTGATGTCACACTTTCATGTGCCCGCGCTCCATTAACTCAGGATCAAGCCTGAGTTGACAGAGAAAGTTGATGATCAGCTTCATGGTACCAACAAAGCCAGATTGGACTGGTTTGGTTTTGTCAACTCAAAACTAATCCTGTAAGCCTGAGTTTGTTCAGCCACCATCATGGTACGGGCCCCAGGACAGGTTTGAGAACCACTGGTTTAGTGTGTTGCTATGTGGTATTTAGGGTATTGCTATACATTTGATAAGGTGTTTTGTTTGTGTGTGTATTGCTATGTGGTTGCTGGGGTGTTTTGGGTGGTTGCATACAAACCCAAGTCAAAAGAGTTGACGCCCAAGTCAGTTGGGTCCCTCCTTTCCTCTCTTTTTCTGCTTTCTTTCTTACTTTTTTTATTGATATTGTGGTGGCCAATGCTGTTTAATAATGTTATCATGGTACATTTTTGCAAGGAAGTCATTTGTTATTCTGTAAAGTTGAAAGATGCATTGTGAGGATCAGCATGAATAGATTTACAGTGGGATGCGTTTGATGAGTGAGATTAAGATACCCAGGTCACCTTGAGGTATTTCCAGTAGCTTGAACAAAAGCCTCTTTGAGGGGCAGCACTTCCTGTGGTTCTATCCAACCACCTGCCACAACATCTTACTCACTCAACCGCCTTCATATTACCCACTCGATCATTATATAATCTGAGCATAGGCGTTTAATTAAGACCCATTTCATAGTAAATCTACCAGACTTCAGCTTTGATTTGGTTTGAAGATATCTATTTGGCTCCAGTCAAACCCAGACCTGCACAGGCACGCAGAAGATGATGATGGTGAATGCTAAAAATGTCAAACATAATAATTGTGGTGCAATCCAAAATCCTGCCAGTAGTTGACTAAGAAAGGTTTTAGCAGAGGTTGATGCAATGTGATCAGGCTTGATAAAACATACAGCAATGTTATTATGCAAACATCGAGATTAAACTAGTTCAGTAAAGCTTCACTGATGTGCTCTTGCAGGATTGGCTACAACAAGCACAGACGTCTCTAGTGAACTCACTCATTTTGGAAGTGCAAGTGTAACCCAGTGACTATATGGATCAGTAAGTGGATTTCTCCTCGAGCGAATGGCTGCCTGCCCATCTGGACGTGCACGTAAAGCCCAGATTACACAGAGTAATGGTGATGCAGCAGGGGTCAGTGAGAGGGGAGCAGACAGAGCTCCTCGCCAGTCTGGTACGGACTTGTTATCTGGAAATAGACAATGTGTTTCATTGATATTTTGGGGTTAAAGTGTTTTGTTTTTTGTTTTTTTCGGTATATGCACCTTTTTCATATCTTTTATTACATTTTCTAGTGGAATACTACACTACACTTCTAGTGGAACACTTTGCACACAATGTTTAATATGCAATACATTTAGCAGATGCTTTCATCCAGTGCATTCTTTGAATAAATGTTTATCCTTGGGTATTGAACCTAATTGACATATTATAAACTTTTTCAATTTTAAGATACACAATCTATCGATAATGTCTATTCACACGATACAGTCAGTTAAAAATAATAAAAATGCGTATTTTTAAGGAAAAACCTGCACACTACACATGATACTACTGTTGTCAACAGAGGCCACGTGTTGGAGATTGATGTACAGTAGAGCTCAGGAACCTGCTGTGACCAAGTATCGCTTTAACTGATCAACCTACTCGCTTAACAGATTTCCTAGAGGTGCGTCTTAGACAATGACATCATGGCTGACCAACTTTTCTTTTGTGATGAAGCTTATTGTCTCAAACTGCAGTGAAAACACACAAATGGTTTAATCAAGTGTGAAGTAAAGAGATTAACATGGGATTTTTAAAAGTCAGTAACTTTAGATGATAATGAGGGACACGGCAGTGGATTTAAAGACCCTGTAGTGGTATTAGTGCCTTAAAACATGGTCAGGGCCAGAGAGCATCTTGAGGGCTCAGTCCCCTCCCCCATTCTATACAATATTTCCTGTTTGCAGCACTGAGGGTCTTTATAGCTTACAATGCTGCTGTTTGTGTATTAGATCCACAGCATCCCCCAGTCGGCCTACAAAAGTGATTTAATTAAATATCCTTATAAATATATGGACAATTTCACAATAACCCTGAAATACAGACAGAAATGTCAGTCAGGAAGGGCAAATCTCATGAAGCCCCCTAGAACTGACTTCGTTTTTCCTCCTTCCTGCTTTATTTGAATTCTATTGCCCTAGTGCTTAATTAACACACTGCTTTTTGCCCGAAAAGCGCCATTTTCTAATGTTTTATTTACTATTTTTACATGTGAGAGTGCATTTCACCACTAGAAGGCGACAAAGGCATATATTTAGCAAGGGACGCTGGTGTTTGGAGTTTACACATTGACATATTGATGTAATTCACAGCCACATTACAGGATTTACTAACTGTATTTTACTGGAAAAAAGTACCAAATAATTTTACATCAAACATGTTCACATCCATAAAAATAAAATTTATGGCTTCATTGGACTGACCTAAGACTGTAGGGTTGGTTAATTGTGACAAACTAATAATAAAAATAATAATACTTGAGTCATGAAAAACATTTCAAATATTCAAGTAATCTCATATAAAAAGCATCTAACACTTTATTAAATAATGTTGTTCAGCCCTATATTGTTATGCTAAATTATTATTATTATTAATATACATTTTTTTCAGAAAGTGCATGAAAATGGACATTTATGGTAATTAAAAATATATTATTATATTTTATTTTATGTTGTATTTCATTTTCCAACATCAAGTGAGCATTATGAGAATTAAATATTAATGCAGATCTTACAATAATGCAAAGAAGTCAAGCAAAATTAATTCATAAAAAAAAAAAATACATACACTAATATAACAAAAATAAATACTAATATTTTTCAAATACAAAAAGCTGTGGAAAATGAATTCCTAGGCCAAAGATCACAGGAGAGAAAACAAACAATTGGCTATAAAGGTAGGCTGTTCAAATGTGTTTTCCCCACTTCATAAAAAGATATTTCCATTTATTTTTTTCACTCTTTCAGCTTACATACAGCATCAATGTTGCATTGTTTAATGATGGCTTAAACTTAATAATATTAATATATTAATGAATGCTTTCCATTAGCTGGGAGAAAACTTGAGCATTTTGCAAGCCATATCATTTTTTGAGAAGGACCAAGGTCACACCTTCCCAAACCCGTAACACCTCAAACCCCATGACACCTCCACTGGGGTCCCTGTGCCAAACCTGCTTCTGTTTTGCTGAATGAAGCAGCCCAATTCACTGGTGCAGGAAAACCAAAGAGCTCAAGAGGAAAATCTGCAGTGCAACAGCAAGGTTTCACAGTTCACTATTCAGTTTTCTTATTACGCGGCTTTCTGAAAAAATCATTCTGTGATCAAATATATTTTGTAATGTGGCATGTGATGGTATCAAATGCTTATACCATGTTACAATTTTTCCACCATATTCAAATATCATAGAATTAAAACACGGCTTCAATGTACTATATGGAATTACCACATTACTATAGCCAGTGTTAGGGAGTAACTAGTTACATGTAACGAAATTACGTAATTTAATTACAAAAATAAATCTGTTACAGTTACTGAGAAAAAATGTGTACTTAAATTACAGTTAATTCTGAAAATGTTAATGATTACAAAGGGGGTTACATCTGAATATTTTCACACACATACAGATACAATTGATTTCTTTCATAAATTGCATTGACTGCTCTAAAATAGCGACACTTTATTTTTTTGCTTTATTTTTTTAAGATTAACTGTTTTTTTCAAAAGGCATTGTTAGATGCCAGTGTTTCCTGTCATAGCTATGCAAGGATTTGATTTCAGTATCAGTATCATAGCTATTAAACAGTTTCTTGTTATGATTTTAAATCTGTATTTAACCTCAGAACGATCTCAAAGTAAAAAGAGGTGCTAAAGTCTGATAATCGTGTTGAGTTCTACTGTAAGATTAACCCTGCCTGCTTTAAATGTTTGAAAATGATTAACAGTTGAAAACATTTGCTAGAAATTTAGAAACGTAATCAAAAAGTAATCAAATGTAATCAGTTACATTACTTTAATAAAGTAATTGAAATAGTAACACTACTTATTACATTTTAAATAGGGTAACTTGTAATCTGTAACTTACTACATTTCCAAAGTAACCTTCCCAACACTGACTATAGCCAAAAAAACATGGTACAACCAATAGAAAAACATGATATGTGACCCTGGACCACAAAACCAGTTTTAAGTTGCTGGGGTATATTTGTAGCAATAGCCAAAAATACATTGTATGGGTCAAAATTATACATTTTTTCTTTTATGCCAAAAATCATTAGGATATTAAGTAAAGATTATGTTCCATGAATATATTTTGTAAATTTCCTACTGTAAATATATCAAAAGTAAATGTTTGATTAGTAATATGCATTGCTAAGAACTTAATTTGGACAACTTTAAAGGCGATTTTCTCAATATTTAGATTTTTTTGCACCCTGAGATTCCAGATTTTCAAATAGTTGTATCTCAGCCAAATATTGTCCGATCCTAACAAACCATACATCAATGAAAAGCTTATTTTGATTTTTAAAAATTGACACTTATGACTGGTTTTGTGGTCCAGGGTCACTCTTGTACCAATACCAAGGGACATGTAAAATAGGCCTTGGTATTACCATCCCTTGTGGAAAAATAAGTACAAATAACTGTATTGAATGTGCACTTATAGTGTACTTTAGGTCTTAAAAGTACATTTTTAAACAACATTACTTGCAGATAACATAATACTATATAATACTAAATCAAATAAAAGGCCACTTAAGTGTACTTAAAGAGAGTAAACTTTCATGACTATTAACACACTTAAATAAACTTTTAATGCATTCTAGGAATGTCAAATTAAAGTTTTATTTTGGAATACATTTTATGTCATGTTTTAATATTTTGTCACACTTTAATGAAGTACACTGTAAAAAAAAAAAAAAAAAAGTTGAGCAAACTTAAAAAATTTTTTTTTACCAGCTTCAGCAGATTTTTGAGTTTACTCAACTTATTTTTGTGGGAGATTCTCAAATTTTTGTTGTATAAATTTCAAACAACAAGTTGAGAAAACTCAATAATCTGCTGAAGCTGGTTGCCTTCAAATTTTAAGTTGGCTCAACTTTTTTTTTTTTTTTACAGTTTATGCACTAAAGCACATGTACTTGATTATAATTTCAACGGTGTTATTTGAAATTGCTCTCTTAAAAAATGCTGGGTTATATGGACAAACCCAGCAACTGGGTTGTTTTCAACCAACAGTTGGGTTAAATGTTTAACCCAACCTTCTGGGCAGTAACCAAACCGCTGGGTCAAAAACAACCCAATCGCTGGGTTTGTCCATATTTTACAGAGTGTACATTTAAATCTAACATATTTTAAATGTACTAAATTGCAACTTTATTAGGCTATTACAAATGTGTAAATACAACTATATTTAAATAGATGGCAAGTTTAAATAAAAATGACTTTACCTCAAGTTGTCAGCACATTCGTCATTACACTTTAACCATATTTACATATAAATTACCACAATTACCAAAATACATATAAAGATATAGCTACTTCAGTTCTACTTTGACCAAAAGCTCTTAAGTTCACCTAACTGCATTAAATTTAAATTTTAACTATAATTTAAATTGCAAACATGCAATTAAGTGTCCAAAACGTTACATTCATCTTAATGGGAAATGTCTAAAAATTATAATTCCATGTCGCCCCATTATAGTAAGTCCCCTGTTCGCCAGGTGTGCATCTGCATGTAGCCTTTGTCTTTGACCTTGTGTGGTTTCTCTCCCTCCCATTGACTCTAATCAAATGTGTGACCTGCCATCTCTGGCTCTCCACAGGTGCAGTTCACACTCAATACTAATAACGAAAGAGTCTCACTCCTGCCCCCTGCTGGCTGACGCTCACCTGCCCCCGCCACATTAACTCACTCCGCCCCTGCATGTTGTCTCAGACCCTGCATGTCTAGTGAACCACATGCAGTAGATCTTCTCCCGACATAATAACAAAACTGCTCCACTGAAACATCAAGTCTTATTTAATGTGTTGAATCCACCAGATTGGGAAGATTTTTAGTGAATAATGGTTTAAATATCGGTCTATTCTTCTCACAAAGCTATCGCGTGGTTTCAAAAGATGCAGAATACAGAGTCATATAGACTTATTTTATGATATATATTTTTGACAGAATCACAGCTATTGTGGCTAAATCTGCGACTACAGGTCGTTTTCCATCAAATGTTCGTGCTAGAACACAAATGGTGTTCCAGGGATCAAATTCTTTGACAATCGTTGAAGTGCTGCGGAGTACAGCCTCGTTGAGTGAGCGGTGCTGTAAAACAGATTCATTTACTTAATCTTTTTAGACAAGCTGCCCAAATCCTGTCGCTATATTTCTTTCATAATGGCTTTAATGTTACCCATATTCTTTCTAGTGATGTCTAACCTCTATTTTATATCCTAGAAAGCATTTTGGTCTGATAGGAACAGATACAGCAGGGCCATCAAGGCAGTATAACAGGTTACCAACATTCTTTATCATGTGTTTCACACAGAATGGTTGAATGTTACCCAAATTCACTCTGGTGATGTCTAATGTCTTTTTATTTTACATCTTAGGAAATATATGAACAGCAGCAGTTATAACTGGGTCGCCAAATCAGACAAATGAGCATAACAGTTTACCAAAATCGGTTCACACAGGATGGTTGAATGTTACCCAAATTCACTCTGGTGATGTCTAACCTTCTCTGTTTTATTTCCTAGAACACATTTTGGCCTGATGTGAACAGCTACAGATATACAGAATTGTCATTGAATCAGTCATGGCAGCATTACAGTTTACAAAAGTTTGTTACACCACTCTATTTCACAAAGACTGGTTTTAATGTTACCCAAATTCACTCGAACCTCCTCTATTTCGTGCTCTATAAAGCATTTTGGTCTGATGTGAACAGAAATAGATACAACAGGTCACCAAATCCAACAACGCAAGGTTACTGAAATCCTTTACACCCTCTATTTGACACAGATAATGGCTGTAATGTCAGTCAAATTCACTCTTGCGATGTATTACCATTTCTATTTTATATCCTAGAAAATATTTTGGTCTGATATGAACAGATGCAGATGTACAGCAGCATCCCCAAATCCGATGATACAGCATTATGGATACTGAAATCTGTTACCTACATCTGTTAAGTGTTAAGCCACACAGAATGGCTATAATGTTACCCAGATTCACTCTGGTGATGTCTGACTTCCTCTATTGTATATCCTAGAAAACATTTGGTCTGATGAACAGACACAAATATACAGCAGGGGAGCACACCAGGTAACCAAAATCTGTTTCACAATGAATAGTTTTAATGTTACCCAGATTCCCTCTGGTAATGTCTATCCGCCTCTACTTAATATATCCTAGAAAATAGCTGCAGATATACAGCAGGGTCACCAAATCCAACAACACAGCATTAGAGGACACCAAAATCTATTACGTCCCTCTGTTTTACACAGAATGGCTTTAATGTTACCCACATTCCCTCTGGTGATTTCTAACTTCCTGCATTTTATATCTTACTATGCATTTTGGCCTGATGCGAACAGACACAGATACGGCAGGGTCACCAAATATGAGAACGCAGCATTAAAGGTTACAGAAATCCATTATCCTCCTTATTTTCACACTGAATTGCTTTAATGTTACCCAAATTCACTCTGGTGATGTCTAACCTCCTCTGTTTTTATTTTTTTTTAACTCTCTATAAAGCAGTTTAGTCTGACATGAACAAATAGATAAGTAAGGTAAATATGTATCTTAAAAATATCATAATAGTAATCTAGTGACAGGTTTATCCAGGTCATTGATTTCGGCACAGCAAATATCAAATGGTTCTAATAATTTACCTGATTTAACCCACCGGCAAATTTTCTTGTTTTAAGCATACATTTTGGTAAAGATTTATGCTAATATTTGAAACCAAGGTTGGACAGTTTACCCAGTGTTGCTTCTCAAGCAAATTCTTCCTTTAAAGGATACTTTCTTTATTTTTATTTGCACAAATACTTTTAATTTTTAAATATTAGGGAATTTTACAATTCACAAAAACTCTTTTTCCACAGAAAAAAATAATAATAACAGCAACTGATAACTCATGGAGTAAGGTAATCTATTTGATTCTCAGGAAAACACAAAGCAGTACAAATGTATAGCTTGAATGCTTGGTAAGTTACTTTGATAGAGCCTTTGTCAAATGTGTACATTTCTATAAATATATGTTTCTCACCTTTGTACATTCCGTTTAAGGGTTTGGTTTGTTTTTACGCCTGGTAGCACAAACCCAGTCATGTCAACGTTGATTTATTATCATTTGTCTTCTTTGCAGTATAGGTAAAGAAATCAAATACAGTGTCTCCAGGAGCCATGCGGGGCATGTAGTATTGTGTATAAACAGAATATGTGTTTCAGGCCTGACGTCATCGTAACCTGTTTGCATATGTCCTGCTGTGTGCACTATGCTTGCAGTTGATGCCCTGGTAACAATAGATAACTAAGCAAACAGAGTTGATCAATAACCTGAGATTTTCTCGAAGGATTTTTTTGTCTGTACACCTTAAGGTAAGTGAACATCACCTGTAGAAGTGGCTTTGTACAGATACAGTGATAGAGATTTGATATATAGATCAGCTGAGCTCCAGAAATGACTGCTGTTGACACTATTTTTTTTCAGTGAAACTGGGTGTGTCTTTCAGATTTGAATCAACAACATTCAAGCACAGTCTGGTGTGAACCTTAACAGATGGATCATGGGTTATGTGCCCCAAAAGTAATCTTTCTGATAGACAGGACACCTTGTTTGACATGTCAGTGTGACGTCAAATCCTCACGAGATCTGCAGAGATATGCAAAGCAGACAGGCTCAATGGGTTTCGACTGCATGGAGATGTAATAGATGGCTTCCCTCTCTCGCTGTGATAACATGACTGGAAGCCAGCTGAACTTTGACCTCTCTGTAGGTTGACAGGTGATACAAGTGATCTGACGAAGGAAAACTGGGGAGTGTTTCTCGATTTTACTGGATTAATGGAATTTTATGAGGTAAGTTGTTGTTCGGGATCTTATTATAATAACATTTAAGTTCACGAACGGAACATGTGTATTAAAATCTGAAAGCCGGTACCTGTCTGTGTACTGAACAAACAGTGTAGTAGTATGATAAAATAGCATAGTCGCATAATCTTCCAGAAATCATTCTAATATGCTGATTTGTTGCTCCAAAAACAAATATTATTGTTTTTTTCTGGCTTAATATTTAATGTTTTTGTGGAAACCATTAAAGGGGTAAGGGGGGGAAAAATATTTTTATAAGAATGTTGCAGAGGATTAAATTAGAATGTTCTTTCACAAAATAAATAAATAAATCACATGAATACATTACATGTTCTTCTAAATTGTAATAATATTTCACTGTATTACTGTATACTGTATTTTTGATCAAATAAATGCAGCCTTATAAGCATCAGTGTTATATAAGTGGTAACTGGTATACTATTATATATTTTATTAATATTTTGAATGAGTAATTATTTTCTATTTTAATTTTAGTTAGAGCTGAGTAATTGTGTTGTGTTTTTGTCATTTGTATTCATTTATTTATTTATTTTAAATATGTCTATATAGTTTTTATTAATTTTTATTTCAGTTTAAGCTAAACTAAACGAAAATGAGAAATGATTCCTTGGCAACTAGCTGCATTTGTAAATTTTTATATTTTCTTTTATTTCAGTTAAACTTCATATTATTTCAAGTAACATTTTTACTTATTTCTATGTTTTAGTTGACAATAATAACCCTGGTTAAAAAAAAAGGAATTATTCCAAACTTTTGACTGGCAGTGGAAGTTCATAGTGATATATAATATAATACAGAAGCATTTTGGGTAATATTAGTAATGCTAAAAAAGTTAGAAAAGCCTAATAATAAGTTTGATTATCAAATAGAAATAGTTTGAATAACTCAGTGAGAGAATGATTGGACTGTCTGGAAGCATGTTACAAATTAGCGTTTACCTAACAAGATAAGCTATCTGCGCACAGTTTTCATGTCAAAGACACACCTACAAAAACAAAAGAGGAATTCTTGACGCTTGAAGACAATCGACTGAGCATACTGATCATTTCAGGGTTGTGTCCCATCAGTTGCCCTGCCTGTTTCACAATGATGTGCATTTATTTTAGGGCTGTAGATGCTGGTGTGACGATAACTGAGTAAACATGTATGGTTTTAGACTGGGTCTTTTTCTTCTGATCACTACAGGTGAGTTTTCATATTCACTTTATCACAGTGCCCACAGCATCCGCATGCATCAAAAACACACACTTATTTTAGTTTTGTTTTCCAGTAAAAATATCTAAATATCCTTAAAACAAGACTTGTTTGTTTCACCCACTGGCAAATTCATTTTCTTTAATAATAAACTTAAAATGAATGGATGAATGGATGGACAAATGATTACGTAGAAGTTTTTTTTGGTGTGTGGAAGTATCAGCATTTTAAAGGTGTGATTTGTAAACTTGGAAAAGTCACTGAAATTAGTGCAATCTTAAAATAATAGAAATTTCTATGGGAATTTAGACCGGGGCAAGTTGTCACAGTCAGTATTTCTTTGTTACGGGATGATCAGAGCATGAGACGTTCGGATCCATCTGCAGGCTTTTATTAGACAGAGACATGGTCATAACAGGCATGGTTCAAACAATGGCAAACAGGTATATTGAGGGCAAGGTAAGAGAATCCAAAACAATCGTGGTCGGTCGACGGCTGGACAGACAAATCGTTCAATATTGGGTACACTGGCAAAGGCTGATTGGGTTGACAGTTCACAATTAGATGCAGGAGTTGATTTAAAACAGACAGACAGTTTAACATCCGACTCATGAACTGAAACAGGAACTACCGATAATTCGGAATTAGGTTCATGAATTGAGACTGGTAAAACAAATAATTCAGGATTAGACACACTTGGAACCAGCAGACCGATCAAACCCATGTGCATTGACTGAAACTGGATTGGTAGACATTTCAGTGAGCAAAACTAAACAAGCAGACAATTCACAGACAGACTCAGTTCAAAAGGAAACTCCTTGACAGAAACTGGATAGACAGACCGTTCACAATCAGCCACCATGGCTGGTTCACAGTGCGAGAGTTCAGAGATAGCCTCCTCGGCCGGTTCGGAGCAGGGCAAAAGTTCAATGGGGCCTCCGTGGCTGTGACAGAACAACCAGGGAGTTTATAGACAGCCTCCATAGCCATGACAGGACAGGACGAGGATTCGCAGACGGCCTCCATAGCCATAACAGGACAAACAGGAAGTTCACAGGTGGATACCACTGACACCTCTGGAGGTCCTGCAGCAGATGTTGCCACCTTTGGAGGTTCTACAGCAGTACCATCAGGAAACAGGGAGAGTTCAGCAAAGGTTCCTTCGACCGGGACATGACAGGCTGGAAGTTCATTGCTGGGCGCCCCCACCATGCAAGGAACTGAAGAGAGCACCGCCATTTCAGGAGGTTCTGCAGCATCAGCCGCCACCTCTGGAGATACCATAGTGGACGCCGCCACCTCTGGAGATTCTGTGGTAGTGTATACAGCCCAAACACACCAAAAAGCGACCCCCATCATAAGAAGCGCTTCAGACAGGGGAATCAGTTCAGGAACAGAGGGACTCGAAGGATTAGGCGCTGGTTTAGGGTTACCAGCTGCTCGTACTGACACCAGCGGTGGATCCTCCATGCTGGCTGTCAGTCTGGGGTACTGAAGAACTGACCTCGAAGATCTGGGTGCAACAGACAGGGAGTGACAGGACTCTGGATGAACAGACGAGACGTGACGAGACTCTGGACGATCAGCTGAGACGTGACTTGACTCATAAAGATCAACTGTGACTTGATTTGACTCAGGAAAATCGCCTGTGACTTGACTTGACTCATGGATATCAACTGTGACTTGACTGGACTCATGGATATCAACTGTGACTTGACTGGACTCATGAGGATTAACTGTGATTTGACTTAACTCATAAAGATCATTGGTGACATAACTGGACTCTTGAAGATCAGCGGTGACATGACTTGACTCATGAATGGCAGCTGTGACATGACGGAGCGTCGTTGTGGCTGCCATTTTGTGAACGGTTCCACTGTCGCCGCCATTATGTGAGTGCGCTCTGGTGCGGCCGCCATTTCACGAGCGGGTTTAATCACCGGAGTTGCGATCAATATACTCTAATGTCCCAGAGCCGGCGATTGACTAAACGCCGTGGCCACCATTATCAGCATGGACGCGATGTCACGTTCCTCCTCCGCGACACCCACAGTGAATAGAGAGCCAACAATCAACAAAGCAAAGTCCAAAAAACAATTAAGTGACGAATGCGGACCCTCACGTCTAAGCTTACTTAGACTGAAGAGGTTGATTAATGCCATCCCAGAAAAATGTAAATAATGTCTGGTAAATCGGAATAGTGAGCGATGGCTAAAAATTCTCTGATATAGTTATCCAATAATCGTGGGCCTTGTTTAAGGGCTAACAATATACTTACAGTGTCTATACCTGGCCAGTGTCCACTTGAACAGCTGCTGGATCCTTGTATTCTGTTACGGGATGATCAGAGCATGAGACGTTCGGAACCATCTGCAGGCTTTTATTAGACAGAGACGTGGTTATAACAGGCATGGTTCAAAAAATGGCAAACAAGTATATTAAGGGCAAAGTACAAGAATAATCCAAAACGGGTGTGGTCGGTCGACGGCTAACAATATCCAGAGGGGTTGACAAAAGGGGTAATCCGTAAACATGAGCAATAGTCCGGGCTGGGGCAAACAGTATCTAAAACAGGGCCAGGCACACGGGTAATCCAAGATACACAGGCTAGAATCAGAACATGGGAAAACAGGCAAGGCAAGACTATGACTAAACTATGGCAGTAGAACTGGCTCCGTAGAGCAGCTATCGCTAAACAATACTCTGCGATCTGAAAGAGGAAGTCCAGGGCTTATAAAGCGTATCTGAATGGATGCAGCTGTGTGTGTGTAATCAGTGCAATGGATGATGGGAACTGTAGTCAGGAGTGACATGTATCAGTCTGGCTGTTTCTCAAACGGAAGGCTGCGTCCTCCCGAGGTCGCATTTGTAGGCTGCATACGTCATCAAGCCTGGTTTATTTCAGTTAACTGAGCATTACATTTGCGAGTCAAAAGCATATTACAACAATTTACACTTTACTAAGAATAATGGTCAAATTTATAACTATTAATATACTAAAATAAGATCTTCTTTGTGACGTATGCAGCCTACAAATGCGACCTCTGGAGGATGCAGCCTTCCGTTTGAGAAACGGCTTCTGTGTGGTGTGAGAGTCAATATGATGGAGAGGTGACCTCTTGTGGCAGTCGGACGGAAGGCCACGACCCGGATTCGTGACATTCTTAGGGTAGTTTTATATTTGATTGTCACATTATATGAATTAAGCTGAGATAATGAAACCTGCCATTAAAAAGCAAAATAAAAACATATACTGTAATTAATAAATTTAATGTGGAAACTTGTCATTTAAGAAAAGTACAAAAATATGATGATATTGGTTTGAATATTTAATTTAGCTTTAATTATTTAGTTTATTTTAATGTGAAGGAGAAATTTCTGCTAGGACAAAACCCACAAATTTGTGTAATTCATTATTGATTTTTGACTCAAAACCTCATATTTACTGAGATATATCCATTGTGACAACTAGCCCCGGTCTGTATTTATCTAGCTTTGCTCATCTCTACGTTAATGCTTTTTTGCTTTGTTTCAAAAGAGGAAGAAAAAAAACATAAAATATACCAATAAAATAATGCTCATTTATTTTAAACATGATTTACGATGAGAAGAAAAACAAGAAAACATGCTTTGGATAACTGGATGTAAACAAAAGCAGCTGTTTGGAATCATTTGTTACTTGTGTGTCGTTGACTGCAGTGGTGACCGCTGAGGTGCAGCTACAGCCTCTGAATGCAGCGGTGCTCCGTGGGTCGAAGGCTCGGTTCAACTGCAGCACAACTCAGCCCCCATCCGTCATGACCTGGATGGTCAACGGGCGCTTGGTTGTCACCATTCTGCAAGCATCTGAGGTGTTTAACAGCACAGATCGTTATTCTGCCACAAATTTCACCACGCCTGGAAATTACAGATGGGAGATTGTAATTAGCAATGTGCAGAGAGATGATGCGGGTGAAGTCACCTGTCAGGTTTTGGGTGGAGCGGCTAGAATGGCCACACTGTCTGTACAAGGTGAGCAGTGTTTGAAGTTCTACAATGGTTCATTTCAACTGATCCATGCCACATGTTTTGACTACACAGATATGATTGAGAGTATATGAGAGAAAGTCATCAAGACAGAGCTGCTGCAGATAATTAAAGCTAACAATTAAAAAAATTATATATAGGTTATATAATAAAGACCGTTCAAAAGTTTACTTTTATGAAAGAAGTATGCAAGATGTTTAAAAGTGACAGTAAAACTTTTATAACCTCATAAGATTTCTATTTCAAATAAATGTTGCTTTTGAACTTTCTGTTCATCAACATTGATGATAATAATAATAAATGTTTCTTGAGCGTCAAATCGGCATATTAGAATGATTTCTGAAGCATCATGTGACACTGAAGACTGGAGTCATGGAAAATTCAGATTTGCCACCACAGGAATAAATAAAAGTTGAAATTATTTTAAAATATAAAATAGTTGAAATTGTAATGATACTTCACAATATTACTGATACTACTGTGTTTTTGATCAAATAAATGCAGCCTTTGTGAGCATAAGAGACTTACTTGAAAAACATTCAAAAAATATTCTGACCCTGAACTATAAAATTAAAAATGTATTTGTATGAGGACTGTTGGATCTCTTTAAACCACTTGATCCAGTCTTTTTAAGAACATTAAACAAGGATTTAAATAAATAAACAAATAAAGGCAGACAAGCACAAAAAGCATGATTTGATCTCTCTTAAGCTTGATAATTCATGTTATCACTCTCAGTTCAACTCTTGTTTATTCTTGGGTTACATTTTGTACAGGTTTACAGTCAGTATATTAAAAGGCTCTGTGTTCAAACTACTGCTTCTCTGATGCAAAGCTGCTTTCTTAATGATTTTTGTCAAAATACACTCTTCAACAGCGCCTACCTTCTTGCTTCAGGCTTCATCTTTGAGCCTAAGTGAGTTCCAGCACCTACATCCATATGCTGATCTGTTTTACAACCTTTAAGCATTACTCAGCAATTTTATGCATGACAGAGCGTAAAATTTGGCTAGAACATTCCCAGAGACTGTCTCCTTAAATACATCTGCACTAACTAATGCCCTCATCAGCACTAAAATAACCTTTCTGGACCAAATAAGCATCTATCAGCTAAATAACAGAAGTCATTGTTTCTCCTAGACAACAATGAAATTAAAACAAGACCAAATACAAAATACACACTCCCTAGTAATATCACGTTTCAGAAGATCTCAACAACGCCCCAAACTATGCTCAGATTTGCCAAAATAAATAAAGATCTCAAAAGCAACTCAAATATTTCTCAGCAAATTCTTCCCAACCCAGATTATATTCAGTATTACTTTTATAGCTCTATATGTATGTCTAATTTCTTTCTTTTTCTCCTTAAATTGATTCCTAAATAAAACAAAACGAAGCACTCCTTTAAGTCTCCTGAGCAATGAAATTGATTAAAATAAAATTATTTTCTCTGACGGCCGTTTCAGGAATTAAGTGTTCATTTAAACAGTTAATCTTGGTCATTTTTTTGTGCAGAATCTATGTTTTATTCAAATCTATATAATAATGTTGCTTAAATGTATTCATTTTTATATATTTATTTATTCATTATTTGTATCTTTGATGTTTTGCAATTATAAAGTCGCTTTTATATATATGTGTGTGTGTGTGTCAGTCCTCTGTCGTGTGTTGTGTGTTTCCCACCCTCATGTTTCTATATTTGGTCATGTTCCTGTCTTTGTTCAGTGTGATTATTAGTTTATTCAGTTCAGGTGTGTGTGTAGTTATCCTGTGTATATTAGTTCCTGCCTGTTCAGTTCCTTTTGGTCTGGTCTACTCGTTACTCCCGGTGTTTGCCCTGCCTTGCCTTGTTGGTTTGAATTAAAGACTGTATTTTGAGTTTATCCTCGTCTCAATGTTCCTCCCCGCTGTATATGTTAGCAAGCATGTATATTTAAATCACTTCTTCATTCTTTGATGCATTGTAAGTGAATGGAGTTTTGCTTTACAAGATCTGTCAGTGCTTTTATGATGGACCACAAAAAGTACAAAGTGCAAAACAAAACTGAAATGTTATCAGCCACACCTGTGAGTCACTGCTTTCACCTGTCTTGCTGTCCTGTGGGGCGTGGGAAATTATCCGGTTACATCTCAAAGTGCAGATAATCAATAATAATCTACTTCTTAATTAAAGTGGGCCATGTTTCACGACAGGCCCGACTGTCATTAAAGCAAACTCTCAAATCCATAGTGATTAGGGCAGAGTGTGTGTTCGAAGAGATAATTCTGCTCTGTTCTTTTCCAGAGCGCGGCAGCGTGGAGATCGTAGGTGGAAATCAGACCAAAACGGAAGGAGCTCAGACGGAGTTTCAGTGCCGGGCCGTGGGCTGGTTTCCTGAACCCAACGTGTCCTGGTCTGTTAATGGAGTGGCATATTCCTGCAACACAAGCTCTGTAGCACAGGGAAATCTGTTTAACTCCAGCTGCACGCTGGCGGTCACTGCCGTCAAAAACTCTTCTGTTCAGTGTCTGGTCAAGATACCAGCCCTGAGCACACCGGACAGCAACACTGTCTTCCTGACCGTTGGTAAGGATATTAAACATGCTTTCAGTGATCAACAAATACAGAAGATCACAAATTCTAATTTCTATTCTAAGGATAAACACGATCAGTATCAGAATTCTAAACATAGCACAACAATATAAAAAGGGTCATTTTTAATTCCACCCACAAATCAGAAGAGTTACTTTCAGCAACAGCTAGAGGGCACTGCAAACACCAATCCAGCCACATGAAGATTATTAATATTATCATCAAAGCTAATTGTATAACTTTTGCTGTCCTGTTTGGCACGAGATGAAGAGCATGCATGATTCTCTTATCTCTTTCTGTTCAAGAAAAGCTTGCTAAAAGAGACCAGACTGTGTTGATCGCTGTCACTGTGGCCTTCAGTGCTGCGGCTCTATTGTTTCTAATCATCTACGGAATTGTTTTCTTCTGCAAGAGAAGGAAGAAAAGTGAGTAATTGTGGGGATGAATCCCGATGTAAGACAGATTATTTGCATTAGTGCATCCCACAAAAAGTGCTTTTTGCAGGCAGAATGTGTTGTTAAGCTAACTGGACCGTGCTAACTAGCCAAGCCTCTTAAATTATTGATGTAATTCTGGTGTTAAATTGTAAACTGCTCGTTTTATTGTCTCTTTTCTGCAGAGTCAAGCTACCAGGAGGAACTCAGGAGGTGAGAAATGAGCTGCAGTGTGTCTATTGCATTTTAAGAGTGACAATGCACAGTAATGTGAAATGGAGGATACATTTCTTTCAAAACCTTTATTACTGTGAGTGGCTTGTTAACAGGTCTGGGTTCCCGTTTCAGGGCACAAATCCAGTCCCAGAATAGGACCCCTGCCACAGAAAATGTGCGAGGATGGGACAACCGAGGATATATTGGAGACGGGCATGATGGTGTGTATGCATAAACAAACATAGGGGTATCATCCAGTAAATATATAGCCTGTGATTTGGCCATAGGCATGAGTGCCGTAATAGCATACAGACAGCATACTTGCACCGCTACGAGTGTGATATTTCTTTACAGTTCAGCGGCACAAGTGTGCAAGTACATAAGAAACCACAACAGAGTGTCTTTAAAAACCCTCTTTTGTGCAGAACTACTTCCTTCCACAAAGGATTCAAATCGGAGTTTGACAGTTGAACAGCTGAGCCCAAGCCTCTGTTACTAATTTGAAAATGTAATGAAGGAACGTTGAGGTGCTTCATTAAAAGCTCACTGTATTATGTAGTGTAGTGTATTATGAGAGAGAGAGAGATGGACTGAGCGGGTGTGAGAAATACCGCAACCGGAGTGATACACGGGTGAAATGGTTGTAGCTCTGTTATCACTTGAATATCACACTTCTCTCGGCCAATCGTATTTGAAAACCAGAAAAAAACTGTTCTCTCTCGCTCTCTCTCTCTCTCTCTTCTTTATATATATATATATATATAGCCTATAAAACAAGCAAAATTGAAACTGTACTTGACAGTAATAGTGAAATTTCAGAAATAACTGGTCAAAAATGAAACATTCAATTTGACACATTCAAAATCTGTGTCAAATATTTGAATGGCTATTATGTTTTTGTACAAAAGCAGCCTCATTTTCCTTTCTTTTACTGACATCTATTCTAATGTAATGATTCATGCTTTATGATTGAACTCTGTACTATGAACTATCATGTGCTTCTCTTTACTGCAGGACACGCCAATGGAGGAGTCTGGTACACAAACCACTCTAACAAACATCAGGTGATGCCTCAAATCAAGCTTAAAGCCAACATGAAACCAAAATTACATCTATTTACTTCCTTAATACACATTCATGATCTTGTTTTGAATGATTCATCAGTGCACACTATTTCAAAGAAAAATTGTCTTTATAATCTTTCATCAAAATGAAAACCGATCATTTTTTACTCATGTAAAATGTCTCATAATGGAAGTAAAATGGGTTGTGAGCACTTTTCATGTTGAACTGAATATTTCAATACATTTCATAAGCATGAATATTTGTCAAGACTCCAGATCTAATACCAATCTTTGTTTTTTTTTTTTTTAGGCGCCTGATGGCTTTTTTCATGATGGTCGCAGGAACCACAGACACATGACCATCGTCTAGAGACTAGATCTGACTAGATGTTGGACTTCACAGACAGCAGGTGTTCTGTCTCTCTTGCACATAAAATGTTTTTTTTAAGTTTAATTACAGAAGAAAGAGAGCCTGAAGGACTTCATATCAGCACTTGAGGTGATCTGTTTCACCTCCACAGGATTATTTATTAGAACACAGAAGGATTTTCTTGGTGATCTCAGACTTTTGGACCCCACTGAACACTGTGGATAATCGCCATCGGAGCGTGTTTCAGGGCTTTAACAGATAAAGGGGTTGGTTAAGATCTGCCAGAAATCACTTGTCTGTTTACTTAAATAAACCAATATGACAGAAATGTTGATTAATTTTAAAGTCCTTGCATGTGTATAATGCATTCATCAGATGCTTGCATTTCCACAGCAGGTTTGTTTGAATCTTCCCGTTTTCTCCAGAATCATAAAATCATCAGCATATGGCACCACACACCCCGTGAGAGTTTTGCTTCCTGTTTTTATAGCTACTTACAATTAAACCAAAGATTTTACATCAGAAGTGTTTAGAGAAGATCATCTTGTGTGACACATCATGCTTCACAGAGTTAAACAATTCATCTAAACCTCTGGTTTTTAACTCCCCACAGAGGAGAACTACTTAAACTCTAAAATTACATCATACAGTGACATGTCATGAAATGGCCTGGAACTATGTGATCCTTATTAATGCATCAATCAGTCACTTAATCAATATCAAAATTATAAAGACCTTGTGTGTAGTTTTCTCTTATCTGCGTTTCACGCATTTTAACAGCACTAAAATCCATAAAATGGATAAGAAGTTTGAAAAAATGTTTTTAAAACTGTTATTAATGTATAGCAAAATTGATTAAATGTTTTATGATTTTTTTTTTTTTTTTTTTTTTTTTAAGCATGAACCTCACTTTTTATGCTTAAAACAAGAAAAATATGCCAGTGAGATATGAAGAATGTATTATACTTAAATCTAAATTAATTCAAAATAAATTATATTTTGCTACCCAAGTCAATTTTTCATTTTAAGGATGTTTCTATACATTTTATTCTGTAAAAAAAAAAAAGTTTTTGATAGACAACATATTTATGTGGCTATAGATTCTTATGTAATAAACAATAAACACTTTTTGTACAATTATTGTTTTAATTATTAATCCATCCATCCATTCATCCATCCATCAAGTTGACATTATTATTCTGTTTTCAAGATATTTCAAAAATGCTTTCAGAAGCTGCAAAGCTGGAGAAATTTTAAAATCAAAGAACAGACATATAGATAACAGACAGAAACACTCTGTTGCTCTTTTCAAACTTTCCTTTAGTAGAACATCTCGCTGCAGTGTGCATCTGACATGCTTATCCAAGTGCTCTGCAGTCAGTGTGTGTGAATATTAGCCCTCTTTCATCTTTTCCCTTAAAAAATAATGAATGCTCATAAATAAATAAATAAAGCTGGGTTAATGGCCAGCTGTAGGCAGGCATCTATTCCCCCGTGGCTTGTTATGAGCTGTGGAGTCTTCCTCTTCCTCACGCCTCACTCCACCCAGCTCTGAGCTGGCCGAGCAGCTGATATTCTCCCACTCATTACGACCACACCAAAGAAACTTCCTGTTATGTAACCAGCACTGTGTACCTCCAAGACACAGATATGGAACATTTCCAGTTTCATTCTAATATGAAGCAAAATATCATGGAGAACCCTGTGGTGATAAGCTGCTATAGTGATGGTATCAGCTGGTAATTTCAAAGAATACCATGGTGCTTCGATATACCATGGCACTAAATAATTACCATATAGCATGGTATTTTCATGCTACTCCAAGTTATTTTAAATAAGCTATAGAACGTCTGAGTCAGTGCGACTCCGTTCACAGTAAATGCTGCTCCACATAAACTGTTATAATTTATATGCATGGAGCATCTCAAACTCCATCTCGGCATATTAGATCGCACAGTAAAGTGTAAAAACAATTGCAGGCATTTGTTATAATGCGTAATGTACATTAGCTCTATTGTTTATGACACATTATGTATTTTAACAGTTTTGTTCAATAAAACCATATGATTACTTGCTTTTGATGCTTTATTTGAACCCATTATTACTAACTCATTGCTATTATATATGTATTTTAAGTCATTTTAAAGGCTATTGTTCGCTATAAGGTCTATTTTTATTAGGCTACCACATGAAAATTAATTATAATTATCCAATTATATATACTGCTGAACTGTTTTTGGTACGTCACCAAAAACGCCAGAATTCGTGAGTCTACTGGATAATTAATAATTAATTTTTTACTAAATTAAGTGATTAATAAAATGAATTATTTGGGTTATTTGGCATTTTGCATTTAGACATTCCCATTATTTTTCTACTCTAAATTCACTGTGGTAATGCACTAAAATAACTTTCAGAAATCGTCTTGTTCAGTCATAAAATGGCCATTAAAGTCAAACCCTTTTCAAAAGCATTTTCAAGAACATGGACCTTCAAAGTTACTGTTATGAAATATTCAGAGAGTGAGCAGATGTAAAGTTCTCCATAGATCTTGGCCCGCTATTAACAACCTCTCAGAATAGCTGCTTAATTCAGTTGGTCTGAATGACTGTCTTCTCCTGAAGCAAATGATCATGGATGTGAGAAGCGTAAAGGTCAGCCAGACTCCACAGTTTATTTGTCCACACAATCTAGTTGGATCTTTTGCTAAAGGCACTCCGGGAGTTAATGAACCACCGTTGTGTTTCAGAAAACCAGACAAAAATACGGCAACCTCTAAAACTGATACACCAGGGTGGTCTTGCCAGAAGATACAGCTTGGTCTCAGGCAAAATTTAGGAGCTAATGATTGGAGAGGTAATATTATCACCTTTGCTCACAACCTTGCTTTTAAAGATTTATGACTTTCTCACAATAAAACCTCCAGAGAGTAGCAAAACTGTCTGTTCTCTCTATATATATCCCTACAAGCCGATGGAAATGCTTCTGTTGTGGTTGCATAGTGCATACTCACTTGAGACCCATTTCTGTCTGCCTATTATTTAAAATAACATGCTATTTTTGTACTTCCAGCAGAAAAAGCAATGCTGATTAGCAGGCCGATGCAGATGAATTCATTAGAGAAATTATGTCAATGACAGATTTTTCATATTACTTCTTAAAGGAATACATAGTTCAAATGAAAATGAAAATTTGCTGAAATTTTACTGGTCATCCAAGATATAGGTGAGTTTCAAGTTTGTTTCTTCATATGAACAAATTTGGAGGAATTTAGCATTACGTCACTTGCTCTCTAATCGATGCTCTGCAGTGAATGGGAGCCATCAGAATAAGAGCCAAACAGCTGATAAAACCACAATAATCCACATGACTGAAGTCCATCAATTAACCGACATATTTGTTTAGAATGGTTTTGGACTGTTTTTGCTTGTAAACAGTGCTTGATCCATGCAATTTTTTATGGATCCATGCAATTATGGATCCAGTACTCCAAACTGTTTCTTTCGGCTAACAATTAAAATTAAAAACATCTTAAAGATGGATTTGTTTCATACAAACACAAAGGTTTTCTCTTCAAAAGAAGTTCATTGATGGACTGGAGTCGTGTATTGTATAGATAATTGCAATGTTTTTATCAGCTGTTTGGACTCTCATTCTGACGGCACCCATTCACTTCAGAGGATCCATTAGTGAGCAAGTGATGTAATGCTCAATTTTTCCAAATCTTCAAATTTTCATTTTTGGATGAACTTTTCCTTTAAGGTTTAATGCTGAGCTTTATGTGGTTGGGATCTGACCCATAATGGTGGGCTCCCATCCCAACAATCACTGCATCCTAAAGCCCCGCAAATCCATTTTCATAAACTCTTTTAACTCTTGTTAAGTGTATTTAGATTTGGTATATAACCAAAATTAATTTATTTAATGAATAGTCAGGTAGATTGGCTCAGTTGAGGCACAAAGACTGCATTTCGGAACTGCACTGATCCCATTGGTCTGTTTGCAGTTAGTATTCATGTAGTGCATCATGTAAACCCTTATGTTTTAATCTAAATTTTCTAGTCCAATAAACATGCAGGCATACTGTAATCAAGATCTTTCTCTCACCAGCACTGAAGATCCATGAACACAACTCCACCATTTTGCCAATCAATAATTTGCATCATTAGTTAGTGCCAATTAAAACTGTATTGTACATGTTTTCATGGGGTTATTTGGAATGAGGAGCAACTCTTGCTCTTCCACCAAAATGTTCAAGTTTTCCTGGAGGCCAGTAATAATTCAGCGTGATTCAGTGTCAGAGAGCCATTTACTTCAAATGAGCCCACTGTGAATTGAACACTTCATCACAACACACAGCTAATGAAAATCAAAGTGAGGTGCATGACAGACAACATGACAAGTTTATATTGTGCTGAGGTCACTATGAAGTCCTCACTGAATAGTTAACGATAATTATTAATTTATAAGGCTTAACATAATTTACATAATTGTAATTTCAATTTTATGAAGAAAATAAATGCAAAACGCACCACCATGATGCTAGGGTGATATGTGGTTGCTTTTTATTGCATTGCTGTGCAGTTAGGGTGTTTTGGGTGGTTGTTAAGATAAAAACACAGGCACATTTGTAAAACATAGAGAGTATGTAATATGCACATCACGGCATGAATCAAGCCAGAAAATGTATAATGAGTTGTCAATTTCATACAGTGTGAATTAAGTTTTATCAAATTAAGCATGAAGATCCACCTCTAATAATAACCGTCTCTGGGTGTAAGCAGATCATACAAAAATACAGAGATAAGAGTGTACATTATGAATTACCCACAAAAAACTAAAATAGTTACGAACTGCCATAAGATTGCATTGTCAGTATATAATATGCACAAGCAATGACAGAATAACACTGCGCAGAAGGTCTGAGAGGGGTTTCCTCTGTAGTTACAGGGTTCAGACACAAGCAGGTTCATAATATAAGCCAAGCTGTATCAGTGCCAGTGAACGTTTCCCCTCCTCCTCCTCCTCTATCTCCTGCGCTCTTCTTAGTGTAGGCAGTTTCTGTGCCAGCAGTGCATTGGAGATGATTCATAGGATTCTGCTAATGGTCATTGATAGTCTATCAGGAATGGCCTTAATTAAGGCTTAACCATTCTCAAAGCCTTGTCAGTCTAACGAATAGCTGAAAAGTAATCACGAGAAGTAGACTTTAATTAAGCATTTGCTTGAATATGTACAGTAATGTGCTATTGCTGTCAGGTTTGGCTGGATGGCGGTTATGGATCGTCAAATACTCAACATCAACCAGGAAAATTCTAGAGACTGCTTTGAAAAACACAGTCAGTCGTTTCTGCGGATCTTACTAAAGTGTTGCAGTGTAACTTTGAGGCAGTGTGGGTCATTATCAAATTCAGAGCTCGGGGGCAGCAGAGACATTATATGACACCAGGCAGCGCCATTAAACAGGAACTGTCTGCGGCACTGTTTACTCAAGAAAGACCAAAAATACAGAGACCCGAGCACAATTCTCTTATGTAAAGAAAAGAGCAGTGACCCTCTGCAGGGCTGTAATTTGAATTAAAGGAATAGTTCAGCCAAAAATGAAAATTTGCTAGAGATTTACACACCTTCAGGGCATCAAAGATGTAGATGAGTTTGTTTATCGTCGGAAAGGATTTGGAGAAATTGAACATTACATCACTTGCTCACCAATGGATACTTTACAGTGAATGGGTGCCGCCAGAATGAGAGTCCAAACAGCTGATAAAAACATCACAATAATCCACACCACTCCAGTCCATCAATTAATGTGAAGTGAAAAGCTACATTGTTTGTAAGAAACAAATCCATCATTAAGGCATTTTTAACTTCAAACAGCATTGTTTGCTTCATTACTGCCTGCCAGAATACAAGTCCTCTAACCATAATATTGATTTCATCAGAGGAAAAGTCAACTTGTCTGAATCAGGAAAGAAATATGCACAGATCAAGCACCCTTTGCAAGCAAGAACAGTTCAAACAGTTCTGAACAAAGATGTAGGTGGATTTTGATGTGAGAGGACAACAGGGTATGAACTTTTCACTGAAGGAAGCATTATAGATTTTGGACTCATATTTCGGCCAGAAGTCATGGTTGGAAGTCAAAACACTTTAATGATTTGTTTCATACAAACATGCAGCTTTTTACTTTACAAGACATTAATTGATGGACTTGAGTGGTGTGGATTACTTGTGGATTATTGTGATGTTTTTATCAGCTGTTCAAACTCGCATTCTGACGGCACCCATTAACCGCAGAGGACAAGTGATGTAATGCTAAATTTATCCAAATCTGTTCCGATGAAGAAACAAACTCATCTACATCTTGGATGGCCTGAGGGTGAGTATTTTCAGCAATTGTTTGTTTTTTGGTGAACTATTTCTTTAAAGTGCTGAAAATGCAAAAACTAGAATATAAAATGGTTTTCTTACTATATATGTTTTTTTTTTTTTTTTTTCATTTATACACAGTTCATCACAAAATGAATGGTGACAAGTGCCCTGTAAGGCCTGTTTGGCCAAGTGTGAGTCAATAGAGAACACCACAGACTGCCTTTAAATTTCCAATCTCCATTAAAATGTCTCTGTTAAAACTGGTCATCCAGCTTGCGTTAATGGAAGGCAATCGATTGTCATTTAACAAGCCAGCAAATAAAAAATATTATGGGAATTCAAGGAACAAAGACAGAGATGTCACACAATTCTGATCTGGCTGTAGTTGCATCGCTCTAGCTGGTTTTATCTTGCACGGCACCAGAGGAATAGCTTGTGTTTAATGGAGCTCATCTGCTGAGAGAGATGATAACATCTGTGATAACCAAACTCGCTGCTCAGAGATTATAAAGACCGTATGTGAATCTGATGCACCAAGCCCCAAAACGGTTTGAAATTGTGTTAGTTTGTGGGTGGCAGCACGCAAACAGGAACTCTCCCCAAGCTCACATGCTGCAGCGAAGGAGAAAACTGCACGTTTCCCCCCTCCATTGCACATGCACAATCAATGCATATGCTAATACACAAATGATTTATTAAGATATCCCCTTATTAAGGACCATTCTCTTCAACAGGGCTGGCTCTAGGTCTTTTGCTGGTGAGGCATCTTCCTGCTGCTGTTTTAAAGATTACATTGATCCAAACTTCATGTATGCCAAGAACCACTGCTGCAGTGAAGCTTTAGCACTGGCGTTCATCTGAATCTATGCGAGTCGAGGGCTGCATGCTGACTCTCTAGGAGGGAGATACCGGATCTGCACCGAGGTGCACAAGCACATTTGCTGTCCAGTCGTGGAGGGAACACCTCATTTTTGCAAATTGTAATGCAAACTGAATACATTTAGTGGGGATAGTTACTTGGTTGTATACATAAATGTACTATTTTACTATTATTTTATTTATTTATTATAATGATTTATTCTTCAAAGCAGTAGAAATTCCAAATTTTTGCTATCATGGTGGAGACTTTCCAATGTCTTTTAATGAGCTACTAATTCTTTATCCTTAACCCTCAACACACACACACATATATATAGGCTAGTGATACATTATATATTATACACATTATATATTTCAATGCAATGAAGGTGCGTTAAGTTAAATATGTTGATAGATAGAAATATATAGTACTGTATAAGCTATATGTTTAATGCATTGAAGTTGAATTCCTATGCATCAAAATATGTCATTTATCATGCTGTACATTTCTATAGGAATCGTAAAGGCTGCAATTGTGCGCTTCAGTGATTATTCAGAAGATTAAAGTGGTGACATCAGAAGCGTTGACACCGGCAGCTTTCCATTGGTTTAGTGCAAACGTGATGACATGAAAGGGAGTTGGAGCTCCAAGTATAAAACTCCAGCAGGCGCACAAACCCACGCAGCGCGCGGACTGAAGGACTGCATCACTGCTGCTCTTCTGCCGAATCCACCCTTCATCATCATACTCATCATCCAGCATGAGTGAGGTGAGCTTTCCTCATATACTATAACCCTCGGTGCACGATGCATCACTCTACTGTAACGAGCTAATGGGGTTTCCCTAGGAGGAAATTCTCTTTCAGTGTTGGGGAGACCTGAAAATGCTACATTAAGACAATGCCTTGAACTTCCATTGATTGCAGTCTAATATTTCCCCGTTTGCGGAGTTTGAGCGCATGCTTTCTTCACTACAACCGCAAACAATCGTTTTAAAAACTGAAATGGCATCCATTTATCAGAACAACATGCTTAGTAAAGCTGAGAAGAGCGCGACGGATTGGGAATATTGTTCTGTTGCATCTGCGCGCGCAGGCAGATTGTCGAATCAGCATTATCCACGCTTTGATTAATGATGCAACAAATGACAGCTGTCAGTTAAGACTCAACACTAACATGGAATGACACTGTGATGTTTATTGATGATAAGCGGCTAGTAAATTTGCTCTCATGATCTTTCGAATTAGTCGAAGTTGTAGTATTTTGATGCACCAAACGCTTTTGATAATGTTTGCATAATATATATATATATATATATATATATATATATATATATATATATATATATAGAATTCGTTTTATTCGTTTTAGTTTTTACTTAGCTACTATGAACATGAAGCCACCACAGATAGTTTTTAAGCCTACGCCTAGCTGTCTGGACTCTTTAAATTTATCTTTAAATTAGGGCTGATTTTAAAATATTTGAGTCTAAATCTTAACCACAGCCGTTTAGTAGACTATTTCCGTTGAACCTTTTTAATAGCCTACACTGAACTGGTTTACAGAACAAGTCAAAACGATTCATTCTAAAAACGAACTGAATCGGAATCGAGTTGTTTTCGATTCAGCAACGCACTGATTCATTAAACAGAGAATCGTTTCTTTGTGGACATATCCGACTCATAATCATCACCTGGGTTAAAAGCTCACTCGATAAACCGAGAATCATCTGTTTTTATTATTTTTTCCCGTTCGTATCCCCAGTGACAACCTAAAACCCTCTGTTAGATTCGCAATGGTCCATGATTCAACGACTCATTGAACCGATATGAAAAAAAAAATGGCCTAAGCAGCAATGTTAACAAATAAAAATAGATTATAACAGTTTAATAAACAGATTTCGTTTTAAGGAAGAAAATTATTTTAATAAACAAGTTCTACAACGATATAGCCTAAGCAGTGTTGGGCACGTTACTTTAAAAAAGTAATTAGTTATAGTTACTAGTTACTTCTCACAAATAGTAACTGAGTTAGTAACTGAGTTACATCATTATAAAAGTAACTAATTACCAGGGAAAGTAACTATTGCGTTACTTTTAAAACAATGTTCAAATGTCAAATAACTTTGTATGCCCCCAATATTAAATATGTTAAATTAATGAAATGGACACCAAAAAGAATAAATTATTATTATAAAACATTCTACATTAATCTACACTATTTATCTACTGACACTTAGTACCAGTCAGTCAAGCATTATAATATAATATTATGATAATTTAATATTATATGATGATAGAACTTTAGTAATTAGAATAACCAAGTGTGAAGGCATATTTGTCATCAATATAAAACGCCCTAAGGATCAATGAGCTGCTGGGTTCATGAATATTAATCACGTTGTCTGCGTTTGCTCGAATTGATTTGCTGAAATTAAAACAGGGACGATAATAGGTGAGCGCCAGCCAATGAAATTGTTGTTTGCGCATTAGTTCCGCCCACTACCAGAGAAACCGGCAGTTCTTAAAAGCTCAAAGGAACTCCGTTATTTTGACAGGAAAATGCAACAAAGGATATAGTTTACATGTAGCGCGTCAATTCTGCATGTTATGAAAGACTCTCTTGCTCTGTATCTTTCTTTGCGCGCGTGTTTGTGAGAGAAAGCGACGGCGAGTCGTGCGCTTCACACTAGAGTTTATGGTACGTCAAATACACCTACACTGCACATCCATTCAGATGAACTGAAAAATTAAATTCTAATAATATAATATAGTAACGCCACATTTTATTGTCAGTAAGGGTAACGGCGTTGTAACGGGGGAAACAGTAATTCGTTTGATTACTCGTTACTGAAAAAATAACGCCGTTAGTAACGCCGTTTATTTATAACGCCGTTATTCCCATCACTGAGCCTAAGTAAGAATAGCCTACCTTTTGCTATTGTATTAAATGCTAATTATATTTAGGTTCTAAATGGCGTCTTGTTTTTTAATGAGCTGAATCGTGGCTGCGATAAACTTAACAATTAGACATGAAATGTCAAACAACAATTTAGCTATATACTTAACTGGATCGTTTGAGAACGTTTTTTTCTTTGAGTGTTCGAAAGAACCGATTCCAGAAATGATTCGGACTTACCATCGTCTACTGCCTCTCACGCGCTCGAAATGTCCGAAGCGCGCGCGTCTTGTCTTTGATAGTGAGCGCGCGCGTTTGTGCATAGTGCGCGCCGACCCACTGCAGCATCAGTGGATGAGGAGCTTCCCTCATAGCAGGAGCAGGAAATGTAAGAATGTTAGGCTATATAAATGATCATTTTAGTCTCGATTAAAAACATGCTTGAACGTAGTATTTGTTAAAAGAGCTCAATAAGGCGTATGGTGTGCTGCACATCTTCAAACAAATCTGCTGGCCCATTCTAGCATATCTGTCAGTTAAATGAACAGAGGAAGCACATGGAATCCAGAAATGCTAGATAGAGCAGGATAAGCTGGGTACTCCTCCATGCAGATGCTAGTGGAGTATGGACTTCATACAACACTCTTGAATAATTTAAGATCTTCCCTTGACCTGTCCCAGCAGTATGTTCTTCTCACTTAAGAGCCAAAAGAAAGATTTTCACGCTCTCTTACAAATTTAGACTGGCTGAAGTGTTCGCATGTCCAGAAATATTGCTGGAATTCCAGAGATACGGGTGGGAACGAGGGAAAACGCAGGTGGGCAGAATCCTAGATATGCTCATTATGGACTCAAAACAATATAACACAATAGCTGGTATTTTATTCTTAAAGGATTAGCTAACTTGAAAATTAAAATTCTGCCTTTATTTACTTCATGATGTTCAGTGCCTGTTTGATTTTATTTCGTCTGTGAATTGTTATGAAAGTGATTCTAGACTGGTATTGTCATGCTGTAAAGGGGGGGGGGGGATTAAAATTTGCAATCAAACATTTTCACATTGAATCTCCAAATTAACATGAAAATAGTTTTTACAAAGTACTATGAATGATACTGATAAATCAATTTCTGGGGACAAAATGTGTCAATATAGCCATTCATCACTACTGTAAAATTTGTGTAAAATTACTTTTAACAATTATTATTTGCACAAGGAGAAAATACATGAGCATAGCTACTTAAGGAAGGGAAAGAATGGATCCTGCATTATTTATTTTATTTATCTTTTAAATCTATTTCATTTAATCATTTAAAATATGAAATTGTTTCATTACTATGCACATAGAATCACCTTCAATTGTTCATAATAAAATTTTTTAAGCGAAAACCTGAATTTTAGTTGTATGAATCATATGAACCACCTTTACAATACATTGACTCATTTTGGGGTTTGGTAGCCCAAGTTTCAAGTAGGAAACAGCTTTTAAATAGCATGAGGGTGAGTAAATAAAAAAAGAGACTGCAAAACAAAACAGCTGTCATGTTTACAAGAGTCTGTCTGAATTTGAGGTTGAGCGTTAGGATCATTAGGATTTGATATGTTTTGGAGTGTAATCTCTTATGCCTGAAATGGGCTCTGTGACACATTTACCTGATTAGATATCTGAGTCATTGTTTAAACAGGTATTTAATAAATATGCAGTGAAAATACACTGCACAGACTGATGAGATCAGACAAAGAGATCAGGATTAGTCACAATCAGCGATGACCTCCACCGTGTTAGTATGGATTGATTGGTCTTTCCGACATTTGAGAGTGGAGAAATCACTTTTTCTCTTTACCTTCCCATTATTCCCAGAAAAGCTACAGCTGTGTATTGGTTAGCAAATCTGTACATAAAGCTACAGAATGCGGGTACGGTACTAAATCCAAAAGGTCCAGATTTGGAGGGCAGACCAGAGATTGAACTGCTGTCCACACTGAGATATTAAGCGGATTTGTAGATGACTTTTGTTGCTGTGTAGGATTATGTAACACAGGGTGGATTTGGATTTGAACTATAATAGGGGTCCGCTTCTGACATCTGGTATAAAGTGCTCCTGGGAAGTTCTTGCGTGTAGATCAGAAGTCATAATTGCAGTGTGAAGTGTACTCAAGTGGTTTTAGTCTAAATAAATTGAATGAGATAAGTAATTTCATATGTTTTCTATTGTTTCATCTTACTGAGAAGTGAAGCATTCTTTGTGCTAATGCAAAAAAAAAGAGAAAAAAAGAAAAGCAAAATGCTGCTGAGAATCATGGGAAATGTAGTTTTAAAAGTTAAAATATTTCATATTCAAAGATAAAAAATGTACTTATTAGATAAATATTCAGGCAGTATTTTTTTAATAAATAGTTTTGCTTACTAATAAACATTTGTATATACATTTAAATGATAAAGTTTATATTTCAGTTTCAATATGCTTACAAATTAACCATTTTCCTAAATACAAAATAAAAATGAAAGCGTTTAAATAAATATAATAAGCTATATATAATAAGAATAAGAATAATACAATATATATATATTTATCAAAATTGTTGATTTTGATGGCTTCCATTGTCCTCATTTGTAAGTCCCTTTGGATAAAAGCGTCTGCTAAATAACTAAATGTAAATGTATGTATGTATGCATATAATAACAAACTAAATTACTAAAAGCGTAAAATTATTAAAAGCGTCTGCTAAATAACTAAATGTATTTGTAATTTATTTGTAATTAGTATACATACATATATATATACATATATGTATGTATATATATATGTATATATATATATATATATATATATATATATATATATATATACATATAATAACAAACTAAATTACTAAAAGCGTAAAATTATTAAAAGCGTCTGCTAAATAACTAAATGTATTTGTAATTTAGTTTGTTATTATATATATATATATATATATATATATATATATATATACATACATACATTTACATTTAGTTATTTAGCAGACGCTTTTATCCAAAGGGACTTACAAACGAGGACAATGGAAGCCATCAAAATCAACAATTTTGCATTTATGATTGTTTCTGGTTAGATTGTACGATATGACCCTATAGTGAGATTTTAAAGTTGAAGTCATTGCAGATTGTATAACTTTTTTATCTTTTGTGATACTGTGTAAAATACAATCTTAGATTACTGGGCCATGTTGCTAATATCTGCAGGCTTTCATGGCTGGTAAAAGTGTACATCTGTGCTCATTATTTAGACTAAAAGGTGATTTTGATATTGGTGTTACATTATCAGTAGAGTTGCTGCAGGGCTCAAAATAACGTTGGAAGATGTTTTGCAGAATGAGGTTTAAAATATGCAAAATAACGCGAAATAACTTGGTTACCCTCGTAAACCTAAACAATGTGCTTGATATATTTGGAGCTACATCTGAACTGAGCAGCTCCATGTGCTGTGGTGAACGCAGCTATGAACTTGACGGAGATCAAAAGCAACTTATGGCCCTCGAGGTGCAAACACTGGATGTAATCAGGCCTGACAATTGATTTTTATACATTACGGCCCAGCGCTTCTGCATCTTCCACACGGATAAAGAGGAAATGCGCGCTCGACTGTGTGCATGGGGGAACCAGACTGCACACGCATAAACAATGACCTCCCCAAACGCGCTGCACACGGCGGTCCGGGGCACACGGTTCTGTTCCTCCTGCTCGTTTATGTCTTCATCTTCCTCTCGCCGCATTAAACATCTGACGGCACGGCACTAGATCTCAGATCCCGCATTGCACAGGAGCAGATTTACTGTTTATTTCCTTGGTCAGTTGCCCTGAGCAGACTCCAAAGCAAACTCTCCTGCAACTCAGCACTGCACTTGTTTCCCTGATGTATCAGCAATGTGTACACAGTATTGAACCGCCTGTCAGAACCTGGAGCCATTATCGGCAGAAAGGGATTTGTGCCGCTCGCTCCTCAGAAGAGGCTTGGGGTCTGAAGGGTTATTGATTCATGGAAAGCGGCAATGTTGAAATACTGGCATAAGAAAGGATGGTTGGCGGACTGATTGTGTCCGTCTCACCTTTTTGAACCCCCAATCTGCAGATTAAAGGGGTTTGTAAGTTAATTACATCCACCCTTGGAGGACACTGATGGACAAATTTGAGTGTACAGCAATTCTGAGACAGATGCTCACATGCAAATTTGATCTAGCTGCTGACACCAGAAGACAAGATCAGTTCTTAAGCCAACTGCCTACAAAACTACTCAATCACCAGAGGGGCTGTAATGTTTACCAGTTGACAATGCCTTTTGCTTCCAAATGATGAAGCAAATGACTGAAATCTGTTTAAAAATAACATTTAAACATTATTTAAAAAGAAATCTTGAGAAGCAAAATTGCAAGATATTAACCCTGTAAAACCTGGCTTATGAAATAACAGTAAGGAAAAAATTGAACTGTTTAGTGAACTGTTTTTGAGCCTTTAGTCAAAATATTAAAATTAGGGCTGTCATCGTTAACACGTTAACGCATGCAATTAGTCAAAAAATTTTCACGCGTTAATATTTTTTAACGCAAATTAATCGTTTGATAAGGTTTGACCCCAACTACCTGCCATCATCGCAGCGCAGAAGGTTACCTATCATAGTGTGATACGGGTTCGCGAAGTTGCCTGGGTTGCGGTTTTCCAGCACAATTTTGAAAATGTAGTCGCGGGAAAAATTACAGAACCGTGGGTTGTGGTTTTTTGGGCTACTTTTATAATGTACCGCGGGCCGCCCAAAGTGTATACATAAAAATGAAAATAGATCCTTTTACTAATGTGAATCACAAAGTTTCAGCCAGAGCATACATGTTAAGGCTTTTACACAGCAGAAATAAACATGACAACAGCCACTATGTATTATATAAGATAATAAACACACGATTACGATAGGATATGGTTTGTATGTGATTTTCTTGAGATTTGGATATTTTCATAACAATAATGAATGTGTACGTTACATCTGAAATGCTAATTTGTACAGTGGCAAAAAAGGCTATAAATAGCATATTTTAACAACAGTAAACGACCAAATTCCACATGTGATCGTAAAGTTATATAGATCGGAAGTTATTACAAACACTCAATGGTGGTTTAAAGTGAGTTTTGAGTAAAAGTGTACTATTAATCTCATAAATTGTCTTATGTAGCATGATGCTAATGTTAGCTCTAATGCACCTGCAGAACAGGTCAAGTCAAGTCAAGTCAAGTCACCTTTATTTATATAGTGCTTTTAACAACACAGATTGTGTCAAAGCACTTAACAGTATCAAATTGGAGGATAGAGTGTCAGTAATGTATAATGATAAGATTAAACACTCAATTTTCAGTTAATGGCATTTCATTATTGAATTCAGAGATGTCATTGTTTAGCTCAGTTTAGTTTAAATAGTATCTGTGCAATCAAATTGACGATAATCGCTAGAAATTAAGTGTCCCCAACTGAGCAAGCCAGAGGCAACAGCGGCAATGGAACCAAAAGAATAATGATAAAAGAATAATAAGGATTATGTCTCATACCTGGCGGAAGTGTTGGGGGGCTATAAAAGATTCTGTTTCCTTAAACTAGTTTGTCATGCATTTCTTTATTTCAACACATATACAGGTAAATCCTAGTGTTTTAAATTTGCGATTAAATTTTTTAATCGATTGACAGCACTAATTAAAATATATACAAAAATTTTTTGCATGTGTTTGTTGAGTATAATATTTGATATATCAGGTTTTAATCGCTCATATAGTATGATATAGGAGAATATGGATCTCATACTCAAAGAGGGGGGAAAAAAACACCTAATTTTTATTCAAAGGCTCAAACTGAACAAAAACATGCAATTTGGTGCAGTTGCTATTTATATGGCCAAAAGGTAAGATGAAATTCTTGTAGCTTGTAATGTAAATCAATGAGAAATTTATATCAGATAGCTAAAACTAAATTAAAACTTTTTTCCAAAATTTTTTTATTATTTTAGCTAGTTGCCAAGGCAACATTCCTATTAATTTAGTTTAAAGGGGTCATATGATGCTATTTTAAAGATCATTATTTTGTGTATTTGGTGTAACAGAATATGTTGACATGCTTTAATGTTAAAAAAACACATTATTTTTAAAATACTGTACATTATTGTAGTTATTGTACATTATCTATGCCCTGCCTCTCTCAAACGTGTCGTTTTCTACAAAGCCCCTCCTTCCGACAAGTGCAGTCTGCTCTGATTGGCCAGCTGCCACAGTGCATTGTGATTGGCCAAACACCACAAGCGCGCGTCGGAAATATAACGCCCCTTACCATAATCGTGAGCTTCAGCTTTCAAAGTAAATATGAAGACAGTTAATAATATCCTTAGTTTTACAATCAGTTCAAGCCCGAGAGGGGAACAGTGTCATGTGACTCCTCTGTGATGTGACCCTGTCTATCTCTTTCTCTCACACACACACACACACACACGACGCGCTACTCTACACTGCACAAAACTCCCCATTTGAACAGTCAATAGCAAATACTTAAACTAATAACAAAACATACTTACAGTCGCTGATTCAGAAGCGCCAGATTGTCATGGCATGTCATAGCTTTTGTGCACATCCAGCCTTGTACTCTCCTAGGTTCACAAAACTGTCTTCCATAAAATGCGTTGCACAACATTTGGGTTGTGCTGTTCTGTTGTAAACAAATCTTAACAATGATTCTTAATTGCATCTACTTTCTGAAGGCCATATAAAGTGCTTTTGCTTTAGCATAGAAACACAGCGTCTCCCTGACATGGCTGCATCAACACTACTGCGGTCACTGAAACCACGCCTTCTTTCTTTGCGTGAACATTTGGGCATCATTACACAAATATTTCCACATTGTGACGTAGACAAGTTCAGTTTTAATGAAGCGTTTTAGCCCAGTCTGGATCAGCCTTCTCTTTTAGATAGAATAAATCCTTTTGTGGGAGACTTTGAGCTTTGTAACTCTGCAGATCGTATACATGCACAAACAGCTACATAACACACTAAAGAAAAGGAAAACAAGAAATCGCATCATATGACCCCTTTAACTTGATTTATAAGAAAAGAACTAAAACGAACAGTAAAATAATAATTATATATATATATATAATTATTATTTTACTGTTCGTTTTATATATATATGGGGTAGTCATGGCCTAATGGTTAGGGAGTCGGGCTTGTAACCTGAAGGTTGCTGGTTCGATTCTTGTGCCGGCAGGAATTGAAGGTGGGGATTGTGAATAAACAGCACTCTCTCCACCTTTGATACTATGACTAAGGTGCCCTTGAGCAAGGCACCAAACCCCTAATTGCTCCCTGGGCGCTGGAGCAAGGCTGCCCACTGCTCTGGGTGTGTGTTCACTGTGTGTGTGTGTGTGTGCACTTGTTCACTACTCACTGCTGTGTGTGTGTGCACTTGGATGGGTTAAATGCAGAGCACCATTTCGAGTATGGGTCACCATACTTGACAATATGTCATGACTTAATTTAACTTAATAATTATATTATTGACTATATAAAAAAGTACTAAAAAAAAAAAATAAAACACTTACAATTAAAAATACAATAAATAAAAATAAAAAATGATTCAAAATATGAATAAAAACTATAATAGTATCTCAATGATACAGAAATAACACTATCTGATAGCAGTGTTACAGACTATTTACATAAAATGCATATAAATATCTTATAATGCAATGCAATACAATGATGATTGAAACAAACAAACAAAAAAATTAATCAAAAGCCTATATTTGATGCTCACATTTTATCCTGATTTTTCTCAAATATGATGCATGGATCATCAAATTTTGATCATGGTGATAATTTAAAGGCCTTAGATGATTGCATATCAAATATGACACATAGGGTTAAAACTAGTTGTCAGAAAATATATCTTGTTTAATGACAGTCTTTCTTACCCCAGATTGTCTTGTTTCATGCTTAAATGAGTATTTGATTTGTTGCAAAAGCAAAAAATCAGCCTTTAAAAAAAACAAAAAAAACTGTATGACGTGCACCTGGCTTTAGGGCTCGTTATATGATAGGCTGTATAAATATCTCCCAACATGTCAAATTGTAAAGCGTCGGATGTGATCCGTTCCACTTTAAATCACATGAAATGCTCCCTCAATCTCTGCGCCTGCTTCATAATGTCTGATGCATCACCTGCATCCGCTGTGTGATGAATTACGTCCACTGTAATGTGTCTGCTGTTTATCACAGTCATGTTTGTGATTCACCATCCCCTCAAACCATAATCATTCTGACAACACACACAGATTCCGCTCGGATCCCCGGTAATCCCTCTAAAGTGCCAGAGAGAGTCGGACCGCAGCTCTCTGCCCAGCCTCACCGCTTGAGCAGTAATCCCTGCAGCCGCTCTGAAAGGGAAATGTCACTGAACAGGATAGAAAGAGGGATGAATGAATGAAAGAAGGCATATTAGGGCAAGAGGAGGATTAGATGTGGATAGAGAGAAAAAATAGACCATTAAAGAGTCCATGAAGAAGATTTTACCACACACTTCTAGTGTCTGGCTCAAGTTTAAAGCTGCACTCTTGTTTCTACACAGTGTTCACTGCTCACTGCACACTGAGTAGTGGAAATCAATAGAATTTGGTTGTCTGGTATTTTGAGTGTGATGACAAAATATATACTTTTTGAAAAATATATACTTTGAAAAATAATTTAATTGAAATACTTTAATCACTGTATTTTTTATCAAATAAATAATGCATATATGTGTGTGTGTGTGTGTGTGTGTATGTATATATATATATATATATATATATATACACTTATAGATTTATAATATAAACTATATATATATATATATATATATATATATATATATATACATACACACACACACACACACACACACATATGCATTATTTATTTGATAAAAATACAGTAATAATGACAAAAATATTTGATAAAAACAGTAATATTATGAACAGTTTTCTTTTTTTTTTTTTTTTTATAAACCAAGCAAAATTGAAACTGTACATATATATATATATATATATATATATATATTACATACACAGTCATGTGAAAAAGTTAGGACACCCTGTTGAATTCCATGGTTTTCTGTAACAGAACATTATAAAAAAAAATGATCTGGTCCTTGGCAGGTCTTAAAATTTGGAAAATAAAACCTCAGATGAACAATATCACATGACATATCACACCGTGTTATTAATTAATTAACAAAAATTAAGCCAAAATGTAAAAGCCATGTGTGACAGAGTTAGGACACCCTATGATTCAGTTGCCTGTAGATCCACTTTTAGCAGCAATAACTTGAAGTAATAATTCTGTATAATTTTATCAGTGTCTCACATCATTCTGGATGAATTTTGGCCCACTCTTCTTTACAATGTTGCTCCAGTTAATGTTGCTTCTCTAACTTTAGCTGTCAGACAGTCTTCACATTTGACTCTAGAATACTTTGGTATACAGTGGAGTTCACAGTCAACTCAATGACTGTGAGGCGCCCAGGTCCTGTGGCTACAAAAGCCCAAAATCATCAGCCCTCCACCAGCATGTGTAACTTTTGGTATGAGGTGTTTGTGATGATATGCGCTTTAGGTTTTCACCATACGTGGCGCTGTGCATTATGGCCAAACATCTCCACTTGGTCTCGTTTGTCCAAAGGACATTATTCTAGAAGTCTCATGGTTCATTCAGATGCATCTTTGCAAACCTAAACCATGCTGCCATGTTTTTTTTTAGATAGAAGAAGCTTTCCTCTGGCAAGCCTTCTAAACATGCCATTCTTGTCTCATATTTTCCTAATTGTACTGTCATGAACTTTATCATTTAACATGTTAACTGAGACCTGCAGAGTCTGCAGTGAAGTTCTTGTCTGCCATTTCTCTGAACGTTACACGGTCTGATCCTGGGGTGAATTTCCTGGGACGTCCACTCCAGGATTGGTGTCTGTTTTGAATGTCTTCCATTTTGGAATAAACGTCCTCACTGTAGAATGATGGACTTCAAATGGTTTGGAAATGGCCGTATTACTCTTCCCAGATTGATGGCAGCAACAATTGCTTCTCTAAAATCATTGCTGATGTCTTTCCTTCTTGGCATTGTGTTAACACACACCTGAAGGCTCCAGACCAGCAAACTGCCAAAACGTCTGCTTTTATAGAGGTGCTCACACTTGCTGATGATCAGTTAATCAAAGGCATTTGATTAGCAGTACCTGACAGCTACTTACCCTCTTAACTCTTATGTTAACAGTAAGGGTGTCCTAACTTTGTCACACATGGCTTTAGTTTTGTTAAATAAATAATGACATGGTGCAATATGTCATGTGTTGTTGTTCATCGGAGGTTTTATTCTCCAAATTTTAAGACCTGCCAAGGACAAGATATTTTTTTATGATGTCTTTATACGGAAAATCATGGAATTCAATAGGGTGTCCTAACTTTTTCACATGACTGTATATATATATATATATATATATATATATTAAAATCTTATATAAATTATATATTTAATATAGTACATATAATATTAAGTATTGAAAGTAATATTCTGTATACCTGAAACACATTTTAGTGATGGATGTCTTCTGCAATGTTTAATGATGAACTGTATATTTAAAAAACTCTTATGTAACCTTGTCATGTTAATTAAGTTGAATTCAGAATTATTTTAATTTATTTTATTATTTTTTGTAGTACTGGCACTGTGACAGTGACTGGAGGGTAAAATTCCTGTGGTGAAGTGTGATATTAACATAAACTTTTGCTTTAAGATGGCGGATGGGCAAATGGGGTGTGCTTTATTATTCTGACTTGTTCTGCCGGGTGGTAGAATCTTCCTGCCACAGAAGTGTGCTGTGTGAAGGGTGGGGGCACGTGTCAGGGCAGAAGGAAATACCCCTGCAGTGGTGGTGTCCTCTTATGCGGGGAAAGGGAGGCGCGTGGTGGGAGGCGCCTGAAGGCAGGCTGCTGCCACTGCTAATGTCGCTAAATATTTGATGAGGAGTCCATGCAGTCACCGTCATTAGTCTTGCTTGGATTATCTCAGCAGGAAAAATAGATTCCATTATCGCAAAATTCATGTAGGCTACAGGATGGTGGAAAAGGAAGTAAGTCTATGAAACAGGATGTACATGCAACAAGACGGCTAACAAAAGCAGCTGTCAATCATTTGTACTCGTTTCCTCAAGTGTGATTAGCTATTCACCTGTCTTTCTCTGTTTTCCCAGTGTTTTCCCCTGATTTCGTGCTCTCATTCTGTTTTCCCCATCGTGATGTTTATTCATTAGGCTTGTTGAACAATAAAACAGAGGCGCAGCTTTCTGGAACAGTGTGTTGCCTCAGCGCTAGTGCGATTCCTGGAGATAATATTGTAAATCACACAAACTCTTCTGCATTGAGCAGCATATTATTTTAGTTGAGTCGTAAACGGAGCTCAGAAGACATCAGAGTGAAATGCATATGATATATGAGTTCATATCGATATGCAAATTTGCTCTGGCACAAGAATAACTGTCCCTTCAGAAAGTTAGTCAGTGAATTGGCATGAAAACTGATATATGGACATTTAGTCAAAATATATACAGTAACAGATAAGAATATAGTAAAATGTTCACCTGGGGAGCAATAGAACATGCAGAGTGAAAAACCCATTGCTTTACATCAGCCAGGAAAATTTTACTTTTTCACTTTTTTTTTAGCAAGTAGCACATTGATTTAAACATGAAATTAAGTTAAAAAATTTTTTTTTACAGTGAATATATATAAAACAAAAAATTGTTTAATGACAATTTACAAATAAGTAGATTTATAATATATTTTAAATTATTTATAAAAATAAATTTAAATATATAGAAAATCAGAATTTGGATAGTACATTTTGTTTATAAATAATGCATTTATATATGTAAGTTTATATAATATATTTATTTTAAAATAATTATTTATTATTTTCCTTATTATGTTCACCAGGGGACTGATAAAATGATAAAATGATCGGATCAAAATGAAAGATTGTCATTTAATATATAAATTTAGTTTGTCCAATGGAATTTGTTTTCTTGTTTCTTTTCTTGTTGATCCTTGTTTAATTTAAGTAGTTAGCTGTTAATAAATGCAATTAGCAATGCTGCATGCCTTCTTTTTTTACTCTTTGACTGCATTTGATTATGAATACCTGTAAATACAAGAAGTATCAGTGCCAAAAATTCTTGTTTAACCATTAGCAATTAGTTTCAAGCCATCTTCTACACATTTATTAAAGATTTTTTGACTGCAGTTAATATGAATGCTATGGAATACAAGACATTTCTGTGCCAAAAATAAGTTGCGATCCGTTCCCGCAGCGAGATCTGCTTGGAGATAATCATTTATGGAATCATCAGCATGTGGTTTCACACATTCATCAGTTCAGTATTTACGTCCTGCAGTGTTTTCTGGTGGCGAGGCACTCAAATAAAAGCCACCGTATGCGTTCCCATCCTCCAGCCTGTTTCCTACATTCAGTTGAGCATCTGTTAGCCTTCAAATATGACGCATCGGATCCCAATTTTTTCCCCCTCTTTAGCCGTCTGTGTCCTAGTTGTGTGTTTCTCTCTTAAATTCTTAATAGATGTTGAGAACAGCATGGAAGCCTTTCCAAGATCTCAAGCTGCCAAATGAATTTAAAATAGCTCTCCAAATGGCTTCGAATAAAAAAGATGGAATACAGTATTATTTTTTTAAATTTGTTTGTCAATTCCTTAGTTGTTTAACACAACAATAATTTGGAAGAGGTGTAAAACTTGCTGCAATTTTGAGTGTGAATCATTAGTCTAGAGTGTTTGATTCGCACTTTTATAGACACAGCTATCAGCTGCATGATTTGTACTCACTGCTGGTTGAAAAAAAAAAAGAAAAGCTTTTTGGAAACCAGAAGAATGTCCATAAATCACCTTTGAGGAGGAAGCTGTCAGCGTTCGGTTCAATGATCGTCTGTAAATGGGGTTTAAAACACATTTCTATTAATTAGTGAATCCAGCTGTCAGAGTGAGTGGAAATAAATGAGGTTCTTCATTAGCGTCGCAGCAGTGCATGCTCAAACTGCGAGGAGAGGGATGCTGTTGCGGCGTCGAGTGGCAGTGCCAAGCGCTGCTCTGAAGGGCACTGGTGTGCTGAGCTCAGGGCATCTCTGTGGCATCAGGTTCAATTCACTGCAAAGCTTGGATCTGCAGAAGTCTGAGTCTGACACCTGAGTCATGCTTGACATTAGATTTATTTTCCACCCCTGACATTAAATGCCAAGTAAAAGGGTTTTTATTCATATTTTTACATGCCGTAATTCTCGTCCGCTGCAGCCCTTTGGGTCCTAGCGTGTTTGTCCACTGAGAAGCAGCAAACATCCTGTTCTCTTAAAATTTTAATTGCCCCGTGATGAACACATGGGTTTCATTGCCAGTCCTTGCTTCACTGCAGCTAATGAAGTTTATGATTGCAATCATCGTTTTCATCATTGTTCATAATGAACACACAATATGGGGGAGGCATATGGCGGTAGAGAAAGAGAGAGAACGAGGAGGGTGAAAACGCTTCATCCAAAACGGCTTCTCTCTGCTCGCCGCTTCCAAATGGAGCCGGTGTTTATGCATTAACTAATTATTTCCTGCAGTCATTCTCTCATTAATGTGATTTTGTGTCCCTGCTTTTCTTTCGGATAACTAAGATTGTCATTTGCATTGTTGGACTGCAGAGGTAACAGGGAATGCTCTCAGATCTTTCTGGAAAGGCTCTTTCAAAGTGATGAACAAATGTTCTTCCAGTAATGTTAATAGAACTTTTATTCAAAGTTATGTGGTCTGTAATAATGTTCTGTAATAATGTTCTCAGAATGTTCAAGCAAAATATAGTATAATTTTGCGCTATTTTGTGCTACAAATATAAAGTATTTATACATTGTTCAAGGTTTTATTTGGATGTCTAAGTGACTAAAATGCAAATGTTTTCAAAATGATAATGTTACTGAATTTTAACATTCACATAACCAGGAAAACCATTTTTGAAAAATTTTTAATAAAAAAATGGATGTTTTGAATGTTCAGAGAACATAGCTATCTATATGCTATATAGATATACTATCCCTTTTAATACAAGTACTAAAATTACTAAAACTTTAATTAAAAACAAATATAGATGCATCGGATCCCTATATAGAAATATTTAAGAAGAAAACAAATAAAAACATCATAAGGACATAAAATTACTAAAACTAAAATTACAATGAAAACTGAAAATAAAATAAAAGTAAAGGCTAATTAAAATTCTTAATATATATACTATAACGGTATATAAATAATACTAAAATAACACTGATCAAAGCATAATTTTGAGTAACATATTTCTGTAAATAAAGTAAATCCTTGCCTACATAGATAGCTGGGTGCCGGGTGATCTGACTTGCCTTAAAGTGGCTATGCTCAGATGTCCATCTGATTAGCTAAATAAATTGAATAAAATCTCTCTCTCGCCCTTATTTGACCACACTCAGACTCACATCTTCACATGCCACCACACCGCTGACTGACACTTCACTCCAATTAATGTGTTTGTTTGTGCCTCCCCGGAGCCCAATGTAATAATCCAAGTTTAATGGCATTAGCTCAGAGTCTGTGTGGTTTGAGACTGTCAGGACGAAGGTATGTAACCCTGCTGATATTGATTCTGCCAGAAAATGTCTCCCTCTGCTCCTCACTCCAGAGTTTCCTCACATAAACAGGATTAGAAACAGGAGAGCGTTCCTCTGCAGTGAGGAGATTTCCCTCATTTCACCCCTTTCCAAGCAGAAACTGAAGCAGGGCGGGGGTCTCACTGCGGGTTTGTACCTACAGCGCGGTTAGAAATGTGTTTGAAAATGAGAAGTGCTGGAGCAGAATAAACTGCCCTGACATACATTAATTCATCCTGACCTTTACACCACGACAAGTGATTTTTTTTTTCTTTCTTTACAGCCACGTCCAACATATGTGGTGTTAAACTAGACGACCCCGCCCATAGTAAAATCTGATTGGTCCAAAATTCTGCTCTATGTAACTGTACATTAAACATTAAAACTTTCTTATTTTCTTATTGGCTGGGAATGCATCACTTTGTGCAATGATTTGTGCAGACATTAGCATGGTGAGTAATTCCCCTGCTGGAAAACGCTGCAACTACACCATCTGGACCCAAAATAATTATTGGAGTATGCTTTAAAAGAAAATACTATTTCAGTTTTTCACCTTCAAAATTAAATTCAATGTGTTACCTGCCTTTTCTTTGTAATTACTTTAATTATTTGTTACATTTCTGAGTAAAAAAAAAAGTTTCATAGTATTTTTTTCCAGTGTAGCATTTTCATGTAAAACTAAATCTGATTATCTTTTTTTTAAAACAATGCAATTATTTTTCTTCTATTATAACACTATAATGTAGAATATGAAAAAGGGATTTTCATTTTGAAATTTGCTAAAGATTATATTTAGAGTTTTATTAAATTATACATATATATTTTTAAATATTTTTATAACAAAACTAACTTAAATATAAAGATTAATGCACAAATAAATGTCCAGTATCTGCATCAAATCATTCTCAATACCTGTATTGTTTTTCTTTTTTTACAGAACTTTCTAATATTTCCTCCTGAATCAACATTGAACTGACTCGAGCTGAATAACGACACTATTGTCTTCTGCTGAATATTTGTTTCATAATTGAAGTTTACAGTTATTGAACTGAACTGAACCAACATTGAACTAACTTAAAGCTGCTTTACAGCATAATTTTGTCTGAAATTCGATACAGTTTCAACATTTACTCTCTTATTTTCCTGCTTAATAGTGTGCAGCTGATTTGAACCAACTTGACTTGACTGATTGGGAATTTGGACTCACATTTCAGCATCTATTTAATTTCTCAAGCTTTAATCGTGCAATGTAGCACCGAGTGCATATGCATTCAACTCTCTACGCTGTATGACATTTCAAATGACTGTAATTTATGCAGCAGCACCCTTCACCATCCTTGCAACAGCCACGAAACTATACGCCACACCATCCAGCAGGATGACTTCTTTGCATCGGCTCCTTAATGCAAAGCAATAACCGAGCTTTCTGTATTTGGGCAACGTGAAGTGTTCACAGATTTTCCCCAGCCAAACATTCTTATGCAAATTCCACACGTTTATCAGAGCCTGTAAGACAAAGATAGAACTGAACACAAGAGGATTGATTGAGGTAGAAGGAAACAGAGGAAAAGAGAGAGAGACTAATATGATTAAATTGTGCCAGTGTGTGTGTGTGTGTGAGTATGTGTGTGGAATAATCCCTCTGCATATAATGACACGCTTTCCACTGTAACCAGATCCATACAGAATGCCATCAGCAGAAAACGAGCGGCACGCACACACACACACACGCGCGCGCGCGCGCCGAGGAAGATTGCTTTAGTGTCGGAGCATCAAAGCTCTTCTGAAGTGTTTGAAATTCATTGTACACACAGAGTTATTAATTCAGGATATGAAGCACTAAATTGTGATCAGCTAATGAGACAGAAAACTGACATCTTCAATGCCTGTCTCATCATTCATTGGCTATATGGATTTTCTTCTGAATATATCCACAGACATTCATCTCCGTTCTATTTTTGTTTGTTTACAGAGACAAGAATCCGGATCAGCTGGAAACATCAAACCCTCAGGTGGACAAGGTATAATTCACTACTCCACAGTGGAATTGTGCATTTTATTATCTGGATAAAGTCATGACAGAATCTTTTGCAAGTTTGCTTTACCTCTCCTTCTCTCTTACACAGTATAAACAATATCTGTAGAAAATGCAATATGATTTTGTGTTTGAAGGTAAGTGTAGATTAGATTAAAGAAACTGTTTTTTAATAAAGTGTGCAATTAAAGGAATAGATCTCGCAAAAATGAAACTGTCAATATTTAGTCAGCCTCATGTTGTTTTAAATGACTTCTTCTTACGGTTATGGTAACACATCATCATCATCATCATCAGCAGCAGCATGTTGTTCTTATCACATGAATGAAAAATGAGAAATTGAAGTACTATTGGAAACACTTTTAATGCATTAACTAACATTAACGTAAAGGGATAGTTCACCCAAAAATGAAAATTACCCCATGATTTACTCACCCTCAAGCCATCCTAGGTGTATATGACTTTCTTCTTTCAGACAAATACAGTCGGAGTTATATTAAAACATGTCCTGGTGCTTCCAAGCTTTATAATGGCAGTGAGTAGTGGTCGAGATTTTGAAGCAAAACAAAGCGCATCCATCCATCATAAAAGTACTCCACAAGGCTAGTAAAGGCCTTCTGAAGTGAAGAAATGCATTTGTATAAGAAAAATATCCTTATTTAAAACTTTATAAAGTGTAATCTCTAGCTTCCGCTAACTGACGTATGTGCGTTCACAAGAGTGGCATTCCAGCGGATGACGTTTTGGACGTAGGCGTAGCATAACACGTTTGTTTACAGCAAAACTTTACATTTACATTTGTGACCCTGGACCACAAAACCAGTCTTAAGTTGCTGGGGTATATTTGTAGCAATAGCCAAAAATACATTGTATGGGTCAAAATTATAAATTTTTCTTTTATGCCAAAAATCATCAGGATATTAAGTAAAGATCATGTTCCATGAAGATATTTTGTAAATGTCCTACTGTAAATATATCAACTTAATTTTTGATTAGTAATATGCATTGCTAAGAACTTCATTTGGACAACTTTAAAGGCGATTTTCTCAATATTTTGATTTTTTTTGCACCCTCAGATTCCAGATTTTCAAGTCAAGTCAAGTCACCTTTATTTATATAGCGCTTTTAACAACACAGATTGTGTCAAAGCACTTAACAGTATCAAATTGGAGGACAGAGTGTCAGTAATGTATAATGATTAGATTAAACACTCCATTTCAAATAGTTGTATCTCGACCAAATATTGTCAGATTCTAACAAACCATACATCAATGGAAAGCTTATTTATTCGACTTTCAGACGATGTCTAAATCTCAATTTAAAAAAATTGACCCTTATGACTGGTTTTGTGGACCAGGGTCATATTTAGCAGACGCTTAAAAGCGACTTACAGTGCATTCAGGCTATACTTTTTTTTTTTTTTTTTTAATCAGTGTGTGTTCCCTGGGAATTGAACCCACAACCTTTTGCGCTATTAACGCAATGTTCTACCACTGAGCCACAGGAAAAACTTGTAGTATATCAACATTCTTGGACACTTTTCTTTACAAATCCTCGTTTTGAACCTCTAATTCATGACCTGTGTTTTGTTTTGCTCTCTCCTATGTGCTTCTGTGTTCGTCACTTCTCACCGGAGCTTATGCTACGCCTACGTCCGAAACGTCATTCGCTGGAACGCCACTCTCTCGTGAACTGCATACGACAGTTAGCAGAAGCTAGAGATTAAGATTTACAAAGTTTTAAATATGGATATTTTTCTTACACAAATGCTTCGCTTCCGCTTCAGAAGGCCTTTATTAAGCCCCTGAAGCCGTGTGCAGTACTTTTTATGACGGATGGATGCACTTTATTTTGCTTTAAAATCTCAACCACTACTCACTGCCATTATAAAGCTTGAAAGAGCCAGGATATTTTTTTGAATTACTCCTATTGTATTCGTCTGAAAGAAGAAAATCATATATACCTAGGATGGCTTGATGTTAACTTAAGATGAATTTAACATTTGAGACATTTGTTTTAGTATTTAAGAATCTTTGTTAACGTTGAATAATAAATACAGCTGTTCATGTTAGGTCAGGACTATTAAACAATATCAACAATATGAATAAATGTTGTACAAGTATTAAAACTTCACTTAAAGCCTTTATGTATAATGTATTATAAAAGTAGTTTTAATGCATTAATTATGGCTTGTAATGCACCTTATAATGCATTGTACAATCTCATTAATAATTGTAACCACATTTAATACATTATATAATACTTATCAATTAATTGTTACACTATGCATTTTAAATTCGGTTATAATTATCTATGACAACAAAATATAATGCATTACAATGCATATTATAAATAATTATGATGCATTATACCCTTTAATAACCCTTTATAATGCATTATACATAAAGGCTTTAAGTAAAATGTTACCTTACTGTAAAGTATTTACGTTACTTTTATTCGTTTTTTTCAAAATAAAGTTGAAGATCACAGCAGCTTTGTGTGAGGAACAAAATTACATTTTCAAAGTTATTTTCTAAAAATGCAAATATATGAGTGAATACACTTAAAAATATCTCTTTTTGACTTTTGAAAGTCATGTGAGTTTAGAACAACATTAAAGGGAGTAAATCATTTTTGATTAGTTTTTTTTTAAATTCAGGAATACACTCTTTCAAATAAAGGTTCCAAAAGGGAGTTTTTGTAGCAATGCCATAAAAGAACCATTTTTGGTTCCCCAAATAACCTTTGAGTGAACAGTTCTTAAAAGATCCATTTTTTTCCTAAGTGTACAGAACATTTTAATAATTTAAGGAACCAAATTTTCCACTATAAAGAACCTTTTGCGCGATTAAAAATTTTCATGGATGTTAAAGGTTCTTCATAAAACGACTGATGCCACTAAAGAAACCTTTTCATGTCGTACAGCTACCGCAGAGCACAAAGGTCTATGTAAAGGTCAAACCTGATCAACCATGAAAAAAGTAGAGTCAAGCCTGACTGCAGAACTGCAACAGAAATGCAGTGCATAATATCGATCCAATACACAATGTGTCGTTCCCACAGACCCCTCTAAGAAGGACGTCCCAGCTGAGGACTTTGACATCGACATGGGCGCCCCCGAGACGGAGAAGGCGGCCGTCGCCATCCAATCGCAGTTCAGAAAGTTCCAGAAGAAGAAGCAGGTGGTGAAATCATAATCGCGCCCATGCAGGGTGTCCCTGGCCCCGCGCGGGCCCAATGGCACCATTAGGGCAGGGAGTTGCATGTCAGATAAAGTGCACTGTTCTAGGGTGGGGGGGTCATGGGTTGATTGGGGTGAGGGTGGGGGCAGATGAGAGGTGAAGAGGCAATTTGCCTTTTGCTATCATCTGTCAGGAATAAAATGTGATATTCTGGTTCCCACTAGTACATAGATTTTTTCAATACAATACTTTCCTTTTAAAATACTTTTGTTATTTTTTGATAAATACGAACAGATCCATCATTAATGTGAAGGTGTTTGAAAATATCCACCTTAAAGTGTTAACCAATTGTGTGACAGTATTTCCTCTGTTTAAGACCAGAAACCAGGGGTATTTATTGCCAAATGATCAAGAATCTTGCTCAAGGAAACATCCTGAATGGTATCTGAAACTATAAAGATCATTAAGATTCACACAGACTTATTTAACCTTTCACCTATGTTGTGTTTTTTGTCTGTATAGATGAACTGATATTGTGTTTGTGGTTTATCATTATTTATCATTACCAGTCAGTGTTTTTGTCAGAAAGCAGTGTATTGTAATATTCCTGACACCAAACTGTTGGAAATAATTGTATGTGAACTCAATAAAAATTGGGATGACCTCAATGACTGATGGGTTATTTGGCCATATTTTTAATACCATTTGTTTACCTTTCAACACTGGCTGTGTCCAAAACCTTACAAATATCAAAAGGTTGTCCATTAGGATATTTATCCTTTAGGTTTTAAGACTATGATATGCCAAATTCTTGTATATTTCTTTGTTTTTGTTCAGAACTGGTTCAATAAAAAAAGACAAGAAAAGACACAAACCAAATATTTCATTAACTGTTCTCACACATGCATTTTTCCAGCCAAATCTGGCGGAGGAAAGATTTGAGAAAGTGTATTTGGAAAAACTCAGGCACTGCTTCACCCAAACATGCCAGAAATCCAAATGGCTTGGAAATAAAATTAGAAAACAATCATATCTGTTGTATTAATCATATCTATACATGATTTTAGTGTATTTAACATACACTAAATCTCTAAAACAGCTTTTGTGGATGGATTTGTGTATTTTGTAAAACGTTTGCAGCTTCTTCTTATCACATAAATAGAATCACCAATTAAATTGCTATTCATAGGGACTACGGAACAGAAATGTATAAGTTTATTATTAATCGCAAAGTGTTACAAGTTCAAAATGTAGCTATAAATAAAGCTATGTAAAAACTTTACACTATATTGTAAGCATGTCACATTTGTTCATCAAAAGAGTTGTTCTGTGATCTGTTCGTATACAAGATCTTATCTTGAATCTTGAAAAGAGACACTGTCTTGAAAACTTGGACCCAATAATTACAGTGGTCAAGTGGAGAGACTGATATTTGAAATGGACACCAAACAAACACAAAACTATCCTGTTACTGTAACCAATATTACAACAACAGCATATTTTGGTTCTGTGAAATGCAGCAAAACCGATGTTACTCACGTGTTAGGGTTAGGCTCACGCTTTCTTCACCGTCAATAAACGTCACCTGTTGCTGCAGATTGGCTACAATTGTGGAGTTCGGTCTGATCGGCCCGATCCACTTTATTTTTTCTCCTATTTACCCAGCCAGGACTATGTAAAAATGTAAAAACACACACACACGCACGCAGAAAAGACAACTAGCAAATACCCACACAAAAAAAGTTTGTCTTGGATTTCATTTTTTTCAACAGTGTTTCTGGCTTTCTGCACCTTTAAACATCCCAAGCGCTAATTTTAATGAATAAAACGTATAATACGGAGAAATAATGGAGAAATAATTTCTTCCACAATAAATGTTGTTTGTAAAATAAAGACTTTACAAGGAGATGACCTCTACTGCATCAGAGTGTGGCATCCTACCCTTACGAAAAATACGTTTATTCAAGTGTGCTATTAGTACAGGTGCTGGTCATATAATTAGAATATCATCAAAAAGTTGATTTATTTCACTAATTCCATTCAAAAAGTGAAACTTGTATATTATATTCATTCATTACACACAGACTGATATATTTCAAATGTTTATTTCTTTTAATTTTGATGATTATAACTGACAACTAAGGAAAATCCCAAATTCAGTATCTCAGAAAATTAGAATATTACTTAAGACCAATACAAAGAAAGTATTTTTAGAAATCTTGGCCAACTGAAAAGTATGAACATGAAAAGTATGAGCATGTACAGCACTCTGTAAACTCAATACTTAGTTGGGGCTCCTTTTGCCTGAATTACTGCAGCAATGCGGCGTGGCATGGAGTCGATCAGTCTGTGGCACTGCTCAGGTGTTATGAGAGCCCAGGTTGCTCTGATAGTAGCCTTCAGCTCATCTGCATTGTTGGGTCTGGCATATCGCATCTTCCTCTTCACAATACCCCATAGATTTTCTATGGGGTTCAGGTCAGGCGAGTTTGCTGGCCAATTAAGAACAGGGATACCATGGTCCTTAAACCAGATACTGGTTGCTTTGGCACTGTGTGCAGGTGCCAAGTCCTGTTGGAAAATGAAATCTGCATCTCCATAAAGTTGGTCAGCAGCAGGAAGCATGAAGTGCTCTAAAATTTCCTGGTAGATGGCTGCGTTGACTGTGGACTTCAGAAAACACAGTGAACCAACACCAGCAGATAACATGGCAGCCCAAATCATCACAGACTGTGGAAACTTCACACTGGACTTCAAGCAACATGGATTCTGTGCCTCTCCACTCTTCCTCCAGACTCTGGGACCTTGATTTCCAAATGAAATGCAAAATTTACTTTCATCTGAAAAGAGGACTTTGGACCACTGAGCAACGGTCCAGTTATTTTTCTCCACAGCCCAGGTAAGACGCTTCTGATGTTGTCTCTGGTTCAGAAGTGGCTTGGTAGCCCTTTTCCTGAAGACGTCTGAGCGTGGTGACTCTTGATGCACTGACTCCAGCTTCAGTCCACTCCTTGTGAAGCTCTCACAAGTGTTTGAATCAGCTTTGCTTGACAGTATTCTCAAGCTTGCGGTCATCCCTGTTGCTTGTGCACCTTTTCCTACCCAAATTCTTCCTTCCAGTCAACTTTGCATTTAATATGCTTTGATACAGCACTCTGTAAACAGCCACACCTTTCAGTAATGACCTTCTGTGACTTACCCTCTTTGTGGAGGGCGTCAATGTTCGTCTTTTGGATCATTGCCAAGTCAGCAGTCTTCTCCATTAATGTTGTTTCAAAGAACAAGAGATACCCGGAATTTATACTGTAGGGATGGTCATTTATTCAAACTCAAATGTAAATATTCTAATTTTCTGAGATACTGAATTTGGGATTTTCCTTAGTTGTCAGTTATAATCATCAAAATTAAAAGAAATAAACATTTGAAATATATCAGTTTGTGTGTAATGAATGAATATAATATACAAGTTTCACTTTTTGAATGGAATTAGTGAAATAAATCAACTTTTTGATGATATTCTAATTATATGACCAGCACCTGTATACTTCTTTTAAACTAAAAAAATAGAAAAGTATACTATCAGTCTACTTTTTATGTACTTCTCAGAAATGTGCTTTATGTACTTCTCAGTAATATACTTAAAATTACATTAAAGTATACTTGACTTATACTTAGAAAAAGTCTAAATATATTTGAGCTATACTCCTAAAATCCATGTTTTCATTATTATATGGTAGGGAGCGCTATTGCACATCTTCTGTACAGAATTTCCAAAACACAGAAAAAGAAACTGAGTCAACAGATTCCACATGTAATCTAACACAATCATCAGACATAAACAGCATCAAAACTATGTTGTTATGGAATAAAATGTCGACCCATGAAGAGGTAATAATGACTGGCAAGCTTCGGTGTGTTGATCGACTCCCATCTACATTTTAATTATCATTCTGAATCCAATTCCAATCTTTTTTCAGCTTTTTGTTGTAAATGTTGTTTATTGATTTCTTTTTTTTTTTTTTTTAATTTATAAAACTTACCCACATAAAATGTTTTTGTTTACAAGCAGATACAGCTCTTTCTTTTGATGTTTTGTGTGTTCAGATATTCATATAACAAAATATACCCAAATTAAGGGACATAGTAGTACACTTAAAGTATGATGTAAAGTTCACTTTAGAAAAAAGAAAACTTACGAGTATCCTTAAAGTATAAAACTACTAAACTAGTAGTTTAATGAGACTATACTTCAAAGTGTACTAAAATGCTACAAGTATTTATTTAGTAAATTAGTTCACCTATAAGTTCACTTTTAGTGTAGTTGCAGTACAATCTAAAAACAGATGTAAACTAGTGGTGTACTCAAAGTTTACTACTGTTATACTTAAAGTATACTTAAAAGTATACTTTTATATACTAGAAAGTGGGCCAATTTAGTCCCAAGGAGTATTGAAATAGTATACTTACACGTATACTACTAGTACACTGGTATACAAAACTTTATAAGTATATACTTTATACAAAACTTTATACAAAAGTATACTTGAACTTTACTTAAGTATACATGCTTAATAAAATAAACTTGAAGTATACTTCTTTTTGGTAAGGGTAAGCATCCATCCGAACGGAGGTAAAGTCAGATTCATTTTAGTGAATTTATTACTAAACGGATTTCTCTCTCTCTCTCTCTCTCTCTCTCTCTCAATTCAATTCAATTCAATTCAATTCAATTCAATTCAATTCAATTCAATTCAATTCAATTCAATTCAATATGTGCTTTATTGGCATGACAATTGTTACAATGTATTGCCAAAGCATAGTGTTTACATTAAATATAGAACAAATATGCATTTAAAGAAAAGATTAATAAAAATAAATACATGCATGTGTATATATATATTAAAACAAAATAGAACAAATCAATTTTACGAATTCTAGAATTCTATGAACAATTAAAAATTTAGTGTGGTGTGTGTGTTTGTGGGCGTATCACTGATTTGTGTCAATGTATCTTGCTGCTAGTAAGATATCTTGTTTTTCACCTAATAAATATTGAAGTTGTGTTTTCTTGTTTAACATTTTGAAGTCAGGGCAAAGTGTTTCAAATTTGGGATACAATTTCTTTCTAATTTCTTCATAGATAGGGCAGTGTTGCTCTGTCTCCACTTCCCCATGGGTACAGTATGGGCAGATGCGGCTCTCTTTGGGCAGCCAGTGCTGTCGATATCTGTCCGTCTCTATAGTGAGAGTATGGTTGCTCAGTCTGTACCTCGTCATTTGTCTTCTTAGTTTACAGTCTTTCACTGTACTCAGATATTCTGCAGTTGTGTAATCTCTATTTAGGGCCAAATAACATTCAAGTTTACTTTGTTTTTCTGTTGTTTCTTTCCAGTAGGTTAGATAATTTTCTTTTTGTGCTTTTATAATTTGGTTGGGCCGAATTTTGTGGATGAATATTTCAGTGTTCTGATGCTGGATGTTGTCTGTTTTTGCAGCTTCAGGACCATCTGAATCAGGGGACCTTTTTCAGGGTTCACTTCATGGTTTTTAAGGGCTTTAAAATGGTAAGAGTTGGGGTCGCTCATTTTTAAGTGTTTCCAAAATTTGATGGCTCGTTTCTCAATGTGCATTAGTAGAGGGTATTGGCCTAATTCTGCCCTGCATGCGTTGTTCGGTATGTTCCTCTGTACTCTGAGGATACTTTTACAGAACTCAGCATGCAGGGCTTCAATCGGATTTTTGTCCCATTTTTCAAATTCGTGATTTAGGAGAGGACCCCACACTTCACTGCCATATAATGCAATAGGTTCTATGACTGATTGGAATATTTTGAGCCAGATTCTAATTGGTACTTCAATTTGGATAGATTTTTTGATGGCATAAAAGGCCCTTCTTGCTTTCTCTTTCAGTTCATTCACAGCCAAATTTAGCTTACCAGTTGCACTTTTTTTAGCCCGAGGTATGTGTAGTTTGTGGCATATTCAATTTCTCTCTCTCTCTCTCTCATGTTTGGAAAGTGCAATTCATTCTATCGAATCGGTTCTTTCAGACGGAATTCTGAAATGATCACTGATTCAAGTTTAAATAAGTATATCTTGGAAATACAATAGGACATTTTCTAGTTCTATATTTAGTGTAAATTTTATCTGTTCAAATTTTGTGTTAATTGGGGTTTGCCATTAATGCAAAACCCCTCGTTGGTATAATTATGAATTATGTAATTACTTAATAGTCATTATTATATAGTGAATTAATAATTGGGGAATTCAGGAAATTGCTAAATCCTTTACAAATTCCATACTTGAAACATTGAAATATAGGCTACAGAAATTCATTTCTATCTTTTTTTTCAACATATGATTCTGTGTCCAGTCACTTGGATATCTCCTTAAAATTCACTGGTGCATTAGAGTAGAAGCCAATCGAAAACTAGTTTCCTCAGGCGGCATCTTCATTCAAAATGCTATCCGTTAAGACATCGATCGGGCAGTGAGGTCACTGGTTCTGTTTCGGACACAGCCGTTGTGATGAATTCATTCTGGATCCAAGTCTTGGTTTATTGATCTGTGAAAGTGATTCAATTAATTACTTTAATTAATTAACACTCATTTAAACTTGAGAGAGAGAATGAGAAGACAAGCCCATTTCATCAACAGCTTGCTGACTATTATAATCTTTTAAAACTGTGCTGTATTTGACTGTTTTGTGGTGTCATTCCAGGATGTGCAGCAAACGCTGAGCTCTGTGAGTCATGTATAGGAGGTTTCAAAGAGATTCAGAGAAAATCCCCCTCATGGGTCTAATTACGGTAGTTTTTCTGTTCAGAACCACATGCTGAGGTCTGACAGGTTCATTAGGTTTCAGCTGGGAGGGGGTGTTACACTCTGATGTACGCAGTAAAGGAAAGAAAACAGAGGGATTCATGTTGATCCAAAGGCTATTGCTCACACAGGAAAAACATTGAGATGAAATGTGTATTAATCTGTTTTGCTCACAACCAAACTGTGAAATACACACTGAAAATAATGTGAGCAGTCAAACAGCCTGTGTGAGCAAAACCAGATCAAGTTTTGCAAGTCCACATACAAAAGCGATGTTCTTACCACCGTATTACTTTTACTATCTCTGAATATCCCTAAATATCCCATAAGGCAAAGTGCTTGACTGAAAACTTCCATTTTAAGTGAGGTTAAACTGGAAGTAGTTACTGGAATTAGCCTTGATTTTCACAAATTTTTCATGAGTGAAGCTATGTTTTAAATGGAATACAGTATGTGAGTATTACAACCTAAATTTGTCAAAATGCGCAGTATAGAAATATTAGGCTATATGTCATAATGTAATGTGCTCAACTTGACTTTTTACATTTTTTTGACATTTTAGGTTTCCAAAAGTAAAAAAAATGTTTGTACTCAAAATGAATAAAAATGCAAAATAACAATTTTTATTTCCAACCTGACAACAAGACTTGACCTCGCCATGCAATCTGAAGTCATGTGACAGTAGTGTGCTACTCTTTTGGAGTGCCTACTTTAAAAAAATAAATAAATAAAAATAAATAGTATTCACCAAGTTTGTGTTTTTTAATATAGAAAACTGGATTAAAAATGCAATTTCCCAAATGCTTTGCTAATGCTAATGGTAATGTTTATAATGGGTGCTTCTTAAACGGAAGGACACATTCTTATAGGCTGCCATGTCATAAAGCTCCATCTCGATTTGAAAGCTCCATAGTAAGCAATCTTCATTTCATTTCATTCAGCCCTATTTTGAAGAATGCATCAAGAATTGCGTCCTTCAGTCACCCACAATCCTTTGCACAGATTTCAATTCAGAAAATTTAATTAGCTGAAAATGGATCAACATTGAGATTGTTAAATTTCGTTACGTTATGCAAGATAAAAAAATTAATTTAAGAAAAGTTTGGTAACACTTTACAATAAGGTTCATTAGTTAACATTAGTTAACAACATTAGTTAACATGAACTAAGAATGAACAATACTTCTACAGCATTTCTTAATCTCAGTTAATGTTAATTTCAGCATTTACTAATGCATTATTAAAATCACAAGTTGTGTTTGTTAACATTAGTTAATGCACTGTGAACTAACATGAACTAACAATGAATAACTCTATTTTTATTAACTAACGTTAACAAAGATGAATAAATAGTGTAATAAATGTATTGATCATTGTTTGTTCATGTTAGTTAATACATTAACTAATGTTAACAAATGACACCTTATTGTAAAGTGTTACCAAAAGTTTAATATAGGCATAATATATTCTTCAAATTTCAATTTTAATGGTATTTTTGTGCCTTGACCGCAGAGGCGAAAACATAATGTACATTACTAGGCCATCATTTTAGCTTTTAACCTTGACGCCTCAGAAAGAGTAGATTATAGGAAGATCAACCCAGTGTTTATAATCCATTATATTTTCATAAAACATATTTTATTTCACATTTTCACACTTTTTAAAGTATACTTCACAGTTTGCCAATATTCCATAAAGATCACAGCCAAATTGTTCTCAAGCCGAAACAATGAAGATTAACCAAACAGAATGAGAGGAACTCAGCCAGGTTCTTCTTTTCATTCAGACGCCATCAGTTTTGTGTTGCTGACAGCTGTGTGTTTCTGAGGGAGATCAGAATTCAGCACACTGCTGCTTTATTTATGACGGTGGTTAATAACAACTGAGCGAGACTGTCTATAAATATGTGCCAGCGACGCTTAATTTGTTGCCCACTTCAGACGAAGATGGAAAATATAGTTGTCACAATGACTAACGTGTTCCCCTATTACCCACCGGGCTGACATAGCACTATAAAACCAATTTCTGTCCAAGTACTCGAGGAAGAGTGGCTGTTTCCGGCTCTTCAGTGAAAGCCTCTGAATCAATACAGCAATTTGAGAGAGTCACTCGCGCTCTTTGAAGACCGCGCGGGAATTCGCTCACCAAAGGACATACTGTGAGGTACGGTGGTCTAAAGGGGCTGAACAAAATTAGAATAGTAAACAAAAGATGAAAACAACGCAACTAATTGTTTTTCCTCCAACTAACTTCAGGTGGAGTAGCTACTCCTAAATTATGGAAGAGAATAAGCATTTTCGAGCACGTGGGTTCCCTCTGGAATTTCCATGTGTGGCATAATTTATGTTGAAGAATAAAACAAATTTCTTCATGTAACATTAACCAAAGACTGGTGCCAGAATCAAATCACATATTTTTACAAATGTGTCGAGTATAACAAATTAGTATTGTCACAATACCAAAATTTCAGTGGTCAGTATCATTATAATATTGCTTTGTCCAGTAATCTTCTCTGAATCAGGAGATAAATATAAGCACCATTACAAACATATATGTTATTGGATTTTGATGTGACTTTTTCACCAGAGGAAGTGTTATTAAGGACTGTGTATTATGGGTATTTACAACCCAATCTCATGAAAGTGCATATCAATAACACGAGTTTATGTTTCGATTTGGAGTAATACGCAGAAATTGACTTTGGCGTGCATATGATACGCAATGGGTAGAATTGGGTTGTGGGGTAGATGTGTATCATAACCTATGTACGCGAAAACTGCGTATCATTTGTAGGCGAAAAATGCGTACTATATGCACGCCGAATGCGTATCAATACCACGATTTTCTGTTTTTATTTGGCGTACTATTTATACGCATTCTCATGAGACTGGGCTGGTATTTAAGTAGTTTAAAGTTAAAATGCCTTAATGATGGTTTGTACTTCATTCTTAAAAACACATTTTTTTCTTCACTTCACAAGATGTTAATTGATGGACCGTGTCATGTGGATTGTTGTAATGTTTTTATCAGCTGTTTGGACTCTCATTCTGACGGCACCCATTCACTGCAGATGATCCATTGGTGAGCAAGTGATATAGGCTAATGCAAAATTTCTCCAAACCTCTTCCGATGAATAAAACAAACTCATCTTGGATGGCCTGAGGGTGAGTTCATTTTCAGCAAATGTTCATTTTTAGGTTAACTATTTTTTATTACATTTATTTTGATGTTTAGTCTGTTGCTGTGTCAATCATTATGAAATTGTGACTGACTCATAACTGCAGTTGTTACTCCTGAAACTTTTCAACATTTATGTGACCATTTGTCATCCAAACAGTGTGAATTATAAACGGATTACATATAGAAATCCAGCATATATCATATAGTCACTTTCAGTTCAGCAATTTGTGGCTTATTTCTTTTGCACTGATTATTTCCATTGTGATATATGGACTATTTGTATTGTGGTTTATTTCGGTTTCGTTGTGGACTATTTCTAACTTTTGTTTGCATTGCTAATGTTCTGTTGACCCCTTGGGCCACCATAGCTGAGGAAAATCAGCACACCAAGAAGAAAAGGAAAGTTCTGCTTCCTCTCAGGAGGATTTGTGGTTCTACTTTCATTGTGTTCCTGCTGAGCTCTCTGTCTTTCATTTGAGTATGATTTCCAAAACGAAATAGCTCTAGTATTCATTTAGATGATCCAGTGAACAGTGATTCTGTCTTTGCTGTGATTAAACCAATATTTCACCCAAAATGAAAATCATTTACTAGCCTCATGTCGTTCCAAACCTTGTATGACTCTTTGTTCTGTGGAACACAAAAGAAATGCTGAAGGTCTGTAATAGGGGTGCTCTGATCAGGATTTTTGAGGCCGATCACCAATTGCCGATACTCCAATCAGGATTTTTAGACATTTATTCAGGGCCTGAATTTCATTTTTGAGAATGAATTCCCCTCTTAGGTGACTCTTGTGAGAGGGAATTTTTTAATTTGAGGGGTGGAGGGGGCATTTTTTTAGACATTTTTCAAAAATATATATTTATCTCACCTAAATGTTTGATCATACAATGCATTTTTGTTTTTACAATCGTGCAATAGCTTACACACAGCACAAGCCTGATTTTGTGTGCTGTATGTGAGTTGGCCTTTTATGTCAGGTTCACACATAGGCCTACAGTCCATGTGCGGTACATAAGCGGTCCAGAAGCATCCCTGACTGTGTTTTCACATAGGAGTCTGCAACTGATCTGTGGCTGTTTACCACAAACATTTATCCATTATTTTGATTTCAAATCCAAACATTGTCACTGAAAATGCTTTTTCAGCCTTGTGATTATTATTATTTTTTACACAGTACAGTAATACAATCTTTCATAGACGTGTTTATACACAATAAATATAAGCAAAGCAACACATTATTCAATGCTTTTTACTTTTGCATTTACTTCTAGATTTATATATTAAGTTGCTCAAGTGGCAAAACATTTAAACTACTTTTCTTACGATATCACAAACTTACCATTGACAGAAACAGCCAGCTCTACTGTCTTTCCTTTCGCATTTAAATCTTTCTTACAAGCAATCCTGCGGTTCATAAAGAACTTTGTTTTCTACCTCAAAGAGTACCATTTATTATTGCCTTGTTTATCTAAAAGTGCTCTTTCCCTTTAAACCTAGCCAAAAAGCCACATGTGTTGACCTGCAAATGGATGTGAACCTGCCGTTGTATGTGTGTGTGTGTGTACCTGTTTTTCTATTCAGGTGGGGACTTAAACCTGAATACACACAGACTCATGGGGACTCATGTCACGGTGGGGACCTAAATTGAGGTCCCCATGGGTAAACAAGCTAATAAATTACACAGAATGAAGTTTTTTGAAAATCTAAAAATGCAGAAAGTTTCCTGTAGGGGGTAGGTTTAGGTGTAGGGCAATAGAATATACGGTCTGTACAGTAGAAAAAGCATTACGCCTATGGAGAGTCCCCACAAGGATAGCAAACCAGACATGAGTGTGTGTGTGTGTGTGTGTATGTGTGTGTCTGTGTTCATATTTGTGCATGAGCGCACGGTCTCCAGGAGAGCGCGCGAGTGCTGAATGGTTTAAACACTGGCAAGAATTAAAAATAAATGCAATTTATAAACTATAGTGACTACGCGATTATCGGCCGATAGTGATCGGTACTTAGCTGATCAATCGGAGCAACCCTAGTTTGTAACGACATAAATGGGGTGAATTATTGCTTCAAGTTCATCTCTCAGAAGTGAATGCCATCTCGGTTTGGATATTAAGCTGTTAATTTTCACCCTTCATCACATACACTCAGATCCCTTTATATCCCACAGCAAAATGAAAAGCGTTAACCAAACTGCCAGATTCGTTTGGGGATCAACCTTTTATTAGTCGACAGGATTATCATGGAAAATCTTTTCTGGAGTGTCACAACCGTGAGCACTCTGTTGAAAAAAAGCAAAAATAGAAAAAAAAGTGAAAAACAACAAAAACATTTGTAAATGAGTATAGTGAGGACAATAGATTTATCTAATCAAATATAGCGAAATATCATCTCACAATTCTTCATCATAACTCTCCCTGCAAGACAGTTTGGTGCAGAGCGGTAACAATAACATATTGCTACCATACGGCCCATAATCATATAGAACTGCTTGTGGTTCTTTATGAATATTATCATAATTGTTATTCTTTTAGGGGATCTCTTTAGATTGTCTCAGTTTCCCTGTAGTGCAGCATGTCTGCAATGCAGCAAAAATAAATCTAATGAAGACGAGAGAGCGTGCCCTGAAGACACCTTTCTAGTGCACTACACATAGGAGGTGAAAGAGCCACACTGTCAGTGCAGTAGGTGGTCCAGTCTCCCCCCGTGCAGCATGCTAAATCAACTTTTGCTTCCACCGCAGCTGATTTACACCTGAATCTGTCATTTCATTCGCTCCGGCTCTCAGAAGCTCACGTCATGGGCGAGATACAGTACAGAAGAAAGCAAACGTGGTTCATGGATTTTCATATTGCACCATTAGAGAATGGAACACAAATAATTGTCAATCAAGACTTGCTTTTCTAGGTTAAACAAGATATGTGCAAACATGACTAAAGGACTTTATTAACCAAATCAAAAAATTTCCCTGTAATACCCACAAATAAAAGTGATTTCTCATTTTATATATATATTTTTTTATATATTTATACTCATAAGAATACGAAATCTTCACATTTGAATATTTTCGTAGTCAAAAAATTCTGGGCTGGACCCTCCAGTGGTCGGTATTCATACTGTCATCTTCATCTTAAATTGGTTCGTCCTCATGCACTCCCAGGATTTCTTCAAAACAGAACGCTAACAACTTTGGACCAATGGAAATCACTCTCACGCTTTATCTCAAACTAATTACACAAAGAAATTTTAGTAAAAAAAAACGAAAATGGGTTCCCATTCATTAGTTTGTGCACACTAACTGCTAAAATAAGTAAATTAGTAAATCATCAATTTCATCATCATTAATAATAATAATAATAATAAAATCATTTTGGCAATCTCTGGGTGTGTGGAGTTCTGTTTAAGAAGTGAATTCACTGTTTAAAAAAGCATAAAATAAAGAAACTGTTAGGAGTAGAAGTGGAAACATATATACAACCGCGCATGAAGAGTTCGCTTTTTGCTCGATGTTTATTTTTGTCCGATCTTTGTTATACCAGTGTGTAGGACTTTGCGTAGGGATTGTTGGTCTGTTTTAAGTGTCCTCTGGAGTCCAGCAGCGATTCCTGGGAGGTGCTGATTTTGGCAGCCTGCGCCAAGTCCGTTCCGGCCTCTCTCTGCGGAAGCGTCGAGGCCGTGCCTGGCTGCCACTGCTGCACGTCCCTGCTGGTCGGCACCTCCATGGGCGTCGGCTCCAGCAAGGCGGGGCGCTTCAGCGAGCGGGTCTTCTGTGGCTCCAAACAGGCCTGGCCCATCGCCGCTTCCCGAGACGCTCCCGACACACCCCGGTTCAAAAGGAAGTCCATCCGCAGGTACGGAGGCAGGTGTACGAGCTCCCCTCCTGCAGGATAACGAGAAAGACTTAGCATGTCAATTCAACCGTGATCGCAACATACTTGCATACTTGCAACATACATGTACTGTATAGTATGAACATGGGTAGTATAAATGAAATTTGGATGTACTACATCCACCATGACCTACCAGCGTCTGTTGCATCACAATTTCTCTCTCATGGGATATTAAAGTGTCTATTGAAAGTGGACTCTTGGCGGAAACAGTAGGTCTTTAAAGTACTTTACACCTGCCATTTTTCGAATACTATGAATTCTGACATACTGCTTTTCAGACGTAGTTTTTTTTACATTTTATATAGTATGAAAGTAGGCATATCTGAATGCTGTGTTGATGTTTTTTAGCATCTTGCAGCATGAGCACCTCATTTTTAAGATGCTCACTGCAAAAAAATACACTTTACTCAGCTGGTTTGCTGGTCTTAGCCTGACCAGCTAGGAAATCATCTCATGTTTTTCAGCACGGACTCATACATTTGACTTTGAATAAAGTTTGACATTAGAATGTTTCTAATCTAATAATGTAAAGGTCTAATAGGCATAAAAGTCCACAATGCACAGAAATATTGTATAAAACTGTAATTTTTTTAATGAGATTTAACTATGTTTTTTACATCGCAATCCATTCTGGGATTGTGTCACTGAAAGAATAAATGCAGTTTTGCATTTCTTTTTTGGAATTTGGGTAAATTTTGGTAGGAGCATAATTTATACTTAATGTGTGGTCAAACTGGTGAGATTTTAATTTAGTCAATAATTTTGAGAAGTATGAAGCATAGTTCACAAGTTCCTTTCAAACCAAGCTGCTTTCTGTTGGTCAACACTGTGACCAACTTGAAACCATTGCGAAATTTGCATTGTAAAATCATTCACACTTGATTGAAATTCCAGATTTTACCCACAAAACTTTGCTGAAAATGATAAATGTCACCTCCTCTTTAGAGTGCATATAATTGCTTATAATGCTGCCCCTAAATGCAACAGCTTTACTGGCTTTATTGCTATTAATGCAAGGTTAATAGGCTTCCATTGACTGAAATTAAGTTTTAGAGTCATTACCTCCCACCAGTAGTCTTACCTGGTCTGTGGGCCTTGGGTACAGCCATGTTTATCACCCTGCAGACGTCCTGGGGTTTGGGTGGTGAGGCAGTGAACCTGCAGATGCCTGATTCTGATGGTGTACTGGAGGTCAGACTGTCCGTGTAATCGTTGGTGCCGGCGGTCATCTGCTCGGAGGATGTGTCTGAGATGAAGCACTCTGTGATGGTGAACTTGGCGTGTCGCAGCTGTTCTTCCATCTTGGCATGTTCGTAGGCTCTGGCCAGCTCCTCGTACGTAGAAGAAGCGCTCTCAGTGGAGACCATGCTGCTGCGAGCGCGGTCTGAACACAGCAGGTCAGAACTCATCATTAATAATAGGCACTTCTAACATGTATTAGCTTTGATATGATATTTGATATTATTTTGTTGCTGATATAAAATTAACACAGTGAATCTTGTGATCATTTAAAATAAATTGGCCATTGAGGAGAAATAAGAACAGATACACTTCTGTTCAAAAGTTTAATTTTGTTTTTCAAAAACACATTATGTTCACCAAGGCTACATTCATTTGATTAAAAATATAAAAGTAATATTGTGAAATATTGTTGCAATTTAAAATAATTTTTTTCTATTTTAATATATTTTAAAATGTAATTTATTCCTATGATGGAAAAGCAGAAATTACTCCAGTCTTCAGTGTCACATGATCTTTTAGAAATCCTCCACACTGAGATTTTTTTTTTATTATTATTTTAATGAAAAACATAATACTTTTTTCATGATTCTTTGATTAATATAAAGTAAAAAAAAAAAAAATGTTTTAAATAAAAGTATTTTGTACCATTATAAAAGTATTTGCTGCCACTTTTGATCAATTTAATATGTTCTTGCTAAATACAAGTATTAATTTCTTTCAAAATAAAAAATTAATTAATCTTACTGACCCCAAAAGTTTTCACAGTACTGTAATAAAATAAAATAAATATTTTAAAATAATTAAAAATTAAATTAAAATGTATTAAATGCTGATAGACTAGTTTGGTTAATTTTCCACATAATATTCTTTACAACTGTCTGTTTCAATGAATCTGTTCAAAATTGACTGAATGATTTGTCATCACTTAAAAATTTCATGGATGTTCCTGCATGACATTTTATGCTTTATTATATGCTTTAAATGTTTTATCGCAGTTTAAGTATGTAAATATTACTGTTTATTTCTTTGCAGTTTTATATTCATGCATAAAAAAATTAATACCACTCTTCATTGTGTTCAACATTTTTAAAAACAACAAACACATACATATTAAGATATATACTAAATATTATAAAAAAGCTGACAAGATAATTAAAAATATATATTATTTATACCATAATATTTAAAGTTGTTGAAGTACCCAGCTTTAATGATATGCCAAGGCAACAAAAAAGAACCTAACAAAAGCTGAAGATGTACAGACAGTGTAGCAGACTGACCTGTGTCCTGTGATGGACTGACACTATAGCTGTCGCTTTCTTTGTCCACCGAGCCGGCTACTCTGGGCGTTCCCAGCCTCCAGTCCGTGCTGAGAGTGTGGACAGAGACAGGAGGGTGAGGGCGATTTAGCGTCCACTGACTGGCATAGCGGTTACGGGCCGCAGGGCCAGCTTTAGCTGTACGGCGAGAGGTGGGATCTGGGGACGGTTATGAAACACTCAGTTAAATAGCATGATCACATATTCACTCTGTTGTTTTTGCATTAAGAAGTTTCTTTCTTACTCGACAGACTGCTCTTGCTCGTCCCAGGTCGGACGTCAGAGACATCCACCAGCGGGCCAGTGGCCTGCGACAGAGACTGATAGTGGACAGAGTGCGTGACAGTGGCCGACTTCTGTTTGGTAGTTTCTCCAAAATCGTTATCGGTCAATAGCACGGTTGATCTGTCGTCTAACAGGGAAGGGAGAGATGGAACTATTAGAGACCCCAATAGTATCATTATTTCTCAGATATATGTTTAGGTTTGAATTTGGTTCAGCGAACACGACTCACCCACTGTTTCCATGGTGTCTCTCTCTTCGATGAGCAGCTGCGCTCGGGGAATGTCGATGTGCATGCGGAGGGTCTGCTGTTGTTTGTTCATGGTATCTGAAGGCCTTGTGTTCTTACTGGAGGAGAACACAAACAAGCCTGTGAATAACAACTCCGCTTGTACAAGGTCAGCATGACATTTGAGCCATCAGAGAAATAGTTCATTATTTGCTCACCAACCTATACGGTTTCTTTTCTCTGTGGAACACAAAACAAGAATTTTGAAGAATTTCCCAGCTGCAGTTTCTATATAATGTAAGAATATGGTAACCAAGGACTGTCAAACTCAAATGACAAGAGAGTCATCGTAAAATCATCCTAAATCCTTCTGAAGTGACAGCCTTTTGTGCTTCATTCATCACACAAATCTATTTATTATTGATTCATTTCTCTATAATGTTCTTCAGAACTGTCTGTTATAGTGAATCTTCTCAAAAACTGATTCTATTGTATGACTCAGGAGAACTGAAAAATAGTGAGGCGTATGAATTACTTTATGATTTGATTCATTTGTGCATAATATTCTTTAAAACTGTCTATTAGAGTGTATTTATTCACTGATTCTAGTGTTTTGTTTCAGAAGATCTGGAATATAGTGAGTCATATGAACTACTTGGGGGCTTTTTAATAAAATGCTTTAATAGAAACACTGATTATACTGTAAGGCTTTATAAGATTTAGAAGTCGTATGAATGACTTGATGACTTGACTTTTTAACAAAATGCTGATAGAACACTTGATTAATTTATTTGTGTGTAATATTCTATAGAACTGTCCATTATAGTAAATCTGTTCAAAGAAACTTTTTTTTGGAATATAGTGAGTCCTATGAACTACTTGGTGCTTGTTTTTATTTAAAATGATGCTAATATAGTTTGATTCATACAAGTTTGATTCAATTCTGCTTGAACTAGCCATTACAATGAATCTGTTTAAAGAAACTGATTCTGTTGGTTTGCATCAGATGATATGGCATATGAGTCATGAATGACTTGATGCTTTCTCACAAAATGCTGAGTTTGTTTCATTTTTGCATAATATGCTTAGTAACTGTCCGTTAAAATGAATCTGTTAAAAACACTGATTTTATTATGGCTTCAAAAGATTTGGAACCTAGTGACTCGTATGAACTGCATTTATGACGCTTTTAGTCATTTTGGATCATTATGCTGTCACTAAATGGAAAGAGCAGCTCAGAGGCTATTCAAAATATCTTATTTTCTGTTACATAGAAGAAAAAACATTCTTATGGGTTTGGAACAAAATGATGGCAAATAAATGACAGGATTTTTATTTTGGGGTGTTTTTGCTGTAAAAAAAAAAAAAAAATCTGAAAATCATCAAAGTGTTTACCTCATAAGCATTTCAGCCAAACTCTTTGCATCTGTGGAAAAAACAATAAGCTTTATTAACATAAACAGAAAATGGACGTACTATCGAGTCATGAAAAATAAGCCTGGCATGAGTAAAATCTCAAACGGCAACATATGCTGTCTGTATTTACGCCTACGAATCTACACCTTCTCTTTGAAAACGCTCTGATCTGTAGCTAAGAGCTGTGAAAAACTTCTGACCCCTGAGCCGCTTCAGCCTCTGCTCTCTCCTCCTCCTCCTCAGCACCATCAGCAGGACGAAGAGCAGCACCATTCCCACCAAAATGCAGGAGATCGTCACCATCATCTTCATCCCCTCGTTGCTGGTTTTCTTCACCGGGTCCTTCACCGCGGTCTTCACCAGCGGAGGAATGGTGCCTTTTGCAAACACATTTAATATTTAAAAGCGCAAACAATTAATTTGACAATTACTTTAAAGGTGATCCATCAAACTTCGCTTACTGCCGTCGTAGTTCAAAGTAGCAAATTTGACACGTTTCTCAGCCAACCCTGCGCTGTTGTACACCTTCATCTGCAGCTCGTACCAAGTGGCTTCCTGCAAGTCTGGCAGGTTGTAGCTCTTCGTAAGAGAGGTGCGCTTCACTTTGGTCCACACGGGGCTGTCCAAAGGACGGTATTCCAGGATGAAGGAGGTGATTGGACAACCGCCATCATTCCAGCCAATCAGGTTGAGTTTAACGCATGTTCCGTTAATGCTACCAAACAGCTCCTGCTCTTTGGAGAACTGTGGCTCTGTGATGGGTGAAGACGATGAAGGAGAACAGGAACGGTGTTTGTGATCACTATTTTCAACAAAATTACACACCATTATTTGAGAAATTGGAAATACAATACAAAATGCACACCTTTCCCATGAGTCTTCGCTTCGATTATCTCACTGATTCGGCCTGGACCAACAGCATTCTGGGCCGTTAGCGTGAACTTGTACCAAGTGCCACAGTTGAGGTTTTCCAGACGGTAAGAACGCTCACTAGGACTGATAGAAATACTTCCCCACTTCTCACTGTTGTCCTCTGAGTATTGCAGAATATATCCTGGATAAAGACAGACACAGAATTCATTTATAAAGATAAATCTCTGTTTTTGATTGTATATGATTTTTTAGGACTGACTGTCATTTTTCAAGCAATGCAATCGAATCCATTTGTTCAGTGCACTTTATTTCCAGCACATCCACATCAGTTGCTATAGTAATGACTTTCCTTCCACATCAACAGAGTTGCAGACATTGCTATATTTTATGTACTTAAACACAGTTGCCACTTTATATTTCCTTAACTAATGCAATGAAATGTATTTTAAATTTCAAATGATATGAGGGATTTACAGTATATCTCTCTAATGGTAGTTAAGTAAAACTGATTTATATTTACATTACCATTCAGAAGTTTGGGGTTGATAAGATGTTTCCATGTTTTAAAAGAAGTCTCTTATGCTCACCAAGGCTGCATTTATTTAATCAAAATACAGTGAAACAGTAATATTGTGAAATATTATTACAATATTAAAAAACCTTCTTTTGTATTTAAAAAGTTTTAAATTGCATGTAGTTTTTGTGTGTGTGTGGGGGGCAATCCAGTTATTTAAATAATTTATGAATTAAATGTACATGCAATCTTATCTGATTATTTTTCTTATTCTTCTTCAACTTAATTTAAACAGATGCTAAATTTAGTTCAGATGCTAAATTTCGGTTGGATGAACTTTAATCACATATTAATAACATTTTATATTAATTTAGGAGAAAATATCTGATTTGAATTGGATTTTGAACCCCCCACAAATGTTTGGACTGGGTTTCTAAAAACAAACACACATTTATTATATTTTTTTCCATTCAGGCTACAAAATACTAAATGGATTTGAATACAATATGCCAAAAAAGAAAGATTTTTGCTTAAATTTTGATCAGTTGAACGATAGTTTTATTCTCGTTTTTTCTGTTTTGTTTTTCTCCAGCAGGAAAACAGCTGAAGGTGGAAGCAGCTCACCTCTAATGGAGCTCCCACCGTTGTCTCCTGGTATCCAGGACACAGTAATGGATGTGGTGGTTGTCTTGGTCACAGTGAGACGAGGTTGGTCAGGGGGGACTGAAGATGATATTTATACAGTGAGAAACAGTGCGTAATAACTCAAAGGAAATGAAACTGACACTTAGAGGAGGCTATACAGAAAGTGACCATCCTGCCTGACTCTCACACCTCACCTTGAACCTGAAGGTTAAGAATTATTTCGTCCGTTCCCCAGTTATTGCTGGCGACACACGTGTAATACCCAGAATCCTCTGCTTTCACCGTCTTAATGACGAAGCTGCCATTTCCATGGATACTGCGTCTTCCATCAATGACTGCAGGGGCCGGGCTCCCGCTGGCGAGAAACAGTGTGAATCCTCAATGAAGAGGGCAGAGTTTGACATTTCCCAGCAATCCCCAGTGACTGATTCTACTCATAGGTATTCAGATGCTTGTGTTTGCTCTTAACAAAAGGCTAGATCTGCAATGCGGTATGTTTTTCACTATAATATGGAGCTGTTTGTCTTAAATCACATGCTCATACTCATGTTAATATGTTTTTGAGAGTGTATGTTCTATACATTCTAGTCTGCGCCCATGAAACAGGTTTATTTACCTCTCTTTCAGCCATTTAATGGCAGGAGGCGGGTCTCCGACCGCCCTGCAGGGTAAAACAACATCCCTCATCCATGGCGTTGTAACAGTACCACTGAATGTGAGGATTTTGGCAGGAGCTGTTTAAAAACATTTAAAAAAAAAAAAACACCATAATTTATTATTTTATTGATTTAGGAAAGCCTAATACACAATCATCGTAAATTACACCATATTTATGATACTATTCAAAATAAATTAATATTTTTATTTAATAAGGATGCATTAAATTGATCAAGTGACAGTAAAGACTTTTATAACTGTACAAAAGATTCCTCTTTCAACTAAATGCTGTTCTTTTGAAGTTTCATTCATCAAAGAATCTTTACAAATGTATCACGGTTTATACAAAAATATTAAGCAGCTCAACTATTTTCAATATTGATAAGAAATGTTTCTTGAGCACCAAATCTGCATATTATTTTTATATTTCTGAAGGATCATGTGACACTGAAGACTGGAATAATGATGTTGATAATTCAGCTTTGAATCGGGAATAAATTACTTTTTAAAATTATTCAAATAAAAAAACAATTGGTTTAATATCTTGTGGGTCCACTGTACGTTTCAGGATATTTTTACACTTTGGCGTATTTTGTATCTTAGATTGCTCATGGCTTATTTGTCATGCTCCTCATGGGAAGGCCCACGAGAACTCAAAATACGACTGATTACTCCAGAATGGATGAACAAGAGGTCTAACTTAAAAATATCCCAAATCGACTCACCTTTGGCCAGAGGTTCCACGGTGATGACATCACTGCTGTTCCCCCGGCCGGCCGCAGTCACTGCCATCACCCAGATACTGTACTTCCTGTTGCGACTGAGATTGTGAACCCGGTGCAGGAATTCATCTGGGGCCACTTCAAACTCACTGACCACCTAAATGAGACCCAAAATAAACGATTGTGTCTTCCATCAGCTCCATCAGTTGACAACTTGCGTCACGTAGTTCTCTCATTTTAAACTGGGAAGCTATTTAAACGTCACCTTTAGCTCGATGACGTAGTACTGGCTCTGCACTAAAATGCTTTGCACTTCCACACGCTGTTTAACACTGTCTTAATAGCCAGCTTGATTTCTCTCCTGTTAGTATGAGAGCAGTTGGCCGAGTCTTACCGTGGGATACGAGCTGGAACAGAAGACTGTGTATTTCCTAATAACGCCATTCAGCTTCAGCGGAGGGAGCCAAGAAACATACACCACAGAGCTGGAGGCTGCAGCTGCCTTCACCCCGCCGGGCGGACCTGGCACTGCAGAGAAAAGATTCAGGCTGTTTGGAGAGATCTTTACCAACTTTTTTTGGCTAACAGAAGGACAGAATTTGACAGCAGATCTTTTTCTGTGACTTCAAAGAATGGATATCCGTGGGTCGTACCATCCTCTTTGGTGCGGATGTAGATCTGGTCGCTGCGTACTCCGTCTCCTGCTCTGGTGAAGGCCAGCACTTGGATACTGTAGTTGGTGTATTTCTCCAGACCCTCCAGCTCCAGCTGGGCCTTCTGGGTAGTGACGTTTCTGATTTCCCCTAGTTCTGTAGTGGCATAAACAACAAGACTTTAAAATCTTGCTTAAGACTTGCTATCAGCTCATATACAGTAGCCGACAGTGCTAAGATAAACACAATACTACTGAGTGACAGCCAATGAGATTTCTAAAATTAAGTGAACATTGACTTTATGCAATATTTACTGTAAATTCACAAATATAACTGCAAATTTAACCTTGTAAAGCCTGACATACGATATAATAGTCTGAAAAAAATCTTTAGACAAAATATTAAAAGAAAATTGAAAAATTCATTTCATGTCATATTTGATACACCAGGCTTTTATAGAATATATTTAACATCTTTTTCATGTTATCTCCGTATGATGCCTAAAAAAATAAGTGTTTATTAGCGCATTGCTGTTTTGTTTACACTGTGTTTCTGCTTGTCCAAAAGCACCACCTAATGTCAGAGACTGCATTTGCATTTTCATTCATCCTGTCTGCTGCTTTTGCTGCTGTCAGCGTAGCAAATTTTAATGGGTTGATGGAAAATAAGAACAACTAAAATAATAAGCTATTTGGAGTTATTCAAAATATCTTCTTTTGTGTTTAACAGAAGGTTTTGAACAACATGAGGGTCAGTAAATGATAACAACAATTTCATTATCGAGTGAACTATCCCTTTTATTAGTCAAAAGAATAATACTAAATGTATGATATGACTTCTTTAACAGCTCTTTCACCAGGAATTTGTTATTGTATGATTAAATAATGAACAATGTATACCCATGCAGTATATAGGGCAGACATTGAGACTGTCTGCAGCTCTCCAGCAAAGTTGCAAGTTTTACATTTTTAATGTCTCCATTTTTTCCCGCTATCTATCATTCCTTTAGCACTCTAGCTGCTGCTGGCGGACGGAAAAGAGCCGCTGTCTTTTGCTGCTCGGTGCTGAATTTTGTCCCCGAGCTTCATCATAATAAGGCAATTTATAAGCAAATAGCTCCTGGAAAGAGCCGGATCGACATAATGTGTGCTGTGAGTTTGTTCTACTGAGCACAAGTTGATCGAGAGCCATAAAGCAGCCAATTAAACAGGTGTGCAGAATGTGTTATGTTGCTCTCTGGTTTGCGTGCTGCAGCGCTGAGTGATCGATTAACTAACCTCACAGTCTAAATCACTCATGAGAGGCCTGTTCAGACAAAGGCCTATTCAAGTATGCATGCTGGCACAACACTTATGAAAACAGACTATTGCTGAATTGCAAAATGCATGTACTGCATTGGTGATAGTGTAGTATGTATTTTTTTAGTATGTAGTAAGCCAGTATATGTCAATACTGGACATAAAACTGGACATATTGGTACTAGAGAGCCCTTGCATAGCTGCATGTATTGATATCAGAGACTTGGTTGTGGATAACATTACCCTAAAAAGCATATTTTAAAATTTGAAAATAGTATATAATGTGCTATAATTTGGGATGCAATATTGTCACACTATATAATATATACCAATATACCTTTTCAACTAGGAATTCTTCCTTTTAAAGGCAAAAACAAAAAAAACAAAAACTTAACACCAATATCCATAATGCTTATATACTATACATATTGGTAATTCAGTCTTGTTTTGGCCTCCCAGTTGAAAAGGTACATTCTGCCCCCTAGTGGTCCATGGATGCAAAATATGTATAATAATAATAATAATAATACTATTTATATAATCTCTCTCTCTCTCTCTCTGTATATATATATATATATATATACACACAAATTACAATTTATTATTTATAATTATTCAAATCTTATATATTGTATGTATATATAATATTACTATTATTTATTATTACTGTAAATATTTATAATTTATTATTTATCAGTAACTATATAAAGAATATAAATTCTTTTATTATTATTATTTATTATTCAGATTTTATGAACTATTTATAATTTTGTTCTCATATTTATATATATATATATATATATATATATATATAAATGGACCACAAAACTAGTTGTAAGTAGCACGGGTATATTTGTAGCAATAGCCAACAATACACTATATGGGTCAAAATGATTGATTTTTCTTTTATGCCAAAATTCATTAGTATATTAAGTAAAGATCATGTTCCATGAAGATATTTTGTAAATTTCCTACCGTAAATATATTAAAACTGAATTTTTTATTAATAATATGCAATGTAGAGAACTTCATTTGGACAGCTTTAAAGGCGATATTCTCAATATTTAGATTTTTTCCAAAATATAAATTCTAATTTTACATATATAAATATATATATATATATATATATATATATATATATATATATATATATATATAATTCTAATAGGCACATTAAACTGGTTGGGGTCTGAGCTGTACCTCCATCTGGTAGATTGGCCCAGTAGATGATGCGGAAACCCTGTAGAACGCCGTTGAGAGCTTCCTGGACGGAGTCTGCCAGGATAAAGAGATGCTCTCAGGGGAAGCAGCGGTGGCCAGAACCTTCTCTGGAGCTCTGCTGGGTACTGAGAGTACAAGAGAAATATAGAAAATCATCTCATAAATAACCTAATTACTCACTGGCTCGGAACATGTACAGTAGGTGTGAAAGAAACTGAAATTGATGAATTAACTTGAACTGGGTTCTTATAGCCATTTCAAGCGCTGTCAACTTTTCCAGTAGCCACTAGATGGCAGCAAATATTACAAATGTGCTTGGTGCATATCATGGTAATTTTGATGAATAGTTTTTAAAAGAAATAATTAAAGCTATAAAAACTTTACACTGAGGGACTAAAATTTGCTGCATCATGTGAATGATAACGGTGGCTTACCGTCCTCCATTGTTGTGGCCCGGACCTCACTGGAAGCTGGCCCTGGACCAGCACTGTTACTGGCCTGCACCACCACCTCATACTCGGTGAACTTCTTCAGGTTGTTGAGGCTCAGGGACTCGGTCTCTCCCGTGGCCTCCATGCTGATGCAGACGAACTGGTGACTGCCGTTGATGGAGTGTTCTCGATGGCACACCTGATACCCCCTGATCACACCATTCTGGAGATGTTTCAGCGGTGCCTGCAGGTGATGAAATGATAGTGTTTAGAAGACCTCAGTTACTGGCATGCACTCTTAAAAATGAAGCTCTTCATTTGAACCCAAGGTTCCATAAAGAACTTTTAACAAAAATGGTTCTTTTTTTGGCATTGCTGTGAAAAGCTCACTTTTGAATTTATACCCGTGTATAAATATCACCACATAATAATAATTTTTATATATATATATATATATATATATATATATATATATATACATATATATATATATATATATATATATATATATACACACATAAAAACACTTAAAAGTTTATGCCTGCATTTATGGCTTATGCTTATATGCTTGAAATTATTTTTATAAAAACACATTTTGATTTAATATCAATATCTTTATGAAATTAGCATTTAAATAATATTATTACATAAAAAGATGAAAAAACATGGAAGAATAAAAAACATGCACATTACATATAATATACATATAATATAATTTGTTATTTTATTTATTTATAGTAATATAAATATTAAATATAAATAATTATAATAAAACAAATAACCAGTTTTATATGCATAAAATAAACATCATTATTATTATAATTAATAATAATAATAATAACAATAACAATAAATTAGTTCAAATTAATTTTTCAGTCAAATATACATACAGTATAAAAATATATCTATCTATCTATCTATCTATCTATCTATCTATCTATCTATCTATCTATCTATCTATCTATCTATCTATCTATCTATCTAATAGGGGTGTAACAGTATGTGTTTTTGTACTGAATGGTTCACGGGGCAAATTCCAAATGGAAGTGATCATCCCTACGCTCTAATCCAGGGCTATTCAATTAACTTCATTTGAGGGCCGGATTATCGAATTGAACATTTGAAGGGGGCAAAGGGGGTGGGGGGCCGTTCCGATCTTTTTCTGGGGAGCTTATAAAATTGGAAATTAAATTTAAATGCATATTCAGCCATAAAATTAACTAATATTACCAACAGTGACATCTATAAAAGGTTAACATTAGTGCTGTCTGCCATTCAATTAAAAAAACAATCACATTTTTTCTGTAATTAATTAAAAAAATGTGACTAAACGCATTAATATAATATATTTGTGTTGTCATATTTTCACACTGAACTTCCAAATTAATATAGAAACAACATAAAGATGGTATATTTTAAATATGTGTTTAATGGCATCTTTTTACTAGCCTACTATTAATGACGAAGTATCATTGATACAAATAATGTTACTGTTGTCTCCATTAAATCCATTTTTTCCTTTAATTTTAGCCATTAATTATAGCCATTTAATATCACAGTATAATTGAAATGTTATGATATTATTTTTAACATTTAATAGGCTTTGAAAAATATAACAACTTTTGGAAACACTTTATTTTAAGGTGTCATAATACAGAGTAATTACCTAATTCAGTACTTAGTAGTAGCCGTTGTACTTACATGAAATATAATGTACTTACCATGTAACTAAGTTATGGAATGCATATGTAACAGACCGATTCTGTTATATAGCTACTCGTACACTTAAGTACAATCTCGATACACTTTATTTTAAGTAGCTTATGCCTGTGTAATATTCTGTAATTTTAATGTAATTAGAAAGGTACTACATGTATTTAAGCTGTGCACTGGTGGGTTAAATCAAACTAAGGTGCAGCTGGATAAGGTGTACAGTATTGATACACACGAAGTACACTTAAGTACAATCTTGATACACTTTATTTTAAGTAGCTTATGTCTGTGTACTTACATTTATAATTGCGTTGTATAAAGTCTGCAACACATATTTAACAATCTTTTGGTTACATAAGTAGCTGTGTAACAGACTCGGTCTGTTACATATGTGTAACAGTAGCTGCCTATTACATCTACATAATTACAAACTGCAAGTACAGGCTGTTCCATAACTTAGTACATTTTGTTTCATGTAAGTACAACTGCTACTACTAAGTACTTAATTAGGTAATTACTCTGTATTATGGACACCTTAAAATAAAGTGTTACCCAACTTTTTATAAGTGAACTTAAAAAATCTTCACATAAACTATAAATTGTATGCATAAGCTATATTGATTATTCTTTATTAAATCTACAAAAGTTAATCAACAAGCAGAGCAGTCAAGTGATTTCTCTTTTTCTTTAGTTCTTTGATTTACATCAATCACGGACTGCAGCAGGTTTCACTTTAAAAGCAGCGCTGTTTCTTTAATAAAACCTGATGCACATGACGCGGATGTGACACATATCCAATTTTCTCCCAACTCTTTCCGGTCATTTAGGATTTTATAACTAGCGGCTAAGCTAGCGACATGATCAAACGCAGACTGTTCGTTTTTTTTTTTTTTTTTTGGTGATAATTGTATTATCAATTGTATTAAACATCTCCCCCTCTCAGTTTCTAATAAAGATCAGGGCACAGGTGATGTCTGTTCATTGTGCTACAGGTCCATGATGAGGAATGCTGAGAAAACTCACAGTTTGAGTGTATGGTGAAGCTAGGATTGATAAACCCACAATTATAAGTGTGTTAACGTTACTTTAATAACCCGGCGTTTCTAATGTCCCTGGGATTTTGCCAAGGTAATTCATGTTTAATATAACTCTTAAAGTAGTATGTAATGAAAACAGTGGCTAAAATTGGCAGGTGAGTTTACCTTGCTGGTCCCCATTCGGGTTACTGCATGCATTCTTGTTCATGTTATAATCATATTACTTATTATAACTCAGTGTTCCTGATGTTCCTAGAGATTCAGCCAAGGTCATTCATGTTTAATGTTACTCAAATCTAATGAAAACATTTACAGTAGGCAGGTAAGTGGTGGCAAATTAAGCGTTTTTAGCTGGAATGGCTTTTATTGTTGGATATCAAAATGTTTTTGAAAAAAAGTGGTACTAGAAATACTAGAGGTTTTATTTTATTTATCATTGTTATTGTGTATATAACATCCAATATTGAATATTTAATTGTGCATTACCTTATTTTTGCATTTAGATTACCTTGGACTTCATCTCAACACTCATTTAAAGATAGTCTTCAAAAACACTAATAATTTAGTAACAAGTTAAATCTTTTTTTTTTTTTTTTGTGAAAATTTCAGAATATATATTATAATATTGTGATGTTAAATTCACTTACAGATAATATTAATAATTTTAATAACAGGCCACCTGAGTGTACAATTTCATGACTACGATTCTTAACAAACAAGAAAATTTTAAAAGTACGCTTTATAATAATGTCAAATTAAAGTTTCTGGAATAATTGTGAAATTACATAAGATAAAGATAAAGATAAAGATAAAGATAAAGATAAAGATAAAGATAAAGATAGATTAAGTGGTTCAACAAAAGTACACATTTTCATTTAATTGCAATTAACGTGCAATTAAGTGTCCAAAAGCACCACATGTTGTTACAGTTAAGTATATTATTTTAAATTATTTCCATAATAAGTACTTTAAAAAAAAGTATACTAAAGTGTTCTTAAATGGACCTGTAGCACAATGACCAGACAGAGTCTGCGTTTAAAATTGAGAAATTAAACTAGCTTAGCCGCTAGATGCCGAAATAACACATTAGATTAAACTATTTGTCTCTGGTAGATTGTTGTTATTGCATCTCTCCCTTTTCTTTTTGGCTGGCCCGGGCCAGTGTTGCCACCTTGTGGACAAACTAATTAGTGCAAGAACAATTCAAGGCGAATGTGCAACCTGCGCACTCTTCCTCGGGCCAATGAAGATGATTTGCGGGCCGGATTGGGCCCGCGGGCCGCCAACTGAATAGCCCTGATCTAATCCCTTCGAAAGGCAGAGCCCTTGGAGTGGAGACTTTGGAGTGAGCAGGGCACGTGCGTGCCATTATGTAGCCGTTTGGAATGTACTTGGCAAAGGCGACGCTCGCGAGCACCCTTCTGAACGCTAAAATGACGAATGGGCCACCCTACGGTCTTGTGGACTTAACGGACACGCGCACGCAGCGGCCATTGTAAGTCCTCAAGACCGAAAGTGCACAAAAAGTGTGCCATTTGGGACAGGGCCTATAATAATGGCATGCATGTGCCCTGCTTACTCCAAAGTCTCCACTCCAAGGGCTCTGCCTTTCGAAGGGATTAGCGCAGGGGTCACCAAACTTGTTCCTGGAGGGCCGGTGTCCTGCAGAGTTGAGCTCCAACCCTAATCAAACACACCTGAACCAGCTAATCAAGGTCTTGCTTGGTATACTTGAAACTTCAAGGCAGGTGTGTTGAGGCAAGTTGGAGCTAAACTCTGCAGGACAACGGCCCTCCAGGACCGAGTGTGGTGACCCCTGGATTAGAACATAAGGATGATCACTTCCATTTGGAATTTGTCCCGTGAACCGTTTGGTACGAAAACACGTACCGTTACACCCCTACTATCTATCTATCTATTATATACAGTATATTAAGGCAAGACACTGCAGGTGAATAGGGTAATTTTTTTTTTACTAATAGTTATCGCCTTACTTACCTAGTTGATTGATTACACTGATAATTGCAAAATTTTTTGTATTACAAGTTTTCTAAAATGTTAGGTTTAAATATGCAAATGAGGCATTATTTAATGAAATATGCACTAATTTGCATACATTGCTAGTACAAAAATCTAAACACTGGATGAAGTCAGTTTCAAAATTCTTGTTTAATTTTTTTGACATATTACAGTCAAAAGTTTTTACAGAGGGAATTTTGGATATCTCATTTTGTGACTCCATAATTCAGAAAATACTTAGAACAGACAGAAAACACTATATTTTGACAATTTTGGGGGAATTAAAATGTTGTATATAATCAAGCAAATTATATATGAACAAATCCCTCTGTAAAAACCTTCAGGATATAGACAGGAATAAAAATGTGAAGTTTGGTGTCTGTAAGTGCTACTGAAGTGGAGATTTATGGCTCAGTGTAGGAGAAAAAACTCATTTTGAGAAAACGGCCTTTAAAAATATGTATTGTAATGGAAATCTATTGACACAAATAGATAAAGTGCTATAAAAGAAACACTTAACAGTGTCTTTTGGATGTTTTCGTTCTACTAGTCTGAAAAACACTTTATGAAAACCAAAAGCCCAAAATCTCAAAATTGACAGGTGCATGAAAAAACTGTGTTTTTGCCTGCAGTGTCTCCCCTTAAATATTAGGAATAAATATAATAAAATAAATAAATTATCTATATTTATTTAATAATATAAATATTAAATATTACAAAACAATTATAACAAAAATGATTTACATACATAAAAATATAACTATGTATATATGATTAGTTTTCATGTGTATTATATATATTTATAATAAAGAATAATAATATAGAATGAGTAATACCTTTAATTGGTATGTGTATGTGTATGTGTATGTGTATGTGTATGTGTATGTGTATGTATGTGTATGCGTATGTTTATATTACATCAAACTTGATACAGTCACAATAACCTGTGCAGCCATACCTTCCATGTAACTTTTATACTTTGGGAGGTGATGGCTTCCAGTGTGACGTCTTGGGGTGGTCCTTCAGGATCTAGAGTGGTCAAACATAGACTCTGTTTAGCCTGGTCTGATATCTGCCATAACGTTTCTCATAAACAGTGGCCTCAGTAGTTATCAGTATCTCAATCACACTCCTGTAATGTCACCCTTGACCACCAGTTGGCAGTATTGCAACATAATTCCTTCTTGTGTGTCCACTGATGGAACAGGAAGTGAAACATTAACAATATTGTTTCTATAAGTAGGAAAGCCTTTCAAAAACTTCTAAAAGATTGTACAGTACATTTTAAATATCAGAAATAAGATGAAACAGTAACATGCACTGATGAACTGTACATAATAATACCAGGAACATGAATATGACTAGTATATCATACCTGCTTCATCGGTGGTTACTGTGAGCTCATTGCTGGGTTCACTATCGCCAATGTGGTTCTTCGCGAACATGCGGATGTTGTAGGTGGACGATGGGTGAAGCTCTATGATGGTGGCCTGGTATAGGGTGGGAGACACATCTCTGGTCCTGCGAGCTCGTTCCCAAGTTTCTGTATATGGTTGGAGAGATGGTTGAGAACATATCTGGATCTCATTTGACAGCTGATCAGCTTCATTTATAGGTCTTTTACAATGTCTGTGATGATCTATTCATGTCAAAACAGCTACTGTTGCTTGTATTGGTTTGGATCATGTACCTGTTTTATTTTTGCACTCAATATCATAGCCGGTAATGGGACTGTTCCCATCGAATCCCATGGTCCAACGGAGGGCGATGGTCCTCTCTTTCACCTCACGAATCTCCACTTTCGGAGGCTCTGGTGGCTCTGAGAATTCAATGATTCAGATTCTCAGAGGCGTTGAAACCCTCCCCACATTTAAACAGTGACATTTGAATCAGGAGATTTCCCTCAAGAGTCATTTCAAATGCCTAATAAATCCCCCGAATCTCCAGCCAAGCCCAGGCGATTTTCCGGCTGCTTACCTTGAACTGTTAACTGAAGGATGCCTCTGTCTTCACCATAGGAGTTAATGGCGTGACAGGAGAAGAACCCAGAATCCTCTCTCATTGTTGGATAGATCTGAAATCAAGAAAAAAGACATTCATACACTAAATGACCCTGCTCATCACAAACCATTCACATCAAACTTTATAAAGAAAGTTCAGATACCTGAAGGACCTGCTATGCTTATGTGTTTAAAATTAGTTTGGTAGTCAAATATAAATTCAATATAAAATATAAATATATATATATATATATATATATTAAACAAAAACACACTTAAAATGTTGGGGGTCTGAATGATTCAAGAAGTATGCGTTAAATCGATCAAAAAAGACATTTAAAATGCTACAAACAATTTCTATTTCAGACAAATGCTGTTCTTTTAAACTTTCTATTTATCAAAGAATTCTGAAAAAAGTATCATAGTTTCCACATAAATTTGAAGCGACTGTTTTCAAAATAATAAATGCTTTTTGAGAACCAAATCAGCATATTAGAATGATTTTTCTGAATGATCATGTGACACTGAAGACTGGAGTAATGATGCTGGAAATTCAGCTTTAACATTAATAAGTATCAGAGTATCAAAGTATCAGAGGCCAAGCATGAAAAATGAAAATGCACAAATGAAGAATCTGACCTGCAGGGTGGAGACGACCTCGTCGCCGACATTCTTGACCGTAACCGTGTGCCGCCACATGTCTGGATTGATCATGTGTGACTGCTTCTCCTTTTCCACCTCCTTCTCCCATCTGACCATGATGGGCTTCTCACCATGAGCCTTGCAGCTCATCTCTATCTTCTCTCCTTTTGTTGCCAGTGAGTTGTTGGGATACGATGTTATCATGGCTGGAACTGAGGGAGAGAAAAGAAGAAACATTATGAAGCCAAATGCCATCACTGCGGATCAAGCCGAGCAAGTTTTTCTTAAGACATCAACGACTTTTAACTTACATTCGTGCAAATGCCATGTAACGCTTTGCAACAGCGAGGATCAGAACACTGTACTACCCCAGACAAGGTAAATGTTTTACAGCTCTATGGGAATAACAAGATTGAATGTGATGCTTTATGCAGAGGTACAGTTTTTACTCCGTTCTCTCTCTCTCTCTCTCTCACACACACACACACACACTCATGTCCCGGTTCCTCACAGGCATTCACTGGGGGAGCGGAGCACCAGGCGGGTACGTGGCAGCGGCGGTACAGCGTGTGATGTGATTGAGTGTGTCAGGTTGAAAGTCCCGACCGTTTACATGTCATCTCTTATTCACTCCAGCAATTCTCAGCTCAGCAGCAACAAAAAAAGAAGAAAAAAATCCATGCCTGAATTAAAAATGGTATATTTTCAGATTTAAAAAAATAATAATTATATATATATATATATATATATTTTTTTTTAAATATTAAAACCATTTTTTTTTTTTTATGAAAATGTTTTTTTAGTCTCTTGTCACATTATTTTAAGCAGCATTACCCAAGTGCTGCATGTTTAACAAGGGGAAAAAAGCCATTTCTAAGAAATATTCCCAATGTTTCTTTTTAAAATATTCATGACATCATTCTCCAGGAAGTGACATCACTATTAAAGGGAAAACAACAGGACAAATGTCAGTAGCTAATACAAGAGAGGCAAAAAAGTGAACTGAAATAAAGCAGACATTAAATGAAATATAAATTTTAGATGATAAACACACTAACTTAAAAAAAATTAAAATGATAAATGTTGTCAAGTATTAAAATTACTAAAAATAAATAAAAATATGTAAAAATAAATATAAAAATTTTAAATCTACAGATAAATCTTAAAATATAACAATATACATATATACATACACTGACGTTCAAAAGTTTGGGATCAGCAAGACTTTTTATGTTTTTTAAAGAAATATCTTTTGCTCATTGAGGCTGCATTTATTTGATCAAAAATATGTCTTCTATGTTATTATACTGTAAAATCTAATTTATTTCTGTGAATTCCATTTTCATCAGCCATTACTCCAGTCTTCAGTGTTACAAGATCCTTCAGAAATCATTCTGATTTATTATCAATATGCTTATTTATTATCAATGTTGGAAACAGTTGCGCTGCACTAATATATATATATATATATATATATATATATATTTTTTTTTTTTTTTTTTGAACCTGTGATACTTTTTTCAGAATTCTCTGAGGAATAAAAAGTTAAAAAGAACAGCATATTCTATATATATATATATATATATATATATATATATATATATATATATATATATATATTTACGACGCCTTTTTATCAATTTAACACATCCTCGCTGACAACTACTGAATAAAAGTATTAATTTTTGACAGTATATATATATACATATAAAATTGAAAAATATATTTTTTAGCATGACTTGAGTAAAAAAGTTACCAAAATTAGTATGATTATCAGTATGATTAATCTAAACATTTCAAAAGATGAACTTAAAAATGGCATCATCATGTACTGTAAGCTGTCACTGAGCACTGGCTAACGCTAGCCCTTGATGTCCACCCTGTTAGCAATCCTAGCGTTTTCATTTGTAAACACTGAGAAGCCACATGCAAAGTCTCTTAAAACCACTACAGTTGATCAGAAGGTAAAAATGAAGAGGCACAGTCCCCCACTAAAAGACGCAGAAAGCCTAAACCGGCATCCTATTTCTTATCCCGGCCGAGCGCTCGCTGCTTATGTGATTATCCAGAATAAAACACTAAAGAGGGAAGTAGTCTCTGTGTTGGAGGGGCAGCTGTATCTTCCCTCAGGCTGCGAGCTGTCTTCATCATGACTGCATAATTGCTGTGTTGATGTATTTCTTTAATATCCAGCTGAATTATAAGCAGCAGTTGGACTGAAAGGGAAGGTGCTAATTCCTCTCCTGAGATACAGACAGAAGAACTGTGTGTTGCTGGGCAGGAACTTGCTCTCCGGCTGTAGGAGTGATTTACGTCTCTTCTGAATCCTCTCTGATTGATTCAGGCTCATTTTACTCGTTCATTTAGGGGTTGTAAATGGACAAAAATGAGCTGTGTTTGGCTGCTTTGTGCGCTTGAGCATTATTTTATTTTTGCATGTGTCACGAATGCACACATTTACACAGTCTCTCGGGGTAGCAGCTTTTATTCCCTGCTCTATCAGGAGCAGAAGAAGTGAGATTCACTCATCCTGAGAGACAAACGGAGATGATAAACTGGTAGATTCAGCATTATTTACCTGAGAGGAAAAATGAATTTCTAAACTTGTATCAAACACTGCATAACTTCTGTTCACTTCAATCAAGGCAAACTGTATATTTAAATGTTTACATGTGCATTAAAACATTATACCTGCCAAAATTCATATGTTTAACGTATTTCAATCATGACAACTCTCGGACGATTTTAGCATGGTGATGGATATGACAATGTTAATGTATTTGGTCTTGGCGGAATAGATCTGCTACGCTGCTGCTGTTGGTTATTGCTATAGTTGTAGATTATTGCTGCTGCGGCAAGCAAGTAGAGGAACTTGCTACTGCCAATGCATATGGTGATATGGTGCCGTGAGTATTTAAGACACACTGCTGCTGCACAAATAGCATATAAAATAAAATGTAGCAGATCTATACAGGTGGAACTGGGGAAGGTGGAGGGTTTCAGAGAAACTCTGAAGCGCGCTGCAGGAATCTTAAGTGAATGCTAGCCAGCCATATAAATGCGAAGGCAGTAAGCTCATTGGCTGCATATGCAGCATGAACCAATCAGCTTGTGCCAAGTCATTTAACTTTCTGAATATCATCAGTTAAATTAACAACCCATCAGCCTGCGCCATCAAGAGTTTCATGACTGAACTAAACAGTCATGGCCAAAATATCAGCACCCTTGGTAAATATGATCAAAGGCGGCTGTGAAAATTAATCTGCATTGTTAATCCTTTTAATCTTTTATTTAAAAAATTCACAAAAATCTAACCTTTCATTGGATTATGGGGGGAAATATCATTATGAAATAAATGTTTTTCTCTAATAGACATTGGACACAATTAACGGCACCCTTTTATTCAATACTTTTTGAAACCTCCATTTGCCAGTTTAACAGCTCTAAATTTTCTCCTATAATGCCTGATGAGGTTAGAGAACACCTGACAAGAGATCAGAGACCATTCACCACTCATTTTCTACAGGGTTCAGGTCAGAGGACTGGAATGGCCAGCAGAAGCTTGGTGTTGTGCTCAGTGACCCATTTTTGTGTTGTTTTTGAGGTTTGTGTTTAGATTATTGTCCGGTTGGAAGATCCAAACATGGCCCATTATAAGATTTCTAACAGAGTCAGTCACTTATTGATTTTTTTATGTGTTGGTATTTGATAGAATCCATAATGCCATGTGTCTAAACAAGATGTCCAGGACCTCCAGCAGAAGTATAGGCCCACAACATCAAAAATACAGCAGTATATTTCATTGTACACATGGGGTACTTTTTATCCCTGTGTTCACCAAACCCATCTTGAGTGTTTGCTACTAAAAAGCTAATTTTTTAGTTTCATCTGACCATAGAAGCCAGTCCCATTTGAAGTTCCAGTCGTGTCTGATAACTGAATATGCTGGAGTTTGTTTTTGGATGAGCGAGGAGAATTTTTCTTGAAACCCTCCCAAACAACATGCGATGTAGGTGCTGTTTGACAATTTCTTTTTAAGGTTTTCTGTATATTTAACAGAATTATTTCATCCAAATTGACATTTAACCATTTCTTTCTGTTCTGTGTGACTTCTAAAGTTCATGTTCAATACACACCCAATCCGGATACTAGTTTATCCTACAACAGTTGAAAGGTCACAACACATTTCTTTATAAAATAAATCTAGGGACTTTCTAGCAAGAGTAAAATCATTTGCAGTCTATCTTTGACAAAATTTAAGGTAACACTTTATTTCGATAGTCCACTTTAGACATTCTACTAACAGTAAGTAACTTTGCAACTACATGTCAACTAGCAGTCGTTAGAGTATTAGTAGACTGTCTGCTTAATATCTTCTAACACTTTATTTTGATGGGTCCACAACATACAACATTCAGACTATGAGAAACTTTGCAAGTATATGTCAACTTATTCTACTAACCCTAAACCTACCCTACTGAGAGTTAGTAAACATGTAGTTGCAAATGAATGAGAATTAGTTAACATGTAGTTACAAAGTTACTTATAGTTAGTAGAATGTCTAAAGTGGACTATCGAAATAAAGTGTAACCAAATTTAATTACGGAAGCTCAACAATCATCACTTGTACTAGTGTACACCACATGACATCTGCAGCATCAATCTTTGAGACAAATTAGTTTGTTTTCCGTCATTAAGAAGAACTGAATATATTAGAACAGATTACACAACATTTTGAAAGAAAAAATGTTTAAAAAATAAATTTATTAATGTATTAAAAATAATATGTATTAAAATTGTATTACATTCATAGCACTGAACGCGAACATCCCACCCTCCCTGCAAATTGCCGTTCAAAGCCACGCCCCATGAACACATATACGCACACAGATCAACGATCAGAGACAACATTACTACAATACATCACGTGTCATTCACCGGTGAGAAAACTTTATAGCACAGTTAGTAAAAGTACCACAATACCAGGAAGGAAGATCAGGCTGTTGATGTTTGCCTGCCATTCTCGCTCTGACGTATCCCGTCTGCACGAACCGGGTATGCAAATACACATTGACAGGCAAGTAGTAAAGCCAATCAAAACGCTTGGAACGTGCGTTCTGATTGGACAAACATTTCTTGGTCCTACGCCTTCCACAGAATATATAAATACAAATAAATACATTTAGACCACTTAACTTAATGATTGCTATCGGGGTGTGGAGAGACTTTCAACCAGCATAACAAAAAATGTTTCTGAAGATAATCACCTATTGCACCTTTAAGACTCATAACACACAAACTAAAATATTTTGAAGCATTTTTTATTGTTGATAATTATGAAATTTGAAATAAAAAAAGATTTGAAAGCTTTCATATGGCAAATTTCATTTTAATACATAAAATAATAATTAAAAAAGTTTAATTATTACGACGTATTATTTTAGGTGATTGACAAATGAATATTAATATTCAAATATAATTTTCACAATCTTTGTGACAAATTAGTTTGTTTTCTTTGGTTACGAGAAACTGAATGCATTATAACTGCTTGCACAACATTTTGAAAGGAAATGTAAGGAAATAAATACTATTAAAATCATATATATATACATATATATATATATATATATATATGTGTATATATAAATTATTACAATTGTTTTAATTTATTGACATATCTATCTATCTATCTATCTATCTATCTATCTATCTATCTATCTATCTATCTGTCTGTCTGTCTGTCTGTCTGTCTGTCTGTCTGTCTGTCTGTCTGTCTGTCTGTCTGTCTGTCTAAACGCAAAGGTGATTTTTCAGATGTGTGTCCTTGACAGGTCTTGCTGACTGAGATGCAGTGGGAGTCTGTGGTCTCTGGTTTATATCCAGCCCGCAGGGAATCCTGGCTGCTATCCTCACCCCTCCTCCCTCCCTCCCATGAGAGCCCATGCCTGCATCTCCCTTTCACCTGGACACGTTACCATGCCAACCAGCTTCGGCCTGCCTGCTCTCCCCCAGCTGTAAGAGGGTGCTGTCAATGGAGGACAAGAATAGAACAAACATCCAGAATTGATTTTCAGAGGAGAGCGGTTACGAGCCTGCATGTTTGTATCATGGATCCAAGCTGAATATCTTTCTCTGGGAGGATGATGACAGTGGTAATCTTGTGCTTTTTCAGGATAAGAAAAAATAAAATAAAATAGTGCAAAGGGAAAAGAAGGATCGTGTTTGTTTAATGTCTTGATGTCTATAAGGCTGGAGAGGTTGTCAAACTAATCAGTCTAATTAGGTCACGAGGGGTCAGAATTGACAGTTTGCTTTGCACAGCTTTATGGCATTTGACCCCAAACTATCAATCCACACATAAATCTGTGAATCGGAGACACGTTTGCCGCATGTTGGGTGCAGATACAGGGATATGATCCAGTTTCCCCTATACAAAAAGTCTCTAAAACAAAAAGAAAAAACAGGGCAGACCGGAGCAAACTGTCTTACTTTTTACAAATGAATATATAAAGTTGTTCCTTAAAATTCACCAAAAAAAAAACAAACAAAAAAAAAACCTTAACACATTTACCTTCAGTGACAACATGCTCTAGCTGTTACAATGGAATTTGCCATTTAACAGCTTTTCAGTAAAACTTAACCAGTAAAGAAATTATAAAAAATAATAATAATAAAACATGCAAATATCAAATAATAAAAAATCTCAATGTATCAAACTATTGTTTTGTTACAAAATATAATTTTATATTATTAAAAGTTTTATATATATATATATATATATATATATATATATATATATAAAATTATGTGTGTGTATATATATATATATATATATATATATATATATATATATATATATATATATATATATATATATATATATATATATATATATATTAATATTTAGCGATATTACTCTTTTATGTTTGATCAAATAAATGCAGCCTTGGTATATCCACCTTATTTTTTCTGTAAGAGCGGCTACGGTCATTTGTCAATTTACTGTGTCTGGCTTCCGGTCTCATCCGCTTCCAGCTATTTTTAGCTTTACAAAACAGCTCGTTTTTGTCTTACTATATTATTTTAATGTATTATATTAATTATGAACACACTGGTTTGTAGTGCAAACAGTTTTACCATTTACTGCACTTTGTTATTCTTCTCGTTATTTCCCTACAGCGGCTAATGAACCAGAAGTCTTGCACACGTCTCGCAGATGCATCACGAATGAAATGTTTCTCCGAGCATTATTTTTCATAACAGTAATACTGTAGTCCGGCAATTCCATCTGGTAAAGACATCAAGCAATATTTAAATGAAATGAATGAAATGAATGAAATGAATGAAATGAATGAAATGAATGAAATGAATATTAACTTGTCGTAGTACAAGCAGGATGTGACGGTTGGTCGGTATTAGTCCCGCCCCTCCTCCACTGTGATTGGTTAGCTTACTAAACAGTGACAGTGATGAGCGCTGCGTTTTACCAAAAGTTGAACATTCTTAAAATCTCGGTGCTGAGGAAAAAACGCCTGAGCGTTCAGTGTGAAAAAAACGCTCAGCACTCGGCACACTCCTGGCGTTTTAAAAAACGCAGCGCTCTAATTGAGAAAAACTGAAAAAATACACTAGCCTCGCGGAAAAACGCTTTGGTGGACATGCGGCCTTATTGTAAAGTGTTACCTACATTTTATCATTTTATATATTTAATATTTCTGATATAAAATTACAATTAACAGAAAATGTATATATAATAAATCTTATAAATATATAAATTGTGATAGCTTTTCGTAAGATCACAAAAAAATATTATGCCTAACATTTGCTCAATTTCTTGGCCGCACAATGCTACAAATGAAGCCGGAACGAGTGGATCTGGAGACAGAGTCGTCCTGCAGTGTAATGTCTCTCCTGTCTCAGTCTCATAGCGGCTCCTGGCTCCCCGCAGGCTTTCTGAGGGCACCCATCATCCCCTATTGCATCAGCGCTCAGGGCCGTGTGTGGGGGATGTAGGCCAAGACCCTCCGCCTCGCTGGGCCGGCAGGCAGATTACACGCATGTGTACAGCAGCTCCTGCCCCACGATGCACCGGGGTAAACAGTGAGCTGACTGGTTAAGTGGCCGTGTTCACCACAGCCTGATATCCTCCTTTACTGCACCATTGGGCTTTGCGTGGAGAATGAGCCGCATCATGATGCTGAAAATGGAAAAGCGCGCGGCCAATCAGAGCGAAAGAGGGGAGGGATCTTGGTAAAACAGCCACTGATGTGACACTCCATTATGTCTTGTTATATAGAGAGTTTCATGGGATCATCATAGCTTTTTTTATCAGCAGGATTTCTGTGTCAGCTATAGTTCATACAGTCTTAAGTAGCATATTCTAAGACCATATGTGACCCTGTACCACAAAACCAGTCTTAAGTTGCTGGGGTATATTTGTAGAAATAGCCAAAAATACATTGTATGGGTCAAAATGATCAATTTTTCTTTTGTGCCCAAAATCATTAGGATATTAAGTAAAGATCATGTTCCATGAAGATATTTTGTAAAGTTCTTACCGTAAATATATCAAAACTTTTTTGATTAGTAATATGCATTGCTAAGAACTTCATTTGGACAACTTTAAAGGTCCCATGACATGCTGCTTTTTGGATGCTTTTATATAGGCCTAAGTGGTCCCTAGTACTGTATCTTAAGTCTCTTTCCCGAAATTCAGCCTTAGTGCAGAATTTCAGCCACTACGAGCCAGTCCCACAATGAGCTTTGCTTAGGACGTGCCATTCGGTGTCTGTAGCTTTAAATGCTAATGAGGAGGAGAGAGGCGGGGCAAGGTGGAGGGTGGGTGTGTGGCCTTAACCAGCTTTTCAAAATCAAAACAGTGCGGGTGTTTTTATATTACTGTATTTCTGAAGGAAACCGAGTGTTTTCAGAAAATTTGGGATATCATTTTCATTTCATTTTGCATGCAATGTCTGATAAAGCAGCGTTTGTGAGTGGAGCTCTGCTTTGTGTACAGCGTTACCGCGGAAACCGCTATCTCCACGCTCTAAAAGCGCCTCCCGCTGGCAGAGAATGAATTTGCATATAAGCCGCCACAAATAGAATCCAAGTCTGTGGGAAACACTATACACATACCTCGGTGTTCATTTGTACATCCAAACACTGAGCAACTGTCTCTCGAGAAAAAAAAAATATTGCGCTCGCCTCACACGGTAGTAGCTCATTTTCTCATGGGCGGGCAAAGCAGAGAAAGGGGAGGTAACCTTTCCCCGTATGACGACATAAAGGGAAGATTCCAGATTGGGCCATCTGAGCTTTCATTTTCTCAAAGGAGAAGCAGGATACCCAGGGCTCGGTTTACACCTATCGCCATTTCTAGCCACTGGGGGACCATAGTCAGGCTAGGGGAACTCATATTAATGTTAAAAAACCTCATAAAGTGAGATTTTCATGCCATGGGACCTTTAAAGGTGATTTTCTCAATATTTTGATTTTTTTGCACCCTCAGATTCCAGATATTCAAATAGTTGTATCTCGGCCAAATATTGTCTGATCCTAACAAACCATACATCAATAGAAAGCTTATTTATTCATGTATAAATCTCAATTTCAAAAAACTGACACTTAAGACTGGTTTTGTGGTGCAGGGTCACATATTACTTTTACTATTTCTGCAGTATATAGTATGTATACTGTGCATAATACACATTAAATTTATTCAATAGAATGCAATGCACAGAATATTCAATCCCATAATGCAATGCACTCAGCTTGACCTTCCTATGGAAGCCTTTTCCCACCAATTTTATGCTGATAAAAAATAAAAAAGTAATTTATAAAAAGTTATTTATTTCTCATAAATGTGAATATCATTATATGCCTATTTATTTGTAGTAATTGTGACTTCTTATCTCACAATGCCTTTTTATATCTCACAATGTGACATAATTTCATATGCTAAACTTTATTGTACCATTCACCTTTTTTTCTTTTCTTTTTTTACTCAGAGGTGGAAATGGAGTTCTATACCTTTCACAATTCCAGCATGATAAACAAACCAGAAGTAAACCAGTAAAATAAAATAAAATAATTTAAATATTATAATATTAATTATAATCGAATATAATATAATATAATATAATATAATATAATATAATATAATATAATATAATATAATAATATTATTAATGCAAGCTGTTTGACTTACTAATTCGTTTAGTAAGTAAATGAATTAATTAAATTACTTACTAATTCATTACACTGGAAATGTTTTTTTATATTTAATTTAATTTATTTTGTATTTATATTTGATTTAAAATTTTTGTCCTTTTTATTTCTATTAACTGAACCACACATTTAATGAATTAAATATGCAATGTGATGAGATCATATTGCAACAATGTAACACATTAAATGCATAAAATATTATTTCAGATACTATTAAAAAAAAGATAAAATATGTATAAACTGATATACTGCATAGACAGCAGCAGAGGTGGATAGAGTACCCAAAAACTGTACTCAAGTAAAAGTAAAAGTACTCGAAGAAATATTTACTCAAGTAAAAGTAAAAGTAATAGTCTGAATAGTTACTTGAGTAAGAGTAAAAAAGTACCGGATAAATAAACTACTCAAGTAGTTAGTTACTAGTTACTTTGGATCATATATTGAATATAGTCTATTTTTATGTAGATCTATAGATATTTAGATTACATTTATATATACTGTACATTTATACATATACTGTGTACATATATGTATATACACATATACACACATATTCTATTCATAAAAGAATCCTGAACAAAATGTCACAGGTTCCAAAAAATATTAAGCAGCAAAACTGTTCCCTGTTGAAAAAACCAGCATATACTGGTAAGGTATGTTTTGAAGCATGGGATGCAGATTTGAGCTGATTTAAGCTGGTCCTTAGCTGGTTTATGCTGGTCCAACCAGCAAAGGACCAGCTTAAACCAGCATCCCAGCTCCAAAACATACCTAACCAGCATATGCTGGTTTTTTCAACAACACTGGTAATAAATCAATATATTTGAATGATTTCTGAAGGATCATATGACTCTGAAAACTGGAATAACAGCTGATAAAAATTCTGATTTGCATCACTGAATTAAATTAAATTATATTTTAAAGTATATTAATTATGTATTATAAATGTATATATGTATATAACCTCTGACACGGAGAAGAGTGAAAACTCCTCACATGATGACTGCTACAGAACATCTGAACATAACGAAACAAATGCACATTGACGGATCTTCTTCCGTCTGTTCTGCAAAATGTAAACAAATGTAGCCTTTATTTCTGCAAGCGTAATATTGTGAAAATATCAATATTAATTGTGTCTAGGCAAAGGCATTCTTCTTGGAACTAACGCGGGTTTGGCGGGTGTTCATTTCATACTCTGTGACAGCTTATTTAATGAATACATGATACATTGTATTTAATGTGTAAGGTACATGTACAACAAACTGGTAATGTCATAGTGGTATCGTGTACTGTAATCGAATCTATACCTGTGGAACCGACAGCACACGCGGTGTTCGTCTAATAAAGATCTTCATAGCTAGCAAACCATAGCCTTTGCAGATTTGCTTTCAACTGACTGTAGATCCAAAGCCACGTCTTCAACGCTCTTGATGTTACAACCACTTCAGACGACTCAGCGCGTGCGGCAGAGAACTGAACGAATCATTCAAACTGATTCGCGAACCGATTCACTGGTTTGCCAACTGGTTTGATCAAGCCTTCGAACAGAATTGACTCAAAATAATGAATCATTCACGAACGGGCATCGCTCATTGCCCAGAAAAAAAGTAGATGGCGCGCTTGGAATAAATTGAAGGATTTTTAACTTGTATTGCATTAAGATAAAGTAACGAGAGGAGCGTCGCCCACAGTAATGAAGTAAAAGTACTGTTTTTTCACTAAAAATGTACTTGAGTAAGAGTAAAATTACCCATTTTTAAATATACTCTAAAAGTATTAGTTACCCAAAAAATGTACTCAAGTAAATGTAACTCGTTACTACCCACCTCTGGACAGCAGTTCACTATTTCTTGTAATATGTACTCCGATAATCTTTGTTCCATTTACAACTTAAAAAAATTATTTTTACTGTGTATTCCATTCTAAAACTAGCCAATAACATAACACAGTTAGGTAAGATACATTCGCATGCAAATCTTTCAAAATCAACACTTAAATATGAACTTCCCATTAAGAAGTTAACCTAAGTTAAATCTCTTAATTCCAAAAAACAAACTCAAACCAGTTACAGTTTTTTTTCTAGCAATTAGATTTGAGTATTGAATAATGCATTTAAGTATTTTTTTCTGTTTTCTTCCAGAAAGGTAGAATTCTCTCCTTCTGTTCTGTGGCCACGGGGACACGACCTGAACTCTCGGCGCTGATCACGGCTGATCTTAATGAGGAGCTCGTTTGCGGTAAACTGGAGAGATCACAGTGGACTCTGAAACAAACCTCTCAGGGAGACTCGAGTTACAAGAGCGAGCCACAACAACAGAGCCGTGCCTCCGGGAGCAGAGCTCTCCGCACAAACACGACACAGTATTTCACCTGTCAGCCTGATCGATCTCTCGGAGAACACAGTTTTGTGTGTGTGTTGTTACACGACATGGGAAGGAGAGCGGCAGAGAGAATAGAGACAGAGAGAGTGAGGGAGGGAGGAAAGGAAAGAGGATGAAGAAGAGGTTGTATTGGGCAGAGAGAGTGGCTCTGCAGGGAAGCTCCTGCTGCGTGCTGATAAGAGCAGGGTGTGAAAATAAGCCTCTCTAACATCACACTCTGATCAAATGAGAACGCAGCCGCTGCCGCATGCATAGGCAGACAGGGAATAGTCGGATAACCCGACATTAAAACAGTTCATTTAGCTGCTGTGTCACACGCTGTAGAAAATGCTGTTAAATCAAATGGATTTCAGCATTTATTTGAGTCACATAATGTGTAAAGATTTTACTACATTTTAAATAAACATACTTGAAGAAGTCAACATAAAATCAAAATTGACCCAGTTTACCTGGAAAGCATGTTCCAGGTTTTACTATAATAAATCTTAATAAATATAATATAAATCTTATTAATAAATATTTATGTTTTTTATATTTTATTTTGCATTGCTTATTAACAAGCAAATATACTACTGTGGAAAGTTTGGGGTCAATACATATATTTAAAAATAATTAGAATAGAACAGAACATAATAGAATAGAATAAAGTTTAGGGTCAATACAATTTTTAAAAAATAAATTAATGTTGTGTAATAATATAATGTTACAAATGATTTACATTTCAAATAAACTCTGTTCTTTTCTTCTTTTGAAAAAAAACAAAAACATCACGATTTACACTGAAATATTAAACAGCACGACTGTTTTCAACATTAATAATAAGAAATGTTTCTTGAGCAGCAAATCAGCATATTAATAATGATTTCTGAAGGATCATGTGACACTGAAGACTGGAGTAATGATGCAGAAAACCCAGCTTTGCGTCACAGAAATAAATTACATTTTAAAATAAATAAATAAACTAGCAAATAAATAAAAAATGTTTTTAAACTGTACTATTTTATAATATTTTTTGTTTTCACAAATGCAGCCTTGAAAGGAGACTTTTCAAAAACAAACAGAAAATCTTTCTGACACCAAACATTTGAACAATAGCCTAAATATAAATATTAAAATGATTATTTAAATGATTAATAAATAAACATTATTAATTATTAGTGCTGTCAAACGATTAATTGCAATTAATTGCATCCAAAATAAAGTTTTGTTTACATAGTATATGTGTGTGTAATGTGTATATTTATTATGTATATATAAATACACACACATGCATGTATATACAGTTGTGCAAATTATTCATACCCTTGGTAAATATGATCAAAGAAGGCTGTGAAAATAAATCTGTATCATTAATCCTTTTGATCCTTTATTTAAAAAATTTACAAAAATGTGTTTTTTCTCTAATACACATTGGCCACAATTAATCGTACCCTTTTATTCAATACTTTTTGCAACCTCCTTTTTCCAAGATATCAGCTCTGAGTGTTCACCTATAATTCTTGATAAGTTTGGAGAACATCTGACAAGAGATCAGAGATCATTCCTTCATCCAGAATCACTCCAGACCCTTCAGATTCAAAGCTCCATGTTAGTACTTCTCTTCAGTTCACCACTCATTTTCTATAGGGTTCAAGTCAGAGGACTGGGACGGTCAGCAGAATCTAGGTTTCGTTCTCAGTGGCCCATTTTTGTTTTGATTTTTATGTTTGTTTGTGGATCATTGTCCTGTTAGAGGATCCAACCACAGCCCATTGTAAGATTTCTAGCATGGACAGTCAGTTTAAAATTTTTTATCTGTTGGTATTTGAAAGAATCCTTGATGCCATGATGCCAACAAGATATCCAGGATCTCCGGCAGAAAAATAGGCCCACAACATTAAAGATACAGCAGTATATTTCATTGTACACATGGGATACTTTTTTATTCCTGTGTGCACCAAACCCATCTTGATGTTTTTTAGTTTCATCTGACCATAGAATCCAGTCCCGTTTGAAGTTTCAGCAGTGTCTAGCAAATGAATATGCTGGAGTTTTTGGATGAAAGTGTTTTCTTTTCTAGAATTTTCTTGAAACCCTCCCAAACAACATGTGGTGATGTTGGTGCTGTTTGATATTTTTTTGAGGCTTTCTGACCCCAAGACTCAACTGTTTTCTGCAATTCTTCAGCTGTGATAATTGGAGCGTCTTTGGCCTCTCAAACTATACCCCTCACCTTGCTTTAAGACAAAATAGACTCATGTCCTCTTCCAGCCAGATTTGTAACATTTTCTGTTGATTGGAAATTTTTAATTATTGCCCTGATGGTGGAAATGGGAATTTTTAATGCTTTAGCTCTTTTCTTACAGCCACTTTCTAATTTGTGAAACTTAATGTTTTGCTGCACAACAGAAATACATTCTTTGATTTTACTCATTGTGATCAATGATTAAGTGAATTTGGCCTTTGTTTCCCCTCATATTAATATTTCTGTGAAACAGGAAGCCATGGCTGGATAATTTCATGTTCCTAGTCACCCTGGTGTGATAAAAAATGCAAATATGAATGGGAATATACTTTTATTTTTTAGGGGTACCAATAATTGTGGCCATTGCGTACTAGAGAAAAATATTTATTTCATAATGTGATTCTCCCCCACTTTTACTTTTTTTTTTTTTTTTGCTTAAATTAAAGGTTAGATTTTCTAACATTTTTGAATGAAAGATCAAATGGATAAACAATGCGGAGTTATTTTCACAGCCTTCTTTGATCATATTTACCAAGGGTATAAATAATTTTGAGCACAACTGTATTTAAGAAAAATATGTTACGTTTATAGTAGTGCTGTCAAACAATTAATCGCGATTAATCACATCCAAAATAAAAGTTTTTTGTTTACATAGTATATGTGTGTGCACTGTGTGTATTTATTATGTATATGTACATACACACACACACACACACATGCATGGATATATATATATATTTTTTTAAATGTTATGTTTATATATTAAAAATATATGTAAATATTTTCAAAACATATGCTGTGTATTTATATATACATAATAAATATACACAGTACACACACATATATTATGTAAACAAAAACATTTATTTTAGATGTGATTAATCGTTTGACAGCACTATTAATTATTACCGGTATTTTTTCCCCCTCAAAATATTCTGTTTTAATCTGAATGCATCGCATTATGGATGTAAAATGGGTTGTGGACAAGTTTCATGTTGTCTTTAAAATAAACACCACTGTTCCTATTTCTGTTCCTATCATCTTCTTTGGATAGTTTGTAATTGAATACCTCTTACACAAGCCCCATGAAGAAGAATTTGATGAAATTATAGTCTGAGGTAATCTCTATTGCTCTCTCTCTCTCTCCCTGTGCGTTTATACTGTATGTGCGTGGTAACAGAGTGTAACAGAGAGTGGGTGGAAACAGAAAAAGAGAGACATGCACACACACATTAAGAACACTGAAAGCACATGCTTTTCCACATGTCAGCTCCTACTGGAGTTCACAGTGTAATGAGGGGGAAAAAGGTTTTTGGCTACTCGTGGATAAACACCCACACGCGGCTGAGGCAGACAAAGAGACTCCACTGCAGAAACCCTCTCACCTGACACAATCCACTCTTGTTTAGTCGTAATATTGACAAGAATGTTGCAAAAAAGAATTCCAAGCCTGCACAAAACAAAAAAAAGCTGTGACCACATTTGATTGGTTTTGCAAGTGGATCAAAAGTGGCTGTAACCAGAAGGTTGTTGGTTCGAGCCCCAAAACGCTCACTGTGCGAACTTTCTTCACTGTGTCCTTAAGTAACGCAAAAAAAAACAAGCTTGCTTCAGATGCAATGGACAAAAGTGTCTCACTAGCTATTTACCTCTTAACAGACACCTAAATATTAATGTATGGTTGAAGAGTTAGAATTTTAGCAGAACTGCAAAGTGAACTGTCAAGACGATCATCTTATATCTGTACAATATTGTTTTCTTACTTTTTACGTTGAGGTACATGGACTTGCTGACATCGGCTCCCACGTCATTGCTGACCTTGCACAGGTAATAACCTGCGTCCTCCTCAAGAACGTGCTTAATCAGCAGTGAGCCATTCCCGAGCAGCTGGACCCTGAAGCCCGAGTTTAGAGCGATGGGTTGAAACTGGGGCACCCCAGCACCTGGCACAGAGAGAGAGGAAGACATCCTCTAGTTAAAGTGCTAAAACACTTCAGTTACATCATACTTTTCTTTTCACCACTGGCAAATTGTTTTAAAATGCACAAAATGTGAAGTCTATTCTTTAAAAAATAGAATTAAATAAAATAAAAGCTATTTTGTACTGATTTTCATACAGATGATATATCTGTTTATATGTAGAATTAAAAAAATATATATTATTATTAATATAGAAGTTTATTTTTCCCCACTGGCAAATAGCTATCATTTCATCTTGATTTTTAGTAAAAATACCCAAGAAAACTCAATTTCAGTGAATAAATTTGGAATTATTTCTACTATATTATTATTATTATTATTATTATTATTATTGAAGTTTATTTTCTCCTCTGGTAAAATATCAAAAAATTTTAAGTTTATTTGGCAACACTTTACAATAAAGTTCCATTTGTTAACTATATTTAATGCATTAACTATAAATGAGCAATTTGTTGCAGTATTTATTTATCTTTGCTAACGTTATTTAATAAAAATACAGCAGTTGATTGTTAGTTCATGTTAACTCAGGTCCATTAAATAACATTAATAGATAAAACGTTTGATTTTAATAATGTATTAGTAAATGTTGGAATCAGTGTTGGGGTGTAACGAATTACTGTAATTAAATTACTTATCCACTGAAAAAGTCAAGTAAGAGATTACTGTTCATTTTTAGGTAATTTAATTACAGTTACTTATAAAGTACTTGCGTTACATACTGTAAATAATTTAAACAGTTCTAAAATCAATATTGAATTTGAAATCTAAATTTACAGTTTAAAGATAAAATTGAATGCAGCGCCTTTACCCCTCTGTGCGCCGGCACATTCATTTTCAGTTTTTCCTGATTCACAGAGAAACCTTAAATACTCAGATATAGATAAGACTAAAATCAATCGAATCTAAAAAGGACCTACTTTTATTTGTGTACACTGACAATAACAACAAAACATTGTGCTTTTGTAAAATAAACAAAACAAACAGGGTGTGCTTTCTGCCGTCTAGGTCTCCGTGAGCAACTTTCTACGCATAACAAACTCAGCGAATACTTGACGCAGAGACATGAGAAATATGTCTATAGAAAGCTTGAAGTGTCTACTTTTATTAGAAAATAATCTCTGATTATGTAATCCGTATGAAACTAAAGCAAGGTACAGTCTTTCCCATATCTGAGCTCATTATATGCAGTCACCTGCATGCAAACACCCTCACCTAGATACAAAAAAAAAAAAAAAATCAAGATTCATCTAATTTAGGGCTGCACGATATATCGCATGCGATATTTAATTCTAATTCATACATACACTGCCTCTCTCTCTCTCTCTCTCATAAATGAACAGTTGATTAATTACACTTTCCTGATAATAGAATATTGAAGTGGAGATCGCTAAACTGCAAGCTAACCAGTGTTTTCAGAAAGCAAGCGCGTTTATCCACAGTGGAGAGCGCGAGCACACATGGTTGCCAGGTAGACAAAGATAAGTAACACACTTAGCAGATATTTTCGTATTGCGCAAGTGGGAAGCTCTGTTTCAGGGATTATGTCTCTTTATATCAGGCAACCCCAGTTGTGTTCCTCTGTGGCCAGATTAAACCTTGTTGTAGCCTATGTATCATGCTCTATTCATTATTTTTAGAAAACTCGCACTTTTCTATTTTTAAATGATGTTTTTCTATTCAAATTAAGCACGGTCCACTGCTGCACACGTGCCACAATATCGGTACAGGGCCAGCTGTATCGATACCATCAAATCTCTGTGATGATACATCGTCGTATCAATGTATCGAACACAGCGCTAATAAATTGTATATGCATAAACTATACAGATTAATCTTTATTCAAGCTACAAAAGTTAATCAGCGACTAGAACAGTCCAATGATATCTCTTTTTCTTTTGTTCTTTGATTTACATCAATGACAGACTTCAGCAGGTTTTTAAAACCTGATGCACATGACGCGGATCTGACACATATCCTATTTTCTCCAAACTCTTTACGGTCATTTAAGACTTTATAACTCATTTAAGACTACTGTCTAAAGCGGCTCGGTGTATATGTACAGTCAAACACGCAGCCTTTCAAACTATACTTCACTGCACCGTTTAGGCGGCGAAACCCCTGGTATGTGATGCCACATTCTTGGGTTATGAAGAATAAAGAAGGGAAAAGTTAATCTTCCGAAATAAAGCAGCAAAATCTTCTCAGGTAAAAGTTATTAGAACCGTGTCTAGGGACAAGCTGGCCATCACACTGCTCTGACCTTATCAGTCCGTTTGTATTATTTGATTCGCTCTTGTCACTTATGACAGAATAGCTAATCAAGATGATCTTGTCTTTGGAAAAGATTATTTTATTCGCTTATGTCAGAAACAGCGAATCTCTTTAAAAACTGGCTGTTGTTCTCACTACATTGCATTGTTATATTTCGTAAAAGTTGTACCCCCCAACTGGCGACTGACACTGTTACACATACTCGCCAAGCACCAAATGAGAGTAAAAATCAGCGTTGGCGAGTATGTGTAACAGTGTCAGTGTTAATTTTAGGCCCTATTTACACGACAAAATACAAATTAAGAAAGGGATTTTTGCATGCAAGTTCATAGTTGTCAATGAAACCATGTACCTTTTGAGTATTTCCACTCAATGGTAGGCCGTGGCTCTCCATCCGCAGAGCAGTTCAAGATGACAGATTTACCATAGATTCCATCCTGGTCTTGAGGCTGAACTTTGAACCTTGGTGGAACTACAAAACCCACAAATTCACATTCAAGTTCTGTCTTTGTAAAAAAAAAATTTTTTTTTATTGTAGTTCAAAATAGGATGCTTAACATTTAGTTTTACCTCTAACAATGAGCTGACTCTGGTATTTGACGACGGCGGCATCGTTTTGGGCGATGCAGGTGTAGGTGCCATTGTGCACTCGCTGGAGGTTGGAGATGCGCAAGGAGCTGGTGAAGTCGATGTTGTCGATGGTCACCCCCAGGCTGGCGTTAATGGGCTTTCCATCCTTCTCCCAGGTGATAGAGATGGGAAGGTCACCTGAGCGCACAACGCAGGGCACGAAGACGCGATGGCCGATGGAATAACGTGGGAATTCGAAAGGCTGGATGAAGGGAGGCACTGACGACAACCAGAGAACATTGGTAAATATTGTTATACCAAATAAACAAGCTATTCTAATGACATCTTGCAACTCATTTTACTTCAGATGTCAAGTATCGCTACCTTTCACAGTGATGTGGACGCTCTGGTTCTTGAAGAGCTGGGGCTGAACCAGCACATGGCAGCTGTACTCTCCTTCGTCCAGTTCTTTCTGCACGTTCAGCAGCTTCAGCGTGCCGTTGTTCTCGAACGCCCGTTGACGGTCATTAAAAGGGAGAAGGTTGGAGTTCTTATACCATTTGATGGAGTAATACGGGTAGCCAATCACATGGCAGTGAATGTACATGTCCCGCCCAGCTATTGCTGTGAGGTTTTTCATTGGTCGTATGTCAGCAGGACCTTCAGGGTACAAAAAAGAAACACTTCTCTTTAAAAGAATATTGACATTGGAATGAAAATCCAATTTGCAGTAAATGTAGCAAAAAATAATAAAGAAAATGTAGATTTATGGTTTATGGATGAGGGCCTTTCTAAGATCAAAGAAACAGAAAGTAAAAGTTTAGGATGGCTATTTTAATACTCCCAAATGGCTTGTTTCTCACACATTTAATCCCTTTATAGATTTGTGTTACATTGTGTTATATTGAAGGTGCACTTCAAACCTTAATAGTATATTTTAAAAGATAAACTGTACTTGCAGATAAGATAAAATCATTGAAATAAAAATTAAATATTTTTCTTTGAAGTACATATTATACAGTTGAAGTACAAATATGCTATTCTGTGTGTGGTCTGCAAACTCTGATTAAAAATCAAAACTAGATAAGTAAAATGTGAGTTGTGTTTTTCAGTGCAAAAGTGATGCTAGAGTCTTGTGGGTGGTTGCCAGGTTGTTGCAGAATTAGTAAATCAAGAATTCCAACATAATTTGTTCTAAAAAAGGAAAAGAAAAAGAGTGTAAAATATAAATTAATGATGAAGAAGCACACACAAAAAAGTAAAACGATCACAAACAAACACTACAGCCACTAACTACTGCCCTAAAATCTTAAAAATAAAGTTTCCAAAAGAGAGTTTTCATAGCGATGCCATAAAAAAACCTCAAAGAACCAACCAATCAATCAATGAATCAATGAATCAATGAATCAATGAATCAATGAATCAATCAATCTATCTATCTATCTATCTATCTATCTATCTATCTATCTATCTATCTATCTATCTATCTATCTATCTATCTATCTATCTATCTATCTATCCATCCATCCATCCATTCATCCGTCCATCCGTTCATCCGTCCGTCATTTAAAGCTAATGTCCCCAAAGAAGCGTTCAATGAATGTGCTTAAATGTCATGTGGGTACATTTACATGACAACGATGTACTAAAAACGATGTACTAAAAACTTCTTCCTTTGTGTTTTTGATCAGTTTTATGTACAGACGTCAGTGTTGTCAAAACGGTCCCCATTTACACGGATCTGCGAAAATGACTACAAATGCTGTATATGCATGCCAGGCCAGTAGTTGGCGATGTCACATGGCAAAGAAACACTATGCGCCTGCACAATAATGGTATCATTTTCAAAAACTTGCATTCTGAAACCCGTTTTAAAAAGTTTGCATTCTCAGGTCCCCAAAATGCAATTGTTGTGTAAATAAACAGCCAAAGCACATAAAATGTTTTACATTTTTAGTTGAAGACTGTTGTGTAAACGACCCTCTTAGTATGAAGAATATTTTAATAATCTGAAGAACCTTTTTTCACTATTAAGAGTGTGGTTGGAATCCCACAGATGAAAACAAATACACATCAATCCATATGAAAGAGTGAACATGACCAAAAAAAGCAATAAAAGCACAGAAAGCTCAACAGAAATAAAAATAAGAACAGATGTTAGTCAGGCCCTCGTCTCACGTATAAACTTGAGATAAGCAGAATGAAATATATGTGTGTGTTTTGGAGGAGCTGATCTGACAAGCACCTCTTACGTTTATTCGAGCCTGGTAGGAGACCGTCCCCGCCGAGTTGTTGCAGGTGCAGCGATAGACCCCGCTGTCCCGAACCTGGGTGTGGGAGATGTTCAGGTAGCTGACCACGTTCCCCTCCGCCGTTATGCTGTGACCGATGCGGTGCCGACTGTCCTTCATGACAACGTCATCATCCAGCGTCCAGGTGACAGCAGGCTGTGGAGTTCCCTTGACGTGACACATCAGGGAGACAAACTCATTCGGACCGACAACTTTCTCGCTAAAGGCGGACAGGATCTTAGGGGTTCCATCTGTGGACAGAGACATTTTTATGAAGTTTAAGAAACCAAAACGAACCAAAAATTAAAAGGCAGGGATGGTGCTGACCTTCTAAAATGACTTGCACAAAATCCTGAGCTGACATTTTGGCCTTCCTGGCGAAGCACTGGTACACTCCTCCGTCGCTCTTCGCCATCCCGTCCATCACAAGGTTCTCCTTATTGATCCCGTTCATCCGCACGTTGGTGCCGGTGTTGATCTTGTCGCCGTTGCGGTACCACGAGAGGTCATACTCATCTGAGCCAGTCACACTGCAGGTTAGCGACACTTGGCTACCCACGCTGCCTTTCACCTTTCGCGGACTGACCACCACTTTAAGAGGTTCTGGAACAACACAGTGACATTGCTTGTGTTAACTTTATCAATAAGATACTTAGAAATCAATAAAAAAATATGGCAGGAGAAACTTGAGTTCTACCTTTTACCGTGAGACGACCTATGACCTCTGCGTTCCCATAGCTGTTCCACACCTCACACACGTAGCTGCCGGTGTCACTGGGCTGGGCTCTCTCGATCAGCAGGCCCGTTGCGCTCTGACGGAAACGGGAGTCTGATTCTAGCGGTCTGTTGTTTTTTAGCCAGCGGTATTTTGGTGCCGGGTGTCCGGAGGCCTTGCATGGGAGCTCCACTCTGTGGGACGCCATGACCTCCCGCTTCTCAAACCCATCGAGGATCGCAGGCGCAGAGTTTGTTGGATCTATTAACAAGAAAATTGTTCATTTAATTTATTTTAATGTGTAATTTAAGTTAATCTATCTGTCCATCTATCTATTCATCCATATATCCATCCAAATTAAATTAATTTGATTTAAAATTTCTTTCTATCTATTCATCCATCCATCTGTCCATCCATCCAACTATTTATTGATTCATTCATCCATCCATCCATCTAGCCATTAATCTATACATCCATTCATCCATCCAACCAACCATTTATTCATCCGTCCGTCTGTCTGTCCGACCGCCCATCCATCCAACTATTTATTCATCCATCCATCCATCCATCCATCCATCCAACTATTTATTCATCTGTCCATCCATCCATCTGTTCACCTATCTATCTATCTATCTATCTATCTATCTATCTATCTATCTATCTATCTATCTATCTATCTATCTATCTATCTATCTATCTATCTATCTATCTATCTATCTATCTATCCATGCATCCATCCATCCATCCATCCATCCATCCATCCATCTGTCCATTCATCCATCCGTCTGTCCATCCATCCATCCATACTTCAATCTATGCAACTATCTATCTGTCCACCTGAATTGACAATTTTCAATCTTACATTCCCACAACATCAGTTGAAATCTCACAAAACTGTGATACACCATGAATACTCTGCAAGTCACTTTGAATTAAAGTTATTAGACATTTTTAGACTCCTTTTAGACATTATAAGTTATATATCTAATTTTAGTAAAGTCTCCTTGTAATTTCACTGTTAGTGTAAAGTAGCTAGTCTAGCTAACACACGCAAGTCTCTGGCTTTCACTGAAACTTTAAAACAACAGGAATGATGAATGTCTGATCAAACAGACTAATTATATATCATTAAACACTTTTACCTGGCACAAATAGCCGTGCGCTGTTGCTCTGTCTGGTCTCAGATGTGTAGCGATGTCTCGTCATGCAGCGGTAGTTGAATAGTTCGTCCTCCTTCTGCACATCCAAGATGTACAGGGCCCCCGTGGACGTTATGAGAAATCGAGGCCCTAAAATCACAAAATACGATATAATTAGGGTGAGGTAAACATCTTTGTAAACTTTAATTAATTGGTGAGCGTTAAACACAGTTAATCAGTAGCATCTGTATGTCATAATGAGACATTACGGGCATGGTTAACAGAATCTTGTTTTCCCAATCAGCCTCAGTAGGAACTCGCTGATTTAGCGCAGCTATTCCTGCCGGTCACGTGCAGTTTTGATTGGCCCGCCGCTCGTGTACCAGTAAGCACTGATTTCATGCTAATGGTTTGATAACACAGAATATGCAGGATCGTAAAACTTTATGAGGAATAATGTGTGCCAGGGCCGCCACATGCTCTGCCATGCCTCTCAGAGGAGACGTCTATGTCACATTTGATTGAGAATGCCATTTGCTCTCTTTTCTATGCAATGACTAAAACGGAGGGGTGGAATTTGTCTCACTTCCTGTAACAAGAACATATTGCACAGGCCTCAAATAAGGTAATTCCACTACATCATTTAAAGCTAGAGAATTGCTCAGTTTTCTAGAATTCCCACACTTCTAAATAGAATTGGTGTATTAGAGTGTAGAGAGTGAATTTAGATGCTATATACATAAAATACTTTTTTTAAAATCGAATTTATAAAAATAAATGAACATTTTAAATGCACTTCTCACTCTCATAATGAATTTGGGTCCATTTTGACCCAGAAGAGATACGTAAAAAGTTTTAAAAATGCATCATTTTTAGTAAGGGAATTAAATTTACAAAACATTTTAATACCCTCAAAATATGAAACATTATTATTATTAAATTTTAAAAGATAAAACCATTTAAAAATAAAATGTTAATAAAATGCTTTGTGCTTAGGTCATTTTGGACCAGAGTATGTATGGAGTACCATTAGGTGTCAGAAATACTTTTTTGTAAAATTATCTATGAAGTTATATTAGCAGCAAAAACTTTTGTAAGCTTTTCCCCATATCACACAGTTTTGGGACATAATTTTGTTGATTAACATGAATAATATGTGCGCTTATTGATGATTATGATGATTATCCATTGCTGCATGAAATTTTTTTAAATCTTTTTTTTTATCTGAAAGTAAATGTTTATGTAAGTAAAATGTATTCATTTGGTTTGAAAACCTAATATTAATGTTTTGTTTTTTTTTTTTATGAGAAATAAATATGTAGGCTTCATACATTTGGATTGTTTTTGAGGAATCGTGAGTTATACAGTTAAATTAATTTAATTAAATTCCATTAATTTCAATAGGGTTAATACTGGTAATTCTAAGATTATATGTTCTTATAAATTACATACAATTACAGTCTCAAATTAAATTTCTTAAAAATAAATGTCATATATTTTAATATACTTCCTCATTCACTTTCATTGTATGGAAAAGCGAGACCAGGAGCACGCTTTACTGTAGAAAGACTGGTTTGGAACAAGATGAAAGTGAGTAAATTATAATTTTCATTTCTGGGTGAACTATTCCTGCAGTACAAAATCACAAGCCTTAAAGAGCAGCTATAAGGATGATGCTTCCCTCTAGATTACAAATATTCAAATGCCCTTGTGAGCTGCTCCTGATGCTCTTGTTCTCCTGTGGGCTTTGTCTGGGCTATTTTCCAACAGAAGCTCCATTTTATTACAAAATGCCTCTCTGTGTGTGTATTTATGCGCATGCGAGTCTGTTACTGTCTGTGTGTTAAATCAAGTACCATAAGTAAACAGTTTAGCAATGAATAAAAGAAGCTACATCGAGCCAAAAGGCGAGATGCAGCTATTGTGAGTTCTGACCCAGTTAGAGATGACACACCGCAGATCTGAGGTCCTGCAGGCATTGCCAGTCGTGGACTTAATGTGGAGTGTGACGAGCTACAATTTACACAGCGAGTGGGTGGAGAGAGAGAGAGAGAGAGAGAGAGAGAACGAAAAGTGTTCGTTTTGTCTAAGCAAAGATTAATGAGCTGTCTGATTTTTAAACCACGAGCATGAGGAAGTACTGTAAGTATCTACATTTTAAATTATTTTATTAAATTGGAGTTAAATTTACTTTACTTACTTTATATTTAGTTTAACTACATATGTATATATGTATGTATGTATATATATATATATATATATATGTATAATTGTTTTACAAGTAATGTATAAAAGAAATACCCTACTTAAAGAATTAAAATAATACTTACAAAAACATCTATTTACATAAAAATCTTTAACATTAATCACCTGAATTGTATAATAATTTAAAAATTATAATCTACATATATTTATATACATTAAAATTATACATATAAACATACTGTACACACATTCTTTTTTTAAATGTATCAAATAAAACAATTAAGATTATAATTTAAACAAACGTAAATAAAAATCTATTTACATAAAGAATCTTTAACAATCTAAATATATGTATATTATGCATATATTTAATATTTATAATATTATAAATAATATTAATTTATAATAATATGTAAAATATACATATTATTATATATTATTATTATATTTTTAAATTATATATATATATATATATATATATATATATATATATACACACTTTTTAAATGTAAAAATACAGTATTTAAATAAAATAGTATTTTAAAAATAAATATAAATTAATACAAATAAAATATCAGAAAAAATATGAATAGTCACTCACAAATTATTATCAACACTATTAAACATTTTAATTCATACATTATACATTATAAAAATCATAAATTCTAATTAAAAATCTGTATACATTATTAAAAAATATCATTATAATTATAGATATATTACTTTGAGACAAAGAAACTGAAAAGACTAAGAAAAACCCATCACATCACAATCTTCTGCACTCATTTTTTTTCCATCCCGTCAGTCCGAATCCAGCAAGACACATCACATTGCAGAGATATGTGAAGTACTTGTTTATCTGTTCCTTTGCATGCGAGCAGTGCTAGTATAAGACAGCTTGTCTTCAGTGACAAAAGGAAAATAACTGTGTATGTGTACTGACTGCAGCAGACACACACACACACACACACACACACACACGTGCCCGGCTCTGCAGCTATCTCCCATTTACTCAAACATACACTTCAGCGGGAGCAAATTACATTTCTACTAACAGTCACACTTAATGTGCTGCTGTATTTGTCTTGAGAATGAGGAGAAGACGTTTCAGGTTATTTAGAATGAGATTATTAACTCAGTAGCACTGCTATCCCGTGCCGTTTGTATTTGAGATGGTGCAACGAAAGGCCAGGCGTCGAGGACGAATATACTTACAGAAGAGCTGATAGGGGAGCCTTGTGCCCCAGTTTCTTCCTCTGATAGCAGGAGCTCTTGAGGTGCTTTAACTGTGTCGAAATGACAGGTTACTGGTTTCCTTTCTCTTCCTGTAAAGCCGATTTCTCAGTTTCTCCCTCTAGCACTCTCACATTTTCCCCATCTCCTTTAAATACAGTAGCAAAGCCAGGCCACACAATGCTCCTCATTGACCTCAATGCATATCCCACAATACAGTTTTAACCCTTTACTTTACGCTCTGTAAGAGCAAGGGAAATTCTGCTTTTCATTGTAGAGTTAAAATATCACACACGTGTCACCTTCTAAATGACACACGAAAACACTGAACACAATCCACATGAATCTGTTCCCTTGGCTCTGACGACATCCTGTAAGGTATTTGAGCAGTTAATTGGTTTGTGTGTGTGTGAGTGTGTTCACTGAACAATGGCGTGAGATCAATAGTAACGATCCACCTCGCCTCTGACAGCGGCCTGTCTGCAATGTGAACTGCAAAGAAGAGCCTTCAGTGAGTATCTGATAACGCTGAGAAATCTGATTCACTATAGTGAAGTGTTTCAATGCAGCTGTTCAAAAGGCGATTCACTGATTCTTTTGAGTCTTCACATCAAGCATTTGTGGTCAAATAAATATTTAGTTAGTAAAGCCTGCTAAGGAGCTAACTGTTGATTATGCCGATGTCTAACAAGTCACTGAATTATTTTTGTTTACAGTTTCTGTTGTCCTTTAAGACGATTACACTAATGTTCAAAAAATAAATTTTTTAAATATTTTTGAAAGATGTTATTTAACCAAAACAGCAATATTGTGCAATTTAAAATAACATTTGAATGTATTTTAAAATGTAATTATTTCTGTGATGGCAAAGCTGAATTTTTAGTGTGATTCTAGAAATCATTCTCATATGCTGATTTGCTACTTAAAAAATATTTCTTATAGTAATGTTGAAAACAGTTGTGCTACATTTTTGTGGAAACCGTGATGCACTTTTTTCAGGCTTCTATGATGAATAATAAATTCAAGTGAGCAATATTTTTTTTTTTTTTTATTTGTAACATTATAAATGTCTTCACTGATACCTTTGATTAATTTAATGTGTCCTTGCGGAATAAAATTATTAATTTGTTTAAAAAAATCGTACTAACCCCAAACTTTTGAAGGCTATGTACAGTATATCATACAGATGTTTTAACAAACATTTAGTCCCTGCTTCACTTAAAGACTCTGTTCACATAAAATCATGGGCTAATTTATAATAAAACACACTTTATTATACAAAAACACTTTATTTATAATAAAACACACTAATTTTGCACGCCCACTAAGACCATGCTTAAAAGTGGAAACTTCATGTCTGATGCTGATATTGTTAACATGGCATTTACCAATTCACCCCAGAAATCAAGTTTTGGTATTCTGGTATCAGCTGATTCACACAAACACATAATGACATTTTACACCACATGATTTTATACACCTCATATCCACTCAGCTCACTTAAACGCCAAACACACTTCCTCAAGTCTTTTTTTGAACTGATGACCATCACAATCTAGACTAAACCTATAGATCAGGTGATTTATAACTCTAAACACCTCAAAGACTAAGCTAAACACTTAAGCTTGCATAGGTTAGGAGTTTGATTAATTCTTAGTTTACACAACAACAGAAGCACAAAAGCAAAATACAAGTCCTCTTGCGAGACCACATTATATGAAATAATATGCAGGAGAGTTTCCTGAAGAAGAAAAAAACGGCGCAAGAGACCCAGGCGTTTAATAAAGCCTAATCATGCTAATAAGTGAGCTTCAGTTTGATCAGTGTCTTTATCAGAGAGAGAGAGAGAGAGAGAGAGAGATGGAATGCAATTAACATGGCTGTAAAAAGCATCATTTGTCAGAGAGTGAGATGTTGACAGCAGCTGCTGTTGTCAGGGTAACGCACTCCATCCTGATACTGTACACACACACACACACACACACACACACACACGCACGCACACTCCCTGTCTACTCTCTACATCTGAAGAGGACTGATCTTCAATCCAGCTGTTCATACAAACATTCATAGTGTCTGTAATATGTTACAGTACAACACTGGTTTAAATCAACAGATTTACTGTAAACTCAATCATAGTGTCTGTTTACTATAAAAAATGAGTTTATATATATACAGTCATGGCCAAAAATATCGGCACCCTTGGTAAATATGATCAAAGAAGGCTGTGAAAATTAACCTGCATTGTTAATCCTTTTGATCTTTTATTTAAAAAATTCACAAAAATCTAACCTTTCATTGGATAATAAGAATTTAAAACGGGGGGAAATATCATTATGAAATTAACGGCCACAATTAACGGCACCCTTTACTTTTTGAGAAAAATTTGCCAGTTTAACAGCTCTAAATTTTCTCCTATAATGCCTGATGAGGTTAGAGAACACCTGACAAGAGATCAGAGACCATTCACCACTCATTTTCTACAGGGTTCAGGTCAGAGGACTGGAATGGCCAGCAGAAGCTTGGTTTTGTGCTCAGTGACCCATTTTTGTGTTGTTTTTGAGGTTTGTGTTTGGATTATTGTCCGGTTGGAAGATCCAAACATGGCCCATTATAAGATTTCTAACAGAGTCAGTCACTTATTGATTTTTTATCTGTTGGTATTTGATAGAATCCATGATGCCATGTGTCTAAACAAGATGTCCAGGACCTCCAGCAGAAATATAGGCCCACAACATCAAGAATACAGCAGTATATTTCATTGTACACATGGGGTACTTTTTATCCCTGTGTTCACCAAACCCATCTTGAGTGTTTGCTGCTAAAAAGCTAAATCTTTAGTTACATCTGACCATAGAAGCCAGTCCCATTTGAAGTTCCAGTCGTGTCTGATAACTGAGTATGCTGGAGATTTTTTTTTGTCGAAAGCATTTTCTTTTCTTGATCTTTTTTCTTGAAGCCCTCCCAAACAACATGTGGTGATGTAGGTGCTGTTTGATAATTTTTTTAAAGGTTTTCTGACCTCGAAACTCAAGCTTTTTCTGCAATTCTCCAGCTGTGATCCTTGAAGAGTCTTTGGCTATTCAAACTTTACTCACCATGCATTAGGATGATATAGACACATGCTTATAATTATTGCCCTGATGGTGGAAATGGGAATTTTCACTGCTCTAGCTCTTTTCTTAAAGCTACTTCACTAATTTGTGAAGCTCAATTATCTTTTGCTGCACATCAGAAATATATTCTTTGGTTTTTCTCATTAATGATGATTAATTTGGAATTTGGCCTTTGTTTTGTTTTCCCTCCTATTTATATTTCTGTGAAACAGGAAGCCATGGCTGGATAATTTCATGTTCATAATCAAGCTGGTGTGCTCAAAATTGAGAATATATTTCAGATATATTTTATTCATAAGAATTTCTAGGGGTACCAGTAATTGTGTCCAACATGTATTTGAGAAAAAAACGTTTATTTCATAACATATATATATATATATATATATATATATATATATATATATGTATGTATGTGTGTGTATTTCTATAAAATAAAATTAGAAATTAGTTATACAATCTTTTTTTTTTTTTTTTTTGGCGTTTTTGCCTATTATTTGATAGGACAGTAGGTAGACAGGAAACGAAGTTGGAGAGAAAGGGGAGGGATGGGATGGGATCGGGAAAGGTCCACAAGCCGGGACTCGAACACGGGACGCCCGAAGCACAACGGCGCTACATGTCGACACTCTGTCCACAAGTCTTTCAGCGCAGACAGAAATTAGTTATACAATCTTGATTTTTGTATGTACATTTACATACATATATATATATATATATATATATATATATATATATATATACACACAGCACCGATTTAAACCAAAATAACAGTGCATGAATATTGCTCCAGGCATTATAAAGCATTATGAATGTATTAAACCGTATTAATTATATAGTATATAAAGTATTGTCAATTTCTACATAACATGATTAACTTCCCAGCAGTTTGAGGTTTGATTTTAGCATCCCATCTCAGTGATTATTAGCAGCTAATAGGAAATTCATCCAGCTGAGTCAGGGAACACACATTGAGAGCGAATCTGGATTAGATATTCAAACAAGCCTGACCCTTAAAATCATTTAGCTTCTCAGCTGCGAAACGAGCGATTGAAAACAGAAGCTCCATTTGTCTGATATCTCTTCATTATGGATGAGAGGCACCGTAATTCAAAGACATTAAATATTCAAGACTGAGTACGAGAACGCGCGCGCGAGAGAGAGAGTGATGAAAAAGGGTAGAACGAGACAAATGAAAGATAGATGGACAGATGAAAGCTTGCGACAGTAAGTGTGAGAGCATGTGTCCTTGCTATTGCGCTCAGTTCATTAAACTCCTGGAAATAAAAAAAAAACCTGCTGCGAATTGAAGCCTATAATGTCAAATCATGTGCTAAATTAGATCCTGTTAATCTTTTATAACACTGTTTACTGGGAAACGAGTTTCATTTACAGTGAGGAGTTGATAATAAAACAGTACAGCTTTATGGACTAAAATTAAAACAAATAAAAATGTTAGCCTTCTTTTAGATGGGGAAATTTTGTTTTTATTCCTGTAACTCAGCATGGCAGTAGTAACGGCAAGGTCATGTGATCGATTCCTGAAAAAGGCATATACTGATAAAAAAATTTTTTTTTTAGATTTATTTTTGGCGTTTTTGCCTATTATTTGATAGGACAGTAGGTAGACAGGAAACGAAGTTGGAGAGAAAGAGGAGGGATGGGATGGGATCGGGAAAGGTCCACAAGCCGGGACTCGAACACGGGACGTCCAAAGCACAACAGCGCTACATGTCGACGCTCAGCATGGCAGTAGTAAAGGCAAGGTCATGTGATCGATTCCTGAAAAAGGCATATACTGATAAAATTTAAATAAATAGGTTTCTACTCTGACGCCCACACATTACAAGATACAGAATCTCTATCAGCTTAAAGGAGCCAGCGGCCCTCAATGTGTTTTCTGTTAAATAGATATTTGATGACCAGGTTTATTTGCAAATAATCCTTGTGCACCTTTCTCTCTCCTGGAGTCAGTGGAGAGATGAAGTGTGATAACACCCTGTCAATTATGCTCAGGTTTTAATTGCTCCAGGGGGAAGTTTCCATCCCCTCGTGACTGCTGGCAGGACTGCCATCCCCGTCAGAGTAAACAGGAACAGACGGCTATGTGCATCTCGGGACTTCCGGACAACACTTCCCCATGTCAACAAGACGCAGTAGTCTGCATACAAAATGACTGACGATTTTCAAAAAAGACAAAGCAAGTGGATTGTTTCATCCAATTAGATTTTTTTGTATATTACATTTTGTATAAAATGTATATTACAATTTATAATTTGTTGTATATAAAAAGGAAATAACAAATAAATCATAATAAATAAATGACTGTTTAATACATACAATATACAAAAATATATTATATTTTATGAATATAAATAAAATATTTATAATTTGGTGTATATTTGGTGTAAATGAACAAACACAAAACAGTCCACTTGCTTTGTCTATTTTTTTTTTAGTATTTATAATTTATTATTAAATACTATCTACCATGTTTTAAAACAAACCATTTCTAAATATTTTAAGAAAATGTGTCACACTTTCCCATGCAAAACTGACTATATAAAAAATGAAAGAAACCACCCCCCCCCCAAAAAAAACATAATAAATGTGTAAAATAAATAAATAAAAACAGTACACTTGCTTTGTCTTTGTTATTTATTATTATTATTGATTTATTTATTTCCAATTTATTATTAAATAGTGTTTATCATTTATCATTACAAACAAGTTCTAAATATTTTAAAGAAAATATGGGTTGCATGTTCCCATGCTAAACTCACCGTGACACTATGCAGCTGTGGTCATGTGTGTGTGTGTGTGTGTGTGTGTGTGTGTGAAGGCAAAAAAATTTAAATAGTCAATTTAAATGATAAGTTTCATTCAAAAATAAACAGTTAACAATATATATGACTGAATCAAACTGACTACATTATATCGACAAAATTTAAAGGTCATATCAAAATGTCAAAGGGTCTGCTTTTTAAAACCAAAGTAGAAAGCTCAACTAACCAGAAAATGTTAGTTCTATAGCAAAACAAACAGTTCATACTTCAGTTCTGCACTGCACATGATGAAAAGGACACAAAAAATGGGGGTATTAACCACATGAGACGCTCTCTCTCTCAGGGTTAGTACGTAATGGTCTGTCAGCTGCTCCACCTGAACAATGTGCATTGAATGTTACCGTGGAGACCGACAATTACTCCATTACGCTTTTGTGGAGTTGACATTGTTCTTTTAGCTCTCTACATCTTCCCTCGAAAAGCCACATTTGCCCTCGTGCAAAAACGTGTGAAAGTTTCCAAGAACCCACATCGCATAAATCACCAAATCACAGATCTTTCGGCTTACGCCGTCGGACACAGCAACATGCATCTTCGTAATTTAAGCGAACAACGCCATTTTTGACGTGCTCGAATTTTACCTCTCGTCCTAACTGCAGCTGCTGCTATCTGAGGTAATTAGCCCCTGGCTACAGTTTAATTGCCTGTCAGCACATGCAGTAAAATGCAGGTTAAACGCCCAGGTGCCAAAAGGCTGTGTTTCCTCTGTGGCTGCCGCCCGCAGCGCTGTGATGCACAAGACAGCTTGCGCTCGTGCAGCAGACAGACAGTATAGAGCGAGACGCTCCTTTGCCGAATACAGCTGTCCTGTGAAGCTTGCAAATTTGCAAAAGTCGGGTTGTCATGTCTGATACACCCACTTTCTACCCAGAACACCCCTCCCTCCGCAGCCTCTCTCGAGCAAAACCGTGATTCTTTTTCTTTCCTTGACAGCTGTTCTTTTGCCGGCTACGTAGTGAACAAAAAAAGAGCTTTTAGCCATTTCAGAGGCGGTTTGCATTCTATCTGACTCTTCACTACGAGACGTATCGGTCTCTTTAGGTGTGATGTGACAGGCGAGAGGAAGGTGAGTCGGTTACGATGGCAACCAGCAGAGTGACTCGTAGGCTGTGACATTAGCGGGTGGAGAAGGGGGGTTGGGGGGCGGTGGGATTGCTGGAGGCAGATCAGAGCAATGTGTCACTGGGCTACTGCACCAAGACATTCTCGCCGTCTCCTCCTCGCAGGAATAAGCTCTGAGAGAGAGAGAGAAAATAATCCCTTTTTAGGGTCCTGCCTCTGAGGATGTCAAGCCCCCAGCAATGTCTTACTCAAAATTCATGCGACTGAACATTCGGAATAGAATTTTGTATGCATTATACATGTTATACATGGAGCGCTTTTGATGGACTCGGCCGTTTGAAATTGGACGGCGCAGGCCTGTGTGCTTCGAGAATCCCTTGGCGTGTTTCTCACCACATCAAGATGGCGCTGTGGGGGAAATTTAAAATAAATAAGACGACTGCTTGGTCTAATTAGTAGTGGCTGTTTAGGCAAACATCACTCTCACTACTGCACATACTAGCCAGCTAACAGAGAAAGTTCTCAGTACGTTCTCAGAAGTTGCAAACAAACATTCTTTCAGGAATGTTCGTTCAAAGTTTAGCACAAAAACGTTATTTATGCACCATTAAAGGGATAGTTCACCCAAAAATGAAAATTTGATGTTCATCTGTTTATCACCAGAGTATCCAAGATGTAGGTGACTTTGTTTCTTCAGTAGAACACAAACGAAGATTTTTAACTCAAACCGTTGCAGTCTGTCAGTCCTATAATGCCAGTCAATGGGCACAGAATCTTTGAGAGAAAAAAAAAACATGCACACATAAATTCAAATTAAACCTTGCAGCTCGTGACGATACATTGATGTCCTAAGACACGAAACGATCGGTTTGTGTGAGAAACTGAACAGTATTTATATCATTTTTTACCTCTGATACAGGCAATCTTGGATGCCCTGGGGGTAAGCAGATAAACATCAAATTTTCATTTTTGGGTGAACTATCCCTTTAATGAAATGTTTTGTTTTTTTACCGCTTTTAAATGCTACTACTTGTTTCAGAATGTTCAGAGAACATCCAAAAGTAACATTCCCATTATGTTTGCAAAATTAAATGGAATGTTCCCTCAACATTTGTATATGAAACAATGCTTTTACAACATTAAAAAACTGGACGTTTTGAATGTTCACAGAACATTCAGAAATAACATTTTCATAACTCAATGTGAACATTAGAAAACATTTGTAGAATATATTTTTGTTAGGTACATATCGTATACTAATACAAAACCCTAGTGTGTGACTTCGTTTGTTCTACAAACAGGAAGTGTACAGTGAAAAAAATGTGTAGGATTTACTTAAGCAATCTTCACTTTAAAATTTCACAAATAATTACATTACACTATCGCGACTGTGCATATACATGTTGTATATGTATGCAAAACCCTAAACTCTGAATATTAGTGCTGTCAAATTGATTAATCGCAATTAAAATAAAAGTTTGTGTTTACCTATTGTGTGCACTGTGTATATTGTATATGTATGAAAATACACACACATACATGTATATATTTAAGTTAAAATTTGTATATAATATAAATCATATATACAGTGGGGCAAAAAAGTATTTAGTCAGCCACTAATTGTGCAAGTTCTCCCACTTAAAAAGATGAGAGAGGCCTGTAATTTTCATCATAGGTATAACTCAACTATGAGAGACAAAATGAGAAAAACAAATCCAGAAAATCCCATTGTAGGATTTTTAAAGAATTAATTGGTAAATTCCTCTGTAAAATAAGTATTTGGTCACCTACAAACAAGCAAGATTTCTGGCTCTCACAGACCTGTAACTTCTTCTTTAAGAGGCTCCTCTGTCCTCCACTCGTTACCTGTATTAATGGCATCTGTTTGAACTCGTTATCAGTATAAAAGAGACCTGTCCACAACCTCAAACAGTCCAACTCCAAACTCCACCATGGCCAAAACCAAAGAGCTGTCAAAGGACACCAGAAACAAAATTGTAGATCTGCACCAGGCTGGGAAGACTGAATCTGCGATAGGTAAGCAGCTTGGTGTGAAGAAATCAACTGTGGGAGCAATTATTAGAAAATGGAAGACATACAAGACCACTGATAATCTCCCTCGATCTCACCCCGTGGGGTCAAAATGATCACAAGAACTGTGAGCAAAAATCCCAGAACCACACGGGGGGACCTAGTGAATGACCTGCAGAGAGCTGGGACCAAAGTAACAAAGGCCTCAAATCCTGCAGTGCCAGACGTGTCCCCCTGCTTAAGCCAGTACATGTCCGTCTGAAGTTTGCTAGAGAGCATTTGGATGATCCAGAAGAGGATTGGGAGAATCAGATGAAACCAAAATAGACCTTTTTGGTAAAAACTCAACTTGTCATGTTTGGAGGAGAAAGAATGCTGAGTTGCATCCAAAGAACACCATACCTACTGTGAAGCATGGGGGTGGAAACATCATGCTTTGGGGCTGTTTTTCTGCAAAGGGACCAGGACGACTGATCCGTGTAAACGAAAGAATGAATGGGGCCATGTATCGTGAGATTTCGAGTGAAAACCTCCTTCCATCAGCAAGGGCATTGAAGATGAAAGCGTGGCTGGGTCTTTCAGCATGACAATGATCCCAAACACACCGCCTGGCAACGAAGGAGTGGCTTCAGAAGAAGCATTTCAAGGTCCTGGAGTGGCCTAGCCAGTCTCCAGATCTCAACCCCATCGAAAATCTTTGGAGGAGTTGAAAGTCCGTGTTGCCCAGCGACAGCCCCAAAACATTACTGCTCTAGAGGAGATCTGCATGGAGGAATGGGCCAAAATACCAGCAACAGTGTGTGAAAACCTTGTGAAGACTTACAGAAAACGTTTGACCTCTGTCATTGCCAACAAAGGGTATATAACAAAGTATTGAGATGAAATTTTGTTATTGACCAAATACTTATTTTCCACCATAATTTGCAAATAAATTCTTTAAAAATCCTACAATGTGATTTTCTGGATTTTTTTCCCTCATTTTGTCTCTCATAGTTGAGGTATACCTATGATGAAAATTACAGGCCTCTCTCATCTTTTTAAGTGGGAGAACTTGCATAATTGGTGGCTGACTAAATATTTTTTTGCCCCACTGTAAATATGAATATATGATATATATATATATATATATATATATATATACATATACACACACACACACACACACACACATATATAATGTTTCTTACATATATACATATACAGTACGTGAGTATTTACATATAGATATTCACAGTACACACACATATTACATAATGCAAACTTTTAATTTGAATGTGATTAATCACGATTAATCGACTTGACAGCACTACTAAATATTAAAACATGGGTTTGTAAGTCGTCCCACATCATTGGTGATACAAACATGAATGACACTTATAAGCGTGTCACTTTTTGAGAATACACCACACGGAACACCCTAGCAACTGCTTATCAATGGCAACAACTCGCAGCTTTTGCACAGGCCAGTACCAGCCACATTTTCTTCTGAAAATACAAATATTGAATTTTGAATATGACTGATAAAGCGCAAGCATTACAGTCATATTTGAGGAATTAGTTAATCAAAGAATGTTTTGGTTTTTGTTGGGAATTAATTCTCCAGAACCATATTTACACAAAAGATCGGACTCAATAGACAAATTTGTTTATGGATCATAAACAATACTTGCATGGCAAGGAGATATAAGGCTACTGTCCAGAATTTTGGTGAATAATGACTTAGTCATACGACTTGATTTTATTTGGCTTACATGCTATATCACAAGTCATTTTAGATTTTAGTCATAGCCATATGGACCACTTTTTTATCGTTTTGGTGCTTTGCACATTTTTCTAATTTCTTTTCTTTCTTTATTTTTCTAAAAGCCATATGGGTTTGGAACAACATGAGCAAATGATGACAAAATTTTCATTTTCTGCATAAATATAAAATATTTAACTCAAGTTTAAAATATTATTTAAACTTACTATTTAAACCAATGGCGCCAATAAACCAATACTATTTTTTACCATTTACACTATTTATATAGTACACTGTATTACAAATCTAAAACAACCACAAATACTAGCAAATTGATAGTAGTAAAATAAATAAATAAATGAAGCTGAGATCAGGGTGTCACTTATCCTGTTTGACTACTCACAAATGCTGATGAGAGACACAATTTATGCCTCTCAGATCTGAACTAGTCAACAGGAGTTTCTCACAGGTGTCTGCGGTGGATCAATGAGCTAGTAACATCACCCAGAGATCAATCTAAGAAGCAGACGTGGCATGATCAGAACAGTTTTCCACATTATGCAGAGCAAACTGACAGATCTTTGATCGCGACAACAGACGCCACAAAAAAAGAAGCTCCCCTGCTCCTCACCACATCCGCTTTCATGTCTGGTGAGGTTCTGGTGCTCTGGGCATATGGTGCCTGGATCTCTTGTGATGACAAGTGACAGGTTAACAGAGCCGCCCGTGGGGGGCGCCGCACTGTGGCGGGGGGAGAAGGTGGGCTGTGAGTTTGCTAAACACTCCCATCTGTTCATATCCTGAGGCGCTACTGTATCATCTTATGCAGATTAACTTGTGCGGGAGGCACGTTAGCGCACATACAGCGGAGTTAAGAAAGCAGCTAGATGAGAAACCCAGTGCAGGTTCAGCTTCTGCCTGCGAGCAAACATTGTTTTGTGAATTAGATCAATTTTAGGACATTCATGTAATCCTGCTGACCCAGTTTTACTCATTAAACACAGCTAGGCTGGAGGCTGTGTCTCTTAGGAAAACCAAGGTAGCAACTGACTAGCAGTTTGTTGAACTAGCAGCCTAAACAGTTTAAGAAACAGCTGAGATTTTCAGTTAGCTTTAGCAACAATGCTAATAACTCCAAAACTCCATTTACTTTTTTTTTTTTTTACACAATATTAATGTTCTTTGCTAACATAAAGTGAAAAATAGTAGTTAAAGGGCATGTTTTGTCTTTACACTGGAGTTGTGTATCTTCAATACAGATTACATCAGTGTTATTTACAGTACATAAACAAAAATCTACAGCGGTTAAATTCACTTCAGTTAATCCTTGCTAGAGATTTAGGTATTATTGTGGAGTTTTTTTTTTTTTTTTTAAAGCAGATGTCTTATCCTGTGGAAAATCTGCAAAAAAAAATAAAAATAGTCAGATTAGAGGCTTGAGAACATTGAAACACATGTTATTTTACGATCGGCTGATACACCGAAAGCTTGATCTCTATAATCCTATAGTATGTAACTAGATACACGTATTATATTTGCTTTGGCTCAGGGACGAGTTTAAAATAAACCTAAGAAGCTTTTGACGGAAACAAGAAATTGCCGTATTTCAAATAAAATCCTCAAATCCGTGTAAAACTGATTTAATTACATCCCTAATATACTCTGCAAGTTAGGAATCTGTGAGTTAACAGAGGACGATGATGATGATAATAAGACTATTTTATCCTGATTGGGCTGATTAATATCACACACTGACCTGCTGGTTTAAAGGGTTTAAAGATGAACCGCGGCGCTCAGATGAGCACAGTCAGAGATGTTGTGGGCTCTGAAGAGGTAATGAGAGCGGATCTCAGAGGCTGTCAGACCGCAGTCCCTCATTAGGTGCCAATTAGACATTAACGGCCTGACTTACTGCCATGGAGAGAAGTGATCTGTCTCTGCCCACCCCCGGTCACCATACAGACCCAGACACGGCAAATACATACTGTGGTATGTTTTCTTACTTTAAAATGATTTCTTTCTTTTTTTTAAAACACACAGATCTGGCTCATTTACTACAGAAAAGTCAATGAAGCACATAGCGAATAAATGTTCAAAATATGCACCTATCGCAATGACTACCACAAACCTCTTCGATAAAACCTTGATGCTGTTTTAGACAATATACTCTTAATTTATGCTCTAAATAGGCATTTTCACAGCAATGCCATAAAAGAACCATTTCTTGTGAACATTTCTTAACCCTCTGGTGCTGTTCAGTCATTTTTGACTGAAACATTGGTTTTTAAGAATTTTCTACTTCATCAGAATGTTACGAAACTTGGTAAGGATTTTGGCACTTAGTATGTGAACGTACACAAAACTCATGGACATGATTCGAAAAGGTTAAATGTTCCTGGAAAAATAGTCCCACTTGTAATGTTCGTGGTAACAAATGTCTGTGAATTTCAAGTGAGTGAAGTGAATTTCATCTAATGGAAATGTTTGGTACTGTGCTTAAACCAAATCTTACTGGAAGCAAATTTTTTGAGATATCAACTTCAAATTTGGAACACAGCATTAAGATTTACAGCTTTGATTTTTACACAGTTTAGAGTAAGACACATTTTGGAAAATATATTTCATATAAAATTTATAATAGTGTTATAAATGTGCATTTCTTATAATAATAAACTTAAACTTCTATAACTTTTGTGTGTTTCACTTCTGCAATAATCTGCCAGGTGTCTTCTTTAAAAAGAGACCAAATTTAAGATTTATGACCGTTTAAATTGGAAATGTTATTTTCATTTTCATAAATGGATCAATTATTTCATAAGTATAATTTATTACCATAAAATACCCTAAAAATACAAAACATTAAGTAAAAATACAAAACATTAAGTACAAAAACAAAACAAAACATTACTGAACAAAAATATAGTAAATAAATATTTATTGAAATGAAAAAAAAAAAATTACCCCCACGCAAGTAGCACCAGAGGGTTAAAAGGACCACTTTTCTTAGTGTGAAGAAATTTTTTTTTCCACTGTAAAGAACCTTTTGTGCATTGGAAAGGTTCTATGGATGTTAAAGGTTCTTTATGGAACCATCAATGCCAATATTATACAGGCAACATATGATCAATTGCAGGAACAATCAAGCTCGAATCAAAGCTATGTCACAGATTCTCCTGAAGCACACTTGTGCTCTGGGTCAGCGAACGTTTCAGCAGGCCGTCCGTCTAAACCACTTCAGCTCAGAGGAGAATCCTGACAGGTCACCAAAAACCAAATATTTGCTTTTAAGCTTCTGGCCGCTTTAATTCATTTGTTTTCGTCTCTGCGTTAATTCTGTTCATCTCCATATGCCAGGCGGATTACCGCACACCAACAGATCTGCTGTCTGGATGTGGACACTTTAATTACTCCGTGTGGCCCCTGTCTGTGTGGCCCTGGATTGCGTCCCAGGGGTCCATTTTTCAACCTACTTATGAGACAAGTGGCATCACCATTACAGAAGGGAACTGTACGCAGTGCCATCTTCAACTAAAGTCCAAAGACAGAGCAAGGATAAAACAAAAGTTGATGTTTAATGATTGTGGATTAGAAACATTTCCATTTTAAACTAAACAATGAACATCAAGACTATTAATAATTTGTGTTGAAATTAGTTTTTTCACATATTTCCCTAACACTGTAATGAAAAAGACACAAAAACTATGTATTATTATTTTTTTAATATATAATATAGCATCTTCTAATTTAATATTAACATATACAAGTCTGCATTAATTAAGTTTATTTAATGTTTTTAAGAGAAGTCTCTTATGTTTATTTAAGGCTGCATTCATTTGATCAAAAATACTGTGTATGTATATATATATATATATATATGACCCTGGACCACAAAATCAGTCTTAAGTGTCAATTTTTCAAAATTGAGATTCATGCATCATCTGAAATGATGTATGGGTTGTTATGATAGGAGAATATTTGGCCAAGATACAACTATTTGAAAATCTGGAATCTGAGGGTGCAAAAAAATCAAAATACTGAAAAAAATCGCCTTTAAAGTTGTCCAAATGAAGTTCTAAGCAAAGCATATTACTAATCAAAAATGAAGTTTTGATATATTCATGGTAAGAAATTTACAAAATATCTTCATGGAACATGATCTTTACTTAATATCCTAATGATTTTTGGCATAAAAGAAAAATCGATCATTTTGACCCATACAGTGTATTTTTGGCTATTGCTACAAATATACCCAGCGACTTAAAACTGGCTTTGTGGTCCAGGGTCACACACACATATATATATATATATATATATATATATATATATATATATATATATAATATTTCATTCAACATCTATAATTATAATATTAGAATAATTACAATGCATAATTATAATATAAGAATAAAAAACACACAATTGTGTGTTACAATTACATAATGAAAATGAAAAGGGGGGACATGATGGTCTTGTACACAGAATGACTTCCCGGTACACATCCTTGTTGGTACAATGTATTCCTCTTTTCCTCTAAATCTTATATCTCAAGGGTCACCCCTCCCCCACAAACACCCGACTTCCACTCATCTGTCCATCTAATCTGCCGAGACCCATCTGCTCAGTGCACCCCACACAGAAGAGCAGAGCACAACCGTGACAACAGCAACACAAGCTGTTTGAAGAGTGCGCCCATCACTCACCAGTGTTTGTCCAGAGTCTAGATGCTGACTCGCTCAAAACCTAACCTCAACGACAGGTGCAAAGTCATTGCACAATTTATACATCAAAACATCCATTTTAAATGTCAGAGTGAAAAAATTGACATAGCAAACTTAAAATTCCATATACATTAAATATATATTTTCGTTTATTTTTCACAATCATTTTTTTAATTTAACATATATTTTATGTAGATTTAATATTATTTCAAATTAATTAAGTAATTAATATATATTCAATTAATGAATTAAATCAAATAAATATGTAGATATAAATGAATCAGTCCAAGATGATCCATTTAGGCACTCAATGTTTTAGGGAAACGCAGCACTAACTGATTACATAGAAACAGGTTTTAATTAGCCAAACGGCACACCTGTCAATGTCATTATATCCCGGAAAATAATACAGCACTCACAGGTGGTTTCATTTGTGCAATGGGCATACAGAGTCTCAAAAACAACTTGAGCCAAAAATACCCTTAAAACAAATACTCAGATGTCATCAATTATAAATCCAGGTTCAGATGAGAACGCATTTATACATTTTAACACATTTTAACAAGTGCAGCATCTGGGGTTAGTCATTCATAAATTATTCACCGTATGTTCACAATATTCATATCAGGACTCATATCTGTGGAAAGAAACTGGTGTCTGGTGCCTCTGGCTTCAAGTAATGAGTCTACAAAAATGTCACCTTGTGTGCCACTAAATATATTTTATTATTATTAATTATTATTAATAATTAATTAATTATCTTGTCTAGGGTTGTGGGAATGATGAAGCATTAATAATAATACTATGAATAATAATAATATTAATTATTATTATTATTGTATTTTTAAAGTTTACTTTAATTTTTTTAATTGTAAAAAAGATTTATTGTTTAAAAAAAAAAAAAAATACTTTAAAAATTTTTTCTTACCACATTGGTAAAAATGCTTCTGTAAGCACTTTTTTTTTTCAAATTTACTTTTAAATTTATTTTATTTTATTTTTATGCAGTGTACATGAACGCATGAAGAAAGAACAATAAATTTGTTGAAACCATATCAGGTTTCATGCACATCTATGTTACAATGTCAATGATGAACACAATGAATCTATCCTTTTATCCTTAAAAACGTTCATTCAGCAGTGTCAATGAACAGCCTTGTCTTGACTCAAACTTGACTGCACAGTCACACAGAAGATGGCTGCTCACCGTCACATGATTTGGCCTCCATTTTGGAGTTTGCATGTTTGAGCAGTTGCACTAGCGGCAAAGCTTTGTGGCGGGGGGAAGAGAGATGGCAGGCCTGAAACCTCAGAGCGCCAGAGAAAGGATGAAACATACTTACAAACAGAGTGAGTAATAACTGTTAAGAGAACAGGGCTTATCTTCTCCGCACAGATAATATGAAGCTCTCAATTAGATGAAACGCAACCCCCCCCTCTCCCTTTTCAGCTATTTTGTTCAATTTCTCCAGGCAATTTACTAAAAAAAATGGCGCAGAAGATTTTACTGGCTACAAATAGAAGAGGCATGCAATGTGTCAGCCAATCATTTACCTGTGTAGCTAACAGCGGAAAACCCTAGCAACAACATTTCTATTTATTGAGGAATACAGAAGTTTTATCCTCATCCCAAAATGCATTTCTGTCTTATGCTATTGTCTTATAATTTTGTAATGATTTTTTTTTTCTTTTACTTAAACGCAAACCATCCTTGATTGCCGATAAAAACACCAAAATCCACCCTAAGGTAGGTTAGCAGGTCTCCAGTGCAGTGAATTTCTAATAAATCGGTGAATAAACACACATCAGATGTGAACTGCAGAGTTAAGCGCAATAACAGCTAAGTCCTTGTAGCTGTTAGCCGTTAGCTTTGTTTGTTTTCGAATAGCGTGGTATAGTGTTGCCACGTAAACAACCTTGAGCGTTTTACTCTTCCTTTACCAAACGTTTCACCCTCTTCCCCTACTCACGAACATTTCAAAGATTATCATGAAAGCGCCTGCCAGGTTTTTTCCCTTTTCTCTCTGTAAACAATAGCAGGGAAGCGGTGTGTTATGGGGCTGTGGTCATGAGCACAATGAACACTGAACAAACGTCGCCTCCATTCAAACACACTGCGGCAGCTGTCCGCTGACGATAAGGGCTCATGGACACGCTCCTCAAGAGTGATTAGCTGCTGCTGTGGGGAAACTGATTTGCAGATGAAGAATAAGGAGTCAAAGGTCAAATGAGGATTATGACATCATCATAATTAGCCAGATTGGGGGACAATTTTTATGTTCCAATTTAAGTCTTTAGGGAAGCAAAATGTTATTTTTATGATGTGTTTTCTAAGCTGGATATGATCCATTCTGAAGCTGGGGTTTAATCATCTGTGTGGGAAGAACTGTAATCAACACCAGCATGTGAGCGATTTAACAAAGATTAAACTGAAATCAGAATAGACTGGATTCCGCATATCTTTCAAATGACCAAGAACTGACTATATATGTATATTTGAAAGGGCTAATATGTGTGTGTGTGTGTGTGTGTGTGTGTGTGTGTGTATGCGTAAGTTTCTTGTCCAGGAATGCCGTGGAATATTCTGTACTTTCTTTTCAAGTTTGGCTCCAGTTTATTGCATAAATGCAAAAAAGACTAATAGGCCTAGCAATAAATATTCAATTAACGTGTGTCCACTTAATAGTTTTTAGCTATTGTGAACACTGATTTAATCTCCAGCTGAGACGCTTTTGTTGCTATGATCCACATCAGTAAAGTATTGCTAGAATCTCATTTTGAAGAATATTACTGAATATAAAAATAACTAATATTTTGAAAATGCATACATCTTCATGAATTCGAAAGTTTACGTCAGAACGGCTTTACATACGATTTACACACAAAAGAAATGCTCTGCTCGTGTTTCATGAATGATGCCCACTGAGCCATGTCTAAGAATATTTAGGAAACTTCAGGAAAACTTGCTGCTAGTGGTTTAGGAATTATACACTTAACCTCTAAAAAAGTTAAAAGGGTTCGTTTTGAATTCACATTGACTATAACAGTAAATGAAGTACCATTTCATGAAGAACCATTTCTTAAACAACAACGAATATCAACCATCTGTTCATAAATATTTCAACATTCAGCATTAACATAATCCATAATATTTAAGAAATCACAAACTCCTCACAATCACTTTAATCGGATGCCTGAGAAACCAGTGAGCCCTGAGAACCGTTCCTATGCGAAAGCACACATGCATCTCTCTGTCTGTGTACCCATAATTCTCTCTGGCACCCGCAGCATGATTAATGCACACCGATATTGATTTTCTTCTTCTCTTTTTCAGAGTATCCCTTTTATTTATCTGGCTAAGCCTTGCTTGTCTCTGTCAGAGTGGAAAAGACGCAGGGATTGAGAGAGGTTTGGGAATTCTGGGAATTCTGCTCACTGAGCACTGATGTACAGAAAAGGTTTTTAAACAGTTTGGCTGGAGAGAGCGTCACTCACCACCCCAGAGCCACTTTCTCTCCGGTTTGCCTGTTTACACATGCTGTCCTCGGCGGGCTGGTTGACCCATTTTTCTCTGGATAACAATACCTCAACCAATCACAGGGAAAACCGAGGACAAAAGTCCCCAATCCTGCTTGTCATAAACAGAAACACGGACTGCAGAGGCGAGAGCTCAGCCTCACCCAGCTTGGAGGAAAAAAGCCGCAGTGGGACCAGTTGAAAACATTAGCGCTCCTCTACGATCCTTCTGAATGCCACGCAACATTTTTCTTTCGTTTTCAAGCATATCTACACGTTTGAAAGGTTAAAACTTGTGTTCTGCTTTCCATATTTGTCAAAATGTAGGAGTGTATTGATTGCTTTCAGCCTCACCAGCTAAACGATCTCAAAATACTGAGCATTTATGAGTATTTATGAAGCAGATTAGTGCTAATGAATCTATTCGCTACTGCTGGGCCTTGTTAGATTCACTCCATTAAATTGGTGTTGGGTTAAATGAGCGCTACGCCCCACGTTGGGCGCCAAATGTGATTTTCAGTGAATGGTCAGCTTGCTGCTCAATGGTTTGCAAAATGTCAACAACATAACTGGAAAACATGGTAAGGAAAATCTCCGGCATGCCACCAGCTTCAGTTGATGCACAGCAAAGCCTGAGGTGGGATTTTTACGGCATTTAATCTACATCAATACATACAAGCTTCTCCGAGTAGAATGTATTTTTATATGTTCGCCAATCTGTCTGCACCAAAATGCATTTGCTCACTGCGGAATATGAGCAGGGTGGAACCAGAAAGAGAGGAAAAAACAGAACAGAAAGGGTCTGTATCGCTGGCACGCTCTCTCTCTCTCTTTAGTGGTTGTTCTGGCCAGAGGTCTCAGTGCGAGGCATGTGTGTGGAATGCTAAGGACTCTCTAAAGCGCCTGTAGCGGTTTGTTCTGTGGCTCACCGCTGCATAACACAGCCGCCTGCAACCAGATCTTCCCAGAATCCCCTGCGACTAAAACACCTGTGCAATACCAAATAATACTGCATGTACTTCAGCCATGAAACCAGAGTTAGTGGTGCTTGCTATGGCAAAGATTACTGGTATTATTGCCCATTATTTGCATTTTTCACAAACTCTAACCATCAAGGTGTAATTTATCCCACACTTTTTATACTATGGACTTGGATAACTCAAATCTTAAAAAAAAAAAATAATAATTCAAATCTTCTATTTAAAGGAGGACTAATGCATCACCAATCAGACTTGCAATGTTTACCTTTTACACAAATGGCAGAAATTTATAAAAAAAAACTAAAAAAAAAACTTATATTGTTAGAAAAGATTTATAATTTGAATAAATGCTGTTCTTTTTATCTTTTTATTCATCAAAGAATCCTGAAAAAATATCACAGGTTTCAAAAAAGATATATATATTGATAATAAATCAGCATTTTAGAGTGATTTCTGAAGGATCATGTGACACTAAAGACTGGAGTAATGGCTAATGAAAATTCAGCTTTGCATCACAGGAATAAATTATATTTTAAAGTATATTCAAATATAAACTCATTATTTTAAATTGCAATAATATTTCACAATATTACTGTTTTTTGATCAAATAAATGCAACCTTGATGAGCATGAGACAACATTAAAAATCTTATCTGATCCTAAACTTTTGAATGACTGACATTAGAAATGGACATTAGGCATATATCAATACCAATAGTACAAATCTCAAAGTTGTGGAATTCTAACATTTGAAAATAAAAACGTTTCACTACCCGATGAAGTCCAAATGCACTAGACAGAAATACAGATAGAAATGAATATTTTATAACAAAAAAGTATACAGCAGCTTCACTTTTCCTCATGCGAGATCACATAGAAAGCTTTTTCATTTATAGAATAGCGCAGAAGAATAGGTTTTAGAAAATTTAAGAGGGGCCATTAGCAAATGTACGCCAAGCACACACACAGATTCCTTCAAAATGCCCTCGACAGCGTGGTGAAAGTGTTCCACAGGCAGTGAACTGTGTTTAAACTGTTGTTTGCAGGAATATTGCTTTACCTATGAAATATTTACCACGGAAAAGAAGTGCAGACAAGCGGCAAGCTAATGTTTTGTGACAGTCGCTATTAAATGACAGACATCTGTCAGATTCATTGCACACTTTCTCTGTTCTACGCTGAAATAGACCCGTCTTGGGCTCCGACATTCATATAGGAATATAATGTGCACACAAATTGAGATTGAGCATTATACGTGCGATGTTTGAAGAATTTAAAGACTGTAATTTAGACTGCAGGCGAACATTTGTCACATTACTCCCTGAAGATGAATAAAAGATTCATATATCTCATTGGTGTCTTTTACCCAAATAGAAAAACGCGACACATCTATGGAAAATGTCCCTGCTCGCTCCCCAGTCTAAACGACTTCTGATTCTTTATTGAATTTGCTAAATGCCCCATAAAACGAGCCGACGGCCCTGAGGGAAGGAAACAGTTGTGTAGACGAGTGTTCCATTTAGCTGATACGGATTTTCAAAACCGCGCTGCCTCTGGAAGGGAACTAGGTCAGTACAGTGGATCCCAGTGACACGACTGCCACCGTCCACTTCTTCAGGATTAGACAGCCGTGAGCCGAGAGAGGAGCTCTTTATAAGAGCGTTACTGTGACAGCATGCCAAGTTAGAGACTAATAAATCTCACGTTGTCAGCAACAGGACAAGAAACGACTTAAAGATGTGGATGTGTTTTCAAGAGCAGGCTCGGGGTTGTTAAACTGATGAAAAACCAAGAAAAGCAAGTACTGTAATTGGCTAAAATTCGCTTAGGAAGATCAAAACTGCACCGATTTTCAGGGGTGTGTTTAAAATCATCACATCGTTGACCTCAAAATGTTGTAATTTACTCATTTTCATATAGCAAATCAGTTTGACTTTCTTTCTTGTGTGGATCACAAAAGTTCTGAAAAATATCCAGGCCAATATGATGAAAGTAAATGAGGACCGGATCTGTGAAGGTCCACAAAAGCACCATGAAAGTATCATTAAAAGGTTTATATGACTCATGCACTATATGCCAAGTCTTCTGAAGCCATACAATTACTTTGAGTGGATGCAACCTCAAATCAAATAGCAGCATTGACGTCAAACACGTTTGAGTCCCCATTTGCCTTCATTATATGGAAACAAGTGGTTCATGCAAATGGTTTGGAGCAACATGGGATGACATTGGTTAACTGTTCCTTTAAAGTAACATAAAATTGCACAAAAGCCTCCAGTGTCTTACCTGAGACGAGTGGTACGGTGTCTCTCTCCCATGACACAACAGTGATGTAGTTCTCCACTGAGGGAGGAATAATGCACTTGAAGACCGCTACGCTGCCTCTCATCGCGGTCTGGTCCGCCACACGGACCGTATAGGGCTCTCGTAACACTGGAGAGAAAGGGTTCATGTTGATTGATACTTTAATTGTCATTGTTTGAAAAAAATAAATAAATATGGACTGCAGATATATGTTGTGTTTTTAATAGTATCTTCTATCTTAATATGCAGACAAGAAGTCTTTCACCAAAAAGTAGGCTAAACCTCTATGGCTCTAGTAAAACAATCTTTTATTTCTTTGAGAATCCGACTAGCCACGCATAGCAACACTGGCTCAGCCAATGGTGTGAGTTTGGGGAGGAACTATCCGTTTGACTGACCAATGACCAGAGGCGGACAGTAACTAAGTACACTTACTTGAGTATTGTACTTAAGTACACTTTTTGAGTATCTGTACTTTACTTGAGTATTATTTTTTCTGATAACTTATGACTTTAACTTCACTACATTTGAAAGACAAATATTGTACTTTTCACTCCACTACATTTCTATCAAGGTGCTCGAAGTAGAAAGTTGTTACTATGTAGCAGCTTTGAAAGTCAGTGGGTGATTTTTTTTTTCCTTCTCTAATACGTGACTTTCTTTTTTTCAGACAGTTTATCAGTAATCACTCTTGTAGGGCTACATGCTGTGTAAGTGAAAATATTACCTATAAAGCCACAGAAGAACTTTTGTGCGTCTCCTAATAAAACACAGATGTTTGACTTGAAGCAGCACTGCACAGATCTTTCTGTGTATGACATCGAAGCACTGCGAGAGTGATTAGAGAGCATTTTTGACATTTTTGTTTTGATGTCAAATAAGTCTTGCTGTTTTTCTTTTTTGTTAAAGTAGTGTTGTTGTTGTAGAGTTATTCAGCTACAGTTGTGTTGCTGGGTTTTAAAACAGGTTTGATTTTTTTTCTCTTCCTTATCACTCTGTATTTACAGCAATTTCACTGTCCACTCTGTTAAAATGTGGATGAATGGCTACACATAGATGTGTGCACTCACTGCCAGAGCTGTGTGAGATCACTACCATCCTGCTTTTGTGGGATTGGGTAGGGGTGTCAGTGTATTCAGTAGTTGTAATGTATTGTAAGTTGCTTCAGAGGTATTGCAAGTATTGCATACAACAATAATAAAACAGTGCATTGACATAAAGGAAATTTTTGGTACTTAAGTACTTTTAAAAGCAAGTACTTCTGTACTTTTACTTAAGTAAAAATCTGTCTTTACAACTTTCACTTGCAATGGAGTCAAATTTGACCAGCAGTATCTGTACTTTCACTCAAGTAATGGAGTTGTGTACTTTGTCCGCCTCTGCCAATGACAGATGGCACGAGTCAAACCTGTCTGAATACAGTCATTAGTTTTGCAGTTTGGTTTAGCGACAATAGTGGTGCAGAAATTACACATTTTTGGCCTTTTAAAAAACAAGATAAAGTGACCTGAGAAGCAAAATATTTTGTTGAAAATATATCTGTTTGTGAACATATATCCACAACCCGAATTCTGGAAATGTTGGGACAAATCACATGAGCCAATATTTTATTCACAATAGAACATAGATAACATAACAAATGTTTAAAGGGAGAAATTTTACACTTTTATCCACTAAATGAGCTCATTTCAAATTTGATGCCTGCTCAAAAAAGTTGGCACGGGGGCAACAAAGGGCTGAAAAAGCAAGACATTTTGAAAAGATTCAGCTGGGAGAACATCTAGCAACTAATTAAGTTATATGACATGAGGTCTGTAACATAAAAGGGATGTCTTAGGCCGGGCATACACTGTGCGATTTTCATCTGATTTTGAGTCGAATTCTGAGTTGTGCGACTCTTTTTTGAGTCGGGACGAATTTCAGCTTTGTCATGCGTCGTTTGTTGTACAGTGTTCGTTCAGTGTACAGGGGGAAACAAGAAACGATTAGCCTCTCCCGACAGGCAATCGGACAGTCGGATGAATTTGTGACTTGTCAGGGATTTTGGTCGCTCCTCGTGAGGGTATCGCACAATTGAAAAAAGCTACGAACCGACTGCCTTAAACGCAGTGCTTTTTCCCTCACTGCGCCAGCGCGGAAACAGTACTTTAACTATTTAAACTTTATTGCACCAAGAAAGAAAACAAAAAGAGGGAGATCTTTAGATGAAATAATATTTTTTCATCATTTTGCAATCAGTGATAAAAACAAACACGTCGCAAAATTATAAATATTTCAGTTTTAAACCACGAAGGCGAGCCAGTGCATGCCACACTAACAATTTACAAACTGCATAAGTGTAATGCCCGAGAAGAAGTTTTCAAATCCAGTCAATTCATTAGCTACAGAAAGTGAAAGTGAAAGTAAAAACTGACCGAGCTTTCGGCATCTGTCGCTGCATTAATGGCACATATTCTCTCAGACGAGACGAAAGATAAGGGTAGTATTGGGTATTGTCTTAATTTATTTTCAAAAAAATAAAATAAAAATCTCTTATGGCTGATATACTGTACATAGTGAAAAAAACAACAACAACAGAATCGAAGTATTAAACAAGTGTTAAACAAGTTGTTTTGAGAATTTCCTTGTCCGTAATAAAGGTTTTATTTTCATTGACTGAATATTCATTAAGCTGTTCATTCAGTGTTCGGAGTCCAGACATACGCTATATACGGTTGAGAATTTTAATTATAGGCCTATTAATTGTGGAATATATCTAAATTTATTTCTCAGTTTTGCGGTAAATGCGCAATTATTTCGGGGCAAATTAATTGTAGTAGACCTATAAATTTAATAATAAAACTACCATAATAATAATAATAATAATAATAATAATAATTTAATACACTAATTGGAAATGCCAAATCCTCACGATATCACCGATAATTTATCGATAAGTTATCTCTGGCTATCGTCCATATACGGTGTCATCATCTACGCAAGTGCAACCCGAGTATTTCGCACGTATAGTGTAAGCACATAAATCGTGAGCTTTGGCTTTACATCGCATGCGATCTTCTCGTACAGTGTGAGTTGATACCTTGCTGAAATCGCACAGTGTATGCCCGCCTTTAGTGAGACAGAGTCTCTCAGAATTAAAGATGGGCAGAGGCTCTCCAATCTGTGAAAGAGTGCGTAAAAAGATTGTTCCTCAACGTCAAATTGCGGGCCCTCAGACGACACTGCATCACTCATCGGCATGATTCTGTCATTGACATTACTAAATGGGCCCAGGAATACTTCCAGAAACCACTGTTGGTAAACACAATCCGCCGTGCCATCTGCAGATGCCATCTAAAGCTCTATCATGCAAAAAGGAAGCCATATGTGAACATGGTCCAGAAGTGCTGTCATGTCCTGTGGGCCAAGGTTCATTTAAAATGGACCGTTTCAAGGTGGAAACGTGTAATATGGTCAGAAGAGTCCAAATTTGACATTCTTGTTGGAAATCATGGACGCCGTGTCCTCCGGGCTAAAGAGGAGGGAGATCTTCCAGCGTGTCATTAGCATCCAGTTCAAAAGCCAGCATCTCTGATGGTATGGTGGTGCATAAGTGCATACGGTATGGGCAGCTTGCATGTTTTGGAAGGCACTATGAATGCTGAAAGGTATAAAAGGTTTTAGAGCAACATATGCTCCCCTCCAGACGACGTGTATTTCAGCAGGACAATGCAAAACCACATACTGCAGCTATTACAACAGCATGGCTTCGTAGTAGAAGAGTCCGGGTGCTGAATTGAACTGAACCTATAGAGAACATTTGGTGCATCATTAAATGAAAAATATGTTAAAGACGACCACGAACTCTTCAGCAGCTGGAAACCTATATCAGGCAAGAATGGGACCAAATTCCAACACCAAAACTCCAGAAACTCATAACCTCGATGCCCAGACGTCTTCAAACTGTTTTGAAAAGAAGAGGAGATGCTACACCATGGTAAACATGCCCCAGTCCCAACTTTTTTGAGACCTGTAGCAGGTATCAAATTTGAAATGAGCTGATTTTGTGCATAAAATTTGAAAATTTCTCAGTTTAAACATTTGTTATGTTATCTATTTTCTATTGTGAATAAAATATTGTCTCATGTGATTTGAAAGTCTTTTAGTTTTCATTTTATTCAAATTTAAAAAACGCCCCAACATTTCCGGAACTCGGGTTGTATTATGCTTGTTCTGTTCACATTTTACACATAAACCTCATGAAATTTATTGTTTTATTTATTTATGAGCAATGATTTGCTACTTCCCAGTCAGTTACAAATTATATTAGGGGGAAGGACGTTATCATTCTAGAGGGAATTGGATTGGACAAAAATGTGTGTAGTGCAGGATGAGTCATTAACAAATTTAATTTGTATTTCATAAAATTTCATAAATTTTGCCAACATTTACACTCAGAAACAATATTTAGGCATGTATTTAAGATTTTTGTATTTGAGCTGCATAGAAAATTTGATAACACTTTATTTTAAGGTGTCCATAATACAGAGTAATTACCTAATTAAGTACTTAGTAGTAGCCGTTGTACTTACATGAAACAAAATGTACTTACCATGTAACTAAGTTATGGAACAGCCTATACTTACAGTTTGTAATTATGTACAGTACATGTAATAGGCAGCTACTGTTACACAGCTACTTATGTAACCAAAAGATTTTTACATGTGTGTTGCAGACTTTATACAACGTAATTATAAATGTAAGTACACCAACATAAGCTACTTAAAATAAAGTGTATTTCAAGATTGTACTTAAGTGTACTTCATGTATCTCTATACTATTCACCTTATCCAGCTGCACCATAGTTTGAGTTAACCCACCAGTGCACAGCTTAAATACATGTAATACCTTTGTAATTACATTAAAATTACAGAATATTACACAGGCATAAGCTACTTAAAATAAAGTGTATCAAGATTGTACTTAAGTGTACAAGTAGCTGTGTAACAGACTCGGCCTGTATGTGTATTCAGTGACATACCGAATGTGTAACAGTAGCTGCCTATTACATCTACATAATTACAAACTGTAATTACAGGCTGTTCCATAACTTAGTTACATGGTAAGTACATTTTATTTCATGTAAGTACAACGGCTACTGCTTAAGGTATTATGACACCTTAAAATAAAGTGTTACCGAAAATTTGTATCCATTCGGATCAGACTATTTTAACAAAATATACTGCAATCAAAATTGTTTGTTTTATTCAAATCATTTAGAATGAGCATAAATCTTTTCATAATGAATTTATTCATCTAAAAACCTTGAACAGTTAAAATCTTCAGTTAGTTGAAATGTAAGATAGTTGAAACAAATAGGATTTACTGATGATAAATAGATAAAACTGGTTGTGTTTAAAATGCATTTAGTTTATTAGTACTTTTACAGAAATCTCATTACGTTTACTAATTTCATTTTTTTTTTTTGCCTTTAATTTGATAGGACAGTGTAGAGAGGACAGGAAGCAAAGTGAGAGAGAGAGAGAGAGAGAGAGAGAGAGATTTTTGGAATTGGGAAAGGTCTGCGAGACGGGACTCAAACTTGCGACGCCCGAAGCACAATGGCACCGATAATTTAGTTTGTTGTAGTATTTATGTTATATGTTTATGCCAAAACTGTGTAATCTAAATGACTGGCAATTTTACAGTATATGCAATTCAAAGCAAACAGACAGTTACTAAAATTCACAAAACTCTCATTTCGATTTGGCTTTAAAACAATCTTGCAACAATCTGTAAATATCTTTAAACACTCACCGGCCTTAATATGAACATCTTGGCTTCTAATTTTCCCTGAAGGATTTTCCGCTGTGCAATAGTAAGTGTTGTCGTGGATCACTTTGCTAAAGCTGGACGGAGGAAAGTGGAAGATCTGGAGAGTGCCGTTTGGATGGACATGGCGGATCCCTGGGACGTTGTAGCTCTCCTCGCCGGTGGCCAGATACCAGCGCAGGGTAGCGGGCGGCACCGCTGCTGCAGGACAGGGAACCAGAGTCCCCGTGGTGCTGGCGAACACTACCTCTTGCAGAGATGCATTGACAAAATACAAGCTGGAATGTAGGTCTTCACTGAGAACTGCAGGAGACAGGAGAGGATGCGTGGTTAGTGCTTCTAGAGTTCATCAGAACGCAAGACTCTTTTTCTCTATATGAAAGAACTAACAGCTTGTTTGTCACAGCTGGTCTACACATCTCCAGGGATGAATTACTTTAACAGCTCATAAATATATTAAAACAGTTAGTCTTGGCACTTTTTAGTCACTGGTCTATTAATTTCACGGTTCAGAATTATACATACTTACATAGATGCAAAAACCTCTCAGATTTGGAACTCAAATTCTTGCCGACTTGCAAGATTCAGGTAGCTCAGAAAATGTACTGTATTAATCTTTCTAAATGTACTAATCTTTCAAATAAAACTGATATAGATTGTACTGGAAATGTAGCCAGGCAAGGCCAAATCCAGCCACATTTCTCCACTGGGACTTTTAAAATGATTTAATTTACAGAATGAGTCCTGAACCTTGTTTTAATGAAACCACATAATTTCTCATGTATTTTAATACTTTGTATTAATTCATTACATTTTTAATGGCCATTGGCAGTGTTGCAACACAGTAATGCCAGTAAAGCCATTTTGAATTTAAATGGATTTGTTCACTTATAACTTACATTTTCAGATGGACATGCTGGGCATGAAAACCAATTTCAGTGCCCTGGGGTATTTTATAGATAATGGAGCTCAGTTCTGGGCCATAGATAAAGCTACTATTGTCTAAAAGCACATAAAAAATAAAATATTTATACCCTTTCTCTGGTTGATTCCCCAAGATAAAAAACACAGATAAATGGAAATAGAACACAAGTGGAATCAGCAGACTGAAAAATGACAATAGAAAGTCAAGCTATTTCTTATCCATTTGACCGTTTGTGGTCAACATCTACTCTCAATCACAGCACAATTCATGTTCATGTCCCAACATCCTTTTTAAAGGTCAGAGAGTTAATAGGACAAAGAGAGATACATATCAAAATATTTTCATATTTTATATTCAATAAACTTTTCTTTTTTTTTTCAATTTATAAATCTGTATTTAGCACACACCTTTCAACATTTAACATAACACTAACAATCCAACAATTTTTTTCCACACTAAACATAAGGCAAAGAATCAGTGAAGGATCAAAAGAACTTTGGATCTTAAGAAGAATCATTAAATATTAAAAGACTTTATGTCAATACTGAGATTATACAGTGATACCCTGCAGCATTTTAACAGATATTATATGCACTACCACTGTATATAATTCCATTAAAACAGTATTATTACTAGATTATTATTAGATAAAAAGTCAGGATCAAAAATAATAATAATAAAAAATGTAATGTTCTGATTTATTTAATCTAATATTTCTCATAAATACTTGTCATATAATAGTATTTATTAAATATCTCTGTATGTGACCCTGGACCACAAAACCAGTCATAAGTAGCATGAGTAAATTTGTAGCAATAACCAACAAAATATTGTATGGGTCAAAATTATTGATTTTTCTTTTATGCCCAAAAACCTAAAGTAGCCTAAATATCATGCTCCATGAAGATATTTATGATAGGACAATTTAGGTCTATTGTCATATCCTAACAAACCATTCATCAATGGAAAGCGCATTTATTTTTGTAAGGATAGGACAATATTTGGCCAAGATACAACTATTTGAAAATATGGAATCTGAGGGTGCAAAAAAAAAAAATCAAATATTGAGAAAATCGCATTTAAATTTGTCCAAATGAAGTTCTTAGCAATGCATATTACTAATAAAAAATTAAGTTTGGATATATTCATGGTAGGAAATAAAAAAAAAATATCTTCATGTAACATGATCTTTACTTAATATCCTAATGATTTTTGGCATAAAAGAAAAGTTTATTATTTTTGACCCACACAATGTATTGTTGGCTATTGCCACAAATACACCAGTTCTACTTATGACTGGTTTTATGCTCCAGGGTCACATATCTTTGAAATAAGTCAAGATAAATAAACCAATTAGGTGAACATTTTAAATGTTCTAATTTATTTTATGTAATATTAAATACAATTTACAACAGTATTTATTAAATATCTCTATTTATTATATATCTTTTTACATCTATCTAATAAAAAATCATAATATATGCAGCTACCAAAAAGATCTTCACTATAAAACAGCCCATTCCCTCAGACACAAGAAGACGACGTAAAGAAGCCAGCAGCTGTTATCCAGACGTGAAGCATGTGATTTAGCACCTCAGACATCATGCAGTAAAGCATGTGTGTGGATTCAAGCACTGATGCACTCTTCATCTTTAAAAATCTGCATGGTCAGCATCTGTTAATCTGATTCAATTCAGATAGTAAAACTCAGCACATGCTTAGCGACGCCGTCAGAATCATTCTGCTCTCAATTATCTAAACGATAGGAGCGACCAGACACGACTCTTCAAATATGAATTGAATGAATTTATAATTAATCTGGCTTTTTCAGAAAGTGCTGCAGGCTGTTTGATTAACAGCGATTCTTATCTGCCTGAAATAACGGACAGAGCGCTTTCTTTGTCGCTGCTTGTTTCTGTCTTTCAGAGTCGATCATTGTATTCCCGCTGAGAGAGTGTCTAACGCGCTGTCCCTCTGTGGCCCTGTCTGGGCTTGACTCAGGGTGATATTTATGGGGTGAGCATGTGACAGCTCAAGGGCAGAGACCATTTTAAAGTCAAGCTGATCTAGGGGCAGGGTGGTCAGACGAGCGCACGTTTTGCTTTAACAATCTATTCTATGCGATTACGATGAAGGTCTGGCTAACGTTTAACAATGTATATAATGAAAATAATATCAAATAAAATCTTTTTATTTAAATAAGACTATTTTTAAAATATTCACTATTTAAATAATAACTCTGTACTGATCAGTAATGAGTAGTTTCATACAGTATACAGTAGGTGAACATTTTAAATAAATATATTAAATATATCTATATAAATATATATGTATTAGGCTAGAAACCCACAAAAATGATAGCAATAAAAGTAAAATAAATATTTTCAAAGTAACTTTGAAAAAGTAAAATATTAAAAAGTAAATATTATTATTTAATATAACTCAATTCATCCCAGTACATTAAATGTCACCAAAAGTCATTTTAAAAGATTAAGTAAAGCTTTTAAAGCAAAATCATATTTTCATCATTTACAGTGCTGTTAAAACAGTTTAAAGGTGGCTTATAATAAATATTTATAAATATAATATAATAATATAAATATTTTAAAGTCAAACAAAATATTAAATACTTAAAATAACTGAATTTATCGCACTATATTCATTAATCATATTTTCAGATTTTACAGTGCAGTTTTATTTCATTTAAGTGTTGTGAAAGCAGCTTTATAAAAAGCCAGTGTTGCAAAAAGAGAAGTCAATCTTTGAAAACAAAAATAAATGTTCATTATATATGAGTGTGACAGGTCTGACTGGATGTTTGTAATGAGGAGCATTTGAGCGGAATGACAATTGCATTTAGGGCGAGCAGAAATATGGGTTTGTCTTTTGAAAACACATCAGCATTTGTCCACTGATAGTGTGTAACCAGCCATCATGGGACTCTTTTCAAAACTAGCCAGGCGATTTATTTAAGTAATGTGCGATCAATATTTACCCTGCAAACCGCAAGGGTGGCTCGGGTATTAACCCTTACAACCATTAAGTCACAATAAACCCATACAAAAAGATGTTGCAGTACCACTGTTCACTATCAGATGATTCCCATGGCAGTTTAATGTACACTATGGTATTGAATGATTACCATATTCTTACAGTATATCACGATATTACCTTCTTTAACTTAAAAAAAAAGAAAAGAAAAGTTCAGATATTTTTGGGATACTCTATAAAGAATTGCTCATGTATAAATACAATAACTGCCTCAATACGTTAAACACGGTAATGCCTAAAATTGAAATATCCCCTGACCCTTGCAAAACTGTATCAAATATTCAAATATATTTTGATGATTTGAATATTTTCGCAGGTATATTATTCACAAAAAAAAAAAAAACATTTTTATATATATAATTTTTTTTTTGGATAATTTGAGTATTTTAGTGATGAATTGCTTCTGTATAATTCAGAAAAAATACATATGGAAACTGTCAAAAAAAAGAGAACAATGTAGCAATAGCATATCATTTTTTTGTAAGTAAAACATGCTCCATCATTCTATTCTAAATCTGCATGTTTAGTAAAATGAATCATTTTCAGACCGATTAAATATTTTTGTGATGAATTCTTATGTATAATTCATAAAAACAAACAAATTTTGAAATGTATAAAGGGACCAGTTTTCTAAATCCAACGCCGCGTTAGAATGTCTTTAAATGGTGCAAAGCGTAAAATCAGCAGCTCTCTGAGGATGAAATCTTGGCTCTGGTGTGGGTGGATGGGTCACTCTGTTGGCTGCAGGCCGGCTGTGTCTGGGCTGTTGTCTGTGCAGCAGATAGGAGGGGTGTTTCCCCCCCGCGGGCTGCGGAACCTTGACGGAACGTCACGGGCTCAAGGTAATTAAGGCAGAGAGTGCAGGGGAGCCCGGAACAGCAGCCGGGAGAGTCAGAATTCCAGTCCCTGCCCCGAGGCTATAGTGGGCCTGGCGTCAGGGAGCTGTAGTGGAGCACCGCAATTTAACCAGCTTGCAATTTGCTCTCATGAATATTAAGCACAACCCAGCCGTGTCTGGGTTAATGGAGCCCCGCTCATTGCCAATATGTAAAGCCGAAGAAAACCCCCAGATGCCGAGGAAAGGGTGAGAGTGGGAGCAGAGCGAGTCCCACCGGAAAAGCGAAGTTTCTCATCTCTTTTTTTTCTCATCTCTTAAGTGAGATGATTTGAATATCATCTGAATAATGTCAGAGCAAACGTTCGTTTAGAGCCTCCCTGGTGGTGAGAAGGAGATCAAACGGCCTCCGTGGATCTACATCAATTACGAGAGCTGACGCCGCTGATGTCTGAATCTAAAGCGCCGCTGACTCGGATGATGAGGGAACTCGAGGCAGAGCTAAACGAGTCGTGGCTGCTCACGCTGGGCTGACGTCCCCTCGTATCCCAGAGACACGTGTACTACAACAACTCATACTGATTGCATATTCTCAACTGAACCAAATCTATGCTATACTTAATTAAACAACTAATCAAATGACTGATTTATTGAAAAAATTATATAATATAATAATATATCATTTATAATACGTACGTGAAGTTGTAAATAAAACAGATTTTTGGAGTACATTTTACAAGAAAAGAGTACGTTTACATGACTGTAAAACATTCTTTGTCAAAACAATATTGTCAAAACAATCTGTTCACATGGATCTGCGAAAATGACTAAAAATGCAGTATTATGCCAGACCAGTAGTTGGCAATGTAATTTTGTACAGAAACACTATGCGTCTGCGCACAAACCGGTAGACTGAACACTTTTCACAAATTCACACAAAAACAATAATGGCACTGTTTTCAAAAACATACACACTGAAACACATTTTCAAAAGGACATTGTCGTGTAAAAGAACGGACAGAACCTATAAAACGTTTTTCATTTGTGTAAATGCCTTCAAAATTTCACATTTAATTCAATGCGTTAATTGCCACAATTTCTGAGTAAAAAATCTATTCTTTGAAAGTACATTCTACACCAGTTGTGTTCATATATGAATATAATATATACTACAAGTCTTTCCATATTGGGAAAACAGCACAAAAATGTTGATGACTCATCCTGCACTACGCAGATATTTGTCCAATCAAATTCCCTCTAGAATGTCCCTCCCCCTACACTAGGTTTTCGTAGTGACGCCATAGGCCCTGTTTACACTAGTGAGTTTTCGTTTTAAAATGAAAATGATCCTCGTCTACACTTGCATTTTCACCGTTTCAGAAACAATCTCCATCCACACTACACGACCCGAAAACGCATGTCACATGACAATTCATGCAGGTACAACCATAGATATGTATAGGAAGGTACCAAAGTATTTAGATGGCGGACACGTTTCAAAACGAAAACGCAGTAGTGTAAACGTAGCCATAGAAGAAGCATTTTTGATAGCAATGCTATCTCACAGACAATTCGTACGGATTTTACAAGGTGGCTAATTCGTACGAACGAACTGTAGGTGTTAGGTGTTTGTATGAGTCCCATACGAATTTTCTGAATAGCTAAAAAAAAAAAGTTGACATAGTCGGAAACTCACAGAGACAAGTGTGATTTACTTAGGACACCTATTTCCTCTAAAATCAAGTGTTTATGATGCAAAACAAAGTGCAGCTCCACAGTGAAGAATCATGCCATCTTTATCGGTCCGATAATTTCCCCATGGAAGCATAGGCAGTGAAAAAAACGAAGATGGGTAATTATCAGTTCCACATTGTAAGATAACAGGAAAAGGTCGTTTTGGACAACCAAAATAAACTGAGCCCAAAAAATAACCAGATCTGAATGATTGACAGACAAAACTAACTTAAAAACTTATTTAGCATATTATGTTATTTAAATAATTTCAGCAGTTTTATTTATTTTAGTTTATTTATACGTATATCGATTGGTTCACCACTAATCTAAATACTTTGTACTATAATTAATTCAAACTCTTTATTGTTTTGTTTTGTTAAACAGCTTACAGTATCCCAGTGTCTCAGTTCCTGCCCTCTTCCAAACATGTGCATGTGCTAATATTTGGGTGCGAGTCTCAGGTCAGAGCTCGTCTCCTCTCCTCACTGGCTGCATGGCAGAAAGCTCGCGCCCCTGCGCTCTGACGCAGCCAAGCAGATGTAAATGTATTCAGAGCATTTAGTGCTCAGGATTAATCGAATTATAATTTAATCATCTGATCAAACAGCAATTAGCATAATCACTTCTGGGGACGGGCCGATAGAGAATGCAATGGAAACAGAACAGACCTGAGGCGAGAGCAGCTTTAATGAGACATTTGCTGGGACCTCTGTAAATGTTACACATTTCTGGCTGTTGAAATTCTGCCCAATTTTTTGTCTGCTCGGCTACACGGACACATTCAGTGATCAAACAGACCCTGTTAACTCATGGACAAAAATCAAGAATGTAACCACATATCTAGGACTGAGGGGACCATATTTAACCCATTTTCTCCATGAGTTCTATACAGAAGAGAATCATACAGTAATACATTTTTTTGTCAGGGCCACAACCACCTTAGGTTATAGATTATAATTTAATTTAAATTTATTTTACTACTGTAATTTGTAAAACCTAGATGATCGCTAATATGAATATTGGAGGCAACTTCAAATGTGCATTATATTTATTTAGGTTAAAAATATGTTGGTTAACAACTCATTTGGACTGTAAAAAAATTAAAGTAACACATTCGCTCTAAATATCATTAACACTTTATTAATACTTTGTCAAGTAACCTAAAATGTGCTTCATTTGACATTCGACTTCATTTACCTGAATTAACATTAACCAGTATTATTAAATATCACTAATATAAGACATTATTTAGTGACTGAAAATCAAATAGAAATCATTAACTAGACAGTGATGTTGTTGTTTTATATTTTAAAAAAGAACATTTACAATGTTCACATTGTAAACATCTACAGCCTGTAATATGTCATTTCTGCAATATTCAAATCTGGATTTATATGAAAATATATACATTTTGTCATGATTTAGAAATCATTATTTAGGAACTAACATTATACGTAAGAATGGTTGTATTAAATTCTCTTAAAGACTCATTGAGACAAAAAAATAATATCTGATATTATCTAAAATAATATATATTTATCTATTATTCAGATGTAAAAATATAATATCTTACATATATATAGATGTTAGATCTTTAAATCTTAAATACATTATTTTGTACTGAAATGACTTCTAAGAAAGTAATAAATATATATATATATAAGGACAGGTGTAAACACTGCATGCAAGACCTCAAAAACCATGAAGCACATGAATCCATCTATTCTCTGATCAAGACTCACCAAAAACAACCTCTAGCATTTATTTCTTTCACAACAACAGACTAAAAAGCTCCACTGCTGCACTTACAGGAAAAACTCCCTGTTTAAGCTGGACACAGTGGCTGGAGGAACGCAGAGGTTTGTGCTAAAGTCATCAAGCTTCTTTACTAAAAAAAAAGCCTGAAAGTCCTCATCAGTGGAAAAATACGAACGTGCTTTTTCTTGCCAAGTCATCAAAGCAGGAAATAAATACACATTACGGCCACCAGCACAGGGCCGTCTGTCAGGCATATTTCCTGCTGATTGACAATAAGCTGTGCTGATGGAAAATATGAACACTGATCAGCCTTACTGCTGGCTAAACAGTTAGTACAAGCAGATCATCAAAATGCCATTATGCCAAACGACTCCTGGAATTACTGATACGCTGGAGAAAGAGCTACTGGGTTGAGTGGTGCTGTGTATGTGTGTGTGTGTGTGTGTGTGTGTGTGTGTGTGTGCATCTGACTCACACCACATATCTGTTTATGTCTATTTCTAATGCACATTGTGCTTTTCTGTGACACAGCTTTAACCTTCCCAACCACTGACTTTATAACTAGAACAAAATTAAAATATACCCATACTGCTACTGTACAAAACAGATGAAACAGATATGATTTTTTTAAAGTCCTTGCAAAGGATTTTTTGTTTTGTTTTATTATGTGAAAATTCATCTAAAAGAAAATTAATTTTAAATAATTGATTTAATTTACATTTAAATCATTTTTCAAAGCTGTGAATAAAACTTACGATTATTGGAGTATGTAATATACTGTACAATGTATATTAGTCTTTCTACTTCAGAATTTCACGTTTAATTCAGTGTGTTCAATTTTTTGTTTTATTTGTGAAATTTACTAGCAGCATTTTGAGTGAAAATTTGTTCACAGTATCCTAGACCTTTTTTTTTTTATTTGTATCATCTATGGCAAGGTTTATATTATATATTTTGTTTATATAATATATTTTAGAGACAAAATTGTTCCAAAGTTAAGTGATATAAATGTCAAAATTAAAAATAAAGTACATAAATTGTTTGATTAAAAAAAAAAAATCTAAAATGCAAAAGGTTTTATTTATTTATCTGAGCACAAAAAAAAAACCTTCTCACAAGAATAAATCTTAATTAAACATAAAATTTGAATTCTAGAAATGTCTCAAAGGTAATGATTGAACACTAATGTGAACAGTGATCCTAAAAAATGCTCTTTAAAATGCAATTTGGGTTAAGGACTAATTTGTTGCTAATTTATATGATATATATGCATGATAAGTCCTCATTTTGATAGCTATTAAACTATGTATGCCAAAAATAAATAAATAAACAAATTTCTGCAAAAACAATTCCATAAATAAAAGAAAATAATGATTAATTTTCAATTTAATAAAAAAAAAAAAAAAAGCAAAACAATACTAATGAAATAAAAATAAATAAATAAATAAAATGGGTCAGGCAAAGCCTATAATAACCATAATTATATAAATACAACAAAAGCATATGTTTGTTTGTCATTAAATATAACATTCATGCACATTTCAGGAGCTTTCAAAAAACAACCACAATGAATCTACAGCGTTCTGAATCAAAGCTGATTTTAAAACATCTCAAATGATTTGTAGAACAATATCCAGTTTGCATTGCTTTCAGGACTGCAAACATGGCCTTGATTTCTCTCCAGCACATCACAGTGCAGCATGCGGTCTTCAAACCCAGGCATACAGTTGAGCAAAACAAATGGATATGCCCACACACTTTTGTCTGTTTGATCTGGACTCAGCTAAAAGCTCTCTTAAAAAGCATCTCATGGAAAGCGACAGCTGATTGGGCACTTTGCTCTACGCCGTGCTGTTTACCCGTGTCCATTTGAGTGTATGTCAGAGTTGGCCCCTAGCATCAGTTTACAAAAACAACATCGCACCTACTTTCCGCTCCGTCTGTGCGAGGACGGTTCTGTTGTTCCAATTACATTTGTGTGTTAATATGCGCACAGTCTCGAGTGCTCTTCACCAACACAAGAGCCATTGAAAACAACTCCGCATGATTTTACATGCAAAAACATTCATTGTTCAGTATCAGGGCAGGGTTATTAGAATTAACTAAAACTGAAACTTAAAATAAAACCATTCAAAAAAAAAAAAAATTGTTACTTGAAATGAACGTTCACTGACATGAAATAAAACATACTTTATATTTCAGACACTTGCAACATTTGACATTTTAATTCAGTTTAACTTGATGTGCTAAAATAGCTAGAATAAAAATGAATGAAAACTATATACATAAGTATAAAAAAACTACTAAAAACACAACAAAATTACTAAAACTTCAACTGAAATTAAAATGAAAACAGAAAATGTAAAAATAAAAACTGATTCAACATTAATAAAAAATATAATATTTAAATACTAAGGGAGCTTAGTTTAGAAAAATGGTGCACATGTTCATTACTAGGACTAAATAATACAAAATTCTTTTAACTGTATCTACAAGCTAAAATGGCACTAAGACTAAAATAAAAATTAATAACAAAAACTACTAAAAATGACAATAACGCACAACTTTAACTAAAATTAAATGAGAATGGCAAACATGAATATAAAAATTGACTCATAATATTAATAAAAACTATAATAGTATCAAAAATGATACTAAAAACCTCAATCTGCACTAAAAATAAAATTTAAATCTAAACATGCATGTATAAAAAACTACTAAAAATGACAAAAACACATGACAAAATGACTAAAACTTTAATCAAAATGAAAATTATAAAGGAAAATCTAAAAAAAACAAAAAAAAAAAGGATTCAAAATATTAATTAAAACTAGTATCTCACTGATACTAAAATAAAATTCTACCAGGGAGCTGAGCTTAGAAAAGTGGTGCAAATGTTTGTTATTAGGAATAAATAATACAAAATAATTGTATTAATTGTGCATTTACAAGCTAAAATGGCAAAAACTACTAAATATGAACAAAAACACGCTATAAAATGACTAAAAGTTTAACTAAAATTAAAACTGAAAATGTAAAAAATAAAAACAAATTCAAAGTATTATTAAAAACTATAATATATCACTGTACCAAGGAACTGAGCTTAGAAAAATGGTGCAGATGTCTTTTATTAGGAAAAAATGATACAAATGTATTCTATTAATTGTGGATCTACAAGCCGCAAAGAAAAAAATGTGAAATCTCACAAGGGATACTGAAGAAACCAGGGAATTAATTTATCCGTCCCTTCCAGATAAAAATCCCAAACGGCTTCGCGAACAAGCACGCCACGTTTTCCACATGCAGCCAGTCAATTACAGAAGCACTTCCGGGGTCACCTGCTCAGGAAGCTCCAAGGCCACTGCACCAACATACATTTCAGGGGTTTCCATAGAGACCAGCGGAGAACTGGGCTGTGAGCTTAACCAAATCATGAAAGGCTCATTTTGTATGGCTTCTTTTCCTCTCTCTCTCTCCCTCTCTCTCCCCCACACACACACCCGCAAGAAACATGCTACACTGGCCAGAGAGAGAAAGAGAGAGAGAGAGAGGCTCACTGCACTGACAGCAGCGGCACTGCATCAGAACGCTGATCAATGGAGCCTCAGAGACCCACATACACACGGCCAGAACACAGCGGCACAAATGGGACCGTATTGATTCAAAGAGAAACACTTAAAATGCTTTTTAGAAATGCTCATTTGAACACAGTTGGCTAGACATGCAGCACTCAATCGGCCAAAATCCAAATCCCTCTGAAATGATAATCAATTTCATCGATACGCCATTAATTGAGGTTAAACGACTGTGTCTATTTCTGCCTTGCGGAAAAAACTGACAAAGCTTGGGAAAAGATCATCGCTGAGCACCTTGCGCTGCTCTCCAACACCCTTTGTGCTAAAGCATCGCCGTGTCCCCTTATTTTTGTGCATCCTATCAAAACGCGTCTGCCATCGGCGGTCAGTCTACGTTGGAGTGACCTGGGTCTGATATTAGCGTCCCACAACGTTACTCTGTTAAATCCACCTAAATGGCCCATTTTCTTCTCGCTTCCCCTCATACCCCCCTCTCACTATCTCTATTCCACCACAAACACACCCATCCTGATTTAGCCCAGCAACCAGCACCCACTCACTGTCTCTCCATTTTAAAGCCATCAACACACTCGCCTCCTGTCGAGCATTTGCGCTACATTTTTATTTATTTATTTATTTTCTAGAGGTCAATATGATTCAGACACCCACACGGGGGGAAAAAAATGTTAGAATAAATGTTTTGTGAAAAGGTCACAGCGAAAGCATTCAGTAAAGTGCCAATTGAGTGACTGCGAGTTATTTTTTTATTCAATGCTTCAGTGCTTCTTCGTGAAACATGGCGGCTGTGTCACTATGCCACAATACAACAAATTTTAATTTCTTTCTTTTTCTTTGTGTGTTTTTAAGCTAATTTTCAAGGTTTTTTGGTACCCTTTTTTAATTCATAAAGCTGCTTTAGTACTTTAATTTTCTCAAATTTAGTGCATTGTCTTTTTAAAAGTATATCAGCAGATCAATTTGTTATTCTAACGCTTAATACAAAAATTTGTCCAAGGTCATAATAAAATAAATAAAAGCAAAAAAAATTGTCACATCAAATCACATTTGGTCCAGATTCATATTTTTGACATTCCTGATGCACTGTTTGCATAATAATGCATGCATGTTTGTTTAGTATTATGAGCTGTGAAATGTAATAAAGTGACTAATCATAAAATGCTTATTAAGGAGTCTGGTTCCTTCTGAATTGCTTGCTCAAATTAATATGCTATATTTATAATGAACTGTTGGGGAAAAATTGCATGCACTTGAATGCATGATACATGCACTAAAATTATATTTGTAAACCTTATACACTAAAGGTGGTGTGAGACAAATTCAAATGGACCACAATGCATTATTTTTCAAGCATGCATAGATGCATTGCACTGTTAATTAATTTCCATGAAGTTACAGCCTGCATAATAATAGTGATAATAATAAAACAAAACACTACTCACCATTCAAAATGCACTGGAAAAAGATGATGGCCAATATCCACATGCCCCGCTCCTTTCAATCTCCAAACTAAGATTTTTCTTTGCCCACTGCACACTTTTCCTCCAGAAACAGCCGTTGCGCAGGAATATGGAGATCTGTACTTAGTAGTTCCAGCGGAAGGGATGCATACGAAGCGTGCGCTCCGGGGCTGATTGTCTCCGAGCTGAGATCCAGCTGTGGCGCGACACGGTGAGCGAGCGGCGGGCAGGTGCGATGCTGAGTCAGAGCGCACGCTTACTGAGGGCACTGCGCACAGGTGTAGCCGCGTGCGAGGGATAAAACCGCGGGAAAGTAAATCCACTCAATTATTAACGAGTCGAAATCATAGCGGAAACTTTTACGGAAAAGAAAGGAAAAGAACGAAAAAAAGAAAGGAAAAAGAAAAAGCTCTGAAACTCCAGCGCGGAAATGGATCGCGATGATGGCTGTTAGCTGTACTCAGAGCAACATCCCTCTTCACCACCTCGCACCGTCCAGCAGTCAGCAAGCACGCGCATCTTCCCCTGCTGCACTGATCACTCCAGAGCTCAGCATCAGCACCAGAGCATCACACAACACAACACCCCCCTCTCATTCTCTCTCTCTCTCTCTCTCTCTCACTCTCTCTCCTCTGCAGCCTTAAAGGTGCAGGGGTGCTGCTCTTAAAGAAAGAGTCCAAGCGCACCAAAAGCAACTCTAAGAAACCATGTGATCGTCTCGCGTATGCAACATATTAGGGCCACTTATGTGACGCTCATGTTTATTGGAAAATAATAATAATAATTAAAAAAATTAAAAATGCAAACCATATAAACGCGATTTTTTTTGTGAGTGTTTGGCAAGTAAAAAAGGTCTAGGTGGTGTAACTATCTGGTAAAAGAAAAAAAAGTCTCATTTAACGGAAGCCATTTTGTCATCATGTGACAAAAGAAAAGACTGCTTTAGACACTCATGACTGTGTCGTTAATATCAAATACTTTGACATGTTTATGAATAGTTACTCTGAAAAAAAAAAAAAAGTGTAGAAATTATCTTAACCAAGAAATTGCTAGTAAATTTCACCAATAAATACAAAAAAACAGCAATTCAGCACTGAACATTTGAACACTGAAATAGTTTTTCTTGTAAAACATACTCCAACAACAATTTTATTTTTATTTTTTTACAGTGTATGTTTTGTACAAGTAAAACTGAGTAACCAGAGAGAGTTTATAACTCATTAAAATTCATTAAATATAAAAAAATATTTTAAATATATTTGGAAAAAAATGTATTGCAGTACATGAATTCACGTTTCCACAGTGCATAAAGTTTTTTTTTTTTGCTTTTTTAAACATTTAAAAAAAAATTTAAATGATATGAGCTTTTTTCAAAAACTAATAAAACCAACATGACTGTAACTAGAACGCAAAACAAGCATGGTTTGAATTCGATTTTTAAAGCAATATCTCCTTTTTAATCATTTTATTATCTTTATTTGTCATCGATTCATTAGAAACTGCACATCATGCATATTTAAAGTGAACAATAAACCGCATGGAATGAAGGTAACAGTAACATCACAGTTGTGTATGACAACTTCCTCTAAATGAGCTTAATTGGTGGACATGAATTGATGCAATTTAATGTGGTTTGTGTTAGGATTCCGGACCCCCGAGGGCGTGTGAGTTTTTTTTTTTTTTTTTAAGCTGGCTTCATTAATTGACCTTGACAAATCAGAGCATTTGCCTCCTGCGCAGTGAGGCGTTGGGCCGACTCATTGCGTTTTCATGAAAAAACATTAACCTTTAATTAGATTTGAGTAGCCTATGTTCTATCTAATAATAACAGAGTATACTTGATGTTTTTGAACCACTGTATCTATATTCTATTAAAAATAAAGGAAATACACAAATGTGATATTTCTTTCTATTTTAAAAATAATGCTATTATAATTTTTAGTCCAGGAAACATTTCAGGATTCTCGGAGATTAAGGATGATGCTTGCATGCGTTTTAGTTCTGTTTTATGCATTATATTATTTTCTTTAGTAATATGTCACCTATTTTGTGCTTGTTTGTGCAACAACCTGATATTATTTGTATGCAGCAGTCTAGAATGATGCTTATAGACAGCATTTTTTAGTTTTGATTAAAGTTATGAATAAAGTTGATGTTTTGGAACCATATGCAATTAAAAATGAAGAAATAAAAATGACATTACTTAATAATAATAATAATAATAAGACAATAATGATACTTATATGTGTGTATATAAAAGTGTAGTAATAATATTAATGTTAATATTAAATAAAATAATAAATTATGTGATATTTGAATGTATTATTAACTAAATGATTAGTAATATAACAATAATAATATTTTAAGTATTATGTATTTATACACACACACATATACATATATGAAGACTTTATTTGCAAAAACAGATAACTCAATTTCTTTAAATTTTCAAAACTCATGTTTTTATGATGTAATCATGTTTTTATTGTTTTGTGTTAGTTAGCTGCATTTTCTGGTTATTTTTTAACCTAATCAAAATAACCCAACTGCAGTTTGATTGAGATTAATTGGAATGCACAATGATGATTTTTGAAAATTTTTAAAACCGGAGTTATCTGTTTTTGCAAATGTACTCTTCATATATATATATATATATATATATATACACACACACACACACACACACACAGACACACACACACACACACACACATAACATGATGATAAATTATCTTAAATTCATTTAAGATATTATATAAATTACATAAAATTTAATATGACACATATCATTTTAAATTACATTATTTATTAGTCAGTCTGTCCGAAATGCTTTATTCTGATTGGAAAATCACAGCAAATAATTTTAATGTCCAATAAAACCATAATAAACCATTGGCCCAGGCAACCTTTCATACTTGGCTGTGTTAGTTTCGCATCTGCCTTATCACATGCTCTCTTTCCTCTTTACAGTAAATTCTAATCATATTACAAAATCATTTCTATTTTTCCTGTATCCACTGATCTTCCATCTCCAGTGCGATTTGTAGACAAATTGCTCTTTTTCTTGCCTGCACAGGCTCTGCCAGTGGTGTTCAGATTCAGCACAGATCTGTGCATGCTGCAGAATACAGGAGCTGTCACTCGTCACTGCCAAAACCACAGCACATCATTAGACTCAGCCACCGCAACACGCTCGCTTATCCTCATACATTTACACAAATCCCCTCCACACACGCAACTTACTAGAAAGTCTGCTGTTACGATTAACTCAACAGGCGGCATGAAATATTCCACTGGCAAATAAAGACGAAAATCTGGGGCGGTTCGCATTTTAGGAATCAATCTCTTCTCAAACAGCCCTGTGATTTTTAAGGCGCCCGTATTGTTCCCGTTCACCGTGTCCGGTAGTGTTTTTTCCACGGCTGTCTTCACGTGAGCTGCACAACTCATTACATTCCCTCCACCCACCGCCCAGCACAACCTCTGCACCATTTACTGAATTACAGACCATCTTTCCCCCCCAGGATTCCCTTTCTATACGCACAGTTCTGTCTTATTTTTCCTTTTAAGACGTGTTTGTCACATTAATAACTGTCTACAACATTCATTCTGATTCTCTCCATGCATGAGCTGCTTCACTGCAGCATAACTGAGCTTCCACATGCACCGTAAGCTTGTCTGAAGCAGCCATTGATTCACAGAGCAGACAGGCTTATGTCACGAGACACCAAACACAGAAAAAGCCACGGTTTCCTTTGCTTTTGGAGCCAATAACAATGTTGGCGCTGGGTTCGCACAGCCCACACGAGACAGCCGCGGATGGTGCGGCGGGTTTAGCCGAGGGGAGTCGTGTTGGCTGCTATCACAGAGCAGATATCAGGGCGGCTCTCGCTGTTGTTTCTCAGGGGGCTAGTCATGTGCACCAGGCACGCCGAGGATGTTGTGTCCACGGATAGGCGTTGCCTATGGACACGTCTCCTGCGGTTCGCTCTCTCGGAGTGACTCCAGCCTAGAGGATGGGAGAGAACCTCAGGGAGCGGATAAAACAGAACAGCTAATTATGAGCAGGACAGGCAGTAGTCAGGAGGGATTCGGGATGATGTTTGCATGTGGTTTACTTTCGTAGACTGTTTTGTACCTTATAGCTCCTCTGTTTTCATGTTGATTGTAAATTATCATTAAAAGCAATACATTTTAGGCAATATGGATATCTAGGTGTTTTAATATTTCCTGGCTGCGAGAAACTGCAGACATCATGCAGTAAAATTCTAATTCAATTTAATTTTATGTAATAAAATGTTTGGTTTCATTTCATTTGAATTTAATTTAGTTTTAATTTAAATTAAATTCATTATTTTTCTTAATTTTTAGTTCTTCATAAATTTAATTTCATTTAAAAAATTACATTTAAAGTTTAAAAACTAAACGTTATACTATTAATAATTTTAATTAAAAAAAATTATATATTTGACTACTTATTATCCATAACATTCTATAGTTCTATATAACTTCAATTTAAATACAAAATTAAATTAAAATTACATTTATAAAATAAAGTATTCTATACATATATATATATATATATATATATATATATATATATATATATAAACTCTATAAATATACATTTCAGGATTTTGGATGATGTTAGCATGCGTTCTAATTTCGTAAATTGCATTATAACGTGGTTTTAAGCTCCTATTTTCCTTTAGATTGCAAGTTAATATTAAATGCAATGCATTTTATGGATGTATATTTATCCATATATTTGTATGGATCTCTAAATGCTTTAATATTTTCAGAAATTGTATGAATAAAGGAGTATTATTCTATAACATGTTACTATTCATTATCAGTAACGTTCAATAATTTTATATAAATTAAATTTAATAAAAAAATTATTTAACACTAAACTAAAATAAACATAAAAATTAATTAAATTAATTAAAAACAATTCAATTGAATTAAAAATTAATTTGATAGAATTAAAAAATAAAAATAAAAAAGGCCAGGAAACATTTCAGGATTCTCAGTTACACATTTCGTCCAATGTGGTGGAATATATTATCAATAATATTCTATAGTTCTATATAAATTTAATTTAATTTAAAAAAATAAAATAAAATATTAAACATTTTTAAAATTTCATTAAATGAAATAACATTTTATTTTTAACATTTAGAATAAAGAACAAAATTATCCAGGAAACATTTCAGGACTCTCAGGGATTTCTGATAACGTTTGCATGCGCTTTAGTTTTGTAAAATGTTTTATGCAGTAAAACATGCTCTTTAGTACCTTAGTTCCTATTCTATGCTTGTTCTGGAACAACACTAAACTTCTTAACGTGATATCATTTCTATGCAAGGGTCTAGGATGATGCTTTCGGACAGCATTTTTTAGTTTTGATACAAGTGTTTCCCATAAATTTGTATTTTCAGCAGATCTCTCGCTCTCCTTCACTAGCTTTTTTTTTTTTTTTTTGTTGACGTGGTTGATACCCATTACAGTTATGAATAGTCACTGTGTCTGGATGGTCCCTGGAGCTCTGGCTATATTCTGCCCTAACAAGCATTTCTGTGGCGGAGCATCAGCACCGGAGCTGCCGCTCTTGCAGCTGTTGGGCTGGAGAATCCCTTACAAAAGCACACATGCCTACAGCTCTCCCCGGACTCTACTCACATACTGCTTTATTTCATCTGGAATGTGGCTTCCAATAAATGACAGAATCTTACCGGATGTCCGGATGTTCCTCTGCATGGGGAATGGATGCTATCTATGCCAACAGAGAGAAAAAGAACAAAAGGAGTCAAAATTCCATCCAATCACCCAAGTAAAAATTTGTATAGCTAGAAGATTGAGAAATAAAAATATGTGTCTGTATTCACAGTATAAAATTTGAGAATCTAATAAATGAACTAATTTGCTAAACAGATACTATACATATAGAATACTTTTAAGAAATGTAATTTTCTAAATCTTTCTTATTCTAATTCTGTGACATATTTTTCCTCCTAAAAATGGATTTGGATTGTAAATTATCATTAAATGCGATACATTTTAGTCAGATCTCTGAATGTTTTAATATTTCCTGGCTGTCAGAATTTGCAAAAATCATGCAGTGATATTCTATAACATTTTACTATATATTATCATTTCTTTAATTAAGTGTTATTTAATTTAAACTGAATGTAATAAAATAAAGTATTAAATTAAAAATAAACAAGAAATTAAATGAGATTTAATTTTTTAAAAACAAGTAGTTCATCATTTCAAGATTCTCAGTTACAACACATAAATATATAAACAGTATATATATATATATATATATATATATATATATATATGGTTGCAATAATATTCTACAGTTTATATTCAATTTAATTTAATTTAATAAAACGTTTGCTTTTAATTTAATAACATTATTAAATTATAATACATTTAAATTAAAAATAAATTTAATTTAATAATTTATTAATTCAAATTAATATTTTTTCTTAATTTTTATTTTAAATTTCATTTTAAAAATTACATTTAAAATGTAAAAATTAAACTAAATAAAAAGAATTTAAAATAAATAAAAATTTGAATAAAGTAAAACATTTATTCTCAGTTACACTTTTAAGGAAAAAATAGCATCATAGACATTGAATTTTAATGAGATGCATGTCTTCTGAATAAAGAAAAGAAAAAAAATCATTCACAGACGACAGTAAATAATGGCTGCAGTCTGTACTTTTGAATGTTAAAGGCTGGTAATAACCAATATTATCTTATCACCGGCTTTCAGACACCAGAATATGATCAAACGCAGAATATATAACATACAAAATGACTTCTCTTCCACGTTCTTGTCACAAATGCTTAGGATTTGATGTCTGTTTGATTTCATTAATACCAGCAGCCGAGTGCTCATGTGAATGAGCTCGTTTTACAGGAGAGATCCTGCCTAATAAGGTAACTCCCATGAATCACTGGGAGCTAAATGAAACGGCGAATCTCTCCCACACAGGAGAATAAGCGCTTGATTGGGCTGAACAGTCTTAATGACCTGCTGTTGGGAATCCATGTATTGATCATATATATTGAATGCTCAGTGCAGCAGCGTCTTCATTCAGATGTCATCCTCCAGTGCAGCGCTGAATAAAACCACTTTGATATGTATAATGCATCTCTTCTGATCTCTGTTCAAAGGTAAATGTGAAAAAGGTCTGTTGTTCTGCAGGTTTATAATTATTGAAATTTGTATGATGATTTTGGGCGAGTGTGAATAAAGAAGTGCTGACCCTTTCCTTTATTGTGACACAGTAACCCCACCCTGCCTCATTGGCCACTGACCGCCACCCATCTGCCGGCCTGCTATTGGCTGTCCACACCGATCCACGCCCAGCAGGTCTCTACAGGCGCGATGCAATAAAACAGAGAGAAGGAGAGAAAGAATGAAAGGAGCCACTGAATGAAAGAGGCATTAAACAGCATCATAATATGTCATTGCAACTACAATTTCATTTTGTGACTCTACATTTCCACTACTATTTCAAATGACATTTAGCAAATAATACACTGAAATATAAATGTAAAATACTAATATTAATAATAAGAAAACAATAAGTGAAATAAGAAAATGTAGCAAACTGCTTAAATATTTAAGTTGTGGAACATGTTGCAGAGGTTTTAAAAAAAAAAAAAATAGTTCAGAAACACATTTCAGGATTCTGAAAAGTTTTTTTTTTTTTCAAATGTGGTGGAATACTTTAATATATATTATAAATAATATTTCATAATTCTATAGTATATACACTTAATTAAAAATAATAAAAATATAGTACATGTATATGTAATATATTAAATTGAATTAAAACAAAATATCCCCTTTATTACATTTAATTAAAGGAAATTCTATCATTTTTTTATAGAATAATGTAGACAAATAGTCCAGGAAACATTTCAGGATTCCTCACTTTTTAGGTAATTTTTCAGTGTCATGGACATTATTAAAATTAAAAATAAAAAAGTAAATCATGCTCAGTTGACTGTAAATAATGGTTGTGGTCTATTCTTTTAAATGGTATGTGCTAGTAATAACATATATATATATATATATATATATATATATATTTCAGAACATGATCAAAAGCAAATTATGTAACATAAAATTATTTCTGTTTCACATTCTTCCTTAAAATACTTAAGATTTGACATTTGTTTGCACATCAGAAGTAAGAAAAATGTTGTAAACAGCCATAATATTTTAAGATGTGAATACATAAGGGCACTATTATGTTGCAGAGGTTGATTTTTATTTAACAATATATATGTGACTCTGGAACACAAAACCAGTCATAAGGGTCAATTTTTTGAAATTGAGATTTATACATGAATAAATACTGAATAAATAAGCTTTCCATTGATGATGTTTGTTAGGATAGGACAATATTTGGCCGAGATACAACTGTTTGTTTGAAAATCTGGAATCTAAAGGGTGCAAAAAAAATCTAAATATTGAGAAAATCGCCTTTAAAGTTGTCCAAATGATGTTCTTAGCAACGCATATTACTAATGAAAAATTAAGTTTTGATATATTTACAGTAGGAAATTTACAAAATGTTTTCATGGAACATGATCTTTACTTAATATCCTATTGATTTTTGGCATAAAAGAAAAATCGATAATTTTGACGCATACAATTTATTGTTGGCTACTGCTACAAATATACCCATGTGACATATGACTGGTTTTGTGGTCCAGGGTCACATATTACCATAATAATCTTAACAGAGAGTGCAAATGAACAAATATTGAAAAAATATAAAAATAATTTCACACATTTACTAGAAATGTAACCTTCATAATGTTTACATGTTTTTTTTTTGTTTTTTTTTACCAAGTAGACAAATGTGTCAGGAAAGAGCATGCTTGAGATGAGATATGAGACAACTCTCATCCAACATATGCAAAACGTATGAAAACTGATAAATGTCTGTATTCAGGATTGGCTCTATTTAAATCTATTTAAAATTAGATATGTCTATTTAAAATTTCCACCAGAGTCATTTCTGCCAGAGAATAGCTACTATTAAAAACATTCTGCTGTGATGTTCGCGATTCCTTAATAATTTGTGAGTTTATGCTGAATTTTTGAGCAGGAGACAGACTGACAGAGGACTGAGCTCACAGGCAGCTGCTGTCGGGCTTGACTCTGCACAGTAATCAAAGCCTGATTGTTACTCTCACAGCCGTACAACACATCTGAGTCAACTTCTGACAAAACCCTCACACAGGCTTACTGTGTTGCTTAGTAACCAAAGCACATGGCTGACCTTATATGTGTGGTCATAAAAATGTATGAAGTTCTTTTATTTATTTATTTCTTGATTTTGTTTCATTCCCTATCTCACTTTCTGCAGATGGAGCGTCTCACCAGTAGCAGAATCACTGTGTGCAGATCATTATTGTTCAATTATATTTTTAAATATTTATAATTTAATAGTATAGCTGATTTTTTTTACTTCTAATTTGAACACAAACATAATATAATATTAAATTATATATATATATATATATATATATAATATAAATATATATATACACAGTCATGGCCAAAAATATCGGCACCCTTGGTAAATATGATCTAAATTAATCTGCATTGTTATTCCTTTTGATCTTTTATTTACAAAAATCACAAAAATCTAACCTTTCATCGGATAATAAGAATTTAAAATGGGGGCAAATTTATGAAATAAATGTTTTTCTCTAATACACATTGGCCACAATTAACGGCACCCTTTTATTCAGTACTTTTTGAAACCTCCATTTGCCAGTTTAACAGCTCAATATTTTCTCCTATAATGCCTGATGAGGTTAGAGAACACCTGACAAGAGATCAGAGACCATTCCTTCATCCAGAATCACTCCAGACCCTTTAGATTCCCAGCTCCATGTTGGTGCTTCTTCTCTTCAGTTCACCACTCATTTTCTACAGGGTTCAGGTCAGAGGACTGGAATGGCCAGCAGAAGCTTGGTTTTGTGCTCAGTGACCCATTTTTGTGTTGTTTTTGAGGTTTGTGTTTGGATTATTGTCCGGTTGGAAGATCCAAACATGGCCCATTATAAGATTTCTAACAGAGTCAGTCTCTTATTGATTTTTTATCTGTTGGTATTTGATAGAATCCATGATGCCATGTGTCTAAACAAGATGTCCAGGACCTCCAGCAGAAATATAGGCCCACAACATCAAAAATACAGCAGTATATTTCATTGTACACATGGGGTACTTTTTATCCCTGTGTTCACCAAACCCATCTCGAGTGTTTGCTGCTAAAAAGCTCATTTTTTAGTTTCATCTGACCATAGAAGCCAGTCCTATTTGAAGTTCCAGTCGTGTCTGATAACTGAGTATGCTGGAGTTTGTTTTTGGATGAGCGAGGAGAATTTTTCTTGAAACCCTCCCAAACAACATGTGGTGATGTAGGTGTTGTTTGACTTTTTTTTAAAAAAGGTTTTCTGACCTCGAGACTCAACTATTTTATGCAATTCTCCAGCTGTGGTCCTTGGAGAGTCTTTAGCCACTCAAACTCTCCTTCTCACCGTGCATTAGGACCATGTAGACACACGTCCTCTTCCAGGCAGTTTCGTAACATGTTATGTTGATTGGAAATTCTTAATTATTGCCCTGATGGTGGAAATGGGAATTTTTACTGCTCTAGCTCTTTTCTTAAAGCCACTTCACTAATTTGTGAAGCTCAATTATCTTTTGCTGCACATCAGAAATATATTCTTTGGTTTTTCTCATTGTGATGGATGATTAATTTGAAATTTGGCCTTTGTTTTGTTTTCCCTCCTATTTATTTTTCTGTGAAACAGGATGCCATGGCTGGATAATTTCATGTTCATAATCACCCTGGAGTGCTCAAAACTGTGAATATGACTCGGAATATACTTCAGAGATATTTTACTCATAAGAATTTCTAGGGGTGCCAATAATTGTGTCCAACGTGTATTAGAGAAAAACAATTATTTCATAATGATATTTCCCCCCATTTTAAATTCTTATTAACCAATGAAAGGTTAGATTTTTGTGAATTTTTTTAAATAAAAGATCAAAAGAATTAACAATGCAGATAAATTTTCACAGCCTTCTTTGATCATATTTACCAAGGGTGCCGATATTTTTGGCCATGACTGTATATTGATATATGCATGTATATATGTGCGCGTGTATGCAATATATAATTAAAATAAAAGCGTGTAATTAAAATATATATTAATATATATTAAGGGGAAGTCGTGGCCTAATGGTTAGAGAGTCGGACTCGTAATCCAAAGGTTGCAAGTTCGAGTCTCGGGCCTGCAGGAATTGTAGGTGGGGGGAGTGAATGTACAGCGCTCTCTCCACTTCAATACCACAACTGCAAGGCACCGAACCCCCAACTGCTCCCCGGGTGCCGCAGCATAAATGGCTGCCCACTGCTCTGGGTGTCTGTTCACGGTGTGTGTGTTCACTGCTGTGTGTGTGTGCACTTTGGATGGGTTAAATGCAGAGCACAAATTCCGAGTATGGGTCACCTCAATGTATGTCACGTCACTTTCACTTTCAAATATTATTGTGTTAGTTATTTCTTAATTTCCAAGTTTTTATTTGTAAACCATACAAGTAATATAACCAATTTTCCAAAAAATAATTATATTCTGCTGTATATATAGAAAGAAAAATGAATAATTTGTTGTTTATAAAGTGTTTCACTAAAATAAATAAATTTAAATTGTTAAAAAAAAAAAAGGATTTCTATTGTAAATAAAGGCATCCAATGTTTTCAACAATGATAAAAATAATAATAAAAAAAATGTTTCTTGAGCAGCAAGTCAGCTTATTAGAATGATTTGTGAAGGATCATATGACACTGAAGATTGCAGCTGCTAAAAATTCAGTATTGCATTACAGGAATAAATTAAATTTTAAAAATATTACAATAGACAACTTATTTTAAATTGTAAAAGTATTTCTCAATATTAATGTTTTGACTGTTTTTTTATTTTTTAAAAATGCAACCTTGGTGAGCATAAGAAACTTAAAAGCATAAAAGAAAAATTGTATAAAATCTATCAAACTATCAATCTGCATGTGTGTATTTTATATTTATATATATTAATGTTTATATATTTTTTAATGTTTTTAAGGGAAGTCTCTCTCTCTCTGTTTCTCTACTACTACTTTTACATAATGTATACTTTTGCAAGGTTAGGAAAAGTTCAGTAGTAAATACTGAACAGAGAGTGCCTTTCTATTTCACACTTACATTGCAAAACTCATCCTGTCCGCAGAACTGCCGGCCCATGGCTGTGTTTAAGGCCAGCAGCAGCTGAGAAGATCAGCGGGACATTCCCCCCCCCCGTCTGTCCCACAGGACACACAGATGTTGGGCTGGCTGTCTGCACAGCTGTAGGCCTGCCACGCACCACGGAACCTGCAACTGTCTGACGGAGAGACGGCAGGTTGGCACAGATGGCGTGGAGGTGTACCGAGGGCTGGAGGGAGTGAGCTGGCAATGGAAATAGAAGGGCAGGTACCAACATATCCTCCATCTGGACTCATCACTGGAGAACAGCCACGGGACGTTAACATCGCTGCGGCTGAAGACCTGTCAACATGACAGACAGATGAATGTACAGAGCTGCGTTTCGTACGTGCTGCTGAGAGCAGACAGTCTCTGCTGTGAACTTGAGTAGAAGAAATAATGCTCCAATTATCCTTGTGAACATCATAATGTGCTGCACAATTTGTGATTTTTCTGTTTGGTTGCATACTTAATGGACAAATAAAATAAAAGATAATTTGTAAAAAATAAATAAATAAATAAAATAATAATAAAAAATAATAAGTAAAATAAAACTTGTAAACTAAAACGATGTAAAGCAGTAGCCCAACAAATTTGTTCTGCATACTGCAATTTCTGATTGCAGACTTTATTATAACTCTTTAGTATTATTGTTATTATATATTATATAAATTAGAACAAAATAATAATAAAAATATTTTAATTATTAATGTTATTACATGTTTTATATTATATAATTATATAAAGCAAATAAAAATTAACATCAAACAACTAGACAAAAAAACTGCAAAGCACAACTAATTTGCTCTTGAAAGAGCTTGATTCATTTTCAGGTTTCTAATTACATACTTTAGTGATATTATATATTATATAATTATTAGTGCTGTCAAACAATTAATCACATCCAAAATTGTTTTTGTTCACATAGTATATGTGTGTGTACTGTGTATATTTATTATGTATATATATATATATATATATATATATATATATATATATATATATATATATATAAATACACATCCATGCATGTATACATTTAAGAAAAATATATGTTTATATATTAATGTCAGTCCTCTGTCCTGTGTGTCTTGAGTTCCTGCCTCTTGTGTCCTTATTTGGTCATGTTCCTGTCCTTGTTCAGTGTGATTATTAGTTCATTCTTGTCCAGCTGTGTTTGTCTAATTATGTCTAATTATCATGTGTATTTAGTTCCTGCCTGTTTAGTTAGCTTTTGTCTGGTCTACTCATTACTCCCCGGTGTTCCTGTGTGTCCCAGCCTTGCCTCGTCTTGCCCTGTCTGTTTTGGATTTATTAAAGACTATATTTTGAGTTATCCTCGTCTCCTCGTTCCTCCCTGCTGTGTGCACCGTGACAGAAGACCAGACCAACAAAGTAAGCGATGCCCCTTCACCTCGTTTTGTTTTTCGTTTTGGAATGTTTTTATTGTTTGTTTCCCTGTCTGCAAGGAAGTTGCCGCTCGTCATCACACCGTAGCCCACGGCAAGTCGGCGTGGGAGTTCGGGATCGTCGCGAGTGCTGCGAGTCCGTTGGCCGCGGCTCCTCAAGTCTGTCGCCATCCGCGGCTCCCTCAAGCCCACCGTTCGCGGGGATATCATCGCCGCCGTCTGTCGTCTGTGGCTGACTCTTGTCTTGTCCCGTGGATCCAGTCCACACATCACGGCCAGGAGTGCCGTTTTTAAGTCTTGTCGTGCCCACAGGAGCAGTTTTAACCCAGTCATGTCTGGTCAGTCAGTCAAAGTCCACGGAGACTCGTCGAGGGCAGACGGCTCCTCTAGTCGTGGCCAGTCGCGGAAGTGGAAGCGGTTGCTGAGGGACCCTGTGAGGGCCCCTGACTCCTTGTCATGCCCAGAAGAAGCCTCAGCTTCCAAGCTAGCCCAGGAGGGCTTCCTGTTCCTGTGGGCTATCGTGTTCCTGTATGTTGAGCCCTGGTGGGCTGTCCTGTCCTGTCTGTTTGGCCCCGGAGTGCTCCTGATACCCCCTATCTGCCCCATGGAATTTTTTTGGGGGGGTAGTAAGGCTCCGGCTGTGGTGGCTGGGGCGAGGGAGGAGGCCACGGCCACGAAGACCACCTGCCATGGCCTCCAGAGCTCCCAGCTCCGCCTTGGCCCGTTCTGTCTGTTCCGCTCTGAAGGTTCCCGTCCTGTCTTCCTGTCCATGTCTGTCCTGAGGGGCCTCCAGAGTGCCCACCCCATGTCAGTCCTCTGTCGTGTGTGTCCTTATTTGGTCATGTTCCTGTCCTTGTTCAGTGTGATTATTAGTTAATTCTTGTCCAACTGTGTTTGTCTAATTATCATGTGTATTTAGTTCCTGCCTGTTTAGTTATGGCACTTTTCCACTGCGTGGTACGACACTGCTCGGCACGATTCAGAACGGCACGGCTCAGTTCAGCTTGGTTTGCGTTTCCACTGCAGTTTAGTACCTCTTTAGAGTGGGCGGGATTATTCACTTTGTCGTTATAGTTGCGCCGCCTCTACTGCCGTGACTCCTGAAAAACTTTTTCATTCTGCATCGCTCCATCAAGCTCTCACTGGATTCGCTCCTCGGCTATCAATGAGAGGACGGTCTGTACTTCCTCAACAGACAACGAAACAGTCATTTTTCGGTTGTTAAAAGAAAGGTGCGCTCATTCAAAACAGTCGCGTTCGATCTTTCGCTGGCTGTGCTGATTTAAATCTAGCGGGTCTGTTGTGTCTCGTGCTGCAAGTTCAATGATGCAGGCAGTGACGATTTTCTCCAGCCAATCAGTGATCAGCAGAGTTTACACGTCATGTTTTGGTAACGGTGCGGTTCGCTTGGAACCTCGCCCGAGGTGGTACTAAAAAAAGTACCAGGTACTGTACCCAGTGGAAAATCCCACAAAAGTGAGCCGTACTGAACCGTACCATGCAGTGGAAAAGCGCCACTAGATTTTGTCTGGTCTACTCGTTACTCCCCGGGGTTCCTGTGTGTCCCAGCCTTGCCTTGTCTTGCCCTGTCTGTTTTGGATTTATTAAAGACTGTATTTTGAGTTATCCTCGTCTCCTCGTTCCTCCCTGCTGTGTGCACTGTGACAATTAAATATATTTATATATAATATAAATTATATGAATATAAATATATACATGTAAATATTTTCAAAATATATATGGTATGTGTGTGTATTTATATATATATAATATGCACAGTACACACATTATGTAAATAAAAACTTTTATTTTGGATGTGATTAGTCGTTTGAGAGCACTAATAATTATATAAATTAAAAAATATTAAATTATCTTTATTATTGTTATATAATTATATAAATAAGATATTAATTAATAAAATTCAATTAAATAATAAGACAAAGCAGAAGCACAACCAATTTGCTTTTAAGAGTTTGAATTTATATTGCAATTCCTGACTGCAGACTTTAGGATTTTTATTATATAATTAGACTGGAATTTCTGACACGTTAGTATTTTGGGAAATCAAAGTAAAGTATGAGACATTAATGAGACATTTTCTTAAATTCTAGAGGAGATGCATGTCAAATTATTGAATCTATTTCTCAGGAGAAACATCGACTTAAGCAAAAGTCTCACATTCTCTCCATTTTAATCTCATTGCTGACAGTGAGATTGAAGAGCTCTTGTACGACTTTTCTTTCTCACAGAAACACTGGGAGAGTGAGACTGACATGCACCACCACAGCTTTTCCTCTGATCCAAAACCAGATTTATCTTTCCTTTCATCTTAAAGCAACACAGACGGACTTCAGCTCAACATTAAAGGCAATTCAAATCCAAGCTGGTCTCTCTAAAGGCAGGAAATTACATTTTGCAACAGAAAGTCTATTGTTCTATATAGTCCTAGAAAGCTTTCAGGTGTTTGCAGCTGAATATACTGCATTGTATTCAATGCTGGCAATGCTAATAGAAGCCAAACCTTTAAGACAGGCATTATGGGTTTAATGACACCCTGTTGAATGTATTTTGGGATGCTTGTTGATGAAGATAGTGTAATTTGAAAGCAAGGTGATAGAAAATTCTAGCAAATCAGCTCTAATTTAAATTTTAAAGGTCATTTCCGTGGCGGTTACACATGCCCGGCTGTAGCTCAGTGTAAATATGCAATGCAGTTTTGGTAACAAGATTTTCTTGTTATTTATTTACCTCTCAATTTAATTCACAATCCATGCTGTTCGGTTCAGTAGGCCATAAAATGAGTTGTTGTTTCATTAATGGGAAATAAAAGATGATTGCATCCTAGAGAAAAAAACAAAAATGAAACACTAATTGTGTTATTCTACAACTGTCTCAATTTATTTGCCTCAATTACGATGTATCACATAAAACATCGAATTAAAGAAATGAGACGAGGACCGACCGTCAGTGTGCAGCGCTGGTTTATTACTGTGGCTGGAGCCCAGAGAAGCTGGAGACTTCATTCACCATCAGAGAAGGTGTCAATCACTCCTGTAGAGGACATGCTTTACTGCTGCCCGAGGGCTCCTGTGTGACCTAAATACAAAACTGTCAACAGAAAGACTGACCAACACAGAACAAGCTGAAGAGAATCGCAGAGAATATTCTGTCTTGGATTATCCAATGCATACACTTCTATTTATACAGCATACAGGAGAACTAAAATGTGATCACTGCTACTTATACCAGGTTCCAAGGCATGTATACATATATATATATATATATATATATATGTAAAATAACAATATATATATATATATATATATTACATCAAAACTGTTGTCAAAAATGGTATATGAATACTAAGATGATGTATATAAAATCCTGAAAAAAAAGCTTGAAACCTCTTTGCAAAATAATAAATATGTTAAATCAAAACTTTTGTCAATGTATATTAAGATTAATAGTATATGAATACTAAGATTAATAATCACATGTGTTATGACTCAAATATGAAATCCTGGGAAACAAGATTAAAAAACTTTATTTTAAGGTGTCCTTGTTACACGTTACAGGTACTTACTATAGTATTAGCACAAAATTATGCATAATTACATGCATAAACCCTAAACCAAACTCTAATCCTATTCCTAAACCTAACCATATAGTAAGTACATGATGTTAATTAATAATACTCAGTAATTAAATGTATAATTACACTGTAACAAGGACACCTTAAAATAATGGACATGTCAAAAATGGTATATAAACACAAATTTTATATATATATATATATATATATATATATATATATATATATATATATATATATATATATTTATATATAAAACCGTGAAAAACAAGTCTGAAACCTCTTTGTAAAATAATAAATCAAATGTGTACTTACATCATGTATTGAAAGTGTACAGAAAATCTTTCTCGATGGTTATTAAATCAAAACTGCTGTCAAAATGGCATAAATTACTGAGTTTACAGGACTTGGCACATGCGTTATGAATAATGTTTTATGATTTCTCTATTTACTTATTGAACTATTAATAGCCTAGTATTTGTTTTGAGGGTTTTGCACTGAAGTACTGAACTAAAACATCTTCAAACATGCTTTTCCAGCCATTCTGTAGCAATATCGACTAAAAACACTTTGTTATGCTTACTAATGATTCCTTAATTAGCTTGATTTATCATACTTAATCTTATTTTCAAGCAGACCTGTGAGAGAAAATGAAGGGAACCCCCACAAACACCGATCTGAGGCGGTTTGTTTATCCTGACAGTCCGTGACGCCGCCTGCTGTTTGTCAGGAGAACTGCATAAACACACTAGCGCATCGCACACTTTTCGCTTTTATTATTTCGTTTTAGCATCTACAATGCAGTATGTAAAAATCTCTACAGTTTGCGATTAAAATCAACTTAATATTACATTTAAAAAAGTATCCCGGTTAGGCTATAACTAGAAAATATTTTATTTTAGCTACAGACGTTTTCAAATCATAAGTAGCCTATTTTAGAATTCATCACACGTTAAAGACGCAGAGTAAAAAGAAAAAGAAAAAAGAAAAGAAAGCAACATAAATATGAATCTATCATTTGACATTCCCTATATACAGAAATAATTTGATGTCAGCAGGTAGTGTTCCTCTAATAAGCCTAATAATGTTCGTGTTGCTGAGGTGAGCTGATAGTTGATGCTATTAGCTGAACTTAAAAGCAGCACAGACTGCTGATGTTCAGTAGAATCGCACACAGCAGCACAGGGAATCTATGAACGCTGATGTATGACATCGACCTCAAGAACAGAGAGAGAGAGAGAGAGAGACTAAACCTATAACTGCCCAGTAACAAGCTCTCCCCCCTCATTGGCTGCAGAGACAAGTGTATTTGATCAGGCCCTCAGACTAAATGACACACTCTGTTTGATCGGCAGACACTAAACCTCATGTGAGAGCCAAAGGAAGACCTCAGCATCTGTCCTGTCTGAAGAATCTGTGCCCTGCTCACACCTGGGTGACTGTCTAAAGGGATGCTGCACAAAAAAAAAAAATGAAGATTTAGTCATTATGTAGCCTACTCCCAAACCCTGTCTTCCCTGTAACAGAAGAATATGTAAGGCATTGTTTTTTTGTTTACCATAGAATACAATCCTCATGCCTTGTAGTCACATTTAGCAGATTAAAGCTGATCACTAATATAAGCTAGTTTACATTACAAGCAAGTATTACAAAACAGCAGCATAACACTGGTTTATCTGACTTGTGCACTTTACAGTCTTCTGAGGACACAATATGATTGAAAATAAGCTATTAAATCTCTTTTATATATGGTGAGACATTACAGTAGGCTTTATGTCAGTTAAGTCAAACATTACTGGTTCTTTGGCATCTTCTGACTGATTGACATTGATATCAAAGCTGCAGTTTGATGATTTGGTCCCACTTTATATTAGGTGGTCTTAACTACTATGTACTTACATTTAAATTAATAATTTGGTACAATGCACTTATTGTGTATATACATGTGTTTACATTGTACTTCTATTTTTAAAAATACCTATATGTAATTACATCTGTAATTAATTTCTGTAATTATCTTTATAATTACACTGTTGACCCATCCCTTACACCTTAACCCACCCTTAAACCTACCCATACCACCAAAGCTGTCCCTAACCTTACCCGTATCCCACCTCAAAGCAGCAAAAGTGTTTTGCAATACAATATGAAAACAATAAGTACATTGTACTTATTTTTTATGTAAGTAAATAGTAGTTAAGGCCACCTAATATAAAGTGTGACCGATGATTTTTATAGTACATTTATGGTCCTTTTATCATTTGTGGAGCTTGATTGCACCTTCATTGTACAGAAATATTTAGGCAATACATCTATGAAATATATTTTGTTTGTGACACAAGGTGTGTAAATAATTTCTGTTTTTAGCCTTTAACTTTACCTGATGCACTTAGTAGATAAGTAGATAAGACAAACAAAACAAAAAAACAATTAAATTAATAATAGTAATTTATTTATATATAAATAAAAACAGCATATAATAATGCAATGCAAAATAAAATTAATTTACATTAAAAATCCATTTGACATTGTTAAAATGGTTTGAATTAGTTGCTCTTCTCAAATTGAAACTAAACAAAAAACCAAACCAAAAAATAAATAAATAAATAAATGAATAATAATTTATTAATATATAAATAAAAACAGCATATAATAATGCAATGCAAAATAAAATTAATTTACATTAAAAATTCATTTGACATTGTTCAAATGGTTTTTCCCCCTATTTTCCTATCATTTACTATCTGAATAAAAACATTTCCTGGACAATAATATATCCTTTAAAATCTCATTCATTCATTCATTATCATAACTAAGCTCTCCTACAGCCCGAGTCAGGCCAGAGCGGGCTAAATCAGCATGACATTTTGGGGTTCATGGACCTCTCAGCATATTTACCCCGGTAGAAAAAATAAAATAAAATTCACGGGAAGCAGGTTTGTTTGTCAACACACGGTGGGTTCCCTGCCAACACTTCCCTCTCACAGAGACCGAGAATAAAGCTGAAGATGAAATGGGTTCCCAGGCTGCCGTGTAATTGCGCAGCCCTTATGTTGAACCCCTTGAGCATTCATTCAAATGAGGCCGTAATTGCCACATCTGTTAACCCTCTGAAGAGCCGTCAGCCGAGTGTCACGCATCTGCTAATTGGTACAAACAGGTAGCAGACGCTGATCTCCTCCACTGAGCATCTGCCGATTAGAGTCGCAAATTCAATGAGCGGTGATTAAAGGTCCTGCTAAAATGGCAAAGGAGAGGTTTAAATACTGCTGCTGAATATGCTATAACACTTCATAATGGTGATTAACTGAGAGCCAGGAACCGTGAGGACTCCGAGGGTTGGTGTGAATTCATTTTTTTAGGCGTGAAGAAAAGCTGAGGAAAATGGGTCACAGGAGTTTTACTCCTGTGGTTTGGTCAGCTGATTGTGAGCCTTAATGCTCCATAAAGCCAAAAAAGACGATGTGTATATATATCCAATAGTTATTTTAGATCTCTTAAAGTTATCTGGAATCATTCCGTCACAGATAAAAATACTGTAATTATTTTTTAGATATATTAAATATTAAAGTTAATTTAGTTGCAATAATTTTATATTTTGAGGAATATATAGTAGTATTCTCTCTCTCTATCTATCTATCCATCATTTGAAATGTTCATATTTCAACAATTTTATACATGGACTCAACATTTTTACAAATGTATATGACCTTGAACACTAATATATTTTGAGGAATATATATCACAACATCCAAGTTCATATTCAATGTTCTGTTTCAATTTATTTCTTAATACATACAAAATCTTTCAAATGTAATCAAGTTCAAGTCATAAAATGTGTAATAAAATGTAGTATGGAGTATGTGGCAGAAATTTGATTAAGATTGAACATGGGTAACAGACATGAAAATGTATTAGAAAAGAGAATTGTACTTTTTTAATGATTATACATGCAGCTTTTTTGTGCTCATTTTAAATCAGAGACAACATTAAATACGTATATTTATAAAAAATGAATTTAATGTGAAGACAAAAAGGTGATTAAACAGTGAAAAAAAAAAGAAATGGTGTCCAGTCAGACATTCATATAGATTTTAACATAAAATCTTGATGTAAAAACAATTTTAGCTATCTATATAGCTATACAATAAAGACATTTGTTTACACCATGTCTGTCCGCAGTTCTGAGGAGAGCGGTTTTATTGCCTGTCACATCCTGTTATCAAATACTGTAATAATGCAAATGTGAACTGTTGTGGTGGCAAAGAAAGCCAGAGAACAAACATGTCAGTGATGTGAGATTGTCAGGTATGGTTTTTTTTGTAAAATCATTTGTTTAATTGTGCTCTTTATACAAAACATACAACAACAACAAAAAAAAAGAGAAAAGTGCATATTGTAGCATAATGTTCAATTCACTTCATTATTGACACTGGTGAACATAAATAACTGGTTCTTTTAGATTTATGTGAAAACATTTATATGAAAACAAAAAGTAAAATAACCAAAAACAAGACTATAAAAAAAAGTCTCTTGGACCCTGTCACAGTTCCTGTGAGTCAGCGATTTGGATCAGTTGCTCTTCTCAAAAATCTTTATATTAAAGTTAATATCTCTGGGGAAAAAGAGGTGTTTTTCTTCTGCCATGTATAATAATGATAATCATAATAATACATTTTCTGTGACACAGTTTGGATTTATATTTGAAATCTTACCCGCATTTGTTCATATATCCAGTCAAGGAAGTAGGTCACATTTCCGTAGACTCCGGGCTTGTTTCTGAAAGCACATCCATCACCCCAGCTAGTGTCCCCAACCAGCCACCATAGAGAATTCTCTTTTATGACCAGAGGACCCCCACTGTCCCCCTGTGTGGAAGAGCACTTATTTAATTTGGCCTTTGGTACATTTACAGTACTCTAATTTACTCTTTTGAATGATCAAGCAGCTTCTAACTGTGTTTATATAGAGTGTGTTTCTGACCTGACAGGAGTCCACACCGCCCTCCAGCTTGCCAGCACAGATCATGGTTTCTGTGATTTGTCCGTTATACACCGGTCGGCTGTTGCAAGTCGTTCTGTCGATTAGCTGGATTTTGGCTTCTTGTAGGGTTGGTGAGGGAGATCCTTCAAGAAAACAACATTTGCTTGTCATGCATGAATCGTGAATCATTGCACATGCATTTGGATCTGTATGTTCTTCAAAAAGTTTCAAACCTCCACTAGACTGTGACCCCCATCCAGTGATGTAACATTCCCGCGGAGCAGTGAAGTACATGCCTTTATTGGGCAGACACACTGGCCTGACGTTCGCTGAAACAAGAAACAACACAGAAATTGTCAGCATCCAAAGGTGTGTGGTTCTTCTGTAAAGCAAAAAAAGGAGATATTTTGCAGAATGTTCAAGCTGCTCTTTTCCACACAGTGGAAACTGATGCTCACACTATCTAGCTCTAAAAAAAGCACCACAAAATGGTCCATTCAACTCATTCCTAGTCATCTGATAGGCTGATACATAAGCCATTATATGGAAGAGCAGCTTGACTATTCTGCAAAAATCCCTCTTTTTAGGTTCTTCACAACAAAGAAAATTTTGAACAAATGGATAGTGAGTAAATTATGATTTTTCAGTCAACTAAAACTTTACACTAAAACTAAATTTTTGGAGACACATTGTATATTAAAACCATTTTTAAAGCAAGCATGAAACCAGTGTCGTTATAAAAATTGGTAAATTAAAGTAAATTTCACAAAGAAAGAAACACACTGAATTAAACGTGAAATTTTGAAATAGAAAAACTTAAATAGTGTTTTATTGCAAAACATGCTCCAATAATCTATTTACTACTTTTGAAAAATCCTTTTTTACAGTGTAACTAAAACTAAAACTATTACAAATCATAGTTGTGCATAGAAATAAGCCTGAAATAAAATATTAACTAAAAAAATATTGATTTATAAATATTAAATATATATTTATTAAATAAAAAATAAGAAATGTTCCCTTGCCAACTAATGAAAAGAATTAGGGGGGAAAAAACTTCAAGTTTTAATAAAAATGACAAAATCACATAAAAATGAAAACTGAAAATATAAACATAAAAGCTCATTTTAAATATTAATAAACACTATAATAGTATATACTGTAAATAATACTAAAATAACAGTGTGTGAAACAAAAACACTTTGTTTTAATTTATTGTCACTTAATGTGTCAGTACACTCTCAGAAATAAAGGTACAAAAGCTATCACTGGGGTGGTACCTTTTCAAAAGGTACACTTTTGTACCTATTAGGTTCAAATATGCACACTTTAAGTACTAATATGTACCTATAAGGTACCATAATGGACCCTTTAAGTACAAACATGTCCCTTTTGAAAAGGTACCGCCCCAGTGACAGTTTTTGTACCTTTATTTCTGAGAGCGTATTAGTAAATGATCATGAAATTTTCTTATTGGTCAGGGGAAAATTGTGAAATTCAGTCTTACATGTAATCGTGAGTGGAAGGTTTAGCTTCATCAGGGCAATGTCATTCTCGTTGGTTCTCGGGTCAAAGTTGTGCATGACAATTCGGCTAACAGAATTGCCAGTAGCCAACTGCATTTCGGTACGAGTCAGATATCCAGCATACACAGTCCAATCCCTTGCATCTGAATTCCTACACCAGTTTGTCATTTATTAGAGTTCAACATAAGTTGTCAAATGAGACAGTACTAAACAAGAGTACTTACTCATACACACAGTGAGCCGCAGTGACGACCCAGTACGGTGTAATGACAGACCCGCCACACAAATGCCTTCTGGAAATTTGCAGGCTGACCTGCCATGGCCACACCCCCTTAGAGGTCACCATGGTTCCTCCCACGATTCGGGTCTCACTGTTCCGTCCACAATCTACAAGAGGATTCAGAGATCAGTGTCAGCGTATATGGAAAGTTATTTCCTAGCTATACTTCACATTAATATTTTATAATAATTATAATATTTAAAAGCATGGTTCACCCCAAAATGAAAAGAGTCATCATTCACATGAAAGTGAGTAAAAGATAACAAATTTGTACATTGAGATCAGTGTTATTGTATTATTTATGTACTTTTATAATATTTAATAATATAATGAATTTGTGTTTATTTTTATATTTTACAGTTTTCAATTTAATTTCAGTTATATTAACATTCACTTTTATTTTATTTTTTTAGACAACTTCTCTATTGAATTTTATTTAAGTTTTAGTCTCGATTTTGTTTATCTTTTAGTATGTTTTCGTTTTTATTACTGTGTATTATTATTATATCAAATATTTTTATTTGATTTCAGTTTTATATACGGTAAGCATACCATACCATTATTATTTTTAATGGTAACACCTCCAAAAAAAGAAAAACCCTAAATATTTATTTCACGACAAAAAAGAACACACACAAACACACACACACACAAATAAATAAAATAAAATAAAAAAGACATGCATTATCTTACCTATACATTTGAGTGCCACTGCTTTGTTAGATGGACAGTCTGAACTGAATTATCATAAGAGAAATATAAAAAGAAGAATTTTTAAACAAGCCGATTATGGAGAACACTACTAACCAATAATTAATGTTAACTGCAATAAAATAACCAACATGTAAAACCTAAACCTTTTAGATATGAAGAACTAGAAATTTCTGTATTAACAGAACTCTGTTGCGCACGTTTTACTGTGAAAACCTGTCAGATTGGAAGAGCCGAGAGAATCTGTCTTCACCAGCATGTAGTCAGTCGATGCTCTAGAGTAAATCTCCTCATAACCAACATAAGTGTTCCTGAGAGATAAACCACACACAAACACACAGCACATATTACAAATCACCTCATACAAAACACATTCTGTAAATGTACTAATATTCCTGTGATGTCAAAGCTAAATTCTCTAGTATCATTTTTCACACGATCCTTCAGAAATCATTCTAATATGCTGACTTGGTGCTCATAAAGCACTTAGTATTATTATTATTGATGTTGAAAACAGTTTTGCTGCTTAATATTTTTTGTGGCAACTGCATTTTTTTTTTTTCAGGATTCTTTGATGAATAGTAAGTTTCAAAGAACAGCATTCACTTGAAACAGAAATCTTGTGTAAAGGTCATTATACAGTAGTAGTAAAAGACTTCTAGCATTACCTCTCGTATCCCATCTCCTCACACGCTTGCATTCCGAGGTTGTCATTCCATCCATCTGAACACACATTCTCCCATTTTTGGTTCATATTTGAATACATCTGAAGAAGGTAATCAGATCCAAACAGACGAGCTACAAATACAACAACAGACAGTACAGTAAAGATCTTCGAATGGGATCAGTTCAACATGTCGGACCATATGCGTAAGGGATTCTTACAGCACTGAGTTTCATCGTCTCCCGATGGACAGTCCTGCACACCGTCACACCACTGCGAGAAGCTGACACATTTCTCATCTGTTTTACAGCGACGCCCTTGCAAACAATCAAAAATACCTGTTGGAGTAGACAAAGGACATCAGAGCAAGAAATAACCGGGTAGATGCACTGTAGGACATCCAATGTTTGAGTTTCTTACCATAAAACCAAAGCACCACAGCTATGACCCCAGCAACGACCAGTAGGGTGATGACTATGCCAAGGATAAATGGCCATTTCTTTCTCCTGGAAGCTGTCGAAGAACCAAAGTTCATGAGAACCAATATTTAGAACATGAAAATGGAAGATATTTTGAAGAATGTGGGAATGTCGTTGGTCCCCATTGGCTTCCATAGTAATCCATAGTAAAATACTAAAGGGTACCAGAAGAAGTTTGGCTACACACATTCTTCAAAATATCATCTTTTGTGTTCAACAGAAGAACTTGAGGGTAAGTAAATGATTCATTTTTGGTGAACTATTCCTTTAAGAAGCATTAAGTACCTTTGTGAACTGGATTAACGTCAAGGTAGGGTCCAGGTGTGACCGTGCGGTGTGTATTAACAGGTGCTGTTTGTGGCGTATACTGATGCAGGCTCTGAGCAGGCGAGTATCTCTCTGAAAAGTATTGCGGAGGGGAATTCTGGTGTACATATTGTGGGTTTTGGGGACCATGGTACTGAGGTAATGCCGGGTTTATTCCAGAAGGCGGCGCAAATGGAGGAGGCCGCTGCTCTTCATGTTGGAAACCATAGTTCACGTGAGAAACATTGTCGTAAGTCTGAAAGAAATTAGGGTTTTGTCAGTTTCTCAAGTTTGAAAGGCATCCGCAACTCGTTTTGCTTGAAAAAGATAACAAATTAGAATGAAAAGGATAGCAAATTAGAAAAATATACATAAAAAAGGTTACTTTAGAATACTGTGTCCATGTTAACAGTTACAAAATGAATAACAACAATGTGCAGATTGTTTCAGGAAATGCATACCTATTCAGTAAACATCATCCTTATTTGAACAATAATACTCACTACTTACTCTTTTAATGACACTGTGTAATAAATGAAATTTGAAAAAAACAAACAAACAAACAAACAAAAAAAAAAACTGGATAACTCCTTTTTTTTTTAAATGTCAAAAATCATGTTTTTTACTGATTTTTTTTTTTTGTTGTGTGTGTTAATTATCTGTTTTTTAGTAATTTTTTAACCTAATCAAAATAACCCAGCTGCAGTTTGATTGAGATTAATTGGAATGCACAATGAAAAAACATGATTTTCGAAAATTGTTAAAAACTGAGTTATCTGTTTTTGCAAATAAACTCTTCAAACAATTAAAGGCATACTCCACCCCAAAATAAAAATTGTGTCATTAATCACTTACCCCCATGTCGTTCCAAACCCGTAAAAGCTTTGTTCGTCTTCGGAACACAATTTAAGATATTTTAGATGAAAACCGGGAGGCTTGTAATTGTCCCATTGACTGCCAAATAATTACCACTGTCAAGGCACAGAAAAGCATGAAAAGCATCGTCAGGATAGTCGTTATTTTTATTTTCTTTGCGTACAAAAAGTATTCTAGTCACATCATAAAATTCAGATTGAACCACTGACGGCAGATAGACTATCCTGACGATGCTTTTCATATTTTCCTGTGCCTTGACAGTGGTAATTACTTGGCAGTCAATGGGCCAGTCACAAGCCTGTGATTAATGACAAAATTTTCATTTTGGGGTGGAGTAACCCTTTAACTCAGGTATTTAACATGCCTTTAGTAATTCAATATTTCATCAACATTTTACATGCAGTAGAGACAGGAAATAAGCTGTACTTGCTTTTATCTTACAACACTGGTAAAAAATTCTGATTTCATGTACTCAAGTCTAAATGTCCAGTATAGACTACTTGAAATTAAATATTATATTACATACACAAAATGAATGAATGAATAAATATATATTCTTTATATAAGTTTTTTTTTTTTTTTTGGTGACAGAAGACAAAAAAAAAAACACAATAGTAAATACAACTATTATTGTTGCTATTATTAATAATAGTTGTTGTATTTTGTGGAAGGGATCATGTGTGTGTGTGTGTATTATTATATAAAAACATTAATATTACATTGGTGAATATCAAATACCATCTTAACAACAACTAGATAGATAGATATAGCAATTAGCATAGCATTCCCATCTGAATAAAGAAAGTTTATTTTGATTTCACTTTAATTTTATGCATAAATTTGCTCGGGGACAATAATGAAGTTACCTGTTGCTTATTCAGAAAATACTTCCTTATAACCAGTGAAATAACAAATTGCTCCCATAAACAAATCAGAAACTCACCAAAAACCTAAACCAGCCCATTAACAATTGCGCTTAATGTTTTCATCAGTGTTTTTCATGAATTCAAACCTAACTGCCTTTCCTTTTTTAAAAGAGCAAATTACCTTTCTGATGAATTATTCATTAAGTGCTCAGTTTGTCCTCAGGATAGTTAATGCTTTACAAATATAGCTTATCTGTTGACTGACAGTGTCTGTATTGTTTCGTAAAAATGAATGACAATCAAAAGACACCAAGGACTAAAAGATCCAAATATGGCAGAAGAGGATAAATATGTTCAGATAGGAGTTAAGAAAATGAAAAACAACTATATTGTGTCATTACCGTATCTGTTGTCTGCATCGTTTGCCTTTGGTTTCGTTTGAATTGCAAAACGCAATCCAAAAAAACACTTGAACTTGAATCTCAAACTAAGATCTGCTGACTGAACATACAGCAAAACATGCATTAGTCTCAGAAACAGCAACGCGTCTGTATGAAATGATATGTAATGCCATACAAATTATAATAATATATAGTAAAACTCACCTGACAGAGGGTTCTCCTTGTGTTTGCGTGCCTCTGTATGTGTAATGAGCAGCCAAAGACACACCTTTGCTTGGTAAACCAGTTGAAACACTCACCAGTCAGGTGAATATAAAATACCACTTGGTGACCAGAACTAAGTGTTTATAACTCAGAGCATTCCACTGTTTTTCTTTTCAACAATAAACTGGTCTTGCATTTCTCTAACACAGATAACACAACTTTGCATTGTAAATTACTGACCAAACAAAGGCGTGTCAATAATGGAAAATATACATCCTCTTAAAGGCACTTCCTTCTTGCTCACTTAATTTCACAGTGAGTTTTGAATGAGGTACAACTGCAACATATAAGATTGCATGGGTTTTTATCTTTAAAAAATACGTTTCCTAGGCTTGCAAATGCAAATGCACATTTTCAAGTTGCCTTTTTCTCAAAACATAACATCACCATAAGTTCCTTAACTTTATTCTCTGTGATTTGAATGCAATGGTTCAAGCCTTCTGAAGTCATATGGTAACTTTGTGTGGGAACTGAACCAAAAGTTTAGTTGTTTACAATGGAAACCTTCCACTTCATAGCTCAAATCTCTGTAAAAATTAAGCATGCAGGTAATTTGCCTTTTAGTTGCAGATGGGAAATCTGGCAGGTAACAATCTATTACAAGGTTTGGTATTGTTGAAGCACCAATGTTATTATAGTATCACTGATATACAACATAGGTTTTATTAATATTTAATAATAATATTCTGAATTAGTTTTTATTTTTATATTTTCAGTCTTTTAAGTAATTTAATGTTTGTGTCATCCTTTAACATTTGACTTAATTTCAAGTAAGATTTTTTTAGTTTACATCTTAGTTAACTATAATTTGAATATATTTGACAGTGAATGAAGAGAGCAGCAGCAGATGATAATGAGTAAATAATGTCTTAAATTCCAGTCTTCCCTTTCATAAATCTATTGTATGATTTAAGAAGACTTGAAATGTAATGTTATGGTACTTTTAATGGTGCTTTTCAACACTTTTGGAGCTTGAAAAATCAGCTGCTGGTCTCCATTTACTTGCACTATAAGGAAAACAGCAACAGAGAACGGCATGAGGATGAGTAAATGACAAAAATATGAATTATCAGGTGTACTATTCCTTTAAATACCCCTTTTACCCCTTCACAGCGAATAGCAAATCAAACACTATCCCCAATGTGTGTCAACAGATGCAACCTTTCCAGACCTTTCAACTTTGTTTATCAGAGAAAACTAAATCTTATGTTACACAAGAGTGCTGTTCTTTTTAGCTAAAGTTTCAATGGCATATATGAAAATATATAGAGAGGATTATGAATTTACAACTGTAAGTTATCATTTAAATCATTTAGTATATTAGCAAGAATCACCTGAACAGCTAAAAGTTATAAAACCATTACAAGGCTTTATATGATGGTTACAAGATGTAGATAACTAGACTTCCTGTTCAATTTCCCGACGCACTGTTCACAAAACTGCCACATTAACAACAAGCTGTAAAGATCCAAATTCCGGTCTTACACAGGGATCAGTCTCGGCCCTGCTGTTATTCAGTAACTAAGTCAATGGGCCGATACTTTGACATCCATGACGTTACAAGTGCTCTTACAACATCCTGTAAATATTTGACTCGTGCGTCTGTCTCTTAGATTGAAGCACAATAACATTTCAATGACAAATAGAAGGAAGAAACTTAAAATTAGAACTTGATAAACAGTCTCTGAGTACTCAGTAGAATAAACATAAGGTGTTAAGTGACGTGATAAGAGCGGCGTCTGAGTTTTTTTTTTTTTTTTTTTGGTCAAGGTGCTGCAGGTGGATTATTTATACAGACCTGGAAAAGAGTCTCCGTCAAGTTCCCTGGAACAACTAAACGTTCCTTTGATCGCTTGCTGGAATCCTGCTGACAACCTAGAAAAATAGTTAACTCATTTGTGTTAGATAGTAAACAGGCATCTTTGAGGTCAAGTGACTGAAAGTGCTGTTCATATTTATTTAAAAACAATTTTCACTTAGAATTTGCTTTTTCACAAATAATGTGTGAATATATATATATATATATATATATATATATATATATACAGTCATGGCCAAAAATATCGGCACCCTTGGTAAATATGATCAAAGAAGGCTGTGAAAATTAATCTGCATTGTTAATCCATTTGATCTTTTATTTAAAAAAATTCACAAAACTCTAACCTTTTATTGGATAATAAGAATTTAAAATGGGGGCAAATATCATTATGAAATAAATGTTTTTCTCTAATACACATTGGCCACAATTAACAACACCCTTTTATTCAGTACTCTTTGAAACCTCCATTTGCCAGTTTAACAGCTCTAAATGTTCTCCTATAATGCCTGATGAGGTTAGAGAACACCTGACAAGAGATCAGAGACCATTCCTTCATCCAGAATCACTCCAGACCCTTTAGATTCCCAGCTCCATGTTGGTGCTTCTTCTCTTCAGTTCACCACTCATTTTCTACAGGGTTCAGGTCAGAGGACTGGAATGGCCAGCAGAAGCTTGGTTTTGTGCTCAGTGACCCATTTTTGTGTTGTTTTTGAGGTTTGTGTTTGGATTATTGTCCGGTTGGAAGATCCAAACATGGCCCATTATAAGATTTCTAACAGAGTCAGTCACTTACTGATTTTTTTATCTGTTGGTATTTGATAGAATCCATAATGCCATGTGTCTAAACAAGATGTCCAGGACCTCCAGCAGAAATATAGGCCCACAACATCAAGCATACAGCAGTATATTTCATTGTACACATGGAGTACTTTATGTCCTTGTGTTCACCAAATCCATCTTGAGTGTTTGCTGCTAAAAAGCTCATTTTTTAGTTTCATCTGACCATAGAAGCCAGTCCTATTTGAAGTTCCAGTCGTGTCTGATAACTGAATATGCTGGAGTTTGTTTTTGGATGAGCGAGGAGTATTCTTCTTGAAACCCTCCCAAACAACATGTGATGATGTAGGTGCTGTTTGACAAATTTTTTTTTAAAGGTTTTCTGCCCCCGAGATTTTTTATAACAATTTTCACTGCTCTAGCTCTTTTCTTAAAGCTACTTCACTAATTTGTGAAGCTCAACTATCTTTTGCTGCACATCAGAAATATATCATTGTGGTGGATGATTAAGGGAATCCGGGCTTTGTTTTCCCTCCTATTTATATTTCTGTGAAACAGGAAGCCATGGCTGGATAATTTCATGTTCATAATCACCCTGGAGTGCGCAAAATTGTGAATATGACTGGGAATATACTTCAGAGATATTTTTCACATAAGAATTTCCAAGGGTGCCAAGGAATTTCATATTTACCGAGGGTGCCGATATTTTTGGCCGTGACTGTATATATATATATATAGACTAGAGTACCCATATTACTGACTGCCAAAATATGCAAGTAATTAAAATTGTTCTTAGCCATTCAAGTCTGGAATGACAAAGGTGAATAACTTGTCAGAAATTTAATTTTTGGGTGGAGTATCTCTTTAATGTCACCAACAACGCTAATTTTGCATCTAATTGTGTTTACTAATTAACAGAGACCTTTAGCAAATCATTATTTAACAACTTATCTAATAACACCGGTACATTAACAAATCAAGTACATAAATGAACATACCTTCGGACAAAGGAAAAAAAGATCCTCAAGGACTCATCTGAGAATCACCAGAACATCATGTAAGTAACAAAATCTAATTATGAAACTTGAGATATTGCACTTACGAGCATGTCATTTAAAAATGGGCTTGAAAGATGCTAACCAATGTTATGGTATAAATAATAGTGATATATCATGTGTGGATTCTGTTATTATTAACAATTTGGATGGGTTTTTTGGTAAGTTCCAAAATATTGTGGAACATAATTCACATTTCAAACATATTATAGTTCAAACTATTTTTTTTTGTCCAATTTACAAAATCTTGTCACATAAATTAGTTTCAGGTCACTGTCAGCCAGGTTGGTCAAAACCTGTCTCAATAGACCATTTTCACTTATCCAGGGTTCTAAGAAGCCAAAGTTGTCGTAGGTAAACTTAGTAGCGCATCGTAGACAAAAGCAAATATAACTTGTTTTCCCATTTACTTCACACAAAAAAAAAAAAAAAAAAAAAAACCTCTATTGTGTATAGAGAGATTGATAAAGGAAGTCAGAAGAATGAATGTTGTAAAATTTACCATCTATTTACCAACACAAAAACTCCTTCGCAGCTCTTTTTGTCAGGATAAAATATTATAACAGTACATTCAAAAAAATAATAATTATTATTACTTCATTATAGTCTGTGAAAAGCGTCCATTAGCCAATCAGCAAACAGAGCTCAAAGCACACACGCCATCTGGTGTTCATTCAGGTGAAAAGCAGTGTTATTTCTGAGTATAATCATCACATTCAACATCAACAAAAACAATCAATATTCTATTTTATTGCAAATACAGATTTTTACATTCTAAACCCTTTTATTAATACATTATTTTGAGAATGACACCACATAACGAAATATGCATTGAGAGCACAGAATAAATGCTACAATTTGAGAAGTTTGTATTGTATGAACATTGACAACTTTGTTTCCTATTTTAATTGAAAAATAGGACTGACCTCTCATTAATGACGAAGATATATCTGACTCAAGGACCAAATCCTACACACATTCTGTGGATTAAAGTTCAAGTCCTAATATTTTTGGATCAGAATAGAAGAGGCGCCGCCTCCTCCATTGCAGATTCCCGCCAGTCCGTACTGTCCCGATTTCAGATTGTGCACCATGTGTCCTACGATTCTCGCCCCTGACATTCTAGAAACCACAAAACCGGCACATTAATTATTGCGCAAATCTAATTACAGTATGTCAATATAGTGAGCCATGATGCATGAGAAGCATGTTGAATATATTTACCCAATTGGATGTCCGAGGGAAACTGCTCCTCCGTTGATATTGACTTTGTTGGGGTCGATGTCTAACATCTTGATGTTGGCCAGAACCACGACACTGAAGGCCTCATTGATCTCCCACATGGCAATGTCTTCTTTCTTCACACCGGCTGCCTTTAGGACCTGTGCGAAACAGATGTTACTACACTGAAGGACTTCAAAAACACTTTAGCTTAGCAATAAACACATAAACATCAGCTAACCTTGGGGACGGCGAAGGCTGGAGCGATAGGGAAATCGATGGGGGCCACAGCAGCGTCAGCAAAAGCTGTGAATTAGGATAAAATGGTGATCTAGATGTGAAGCTAGCAAGCATAGTTGTTTGACAAAACAGGCCATGAATGAGTAGCTAACTACATCTCAGCTGCTAACTATAAGTAGCAAAGCTACCAAGTCAACTATATTTTTCAGTAGCATGACAGTAACACAACTTTTCAGTCAAAATAGTGTAGTTTTACCAATAATAAGACTTATTTAAAAAAAAAAAAGTGTTGTAACATTTAAAAATGCTATAAATTAGGGTTGCAACTAGGGCTGTGATGGTCGCCATGACAACCGCGTCACCGCAGTGGTTGATTGCCACCGGCGGTAATGCGTGTGATGTCACACACTCTATAACAAGCATAAAATACAAAGTTTTGTATACAAGTGCAATAACAGTTGCAATAGAACTCGGTAGTTATAGCATATACCATTTGGCGGTAAATTGTTTTATTTAGACTGTTAATTCACAAATTACCTCAAACGCCATACATGGCATTTCCTTTACACCGTGTCTACACTGGATGCGGCGCGGCACAACAAATCCCCGACAGCAAACTAATACCTCGTTTTATTTATGACATGCTGACACAAAGTTGAAATGATTTTTAACGGTCGCTTTGTCGCGTCCAGTGGAGACAGACTTTAGCTGTTGCGGTAAATCCATGAAAAATAAATTTGGGGATTAAAAAATAAAACATTCCTATGTAAACTGTCAACCATCGCAGTATCTGTTCAAATTAACAAAATACACTATAAAAATGAATTTAATTTAAGAGGAGTGAATTGCCTCACCAACGATCTTCGCAAGCGGTGTGACATTGAGCCTCTTTGCCGCATCTGCTGTCATGAGCACAAGAGCCGCTGCGCCATCGTTCAGCGTACTAGCGTTAGCTGCCGTCACTGTGCCTGCAAAAACAAAAGTTTCGCTTGTCTTTTGAATTGAAAACACTTTTTCAATATCCTCACTTATGGAAAAGAAGTACTTTTAAAAACAGCATAATATACTTTAAAACAATATACTTAAGTGAACACTAAATATAATGTTTTCAGACACTTAATTGCATGTTTTTTTGCAATTACATGAAAATGTATTATAGTTCATCTTTATGTGTAATTTCATAATTACTTGTATTGTCTTTGAAATATGGTTAAAGTGTGCTGTTGAAGGTACTAACAAGCAATTATGGTAAACTCAAATATATTCTGCTGAAACCTGCATGTCATAATATAAATATATTTGCAATTACACATTTGTACTGATGAAGCTGTGATGAAAAACATTTACAATCTATTAAATGTAATATTGAATAACAGTACAGTTATGTCATAATCAAGTACCCTACATTTGCTATGTCAACACATCAAAATAAGTGAATAAAATTATTAAAACAATGATTTTAAATATATTTTATAGTAAAAAAAAACAATTCATTTGAGATTACAAAGTGCAAAATTTTATATATTATCTTTAGGCTTTTTTACACACACATATATATATATATATATATATAACTTTTAAAATTTGAAGTCCACTATGTTAAGTACTTTTTCACTAGGGTTAATGATAACCTTGTACCGTTCTCTTTCTGGAACACAGCCTTCAGTTTGGGGACTTTGCTGAAGTCAACCTTCCTATATTCTTCATCTTCCTTCACAACGATGTCTGGTTTTCCTATGTAGTGAGAGAGCATATTTTATTGTAATTATGTATCATATTTATAAATCGTGTAATATTTTAGCACATAAAAGGGAATTCTTGGGGAACGATATGGAACTTAACAGCTACAGCAGTGAAACCAACCTCTCTGAGGGATGCTCACAGGAACCACTTCCTTGGCCAGGATGCCAGACTCCCATGCTGCTTTGCTGCGGCTGTACGAGTTGATGGCAAATGCGTCCTGCTCCTCCCTGGAGATACCGCTGTTCTTGGCTGTATTTTCAGCACAGTTGCCCTAAAAAAGGGGGAAAACGGAGGCGTTTGACACAATCATGGCCTCTCCAGTGTTAAATGTACAGTACATTTGCTGTCCAATGTTTCCACACTCACTTCCTATATTGACTCAATAGTTATTTTCAGGCTTAAAGGGATAGTTCACCCAAAAATGAAAATTTGATGTTTATCTGTTTAACCCCAGGGCATCCAAGATGTAGGTGACTTTGTTTCTTCAGTAGAACACAAACCGTTGCAGTCTGTCAGTCCTATAATGCAAGTCAACGGGCACACAATCTTTGAGAGTAAAAAAAGCATGCACAGACAAATCCAAATTAAACCCTGCGGCTCGTGACGATACATTGATGTCCTAAGACACGAAACGATCGGTTTGTGCGAGAAACTGAAGAGTATTTTTATAATTTTTTACCTCTAATACACCACTATGTTGCACGTATACGTCACTCATTGTTTACACAGTGCACAGAGATTGTGGGTATGACGGCTAATCAAAATGGTAATTACTTGCACTTATCCTGATTGTTCAAACCGACTTAAACCTAAAAGATTACGTTTGCTCGCGCGAACTCATCCAGGAGTGTAAACAATGAGTAAACTACGCCAGAGCACATACAGACGTCACGCACCAGATGCCGTGCACGCACTCAGCGCAGATGGACATAGTGGTGTATTAGAGGTAAAAAATAATAAAAATACTGTTCAGTTTCTCGCACAAACCGATCGTTTCATGTCTTAGGACATCAATGTATCGTCACGAGCCGCAGGGTTTAATTTGGATTTATCTGTGCATGTTTTTTTAAATCTCAAAGATTGTGTTCCCATTGACTTGCATTATAGGACTGACAGACTGTAACGGTTTGAGTTAAAAATCTTCGTTTGTGTTCTACTGAGGAAACAAAGTCACCTACATCTTGGATGCCATGGGGGTAAGCAGATGAACATAAAATTTTCATTTTTGGGTGAACTATCCCTTTAACTATTATGCAAATACAATACAATCGGTTTTACTGGTTTATAATAACTGTACCATGTGGAATTTGTTGTAGACGTCCGTCAACCCATCCTTAACAATCAGATCCTCCATCTTCACTCCACCATAAGGGGGCACTTCTCTGGCCATGACATAAGGAACCTGAGACATGCTTTCCATTCCACCAGCAACCATCACATCCTGGAAGACATCATGTAGATTCACTATCTCTGCTGTATTAGGATGCTAAATGCTCTCACTTTCACACACAACATTTTCTGAATCTCCTGTCTATCACATTACCTGATGACCACACATGAGACTCTGAGCGGCCATCATGATGGACTTCATCCCAGAAGCACACACTTTATTGATGGTAGTTGCTGGAGTGGACAGAGGGAGACCTACATGAGGAAGATCACAAACATCACACACTTTTCTTTGAGAAGTTGCATTGTAAATTCCTAAATAAAAGGTGCATTTTTTGTTATATTTGTTTGTGTGTGTGATACATGACTCACCTGCACCAAGAAGAGCCTGTCTGGTTGGTGCTTGTCCTTCTCCTGCCTGCAACACATTGCCCATATAAACTTCTTTCACCTCCTCAAAAGGAATTCCTGTAGATGACACATTTTATCATACAAATAAGTCTTAAAAATGTAGAAATAATAACACACACATATGAATATCATTGCATTAGAATACAAAATATCAAACTATGTTGCATTTGTTGTAGAAACAAATAGCACACCTTTCTGATTAAAATAAATTTGCTGATGAGGTTTTATTATAGCTTATATTATTATTTTATACAATTTCTTTGATATATTTTGGGGTTTAAGATTTTCTTTTTTAAAGGTTTCTGAAAAATATCTACTGCTCACTAAAGCTGCATTTATTTGATCAAAAATACTTTAAAAACAGTAATATTGTGAAATATTATTACAATTTAAAATAACTGTTTTCTCTTTTAATATATTATTAAATATAATATAATATATTCTATTAATAAATATAAGTTATTTCTATGATGGCAAAGCACATGATCCTAATATGCTGATTTGGTGCTCAAGATACATTTCTTATTATCATCAATGTTGAAAACAATTGTGCTTCTGAATACTTTTGTGGAAAATTAGAAATTTTTAAGGATTCTCTGATAAATAGAGGATCCAAAGAACAGCATTTATACGATATACAATATATTTTTGTAACATTATTAATGTTTTACAGTCACTTTGGCTCAATTTAATACATTATTGCTAATTAAAAGTATTATTTTCTATCAAAAATTAATTATACTGGCCCCAAACTTTTGAATGATGGCGTACATTTAAAAAATATATTAATAATATTATAATAATCATAATAATATAAACATAACTGTAAAAATTGTAATAAAAAATGTAAAAGATTTTAATTTTTTTTAAACTTTTATATTGTTACACTACATAATTAAATAAAATATATGATAAAATATGAATTCCTCCTAAGACCACCAGAATTTTACCTGCTTTCTCAATGGCTCCTTTAATAGCAATGGAACCCAGTTTAGTGGCAGGGACCGTGGAAAGGCTTCCTTTGAAAGACCCCAAAGGTGTCCTGACTGCACTGACGATGACGACTTCCTGTCCAGACAGAGATGAAAGAGGAATAAATACTCACTCAATAATACACACCTGAAGGAAACCGCTCTGGCTCCATAAACTGATAAAATCACACAATATTTTACTCACATTTAGAGACGGTCTTGTGCTGTATGTCCTCCTCAGATATTTATGTGCCTGCAAAGGCAAATTCAAAAACTATTTTGTTGACATAATAAAATGACTGTAGAATTTATATGAACGCCTTACATTTTGAACATCTACTTTTTAAGAAGTGAGGTGCACTGTTTAAAGAGTAAATAATGAAACAGGCCTGCAGTCAAACTGCTGCTTGTTCCGCAAGTCTCGTGACATAGTCAATATCGGCTATCGATATCGATATCGATGTAGGTCAAACTCACCAGATGTCTGCACAGGTGTGCGCGTGTACTATAAAGAGCACAGGTAGTCATAATCGCGATGGAAAACTGCAGACACAAGAGATTTCACCTTCAACCCTCCGAATGAGAGTGTAGTGCACGCTGACAGTGAGCAGCCAATCACAGTAAGAGGTGTGTCTGCGTAACATGGCGTCGCCCAAAGCATTATGGGTAATGTAGTTTGTGTCAAAATACACCTTACGTGTTTTTTTGGTTTTGTTTTGTTTTCGGGGGGGGTTTTGGCTTGCAAAACCTTCTTAAAAATGTCACATTTGTCTCAGCGTTGGTTTCTTAAACCTTTCGCTTATATCTTTCTTTCTTTCACTTATTTCGCTAGCCTATTATATTTTTGGTAGAGAAAGTTTTCTTGAATTTATTCAATTTAACCTGAATTAAATATGACTTTTTATAAAATGGTTTAAATGGTTTTTTTTTTTGTTTTTGTTTTTTAATGTAGTGGTAGTGACACACACTCCTCTCTCATTTTTATTTGTCAGGTAAAATTCATATTATTAATAACATAAAACAACATTGCTTCACTGCTTATTTTTTGTTTAGACAAAATAATAAAAAAAATGGGCTTACGCCTACAGAAATTTTTACTTTATATGCTTTTATACTCACTTTAAATAGTATTTTTTTAAGTATTTTTGAACAAGTTAATACATTATATTAATAGCAACACCACTCGTTTTTATATAGAAAAGATCTTGCAGCTTACAAAAAAATGCATCCACCTTTTCCTATTTATTTTTATTTATTATATTAGAAGATGAGTTACAACTGAATTGCATATATATATATATATATATATATACACACACACATACATAATAAATATGCAAAGTACATTATTATGATCATATGTAAACAAATTTTATTTTATTAATCATTTGACAGCACTAATATATATGTAATAATATTTCATACAATATTTCATTGTGGCATTGTCTATAACAATAATAATAATAATAACAAAAACAGGAAAAATATAGGTGCATTAATAATAATTAATACTTTAACATTCATTTCATTTCTTTTGATATTAATTGAAATGTTTAGTAGCAGTCTAGCCATCCATAGTTCAACAGAACACGATTCACTCGTCTTAAAGTGAAATTATACTCCGTTTGCCTTGAACCTTCTGAGAAATACAGATAACCTAAAAAGAAGGGAAAAAAATTATTACAGGGAACACCATTAAATAATGAATGATTGAACAGCCAGTGTTTTTGTTTTATAGTGTTTAAACTCACCATAATTTTCAAAAGCAGCATCCACCCGTGACCCAATGCCAGGGAAATGATGTCGAATAGTTTTAGGAAAGCCTCTGTCCATTTGAGCTGTTCTTTCATTGAAGCTACACCATTGTTAAAATTGTGTTAGTTTTGATGTTATTTTGAAAAATCAACACAATATTAAGTGGAGACAATGGTTCATTTAAGCTAATCATTCCTTTTTTTCTTACCTCCAGTATTTGGTTCCAACAAAAAACAAAGTGCGCCCAGTTGATTTTACATATACAGCTGCATCAATCTTTCTCACGTATGTGGGAAACCCAAATTCGGTTATGGGTTTGGGATATCCAGGTAAAGTAGTTCTGCCTTTTACTGCCCAGTACTGCTGACCTGTATGTGGAAGACCACACAACTGACTACTAAAGTCTTGTTCTACACCACCCAAAGACTCTTTAGGAAATATAACTTTACCTTTGAAGAGGAAATTAATGTCTCTGCCACTGAACTCATAAGCAGCATCTACAGAGTCAATCGATGGCCAGGTAGATTTTATTTCATGCATTGAAAGTCCACTATAGTAGCCCTTCTTCCAGTAATATCTGATGGAAATGAAGAATTAAATATTAAAGGGGACATAAGACACACAGTTTCACCCAATCTCATGTTAATCTTCAGTACCTATAGAGTAGTACTGCATCCTTCATATCTCCGAAAAGTCTTTTGTTTTATCATATTTCTAAAAGAAAGATACAGCTTTACGATTCTCTCTGAAAACAGCCGAGCTCCTGGAGGCGCGCCGTGTGGGCGGAGCTAAAGAGTGACGAGCACTTGCGCCGATTGCCAACAAAACACAGACATCTGATGCAGTTTCACTTGCCGTCTGCAGTTCTGAATCATGACCGCGATCTTTATAGCTGGGACTGCTCCATCTTTATCAAATGACGTACAAATCCAGCGTCGAACTGGGCCTTGTTTATAAAATGTTCGTCAACAAACACACTTGAGAAACTCCGTTGCTGCCCCGAAAAACAAACTGCATCCACTGTTTACATAACGCTGGGTTCTTTAGGAAGCTGAACAAAGTTATCTTTCCCTTACAATCAAAAACACACTTCTTTGGAGACATTCTTCCTGAGCGAGTCCTGTGCAGTGCTGCCGCCGGATGAAGCGCGTAGCTGGGCGCGATCTCGCTCTCGCTCTGGTCGATGCATGCACTGGCGCGTTCTTCCGGAAGAAATGCCCATATAAGGAGTTCCACCCTCGTTTACGTCATGAAGAGCCACGATCCAAAAAAACTCTCAGAAACTTGTACGAACCCGGAAGTAAGATTTTTGGCACAGAAATACTCTGTCATACGTCCAAATTGTTTTTTTTAAATTTTGTCCATGCTTCGCATGAGAATCCAACTCTTTAACAGTGTAAACAACTCTGAATGCATGAAACAGCATTGTACCCCCCCTTTAATTTTTTTTTTTTTTAAATCATATATTTTTACTCACACACACAGTGTGTGTGCATGTAATCAAATATATTAAATATAAAAAAAAAAAATTCTTACCCATCTTTAAAGAAGTACAGTTCTCCACGGATGCTGGTCGCTGCATCAAACACCAAGTCACGTTTACATGGTTCTGGTGGGGTCAGTCCAGGATTTGGTTTTGGTTCAGGTTTATTTGTTGATGTTCTAACTCCTAAAACATGATACAAAATGGGGGGGATACATCTTTATTGATAGTTTTATAGTTGACAATGCTCTCCAGTTGCCCTACAATATGATCTATTGTATTTAATTTATGTGTTTTCTGTCACAAAAAAACACTTACCATACAGGGCCTGGACCCCAAGTCGGTCATCACGGGGTAGTGTATAGCCATTCGTGTTGACGTATCGGTAAGTTGGATACATGAGAGCCGAAGGGTCTTTGGAGTGCTCTAGTCCCAGTGCATGTCCGAATTCATGAGCAGCCACCAAAAGCAGGTTTATATCTGAAGTAGATTTATGATTTTCTTTTTTTTTTTTATAATAAATAATAAAAACCTAACATTCACATAAGCATGTGATTCTGTGTGATTTGTGCATTCACCTCGTGAATGTAGGGTCCACCTCTCATCCTCATCAAAGTGTGTGTCTCCTCCCTGCTCTGGACCGGGTGCGTTGGCATGGGCCAGAACCCCATTAGGCCCATCAAATGGGTAAAAATCTCCATGATCTATAAAAGGAAACAAATATGGAATAATTAAATATGTTTATGTTTTTGAGAGAAGTATTTTATGCTCACCAAGGATGCATTTTTTTAAATAAAAACACTAAAACAGTAATATTGTGACATATTACTATTTAAATTTATTTCCATTATTATCAGTGCTGAATTATGAATCATTTTTGAGTAAACAATGATTTTTTCAGGTTTCTTTGATGAAGAGAAATTAACAGCATTTATTTAAAATAGAAATCTTGTATAACATTATAAATCTTTTTACTTTCACTTTTCATGCATTTTAGTGCATATTTTATATGAAAATATATAATATATATATATATATATATATATATATATATGAAAAATCCTATTTATCCCAAACTTTGAAATGGTATTGTACCACCACAAAAATATAAATTAAGCAGCACAACTGTTTTCAGCATTGATAATAATAAGAAATGTTTCTTGAGCACCAAATGAGCATGTTAGAATGATTTCTGAAGGATCATGTGACACTGAAGACTGGAGTAATGATGCAGAAAATGCAGGTTTGCCATCAAAGGTATAAGTTACATTAAAAATATGATAATTCTAATAGAAAAAAAGTTATTTTAAATTGTAATAATATTTCACAAAAGGATTGTTTACTGCATTTTTGATCAAATAAATGCAGCATAAGTGGTCTTTCAAAATTAGTGTAGAAAATTTGAATTATTCCAAACATTTGAGGCTACTGTATTTATACCCACATCCTGCTTTGAAGAGAATCATGATATCAGCTGTGCCGCTGTAGATCTGTTTGAAGTCAAGTGGAATAACATCACTGTAGAGCTGGAAAGCTTTGGCGATGGTGGCGTCCACCTCTCTCTTTCTCAGCTGCGATGTATATTCAGTTATTCTAAGAGAAGAAAAAAAAAACAATTCATGTTTAGTATCCAATTACAGACTACAACCTAGTCTATCTATCCATCTATCTATCTATCTATCAATCACCCAAAATCCCAGTAGCATTTTGTACAGAAGAAACACATTTTCTCAGTCTGATCAGGTCAGGTCTATTCTGATTGGTTGAATTTCTGGAAACAAAATGAAGGAGTTAAACCTACCTGTATGTTACAACGCTCTGCTTCCACCTGGGCGTCCCCTGGAAGTGTGCATATCTAGCCACATCAGTGACTCCACAGCGCGGCAGCTTCATCGTCTCAAGAGTGTTCGAGTCCAGCTTACCCGTGACCTCCAGTCCAAAAAACTTCTGCATGGCCTTCAGTTCATCTTCTAGATCTGGCATCATTCTGCTGCGGAATTTAGTCGCGTTTAGGTCCCTGTAGAATGTTGACAGATAGGCCTGGGAAGACAGAGGAAGGGACATTTTTAAACTTATTAAAAATAGCACAGATAAAGATCATAGTTTCATATCACAAAGTTAGATTTGTAGATTTTTTTTAAGTAAATATTAAAAAAAAACCTGCATAATGTGCACAAGTTAGTAGATAAATAAATATTTAAAAGTCAATAATTAAATAATTATTTATTTACTTATGGGTACTGACCTCTGCTCTTTGATGGTCCTCTGGTGATGCTGTCGTGGGAGCGCCGTCGCAAAGAGCCAAAAACACCGCAAGTGTCAGGCTGAGAGCTGTTAAGTGCTCCATACTTTGGTTTCGTTCCTCTGCAGGGAAGTTAAATTGATCTCCACAGTCTCTGTTTGTGACTTTTATAAGTCTATATGGTCAAAAAGGGGCTTGTCCAGTGTTTTATCATTTCCAATCAGCAGCTGTGTTAGCGGGGGTGGAAGTGGGAAACTGGGTTTCGGGGGTTTTAGTTTGCTGCTGCCTGAACATGTCAGACAGAAGTTTGTGTTGTGGATGACTTCACCGCTGATGCAGCTGAATTGTCTCGCTTCAAAAGGATTTGGGTTTTTTTTATTCCCTGCCTCTGCTTTTGATTAACCCCCTGGTTTCTGGTGAAATGGAATGTATGCATTTCCCATTTCCAAAAATAAATGGTCATAAACGTTTTCTCAAAAAAAGAAAAGAAAGAAAGCTTCCAAGTGGAGCAGTAAGGAATAATTTATATTAATTTTAAGTTCAGGTCTCAGATTTTTATTTTATCTTACGTCATAAATATTTTCAACGTTGCAAGCAGCTATAAAACATGCGCAACACTATGAGAGAGAGAAATCTAACTTTAAGAAATTTTTTGAAATTTAATCTCAATTTAAGCAAATATTTTCTGTATTTTGCATTTTGTAAGAATTACACTGCATTTCTACGTTGTCTAAATTTCTACATTTAAATATCACAAAATGTATCCTAGCGGTTAAGAAAAGACATCAATCATAAAAATTATTTTAAAACATTTGTGAACATGATAAGCTTTATAGTTTTGTTTACTAAGAATTTGAAAATGAACCACTTGAGAAAATAGTGCCAAAGTGACCAAGATAAACTCTATAAGTCTAAATAGTTTCTAAAGTGGGCTTTCTGAAAATGAAAAAAAAAAATATATATATTGGCTTGAATATGAATTCTCGGAAGTCAAACTGACTCAAATGAACAGAGATAAAATTAAATAAGCACCAGATGTTTATAGTTTATCCCATGACAGGCAAGAAGCAAGGTTGTTGTTGTTGTTTTTCTTTTCTTTTCTTTTCTTTTCTTTTCTTTTCTTTTCGTATTTTAGGTTTGCATAACCACTGGAATTCCCTTCAGGGCACATCCAGTGTGTACAAGTTTCTTATCCTGACATGAATGAAAGATAAAAGCATAACCCCTGAGGCTGCTTAACAGAGGCACTTTGGAACACCCTTATTAATGCCCTAATGTAACCACAGGAAATATGTCCATATATGTCTGAGTGAGCCATAAACGTAACAGAGGCTCATAATACTGTATCAACCTCAAGTGTCAACATGCTTTCACAAAAAGTCTGACCTTTTATCAAGCTTTAGAGGTTTACTTATTATTGAGAGTTTAGATGGTTTGATATTTTTACAAAAGCTGATTACTGATATTGGATTTATTATAGTTATATATGTCTGCTCTGTAAATCTTTTAAAATGATAAAATCCACACCAAAATCAATCTTGCTTCCAAAATTAAGACACTCACGTGCTGTAAAGCTGAAATGGGCACTTTAGTTTATTTGAAAAAAATTACATTAAATTGATTATGTAAAAATACATTCTTCAAGTTATATTAGAAGTCCAGTGACAAACAGCAGAAAGAAGAAATTAATTGAACAATTAATTTGTTTAAATATGTACATGCATTTAAAAACTGCTGTAGTTGTAAAATAACCTTCTAAATTTACATCCACTTCTTCTTTCAGGGAAGCTCAACTAACAGGGCAAGAAAAAAATTGTTCTTCAGCACACGCAAGTACCTCTTACTGTATAATCCGAACTCATACACTCTTGATCAGATGTTGCGTCACACTTCAGCTTGGAGATCTACGCCAGAAAAAGCTGCAGAGAGAGAGAGACATGAACTCATTTGATTTAAATATTTTAGGTCTATATATAAAAATACATTCAGTTGTTAATTGTTTTACCTGTCCTTGAAGAACATTGTTTCACCCCTTAGAGTTGTAATTGTATCCAGGATCAGATTACAAAAATTTTTTAAAAACGGTAAAAAGACTGGCAGCAGGGCTTCCAGACATATTCCTTTAAATTACAGAAAATAACCAATTCACAAAATTACAAGCAAAAACTGTAAAAATACAGAATAGACTTTACGGTAAAAAAACAAACAAACAGAAAAACTGATAAATTATATCAAATTACATAGAAAACCAATTTTCAGGTTAATCGCCATAAATTTCAGGTTTTAATTAGTTATTTTATAAAACTGATCAGTCCATCTACAGTAATTTACTTTTAAAGTACAGTTTTTCCATGTACAGTAACTAAGAAATCATTTATAAAAATGCAGTAATTACATAAGTACATATTTATATATAAAAAAAGTTTGTACATTTACAGGATTAATCCTTCTTTTTACAGAAACAATCTCACAACTTCAACCAATCTCTGTAAATTAAAAGGTATTTAGAAGTTATTTTATGTCTACCTAGAATAATCTTGTTAAAATACAGATATAATTAATTACAATAACCAAGAAATGTAGTAAATTCGTAATACAAAAGACAAATGTCTGTAGATATTAGTGATGTGCGGATGAGATAAAACGTCAGCCGAATCCGCAGCTTCAAATGGAATGGATAAGTTTTTATAGGGAAAGACTGCCTAGTTAAATGTTTAGCCATGTCACTCCTGATTTCTGAACTAATCAATCATATTAACAGTTTTACAGCACTTGTCGTGAATTTCACTGACACAGGTCACTTTTTGAAAACATCTAAATGGTTAACTATAGAGATAGTAAGACAGAAACTCACCTGTTCCCCACTCATACTGGTCTGAAAAGGTCTCGGGAGACTAGCGTAAATTGACCGACAGCGCCATCTGCTGTTTTTGGAAAAGAAAGTTGCTCAATTGCACGTGTGTGAAAAAATCAAGCCAAGTTTCCTCATAAAAAGGCAAACGAGTCTCACAGTTGCAACACACAATACATATATTTGTCCATACCTCTGCATTTTCTCTCAAATAGAGTTTTGTATTTGCGAATCACTTTGCGTTTGTTTGCAAGTCGAGTTTTTCTTTGCAAAGCAGATTGTGATTATTTGCAAAACACTGGATTTGTTTGATGAATATTGGCACAAAAATCGCTCCATAGCTAACTAGCACATTATTAGGAAAGGCGATTTGCAAAGATTCATAAAAAAACCTTATACTCACTTCTTCTGTAGATAAAGCTGGATCACGAATGATTCGGGCAAACGGATGGCATTCATGTAGATCGGGGATCGGCACATTCACTTCAAAGCAAAAGTAACCTTAATCCTCTGCGTCTTCAGCAGCTCAGATGTCAGGAGTAAATGAGACTGCTATATTCATTATTACATCGAACAACTAAACACTTCAATCGCTTAATCGGAGATATCTTGTCTTCCCCTGCACCGGAGTCAGTCGGACTGTTTAAAGCTCACTCGGGGTGGGTCTAAGGTAAGATGGCCTTGTCAATCAACTATCGTGGGAGGGGCCTGTACATAACTACGTCATTCTGACAGGAATCTCAGAACAGCCTGATTTGAGAAAGGGGATTTAAAAAAAAAAAAACACTAGATGGATTTTTATCATTATAGGATGGATGTGTACACACACTTCCAACACACATTTATGTTCAAACAACTTGTAAAGTGAATTTTGCATCCGATGACCCCTTTAAAACAAGGGTGCCCAAACAGTCCTGGAGGGCCAGTGTCCTGCAGAGTTTAGATCCAACTTGCCTCAACACACCTGCTGCGAAGTTTCTAGTATGCCTAGTAAGAGCTTGATTAGCTGGTTTAGGTTTGTCTGATTGGGGTAGGAGCTAAACTCTGCAGGACACCGGCCCTCCAGGCACCCCTGCTTTAAAATGTTTGGACAGTAGATAAATGAGCATAGTACTTAGAAATATGTAAAAAAAAAAAAAAAGTAAATAAAAAAGCAACATTTTCAGCCAATTTCTGTAAAATTAACAATGTATTCTGTACTTATTAAAGGAACCTGCACATTCACAGTATTAGGCATTGTACAGAAGCATTATGTCAGGTTAAATTAATAATAAAATTATAGGAAATACATTCAGTAAATAATTTAGAACATGCAAAAATACCTACATTAAATGGCAATTGATGTATACCTTTATACATTTACAATGACATTTTATCCAAAGCAACATACAAAGTCCCAGTTAGTCTAACACAGTAGACATAGCAGTTTTTTTTATAAACAGAAAGAGTTAGTATTAAAGGGATAGTTCACCAAAAAATTAAAATTACCCCATGATTTACTCACCCCCAAGCCATCCTCTGTGTATATGACTTTATTCTATCAGATGAACACAATTAGAGTTATATCAAAAAACATCCTGGCTCTTCCAGGCTTTATAATGGTAGTGAATGGCTGCCATGAGTTTGAAGCTCAAGAAAGTGCATCCATCCTTCATAAACATACGTTACGGTGAGTTTCCACTACAGCGTCAAATCTGCGCTCAGTGCCGCTGGCAGCACTACAACGCCACTGCTTTGGTGTGTGTCAAATTTAGGGCAGAGAACGCCTCTTAAAACAATGTTTACACCCGTGTTTGCGTTTCATCTTCCTCGTTTCACAGCGATTGGTTGTCGTCCGGCATTTTTCGCTCGACATTTGCATAAAGTCGTGGAATGCCCAACATTTTTGACGCTCTCAGCTGCTCTCAACACTTTCTCCGCGCCGCTTTCAATCCCATAATACCAAAGAGTATAGAAGACCAAGAGGCGAAACTCTGATGCATTTTGGGTTTTCGGTAGCGCATTTTGGGGTGAAAATTCCTACTGGACAACAGCACAGATACACAAAAACAGACCAAATATCAACGAAAGAGAAGTCAAAGTGGAGTAAAAGAACGCAATCTTGGGCAATCCACTGCAAAAACTATCAGTGTGACAGTAAAAATCTTGCCTTTCATCATTTTTTCAAAGACCCTGACAGGTGAATATTCACAAAAGTGTAAAAATATTCTGTGTTTTGAAGTGGGGCGTAGCACTGTCTTATGCATCTGCTAACTTTAACTGTTTTTAGTCTAGTAGTAAACTTAAATCCTTTTAGGAACTGCAGGTCCCAAGCATGTATTTGACCGAAATTCCAGAACTGTCAGAGAACTGCATGTATAGCTCGGTGAATGTTTATGATTGTCAACCAATGGGATGCTACTGTAACGGTGTGTCAGGCAGGAAGGCGCTGAGACAACTGGAGAGTTTTGTAGGAGGTAACATTTAATAGAACACTCGGGAGAACAGAAAATACACACCTAGACGTAACTGAGATCGGACAAAACTTCAAAGAAACCGAATGCTTACAGTATATTGAATAGGAAACAAAGGAGTAAACGAGCAGTGTTGGGCACATTACTTTAAAAAAGTAATTAGTTATAGTTACTAGTTACTTCTCACAAATAGTAACTAAGTTAGTAACTGAGTTACATCATTATAAAAGTAACTAATTACCAGGGAAAGTAACTATTGTGTTACTTTTTTAAAAAAATGTTCAAATGTCAAATAACTTGCCCCCAATATTAAATACCGGTATGTTAAATTAATGAAATGGACACTAAAAAGAATAAATTATTATTATAAAACATTGTACATTAATCTACACTATTTATCTACTGACACTTAGTATCAGTCAGTCATTATAATATAATATTATGATAATTTAATATTATATGATAGAACTTTAGTAATTATAATAACCAAGTATGAATGCATATTTGTCATCAATATAAAACGCACTAAGGATTAATGAGCTGCTGGGTTCATGAATATTAATCACGCTGTCTGCGTTCGCTCGAATAGATTTGCTGAAATCAAAACAGGGACCATAATAGGTGAGCGCCAGCCAATGAGATTGTCGTTTGCGCATTAGTCCCACCCACTACCAGAGAAACCGGCAGTTCTTAAAAGCTGAAGAATTCCAAAGGAACTCCGTTATTTTGACAGGAAAATACAACAAAGGATATAGTTTACATGTAGCGCGTCAATTCTGCATGTTATGAAAGATTCTCTTGCTCTGTATTTTTCTTTGCGTGCGTGTTTGTGAGAGAAAGCGACGGCGAGTCGTGCGCTTCACACTAGAGTTTATGGTACATCAAATACAGCTACACTGCGCATCCATTCAGATGAACTGAAAAATTTAATTCTAATAATATAATACTGTAACGCCACATTTTATTGTCAGTAACGGTAACGGCGTTGTAACGGGGGAAACAGTAATTCGTTTGATTACTCGTTACTGGAAAAAAATAACGCCGTTAGTAACGCCATTTATTTATAACGCCGTTATTCCCATCACTGTAAACGAGATGATTAATACAAAACAGGTGGAGAAAATAAACGATGATTAACTAACGACAAGAACCGGAACTACACCAAATAAGGGCAAACAGGAAACTAGAAGGGAAAACACGTAACAGCTACATTTTATTCTTTCAGACATTAAAGCACTTGAATACGACAAGCTCGTAATCACGACTTCATAAGTGGGAAATAGGAAATTTCCGATAGCACGTGAAGGCAGCATAAGTCATAATGGGCTTATGCGACTTTACACATTTACAATTACTATATTATCATTTACTATTACTCCACTAGGTCTGAAATATATATTGTACGTTTGAATCCCCTGGAACACACTACATGATGATCTAGAACATGATGCATTGCTGTGTCTGTCATAATTAAATAATTAAACAATTTTGGAGAAAGTGGCTGTACATGTGTTTTTGTTTTGTTTTTTACATAAAAACGTTTTTTTTTTTTTTTTTTACAGTCTTCCTTTAACGGACATTAATATAAGACAATACTGCAAAAACAGTTTACTGTCAAGCTGTTATATTCCTGTTATATATATTTATTGTCCAACATTCCTAATTTTCTGTCATTAATTTAATTAATTTCATATTATTGTTATTAATTCAGTGTTTATAATGCTAACACTTGAACTTGAAATATTTTCAGCCGAAACTGACATGGTTTCTAGAGAGCAAAAGGTTTTGTGAAAAAAAGGGGAAGACTTTAAAATAAACTGTTAAAAGGATTTGATGATCACTAGTCTAGTGATTTTACGTTATTGATGTCATCGTTCAGGCTGTATTTCAGCTTTAATGCACGTTTTTTTAAACAAATCTGCTGATATTTGCCATAGTGACAGGTAGAATATAGTGGAGTGCCGACAAAGAGTATATACTTAGAGTACATATGTGTTATTGTAAGTTGGTCAAGTGCGACTGGCTCCATGCTACGGCGTTTTAGTGTAGTTTTCAGTCCAAAATGGCGGCGGCACAGTCACGTCATGGGTGCAACTGTTGCTATGGAGCGTTCTATTGAGATTCGCCTCTTGGGCTTCTATACTCTTTGATAATACAACGCGCGAGCGTTTATGCTCAACTTCCATAGGAATGAATTGAAAACTCTCGCTCCGCTCCGCTCGCTACATGCCAGTGGAAACGCACCATAAAGTTCAAATTGCACACTGAATCCGAAATTTTTGTATGCGTTTTTTCATATTCGTCATCCTAAAAATTCATCACGCAGAGAAACCTTGCACACTGAGACCGATGCGAATTAATTAATCCATTGCGAAAAATTTAGCAAAACAGTAGCCTACTAAATGGAGTCTTCAAGCATTGAGGGTGATTTTGTTGTCCTCTCGCTTCTTAAAAAAACAAAAGAAAAAGAAAGGAAATATTGGGTCCGTCCAATCCTAAAATATAGAGAGGACGGAGAGTTCCCCCTCCTTATTAAAGGGTCATGAAACCCCAGACTACGTTTTCTGAGATTTTAGCAGAGGTGTTTGTGTTGTACATCATAGATGACAATCTAGCATCCGATCATTTTAACTGTTGGAGAAAACTGATTAATTTTAAGCTTTTTTATGCTATTTTCATCTTCCAGGTTTAAAATCTACATTGTGTTGACGTCAAGTGACGTGGCAATGGACTATAGTACATCGATGACACGTTGGTGTCTATTAAATTATTCATGAGACTGCGTGTTCTTATCCTATGAGAAGACACTTAGCTTAATTATTCACAACAGCATGTGTTGATTTGCTATGACAGATGCTTCAGACTGTGAGATCGCGCACATTAACTGAGAGAAAAGTTCATGGATTGAAGGAGAGTGTTTGTTTTTGCTTTGTAATAAGAGTTCGGTACAAACGCGATCCATTCACTTAAGCCAAGTTCACACTACATGACTTTACACGTCGGCAGATGACTTGATTGTCTGTCTTTAAGTCGTTGTGGTGTTCACACTATTGGCGCTTTTCCACTGCATGGTACGACATGTTCTCTTTCTAACACTCGTTCGGTATCTCACTATGGGAACGCCTCAGGCATGACCGATCGCGGAAGCACCAATACCACCACGTCTGACAACTATGACAGACCAATCGCTGCAGCGATCAGGAGGTCCCGCCTCCCTGTATATAAACCGCAGCTACCTGCCTACTTCGGAAGCTGGCTCAGCAGACTTCGGGAATCATTTGCTCAACCGTTTAAAGACGGAGCCACAAGGTAACGTCCCAAATGCAACCCCATGGCCACTACGAAAGAACCGGAGAGCCCTGGAGGAAAAGGTCATCCTCCCCATCCGTGTGCTTGCGGAATGTGGATTTCTGCGAAGGATTCACACGGACTCTGCATCTCCTGTTTGGGCGCAAAACACGCTCAGGCGTCTCTGTCCAACCCCGAGGGCTGTCCTCACTGCTTGAAGTTCTCGGTTAAGACCCGAGAGCGGAGAGTCCGCGTGGCAGTAGCTGGTAAGTCGGACCCATGCCTCTCTACTCAACCCAGAGAGGAACCGATGGACTGTCCGCAGGCCAGCAGCTCGTGGGGAGAGATGATGGAGAGGGTGTTGCCTGTCCTTCCCCCGCTGTTCGATCCGTTAGCAGGAGAGGAAGATGACGAGGATGAAGTATTGTCGGCCAAATCAATCGTGTCTGCCGAGTGCACAGGAGGCGATTTCACCCTCCCCTGTACAGAGGGACACAGATCTACTCGAGGTCTGTCGCAGGGCCGCGGCTAGACTGTCGATCGACTGGCCGTCCCAACCGGCAGGTCCGGGGGCTGAAAGAGATCTGTATGATGGAAAGAGACTTCCGTCACGTCTCCCTCCATCGAGGCAGTTTATTCCAGCCGTCCCGGCTTGTGTGGCTGAAATGAAGAGGTTTTGGGACAAGCCTTTTTCCCACCGAGTGCCTGTTAAGGGCTTCTCGAGGCTAGATGTTCAGGGTATGGAGGATGTGGGGATGGCGAACCCTCCCCCTATCGAATCATCTGTGGCTAATCACTTGCACCCAGGTCGCCGGGCAGCGCTCTCTTCAACCGGAGCCTCGCTGCCAGGGAAAACAGAGCGCTTCGCATCCTCTGTTTTCAAAAGATCTATAAGTCATCTGCACTGGCCGTTCGTGCTCTGAATGCAACGTCCCTCCTTACTGCCTACCAAACGGAGTTATTAGAGGAGATGGGGTGTCTGCTGGACTCCGGATCTCCCAACCCAGCGATCTGGGAGAAGATATGTGTCATTGCAGATTTAAACCTGCACACGTCCCGCGGAGCAGTTCAAAGCTGCGGTCGGAGTATGGGCTTAGCGGTTGTGGGAGAGAGATCGCTATGGCTCGGTTTGTCAGGCCTCTCTGACAAAGAGAAGGTGGAGTTTTTGGATGCCCCTATTGATCCAAAGGCCATGTTCGGCGCGACGGTAACAGCGATGCGTCAGCAATGTGACCTGCGGAAAAAGGAGGGAGAGGCATTCGAGGTCTGTCTCCCCAGAAAGCCGGCAGCTCGGCCTTATCACCCAAGCCGACCGAACTTCAGACCTTCAGGGAGAGGGGGACATTCTGATTATCAACCTTCCCGTCCAGCTCCACCGCAACAGCCGGGAAACGCGGGCCCTCAGTCAAAACCCGGTTTCGTGAAACCAAAGCAGTCTTTCGCAGCCGCAGCAGCGAAACACTGATCGGCAGCCCCTCAGGGAAACAAAAAGAGGCGGGCGAGCTGAGATGTCAGCTTGGCATCAGGAAGGGTTTGGAGACAGCACTCAGGGTTTCTCTGTCCCATCCCTTTAGAACGATTCCGTTCTCTCTCTCGCGGGGAAAAGGAGAAGGAATTTAAGTGTGAAATGGACGTGTGAGGTCAGTTCAAAGTCCAATGTTTGTGGGGAAATGGCCCATGTTCTTCTGGTGCCCCCCAAAGAATTGTCTCTCCCTCCACCTACAGGGTTTGTTCCGAGGGAGGAAGGACAAAAGTTCGTAAGCATCCCATCACAAATAAAGTTTTCTGTGACGCATCCAAGCCAAGGACTGAGGGCGCAGAGTGGGATAAAAATAAAGAAGGATCACAAAAAATTAAAACAATCACAAATAAAGACGAATCTTACTCCTTTACTGGAGCGGCATTCCCCTCCTTCGCCACTAGAGTGTGCCGCAACACCGCTAGTGAGCGAAGACGAGAAGGGCCCACTCGCAGCTCAGGCAGCGAACTGGCGTGCATGCGCAGTTCATCCCTGGGTTTTAACCTTGATAGACAGGGGTTACAGACTTCAATTCGCTGTAAAACCTCCTATGTTCAATGGAGTGGTAATCTCAGTGGCCCAAGGGGAAGCAGCTCAGGTTTTAGAGGAAGAAATATCCTCTTTAATGAGAAAAGGAGTGATAAGAGTGATTCCAATGAGAGAAAGCCACATAGGTTTTTAATCCCGGTACTTTGTGATTCCCAAAAGAGGGGGAGGTCTCCGTCCCATTTTGGATTTACGGGTCCTCAACAAACACCTCAGAAAATACAGATTCAAAATGCTGTCGCTCAGAACGTTGTGTCAGAGTATTCGTCAGTGAGATTATTCACCTCAGTGGACCTCCAGGACGCATATTTTCACATAGATATTTTTCCTGCTCACAGGAAATATCTGAGTTTTGCTTATCAGGGCACAGCATACGAGTATACAAAAATTCCCTTTGGCCTCGCTTTGGCCCCCAGGGTTTTCAGCAAGTGTGTGGAAGCGGCTCTGACGCCATTAAGGAATGGAGGGATCAGAGTTTCATCATATCTGGACGACCTGCTCATCTGCGCACCGTCCCCGAGGCAAGCAGAGAGCGATACGGACACACTAGTGACGCATCTGGAGAGACTAGGTTTCAAGATAAACCAGACGAAGAGTTGTCTAACTCCTGCACAGGAAATAGTCTACTTGGGTCTCAGGTTGAATTCAGTGACGTTTCGAGCTTTCCAATCAGAGGATCGCATCAAGACTTTTCACAGCTGCCTCTCCCTTTTTCAACGAGGGAGATCAGTCTCTTTCAGAATGTGTCTTCGTCTACTGGGTCTGATGGCCTCAACACTATCAGTGGTTCCCCTGGGACTGCTGCGAATGAGGGATTTTCAGAACTGGACAGCGTCACAGGGCATTCGCCCAAAGAGCCGTCTCAGCCGCAGAGTGCGCATCTCACCAGAATGCATGAGCGCTCTCCATCATTGGAGAGCTCCGTCTTTTCTCAGAACAGGATGCCCTCTGGGTCCTGTTATGTTAAGGAAAGTGGTGACGACAGATGCATCTCTCACGGGCTGGGGGGCCGGTGTTCGAGGGCAGAACAGTGAGAGGAGTTTGGTCTCCCGCACTGAGAGAGAAGCACATCAATTTTCTGGAACTACTAACAGTGTTACTAGCTCTGAGACATTTTGTGCATTTTCTCAAGAATCATCATGTATTGGTCAGGACGGACAATAAAATGGTGATAGCCTACATAAATCGGCAGGGAGGAGTTCGTTCTCACAAGCTTCCCTTGTTAGCGGAAGAACTAATTATGTGGAGCAGCAGGACCCTCCTGTCGTTACGCATGACACACGTTCCAGGATTAATGAACAGGGGAGCGGATTTACTGTCCAGGGGGAATCCTCTGTGGGTTGCGGAGATTGCGCAACTGCTCTACGACCAGCCATGGCCGTTACCAGCACGCAGGGATCTCCTCTCACAAGCACGGGGGGAAATATTTCACCCCTCCCCTCAGAAACTAGCTCCCTGGGCCTGGCCCGTGAGAGGCTAAATCTGGATGCAGCTGGGTTACCTCTGAAAGTGATAGAGACAATTCAGAACGCGAGGGCTGCCTCGACACATTCTTTATATAATCTCAAATGGAGGGTGTTTGAGGGATGGTGCGCCGATAGAAACATGTTCCTTTCTTGTGTTCAGCATCGGATGTGATGTGCTTCCTACAGGACCTTCTGGACAAGGGCAGAGCCTTTTCTACAGTTAAGAATTATCTGCCAGCTATCTCGGCATGTCATGTGGGTCTTAACACGGGTACTATTGGCCAACAACCTCTCCTCTGTCGATTTATGAGAGGGGCACGTAGGCTACACCCAGTATCGTTAGCCGCTGGTCCTGCCTTGGGATTTGTCCGTAGTTCTGAACACGCTCTCATAAGCCCCTTTCGAACCCATTGATAACATTGCCTTGAAGCTGCTCGCTTTAAAGACGGCTCTGTTACTTGCTCTCACTACAGCAAAAAGGGTGAGTGAGCTACATGCTTTATCTATTCACTCCTCATGTATGATGTTGAAGTACCTTTTAGACCTAACCCAGCGTTTGTGCCTAAAGTGTTTGATCACGCTGGTGCAGTTCAATCAGTGGACCTGCTAGCTTTTCATCCACCTCCCTTTTCATCCCCAGAGGAGGAGAAGTTACACAGTTTATGTCCGGTTCGTACTCTGTATACGTATGTTCAGAGAACCTGCACACTTCGTAAGAGCAATTAGTTATTTGTCTTGTGGACTGACTCTTACAAAGGAAAGCCTATCTCCCGTCAGCGCCTTTCCCACATCGTGTTATGTTACAATAATACGAATAAAGAGCCCCCAATAGGATTACGAGCACACTCAACTAGAGGTATGGCTACATCATGGGCTCTGTTTAAGGGCATTTCTATTCAAGAAATTTGCGAGGCAGCCAGCTGGTCTTCTCCGCACACATTTGCTCATTTCTATAGACTGGATGTGACAGAACCATCTCAGTCCTGGGAGTGAGTAGGCAGGGGGTATAATGCAATTTATTAAGGAGAGAATTCCTCTTTGCATTCTGTTTCACTTCAGTCGGGGATTATGATTCAGACAATAACCTACTCTTTCTTCAGTCTGCTTCGTCAGCATATCGGCAATACGGGAGTGGTCTATGTCCCATAGTGAGATACCGAATGAGTGTTCGAAAGAGAACGTTAGGTTACTGACGTAACCCCGGTTCTCTGATAACATGAAGTGAGGTATCTCACAAACATTGCCCTCCTTGCCTTACTGCACGGAGAAGAGATATGCGGAGAATGACGAAACGGCAGGTAGCTGCGGTTTATATACAGGGAGGCGAGACTCCCTGATCGCTGCAGCGATTGGCCTGCCATAGTTGGCAGACGTGTTGTTATTGGTGCTTCCACAATCAGTCAGGAGGCGTTCCCATAGTGAGATACCTCACTTCATGTTATCAGAGAACCGGGGTTACGTCAGTAACCTAACGGTACAGTTCAGTACGGCTCGCTTTTGGGGGGGTTTTCCACTGGGTACAGTACCTGGTACCTGGTACTTTTTTTAGTACCACCTCGGCCGAGGTTCCAAGCGAACCGTACCATTACCAAAATGTGACGTGAGAACTCTGCTGATCACTAATTGGCCGGAGAAAATTGTTACTGCCTGCGTCATTGAACTTGCGGCACAAGACAAAACAGGCCCGCTAGATTTAAATCAGCACAGCCAGCGATTGAACGCAACTGTTTTGAATGAGCTCTTTTAATAACCAAAAAATGGCTGTTTCGTTGTCTTTTGAGGAAGTACAGACTGTCCTCTCGTTGATAGCTGAGGAGTGGATCCAGCGAAAGCGTGATGGAGCGACGCCGAATTAAAAAGTTTTTCAGGAGTCACGGCAGTAAAGGCGGCGCAACTATAAGGACACGTGAATAATGCCTCCCACTCTAAAGCAGTACTAAACTGCAGTGGAAACCCGAACCGAGCCAAACTGAGCCTTGCCGAGCCGAGTTGTACCACGCAGTGGAAAAGCGCCATATGTGACTCTATGTAAATGATCCGCAACCAGGGGTTACACACTACACGAGCTGACAACAACTCTGTCACCCAATGACTCTATTCGGTCCCTAAACCACGTTTTGCCATGAAAACACATGCAAGAATTAGAACGGTAGCGATGGGCAAATGAAGCCTCGTGATGCACTGAGGCTTTCCTCTGACTGTTTCGGGAAAAGATTCAAAGCTTCGAGTATGTCAAAAACAGCACCATCTGGTGGTTAATAAAAAATATAGCAGCCAAAAGCCTGTGAAAGTGAGTGAAAGACGCTCTGTAGGATGAAGCATCTACCACAGATTCTATAGATAATAGACGCAAGTTTTATGTGCAAAAATAAAAGCCTAACTTTTCTTTAAGCCAAGTTGCTGCTGTTGTTTATCTTCCAGTGACCTCAACCCATGCCTTGCTCTTTCATTGGCTGTAGCTCGTCACGACACCTGACACCATGTGATGTCGAGTCGGCCGACCGGGCCAGATATTTGGCATGCTAGATATTTGTTTGCGTCAGTGAGCCTCTTTGGTGCATCGTTGTGTAGTTCACACATAAAGATTGTAGCTCGCCGATCACCCACTGATTTTCCCCCGATTACAGCCCGTCCTGTCTTAAATTGGGTTTAAAATCCTGTAGTGTGAACTAGCCTTTAGTTAACCATTTTTACAGCTCCGTGACAGTTCACTCCATTCACTCAGTTCGCTCCGTGAACTGTCAAAACACCTCTCAAAATGCTTGCTACGGATATAGCAACGTTAGGTCTTATTTATTTTTCAATGTGTGAAAAATGAAAAATGACTCAGTGTGCAATGACCTTCAGTGTGCAATGACCTTAAACCTACCTACCATAATGGAAAACAAATAATTTATCAAATAATAATTAAAATGAGCATTTATTTACAAGACAATGTTAAAAGAGTAGTAAAAGAAACAATGCATAATTTACAGTAGGATGTAGGCCTACTACAAATACTATTATTTAACCTTCACAAAACATCACTTTAACCCTCACATGATTAACAATCTTCAGTGGTAGGCTAATAAAAACACTTTGACTGAATGATTTGTGGTTCAAAAAATTTCAAAAAAATGTTTTCCCTATATTTACAGGAATAATCTGTAATAACATTTTATGTAAAATTACACATTACTCTGTAATTTAAAAAAAACTGAAAATTTATGTAATACCGAAATACAAACAATTATCTGTAAATTTAATGGGGGAACTTTAAAATACAGAAAATATTTGTAAAATAATAGGTATTTCACTGTATAATTAAAAAAGGGACAGTGTAGGGTCACAAGCGTTAGGAGTTGTTGGTACTTCTGGGCCTGAAGGAAACACCACATATTAAGCAAATGACTTAATATTTTCGACTTGAAGATTGTAGACGTGCTCTTGATTATCATATTACCATAGAGCAACTGAATCTCTTCAATGTCATCAGAGGACAGAGAGGAACGATCCAAATCAGTAAAGGTGTATGCAGGAAACATCAGAGCGCCAGGAACTTTGGAATGAAAAAGACCCAAAGAGTGACCAAACTCATGGGGTTGCCAGTTGGCTGAAAACACAGCGTATTTCATTTCATTCATCGTCATGTGCGCTCGTACCTGTTGGTGTCGTCAATCTGGCAACCTGTGTGTGCGTCAAGTCTGAAGAGGAGGGGCCGGGTGAAAAAAACCCTCTCCAATATTTTGAATTTGGACTGCAATACTTAGTTTGACCACTTGGTATGAACAATCCTACATACAGCACCTTAAATAACATAAAATGTCTCAGGTCACGCATGTAACCATGGTTCCCTGAAGGGAACGAGAAGCTACGTCGAGGCGCTTTGTGAACGCCTTCAGCGTGAATGCGCTCTGAACCACGTGTGTAATCTGTCCAATGGATGGGCGAGACGTCACGGGCAGGTGACATAAACGACCAGGAAGCTTAAAAGCACGTGCGGTGGAACCGGCGTCAGCTTCCAGGAGTGAAGCAAGCGCTCGCAGGGATGCCGGAAGTATAGCCTCTATGCTCGCACTGGACACATACAATTAAGCTTCTGCTGGTTGGGCTTCCTGAAGGCGACAAGGAGCTCCCAGCACCAGGCCCTGAGACAAGAACCAAGGTTGTCTCCACATGTCTAAGGCACGTAGGCATACGTGAGAGTGCACGACCGAAGGGAAGAATGAGAAGTATTGGTATGCTTTGCCCCCAAAAGCAAACCTCAGGAACTTCCTGTGAGTGAGTGGGAAGGATGGAGACGTGGAAGTATGCGTATTTTAGATCAATCGTAACAAACCAGTCCTCGGACCTGATCTGAGACACAACCTGTTTGAGTGTGAGCATCTTGAACTTCAGTCGCATGACTGAGCGGTTCAACTGACGCAGATCTAAAATGGGACACGACCCTCCATCCTTCTTTGGAACTATGAAGTACTGGCTGTAGAACCTGGACTCTCTTTCGTGAGGAGGGACCACCTCGACGGCCTCCTTCCTCAAGAGAGTGTCTACTTCCTGTTTCATGGTCAGAGCCTGCTCAGGGCCCACCAGTGTGGGAATCACCCCGTTGAAGGAATGCGATAGCCATTTTCTACAGTGTGAAGGACCCATTGAGACACATTTGGCAGTAGTTTCCGCACTGCCAAATAGTCTACTAAGGCAACCAGTCTCTCGAGACTGGCCTCTGGTGTAGTTAGAGCTGCTAGCTCGGTGCCCTGAAGCGGAGGACCGGCAGGAGACAGCCGAATCAGCTGCTCTAGAGACCCCTGAAGGGGCGGCGAGCCTCTCAGCTCCGCTACGTTTCTGGGAGGAAGTAACTGAGAGAAGCGCTTGCTGGAGACCGCTGCGCCCTGGAACTTTGACACTGAGGAGAGACAAATCAGCGGTTCTGCGGAGCTCTGTGATGTCATCAGGTGTGAACTCCTCTCCCTCATCTAGCTCCTTAAAGGAACACTCCACTTTTTTTGGAAATAGGCTCATTCTCCAACTCCCCCAGAGTTAATAAGTTGAGTTTTACCGTTTTTGAATCCATTCAGCCGATCTCTGGGTCTGGCGATAGCACTTTTAGCATAGCTTAGCATAGATCATTGAATCCGATTAGACCAGTAGCATCGCGTTCAAAAATGACCAAAGAGTTTCGATATTTGTCCTATTTAAAACTTGACTCTTTTGCGATTTTCTAGGCCGATTTGGCTAGGAACTATACTCTCATTCCGGCGTAATAATCAAGGAACTTTGCTGCCGTACCATGGCCGCAGCAGGCGCAGTGATATTACGCAGCGCCTGAAAGTAGTCCCCAGCTATATTATAACTAGTTACCTAGTACCCCCATCTGAGGCTTGTCCCCTAAAAATATCATTACAAGCGACTCTGTGTATTGAAAATAATATAATGGACATATACTTAAAATAATTGTGTGAGTAGTAAAACAAAATAAACGAAAAAAAAACGTTTTAGGTTCAGAAATGTTTTGATTCCCCCCTCCCTTGCCTCATAGTGGTTTGGTCCACTGCCTGCTTTCCTTCTTTACCGATACACACGAGTCCGGTGAGAGAGAGCAAGTTAGTTATGTGTAAGTAGGCTGTCAAGGCTATTTTATTCTCTTTAAACATCGGGTGAAATGGTTCTTTCTCTTTAATACAGATGATGCTGGATCATTAATAAATTAGTCATGACAATTTTATGATATCCTTGATGTTTTTTCTATGAGCAATTATAAGGTTAACAAGCTTAATACATAGCTTGTCACCCACTACAACTAACATGGCGACAAGCCTGTGTGTGAACTGATATTAATAGTAGTAGTAATAATATTGTAGTCCTATGTGTTGGGTTTCGTTCAATATGATGTTAAGTGGCAGATCAGTGGGTTTAATGCGGTTGAATTAATGCGAAAGAGAAGTAAGTTACTTGGTTTCAGACAAAACCTAAAATACTATAGATGACGCAAAATAATAATTATAATATGACCGCGTGGTGAACCGAACTCATATTTAAACATGGTCCATGCTGTGTACGCATATCTATCCTTACAAGTACAATTTTGGCTGTATTATTTGTGTCCCCTTCAAAAATTGCTCTTCAGAAATTGTATGTGTATTGTCCCCCCCTACTGTTAGATGAAATTTACGCCCCTGTCAGTACCGGCTCGTTTTCTTTCAGTTTATTTTCATTAATTTAAATGTGTGCAGCCTTCCGTGCAACATGATCTCACAGAATTCCGTGTAATGTTCACGGACTTAATTAACCTCCGAATCTGTGGTGGCATCAGGGAATCGCTGAAAATTCCGTGATGGGCTCACAGAAGTGATACCAATGTAAGTCAGTGACAGGCATCAGCCGTGCTCCACGCACGGAAACCCTTAGCATCAATATGCCGACGCGATACTGGGGAATTTATCATCATCATTATTGTTCAGAACTGGGTAGGTTTAGGGTAGGGGTGGGGTCAGGTACTCCAGTGAGAGTGTAACTGCATCGGAGTCACTCTTTTTACGTGGTCCGATGCAGCGCTGGTGTTGAACCAGTGAATTCGTGCATGGACCACGGCTGATGCCTTCTGTGAGCCCATCACGGAATTTTCGGCGATTCCGTGATGCCACCACAGATTCAGGGTTAATTAAGTCCGTGAACATTACACGGAATTCTGTGAGATCAGGTTGTTCCGTTTGAGAGGCACCCATAGATGAGCTTGAACTGAAAAAAAGCTCTGAATGAGGAGTCGATTCCTCTTGATGACTCTCGATTCCCAACGCCTCGGAATCGAGGAATCGATTGTTTTTGGAATCGATTTCCAGCTCTACTGCACAGGTGTGTGCGTAAAAAAGCACAGGTAGTCATAATCGCGATGGAAAACTGCATACACAAGAGCAAATTTCACCTTCAACTAGTGATGTTAAATTCGTGAACGAATCTTTTTGGCGAACGAATCGTTCTCGTTCACGTAATCCATTGACTCATATTTCTTGTTCACTGAAATTCCTCCCTTCAGATCAGCGTGGCGCTGTTAGCTCTGCGGACTGTTTCATCCTGTCAAAGACTGACTAAACCTTGAGCCAATAGCATTCGAGTATGAGATGTGACGGAGCATGTGATTTGTTGAATGTAGTGAACGAATACGCCCTTCACTGACCGAATTGCTTTAGGGTCTGAACGAGAGAGAGAGACGAGACCTCCTTCGTGAATGGGTTGAATGAACTGGTACATCTCGTTCGTGAACATAAAGAACCAGTTGTTGAACGATAATGATTTGCAAATATATATATATATAATAAATATACAAAGTACATTATTATGATCATATGTATACAAATTTTATTTTGCGATATTTGACAGCACTAATATATATATATATATGTAATAATATTTCATATATTTCATTGTGGAATTGTCTATAACAATAATAATAATAATAATAACAATAATAAACAGGAAAAATATAGGTGCATTAATAATAATTAATATTTTTAACATTCATTTAATTTCTTTTGATTTTCATTGAAATGTTTAGTAGCAGTCCAGCCATCCATAGTTCAACAGAACACGATTCACTCGTCTTAAAGTGAAATTATACTCCGTTTGTCTTGAACCTTCTGAGAAATACAGATAACCTAAAAAGAAGAAAAAAAAAATGATTACAGTGAGGGAACACCATTAAATAATGAATGATTGAACAGCCAGTGTTTTTGTTTTATAGTGTTTAAACTCACCATAATTTTCAAAAGCAGCATCCACCCGTGACCCAATGCCAGGGAAATGATGTCGAATAGTTTTAGGAAAGCCTCTGTCCATTTGAGCTGTTCTTTCATTGAAGCTACACCATTGTTAAAATTGTGTTAGTTTTGATGTTATTTTGAAAAATCAACACAATATTAAGTGGAGACAATGGTTCATTTAAGCTAATCATTCCTTTTTTTCTTACCTCCAGTATTTGGTTCCAACAAAAAACAAAGTGCGCCCAGTTGATTTTACATATACAGCTGCATCAATCTTTCTCACGTATGTGGGAAACCCAAATTCGGTTATGGGTTTGGGATATCCAGGTAAAGTAGTTCTGCCTTTTACTGCCCAGTACTGCTGACCTGTATGTGGAAGACCACACAACTGACTACTAAAGTCTTGTTCTACACCACCCAAAGACTCTTTAGGAAATATAACTTTACCTTTGATGAGTCAGGTTTATTTGTTGATGTTCTAACTCCTAAAACATGATACAAAATGGGGGGGGGATACATCTTTATTGATAGTTTTATAGTTGACAATGCTCTCCAGTTGCCCTACAATATGATCTATTGTATTTCATTTATGTGTTTTCTGTCACAAAAAAACACTTACCATACAGGGCCTGGACCCCAAGTCGGTCATCATGGGGTAGTGTATAGCCATTCGTGTTGACGTATCGGTAATATTCAAACATGAGAGCCGAAGGGTCTTTGGAGTGCTCTAGTCCCAGTGCATGTCCGAATTCATGAGCAGCCACCGAAAGCAGGTTTATATCTGAAGTACATTTTATTATTTATTATTTAAAAAATCATAAAAGTTAACATTCACATAAGCATGTGATTCTGTGTGATTTGTGCATTCACCTTGTGAATTTAGGGTCCACCTCTCATCCTCATCAAAGTGTGTGTCTCCTCCCTGCTCTGGACCGGGTGCGTTGGCATGGGCCAGAACCCCATTAGCCCCTTTAAATGGGTAAAAATCTCCATGATCTATAAAAGGAAACAAATATGGAATAATTAAATCCGTTTATGTTTTGAAAGAAGTATTTTATGCTCACCAAGGATGCATTAAAATAAAAACATTAAAACGGTAATATTGTGACATATTACTATTTAAATTTATTTCCATTATTATCAGTGCTGAATTATTAATCATTTTTGAGTAAACCATGATTTTTTCAGGTTTCTTTGATGAAGAGAAATTAACAGCATTTATTTAAAATAGAAATCTTGTATAACATTATAAATCTTTTTACTTTCACTTTTGATGCATTTTAGCGTGCGCTTACTGAATAAAAGTATATGTGTATATATAAATATATATATATATATATATATATATATATATAAATCCTATTTATCCCAAACTTTGAAATGGTATTGTATCACCGCAAAAAAATATAAATTAAGCAGCACAACTGTTTTCAGCATTGATAATAATAAGAAATGTTTCTTGAGCACCAAATGAGCATGTTAGAATGATTTCTGAAGGATCATGTGACACTGAAGACTGGAGTAATGATGCAGAAAATGCAGGTTTGCCATCAAAGGTATAAGTTACATTTAAAACATAATAATTCTAATAATTCTAATAGAAAAAAGTTATTTTAAATTGTAATAATATTTCACAAAAGGACTGTATACTGCATTTTTGATCAAATAAATGCAGCATAAGTGGTCTTTCAAAATTAGTGTAGAAAATTTGAATTATTCCAAACATTTGAGGCTACTGTATTTATACCCACATCCTGCTTTGAAGAGAATCATGATATCAGCTGTGCCGCTGTAGATCTGTTTGAAGTCAAGTGGAATAACATCACTGTAGAGCTGGAAAGCTTTGGAAAGCTTAGGCTCTCTTGCTCAGCTGCGATGTATATTCAGTTATTCTAAGAGAAGAAAAAAACAATTCATGTTTAGTATCCAATTACAGACTACAACCTAGTCTATCTATCTATCCATCTATCTATCTATCTATCAATCACCCAAAATCCCAGTAGCATTTTGTACAGAAGAAACACATTTTCTCAGTCTGATCAGGTCAGGTCTATTCTGATTGGTTGAATGAAGGAGTTAAACCTACCTGTATGTTACAACGCTCTGCTTCCACCTGGGGGTGGAAGTGGGAAACTGTGGGGGGAAAATCATCATAATTTCCTAATATTGACTGATGTCATTGTGAGCTTTTGAGGTATATGTAAGGTTTTGGATAGTAATGACTCAAGTGTTACTACATCCTTCTGAAGAAAATACTAATTATTTGGATCAGTATTCTAAAGTGAAGATCACGGTAACCCACTAGTAATGATTTAAGTGTTACCAAATCTAGCTAAATGAATTACTAACCAGGACCTTACAAAAACCTCAAAAGTTTGCAATGACTTCAGGCATTACTAGGGAGTTATCACGATCTTCACTTTAGAATAAAGATCCAAAAAATTAGTAATTCCTTCTGAAGAATTTGGTAATGCTTGAGTCATTACTAGTGGGTTACCATGACCTTTACTTTAGAATGAATCATACATTATGCATTATTCATATTAATTATCAACCTGTATACAGTAGTTCTTATAGTTCTTGGGGAGGTATGAAAAAATAGTTACTGATTAGCTAATAGTGAACTACCACATTCGACTAAGCACGATTACTTACTAATTCATTAATCAGAGTTGCTTGTTAGTTACTGAGTGCTATAATATTGCATTACTCATGTGTTCTTGTGTAGTTATTCATTAATGATGGAACAGTATTCTAAAGTGTTACCGGGAATAGTGCATCTGACCCTTGTCTAAGTTCTGTCTTAAATCAAAAGATATATATATATATATACACACACACACACACACACACTACATTCCAAATTATTATGCAAGTGATATATCAGTAGGATTTTGGTACAATAAAGAGTCCGATTTTTGATTGTGTTGTTTTTCACATCTTTTTAGTTAACTGGTATCAATCTCAGACAGGTTTGTTCAATAGTTTGCCAGTTCTTCTTAAGTAAATGGAAACCCTACTTAAAGAGGCTGTTCCGCATTATTAAGCAAGTCACAGTTCTCATGAAATATGGTGAGGATAGAGCTATTTATAGAATAATCGTGTTGGATAGAGCTATTTCTGCTGCTCATCGGAACACACGCAAATGTTGAAAGACAGAACCAACCAATCACAGACAGCGTTCGTTGCTCACTCATGGCTCAGTTACAGTGCTTGTTCAAATAGGGCTGCGTTTCCCAAAAGCGTATCTTGAAAAAGGAGATCTTAAGAAACCATTGCCGCATTATTACATTACTACATATCATCGTTATATATAAAATTAATTCCGAAAAATGCATCACAGTTTCCACACAAATATGAAGCAGAAATAATCAGAAATGTTTCAGCAAATAGCCTAATATTCGAATGATTTCTGAAGGATCATGTGAAGACTGGAGTAATGATGCTAAAAATTCAGCTTTGATCACAGATGCATTTTAAACTATATTTCAAAATATATTAAAATAGAAAGTAGTTATTTTTAATTATATTTCACAATGTTGCTGTTTTTACTGTTTTTCTTTTTTTGTTCAGATAAGTGCAGCCTTGGTGAGCATGAGACTATTTAAAAAATATTACAAAATCTTAATAACCCCAAACTTTTGTGTACATGTAGGCTAATATTTATTTTAAATAGGCTGGTTTGTGCAAGTAAATTTATTTAAACTGGTTGTTGAAAGTTCAAATAGATTGTGTTATGTTCTGTAATTGCTGTTAATAAATCTGACAGGAAAAAAAATATATGCTAAAGTTTCACCTTTAGGGGTACAACAGCCTGGCAACCTTTTACAAAAATTTACCATGGTTTTATTACAGTAACCACAGTTTACCACAGTATTTGTAGTAAAACTGCAGTAACCACAAATTTACCATGGTAATAATAATAATAATACATTTTAGTACTTATGTAACCAGGGGCGGATCTACCGGGATCTACCCCACCTGCCACCCCAGAATTATCACAGAATAAAATATAAATGTAAGCAGTGTTTCATGTGCTACTTTTCAGCTGCGGCGATGACAGCGTAACGGAAAATAACGGCAAAAAAACAAGTCTTTCACTAAACTTTGCACGATGGTTGCATGCGCACGCAGCGCGCCCAGTGTAGTCGGATTCATTAACAAATGACTCTTATGAACCGGTTCTTTTTGAGTCAAAAATACAAAGCGCAGCCCATTCACTAACAAATTGATTTTACATTTGTTCGTGAATCAGATACTGCTTCTCGGTTTATTCAGAAGTCCTCTGAGAAACCTAATCCCATCCGGATATGTCTGAGATTCATCCTGTAATTGTTTGGTGATCTGATTCTCCGACCGCTCGCTCCATCATGCACTGTAAAAAATAAGTGTAATTTTAACTGTAAAATTTTGTAAAAACGCTAGTGAAAAAAACTGTTAATATGTTAACAGTGAGTTCCTGTACTATATACAGGGAAAAACTGTAAAGGATCTAACCAGACATTTCATGTAATTTTACAGTAAAATGCTGTTAATTGAACAGTTTTTACAAGTAAAAATAACAAATCAATGTATAATTTACAGTCAAAAACTGCAAACTGATATTCCCAGAATTCCCCGCGTGACACTCCACATTTGAAAGTATTTTGTTTAAATAATCATGTTTTTTAATAGTTTTTGTTATCAGTTATGTACATTTGGGCTTTATGTTACATCTTTTGTTGTTTAATGAAAGTTTATTGCATTGTTTAAGTATCATTTGTGTTACCACAATGGTGTTTTGTGTTTGCATGAATGACTCTGTGCACCTTCTATATATTTGTATATACAGTGGGGCAAAAAAGTATTTAGTCAGCCACCAATTGTGCAAGTTCTCCCACTTAAAAAGATGAGAGAGGCCTGTAATTTTCATCATAGGTATGCCTCAACTATGAGAGACAAAATGAGGGAAAAAATCCAGAAAATCACATTGTAGGATTTTTAAAGAATTTATTTGCAAATTATGGTGGAAAATAAGTATTTGGTCAATAACAAAATTTCATCTCAATACTTTGTTATATACCCTTTGTTAGCAATGAGAGGTCAAACGTTTTCTGTAAGTCTTCACAAGGTTTTCACACACTGTTGCTGGTATTTTGGCCCATTCCTCCATGCAGATCTCCTCTAGAGCAGTAATGTTTTGGGGCTGTCGCTGGGCAACACGGACTTTCAACTCCCTCCAAAGATTTTCGATGGGGTTGAGATCTGGAGACTGGCTAGGCCACTCCAGGACCTTGAAATGCTTCTTACGAAGCCACTCCTTTGTTGCCCGGGCGGTGTGTTTGGGATCATTGTCATGCTGAAAGACCCAGCCACGTTTCATCTTCAATGCCCTTGCTGATGGAAGGAGGTTTTCACTCAAAATCTCACGATACATGTCCCCATTCATTCTTTCGTTTACGCGGATCAGTCGTCCTGGTCCCTTTGCAGAAAAACAGCCCCAAAGCATGATGTTTCCACCCCCATGCTTCACAGTAGGTATGGTGTTCTTTGGATGCAACTCAGCATTCTTTGAGTTTTTACCAAAAAGTTCTATTTTGGTTTCATATGACATTCTCCCAATCCTCTTCTGGATCATCCAAATGCTCTCTAGCAAACTTCAGACGGGCCCGGACATGTACTGGCTTAAGCAGGGGGACACGTCTGGCACTGCAGGATTTGAGTCCCTGGCGGCGCAGTGTGTTACTGATGGTAGCCTTTGTTACTTTCGTCCCAGCTCTCTGCAGGTCATTCACTAGGTCACCCCGTGTGGTTCTGGGATTTTTGCTCACAGTTCTTGTGATCATTTTGATCCCACGGGGTGAGATCTTGCGTGGAGCCCCAGATCGAGGGAGATTATCAGTGGTCTTGTATGTCTTCCATTTTCTAATAATTGCTCCCACAGTTGATTTCTTCACACCAAGCTGCTTACCTATCACAGATTCAGTCTTCCCAGCCTGGTGCAGGTCTACAATTTTGTTTCTGGTGTCCTTTGACAGCTCTTTGGTCTTGGCCATGGTGGAGTTTGGAGTTGGACTGTTTGAGGTTGTGGACAGGTGTCTTTTATACTGATAACGAGTTCAAACAGATGCCATTAATACAAGTAACGAGTGGAGGACAGAGGAGCCTCTTAAAGAAGAAGTTACAGGTCTGTGAGAGCCAGAAATGTTGCTTGTTTGGAGGTGACCAAATACTTATTTTACCGAGGAATTTACCAATTCATTCTTTAAAAATCCTACAATGTGATTTTCTGGATTTTTTCCCCTCATTTTGTCTCTCATAGTTGAGGTATACCTATGATGAAAATTACAGGCCTCTCTCATCTTTTTAAGTGGGAGAACTTGCACAATTGGTGGCTGACTAAATACTTTTTTGCCCCACTGTACTTCTACTTGTGGTGAAGCTGTGATGAGCTTTGATTCTTCATGTGGCTTTCTCTTTTACCACCTGCATTATTATGCTGGTTGTCAGTATGTTAAAGGTACAAAACAGATTTTAATAGCAGTGTGTGTTGTTGAATGTAGTTGTTACGGGACTGACGAGACGTGAGACGTGCGGATCCATGTGCAAGCTTTTATTGAAGAGAGACGTGGTCATAACAGGCAGGGTCAAACAATGGCAGACAGGTATATCAGAGGTAATGCAAAGACTAATCCAAAACAGGCTTGGGTCATATGACGGCGAACAGTATTCAAAGGGGCGAGACAGGAGAGGTAATCCAAAACGTCAGCGATAGTCCAGGCAGGGGAAAACACAATCCGACAAAGGCGAGGCAAGGCAAGGCAAGACTAGGAAAACTAACGGGGCTCTGTAGGGCAGCGATAAAGCATACAATACTCGGCAGTGACGGAAGGAAAGTCCAGGGTTGAAATAGAGTGTGTGATTAGTGAGAGCTGTGTGTGCAATCAGTGCAATTGTAATATGTGACAGCTGTGTGATCTGTGCGATGGATGATGGTGAGTGAGTGACCTCTGGTGGTGAGTGAATAGAAGTACAGACCAGATTCGTGACGGTAGTGGTTTACATTCAAATTTCCCTGTTTGTAAATTACAGTTTTATTCTGTAAATTGTACAGTTTTGTTCTGTAAATGTGTTTACAGTTTTTTCTGTATTTTTTACAACCACAGCTGCCAGAATTATTTTGTAAAAACTACGGAATTTTTTTTACAGTGTGTATATAGGCTTTTCTGCCATATCGGACGAAACAATAACATGGAATCAATAAGAAGATGCCGATCACGAAAACTAATAGCAGAGTTAGGTAAGAATCTTGTATTGCAGTTTTCTAGCAAAGACACATTTCTCAAAAAGTTTAACAATGAGTAAGTTAAACATTAGGCAGCAAAACCGATGACGCAAATCAGAATCTCTGCATCCTAACAACGGAGAGACGAGAGAGCTGAACGAATAACATACATGGGTTTTATACTTACACATTCAGTATAATTACAGTACAGTACCAGTACATGATGGAAATTTCGCTCTTCTATATGTACAGTAAACTGTAGCACATGTTGTACACCTTCAGACGTGTGACTGTCAAATTTTATTTGTAACCATTTTTTATGTGTACTGTATGTTTGCAGAACTGAGAATGACTGCCTAGAGATATAGCTAGTCTTGTGTCAGGAGACCAGGAAACTATAGTACTGTACACTGTAATGAAATTTGACCAAATGTGCAGAGGATGCTGAATGTACTTTTTTATTTATTTTTTTTACTGTACTGTATTGTGGTGCATACCAAGTTCATATACAATTCTTTAGTATTTGAACTTTTCTAGTGTTTTTCACCTACTGCAAGATTACTTTACAGTAGTAAAATGAAAAGTATCTGTTCCCAAAAGTATCATGTTGTTGGCTGCTGCCTGAACATGTCAGACAGAAGTTTGTGTTGTGGATGACTTCACCTCTGACGCAGCTGAATTGTCCCGCTTCAAAAGGATTAGCGGTTAAGAAAAGGCATCAATTCATAAAAAATATTTTAAAACATTTGTGAACATGATAAGCTTTATAGTTTTGCTGACTAAGAATTTGAAAATGTACCACTTGAGAAAATAGTGCCAAAGTGACCAAGATAAACTCTATAAGTCTAAATAGTTTCCAAAGTGGAAATGAAAATGAAAAAATGACTTGAATGGGTTCTCGGAAGTCAAACTGACAAATTAACTGAAATAAAATTAAATAAGCATCAAATGTTTTTAGTCTAGCCAGTGACAGGCAAAAAGCAAGGTTGTTGTTGTTTTTTTTCTCTTCTTTTCTTTTCTTAGTTCAGGTTTGCATAAACACTGGAATTCCCTTCAGGGCACATCCAGTGCGTACGAGTTTCCTAAATCCTGACATGAATGAAAGATAAAAATACAAAAGCACAACCCCTGAGGCTGTTTAACAGAGGCACTTCGGAAAACACTTATTCATGCCCTAAAATGTAACCACAGGAAATATGTCCATATATGTCTGAGTGACCCATAAACGTGACTGTTTTTTTTTTGTGGTGTGATGACACACATACTCATCCATTACTCAGAGACTCATAATACTATATAAACCCCAAGTGTCACATGCTTTGACAAAAAGTCTGACGTCTTATAAAGCTTTAGAGTTTTACTTATTTTTGAGAGCTTAGATAGTTTGATATTTTTTACAAAGCTAATTTAGGATTTATAATAGTTATATAGGTCTGCTCTGTAAATCAGATCTTTTAAAAAGTTAAAGTCCACACCAAAATCAATATTGCTTCCAAAATGAAGACACTCACATGCTGTTAAGTTCAAATAGGCACTTTAGTTTATTTGAAAAAAAATGTTTTACATGAAACTGATTGTGTAAAAATACATTCTTCAAGTTATATTCTAAGTCCAGTGACAAACAGCAGAAACAAGAAATTAATTAAACAATTAAATATGTACATGCATTTTAAAAATGCTGAAGTTGTAAAATAACTTTTTAAATTTACATCCACCGCTTCTTTCAGGGAAGCTCAACTAACAGGGCAAGAAAAAGTTGTTCTTCAGCACACGCAAGTACCTCTTACTGTATAATCCGAACTCATACACATTTGTCCCACTGTAGAGATAAATGTAACCTGGAAGAAAAAAATCATTCAGTTTTATGACGTATAATCATTACACATTAATGCTTGTAGAAAACTGATTTGAAACACCTACCACTGGATATGTGGGCAGCTGTAACCTCTCCAGTCATCTCTGGAAATCCACTTTCCACTCGTTGGGGATACCCCCTGTCCATCTTCTTTGCCCTCTCATCATAGCTACCAAAAAAAGGGGAAATTTAACATTCCAACAGCTTTTCAGAGCTAACTTTAAGTGCTTTTGTTAATGATGCAGCACTTGACCCACCTGTAGTAAACTTTGTCAATGAAGAGCAGTGTTTTTCCTGAGGATTTATCATGGACAGCAGCGCTAACTTTTCTCACCGATGATGGCAGACCAAAGCTGCTGAGAGTCTTGGGATAGCCGGGCTCAAGACTGACGCCATTAAAAGCCCACACTTGTCTACCTGTAAACAAAGACAGACTACAATAAGAGTTTTTCTGAGCATGGATATAGAGATTGTAAGTGTGATTGTGGTTTCAGCATTCCCAGACTGTCTGAGAAGATACCTTTGAAAAAGAAAAGTTTATCTCGCACTGGATCTTCATAAGCAGCATCTATATTATCAGGAGCATTGAGCCAGAAACGCTTGATCAGAAGTTGCGTTACACTTCTACTCGGAGATCTACGCCAGAAAAAGCTGCAGAGAGAGATAAGTCATTTAATTTAAATATTTTATTTCTATAAATAAAAATACACAGAATTTTTATTTGTATTACCTGTCCTTGAAGAACATTGTTTCACCCCTTAGAGTTGTAACTGCATCCAGGATCAGATTTGGGTCACAAGCGTTAGGAGTTGTTGGTACTTCTGGATCAGGTCGGGTGAGGGTTCTGTCTCTGTTTGGGCCTGAAGGAAACACCACATATTAAACAAATGACTGAATATTTTCGACTTGAAGATTGTAGATGTGCTCTTGATGATCATGTGCTTACCATAGAGCGACTGAATCCCTCTGATATCATCAGAGGGCAGAGAGAAACGATCTGGATTAGTAAAGCTGTATGTGGGAAACATCAGAGCCCCACGAACGTTGGAATGAGAAAGACCCAAAGAGTGACCAAACTCATGAGCAGCAACCAAGAACAGGACAAATCCTGTGGAGAAATTAAGCAGCACGGTTTAGGTACAAATAAAAATCAAACGTGAGTGGTGCTGAAGTTACAATCTGTGGTATGAGTTTATTGCACTACTAAAATTAAGAACTTCTGAAAACTAGGCTACATTCAGCAAAACTCACCTTTTGATGAACAGAAAGTGAAAAACTCATCATCATCAAAATGTGCATCTCCACCGATTCCAGGAGAGGGAGTGAAAGCATGAGCCAAAGTGCCTTGTGGTCCATCAAACGGGTAAGCATCACCATGATCTGAAGGAAAGAGATTTGTTTCATATTTAATGTTCAATAAATAAGTTTTTGATATCCATAAAGAGATCTTCTATTGTAATAGACAGTATTAAAGTTATAAAAATGTTTATAAATCACAGAACCTGGCCTTCAGTTACAGTAAGACTTTCAAAGTATTTTTTTAATTAGGCTTATAACGATTTATTCGACTCTAGATGCGATCTTGGAATAATCATGAATTTTAAGCTCTTAACCATTTTAAATGCTAAATTTGAGAGAATTTGTATTCTTTAAGTAAGTGTACAATATTTGAAATACATGGGTATCAAATAAATTATTTTACAAGTGCAAAGCAAGTGTCCCCTCACACAACATTCAAACTTTGCTATTATTTTCTCTGAGATAAACCTGTGCCATTTTATGAACATCATATCAAATGTGGTCTTGAGATAACAGAATAGATTGTGACTATGTGTTGTGATACTTGGATTTAACCCAAATATTCACAGCACTAACTGCAATAATTATTTCACTGAACAATCGCATTGTGATGTCAGTACATGACTAATTGCTCTGAATTTATCATCAGTCACAATTAATAAACTGAAAAGAATTCAACAAAATATAAACCCAGATAGACAGACAACTTACCTTTTGTAGCAAAGGAGATCATTATGTCAGCTGTGCCGCTGTAGATACGGGTGAATTTCAGAGGAGTGACTTTGGCCCAGACCTGCAGGGCTTTCTCCATGGATTCATCCACTTCAGCTGCCGACATGTCAGGGGTGTAGTTCACGATTCTGTAAAAACACCATAGTCTGTATTTGCTTCTTTCAATCTTTTGGTATGATATCAAGAGAACTGTTATTATACGCACCTGTAGGTGAGCTTGTTGGTCTGCCATTTGGGTTTGCCATTAAATGTGGAGTAAGCAGCAACATCTGGAACACCACAGCGGGGCTTCTTCATCATCTCCATTGTTTCTTTATCCAGCTTTCCAGTCATCTTAAGCCCCAAAAACTTCTGCATCTCTTTCATCTTCTCAGTCAGTTGACTGGCCTCTCTTCGGATGGCAGTTGTGTCATCTGTTTCATCTGTTAGATTGTAGAAGCTCTTCAGGTAATGCTATAGGATAAAAAAAAACATGGAATTATTAGAGAAATGATGAGCAAAGACAAACAAAACATACGAACAAGTATTAGGTCTATATTAAAACAAAAAAAACATACCTCTGCAGTGGCTTCATCTTTGTCAGCATGCTGTAAAATCGGTCCAGCGTGAATAACAACCAGGCTTGCAAGAAAACACAGCTGGCCGTGAATCCTCATGTTGTGAGCTGCTTCTTACACTCTTATGCTTCTGACTGGCAAAGGTTTGATCGAGGCTTATATACTCTTAAAACTGTGAGGGTTTGAGCAACAGGTGAAGTCATCAACCACAAGTTTCTGTGAGTAAACCATTAAACTGACAGACAAGACTGTAATTACAGGATTACCAGCTTCCTTTAACACAAACCTTTCCTTCTAGCCCAGATATTCCTGTGAATTCTGTTCCACACACTTTTATTTAACAGCAATATTCCTTGATATGTATATACACACAAACATGTAAACACTTAAACATTTATGTAAACAGTTTTGCTTGAATGTAAATTATTAAACCCTCAGCTGTGTTTTTCAGAACTTTCATAATACAGTGATGATTATTACAAGCATTTTGTGAATCTTATTTTGGTGGCTGTGTGTTTTTACCTAAATTTGTCTAAAACTATTAAATGAAATTTAAATCATTGTAAACGTAAATGTAAACGTTTTTTCAATATTTTAAAGTATTACAAATTACCAGTTAACAGGTTTTTAATAACAAATGTTTTTGTACTGCCCTTTTAAATTGTTCACATATTTATGGGTAATACTGAATCACAAAACCTCAAGTGCAGAAGTGACGCTTGACGCAGTTATTTTTTACTCTGATTGCACTAAAATAATGAAACCATTGTTCCCTTATCAGAATGAGAACAGCAAGAAATCAATAGACATACATGGACATGTCAGACACGGTCTCAGAGGAAGTTCCTGATTCACCGTCATCTCTGGTTGTGATTCATTGGCATGGCGTCAGTCACCCAACAACAACTGGGATGTCCACTGTGTTCATGTGTGAGCGTGCAGGTACTTATGGAGGATTGAAATGCTGATACACATCCAAACAAACCTTAAACACCTCCACTTACATCCTGAAAAGGAAAGTGCTCTCTGTATTCTCTTATAAAATGGCAAATGTTGTATTTTTAAGGTTAGAGTTTCGTAAAAAAATTTACAATTTCAAAACATGCCAAAGGGAAATCCCCAGGTTATGAAATGAGGCTCTGCATGTACAGTTTATGTAGTGCAGGATTTAGTTTTCTTCTTTGGTTTTCAATTGTCCATTACTATTTTCATATAGGAATTTTGCCCATATGTGACAGAAATAATATACTTGTTTTTATTTTACAAACACATTGTGGTAACAAGACACACTCATTCATTCCTTCAAAAGCTCATATGTAGAAACACTTCATATTATATCAACGGCAACATGTGCTGCTGATCTGACATTTTATAAAAGGCTTATTTATTGTTGCGTTTAGATTATTTGATCTTTCAGTTTTTAAAAGAGTCTGAAAGGCTCTGAGTCTTGAGTATTTCCCAACCAAACACAATTCTTGCTTTTAAAATGAACATGCTTGCTTTTGAATGGAATTAAGCTCTTTAATTGATTTTGGAAACAATCAATACATTAAAGGATTCTGTAAATATGCATTCTTTTAAAATCATAACAGCAATAAATTAGAAGTCTAATGACAATTTGAATGATTAATGAATAATTGATTTAATTAGTTTTAATTTTTTATAAGCACATGTATTAAAGTAAGTGCTGTAATTTTGAAACACCCTGTTGCACTCCATCAATGTTTGAGAGAAGCTGACTAACAGGGCTGGAAGTAATTGCTATTCAGCAAGCGAAGGAGCTTTCTGTTGCTGGAGCTGAACTCAAACAAATTTTTCCCACTGAAGAGATAAATGTTATCTGGAAGAAAAGAAGTAAATTTGTGCATTATTGCAAGAATAATTTCTTTGTGTTGTTGCAGATCTGTAGAAAAGCAAGTTAGAAACACCTACTGTTGGACATGTGTGCTGCTGTAACCTGTCCAGTCAACCCTAGAAATACATTTTCCACTTGTTTGGGATACCCTTCGTCCATCCGATTCTCCCTCTCATCATAGCTACCAAAAATAAAATAAAAAACAGGAAATGTTCAATTCTGATGTCTTTTCAGAGTAAATTTGAAGGGCTTTTGATTATGATGCAGCACTTGACCCACCGATAGTAATATTTGTCAAAGAAGAGCAGTGTTTTTCCTGAGTTCTTGTTGTGGACGGCAGCATCAACTTTTGTCACAGATGCTGGCAGACCAAAGCTGCTGAGAGGTTTAGGATAGCCGGGATCAAGATTTTGGCCATTGAAAGCCCAGACCTGTTTACCTATAAATAAATGCAGGCCATGATAAGAGTTTCTCTGAGCACGGAGATACAGATTGTAAGTATGATTGTGGTTCCAGCATTCTCAGATTGTTTGAGAAGATACCTTTGAAAAAGAAAACTTTATCTTGCGCTGGATCCTCATAAGCGGCATCTATATTATCAGGAGCGTTGGGCCAGAAACTCTTGATTGGAAGTTGCACTCCACTTCTGCTTGAAGAACTACGCCAGAAAAAGCTGTAGAGAGAGACATTCGATTTAAATATTTTATGTTTATACTGTATATAAAATACTCAAGTTTAGTATCTGTTTTTATGTATTACCTGTCCTTGAAGAATACTGTTTCTCCCTTAAAAGTTGTCACTGCATCCCAGACCAGGTTTTGACAATCTGTTAGTGGTTTTGGTGAACCTGATGGGATTACCACATAGTAAACATATAACTTAATATTTTTGACTCAGAAATTACATATATTCTCTTGATGATCATATTACCATAGAGTGACTGAATTCCTTCAATGTCATCAGAGGACAAAGGGGAACGATCTGGATTAGTAAAGCTGTATGTAGGAAACATCAGAGCGCCAGGAACGTTGGAATGAGAAAGACCCAAAGAGTGACCAAACTCATGGGCGGCCACCAAGAACAGGACAAATCCTGTGGAGAAATTAAGCAGAATATTTTAGGTACAAATTAAAAAAGGTTCATTACCGCTCTAAGTTTTTACTTGAAATCAAAGTGGTGTCAAGGCTGTGGCATTTAAAAATATTTTAGCAAAAAAACAACAACAACAGCAACGCACCTTTAGATGAGCGGAATGTGAAAGACTCATCATCATCGAAATGTGCATCTCCTCCGAATCCAGAACCAGGAGCAAAGGCATGAGCCAAAGTGCCTAGTGGTCCATCAAACATCATACCATCACCATGATCTGTAAGAAAGAGTTTATTTGTCTTCTTCTCTCCTTAAATACACACACACACACACATATATATATATATATATGTATGTATGTATATACAGTATATATATATATATATGTATGTATATGTAACATAGAGAATCTGTATTCAGAACTTTCTTTTAACATCTATATCACTAAAACACCAAGTTTAAATTTAGTTCAAAAGAATTCATCAAAATGAAAAGCACATGGTTGTTAAAATATGAATATAGATAAATTAATAGATGAAACTTACCTTTTGTAGCAAAGGAGATCATTATGTCAGCTGTGCCGCTGTAGATACGGGTGAATTTCAGAGGAGTGACTTTGGCCCAGACCTGCAGGGCTTTCTCCATGGATTCATCCACTTCAGCTGCCGACATGTCAGGGGTGTAGTTCACGATTCTGTAAAAACACCATAGTCTGTATTTGCTTCTTTCAATCTTTTGTATGATATCAAGAGAACTGTTATTATACGCACCTGTAGGTGAGCTTGTTGGTCTGCCATTTGGGTTTGCCATCAAATGTGGAGTACGCAGGAACATCTGGAATTCCACAGCGGGGCTTCTTCATCACCTCCAGTGTTTCTTTGTCCAGCTTTCCAGTCACCTTAAGCCCGAAGAACTTCTGCATCTCTTCCAGTTTCTTGGGAAGTGGATCCTGCTCCCAGGCTGCGGGATCAGGAGGCTTATATACCAGATTGTAGAAGCTCATCAAGTATTTCTAAAAAAAAAAAAAATTATTATATAAAGGAATTATTGGAAGAATTAGGAATATGACCAAACCAGTAAACAACTATATATATTTATCTATATATCTATATCTATATACACACCTTATACAGTATATATCTAGATACAAACCTTTGCAATGCCGTAATCGTCAGTGGGCTTTAAAATCGGTCCAGCGTGAATAACAAGCAGCAGACTTGCAAGAAAACACAACTGGCGGTGAATCCCCATGTTGAGAGTTGCTTCTTCTGTTTGTGTGCTTCGCTTCTGACTAACGAGTGTCCGATGGTGGTTTATATACTCTTAAAGAACTCTGAGGTGTTGAGCAACAAATGAAATTAAATAATCAAATTGACAGGCAGGGCAATAATAACAGGATTTTCAACTTGCCACAGCCTCTTCCTCCTCGCCTAGCTCTTTGTTTTATTTCTCTTTCTAATACCTTTATTTAACAGCAATATTTTTAAGTGTTACTATGTTTTATGAACACAAACAAGATTATGTTATGATTAAAAAATTGCAGGTAAAACATAGTGATAGCGATACAAGCATTACCAGGGCTGTACATTTTTTACTTGATTACTGTATTTATGTTATTTTGGGTGGATTTGTACTTTACTCAAGTACTATTTATAAGGACTTCTTGTTCTTGTACTTTTACTTGATTACATTTCTGAAGAAAAACAGTAGCTATTTTTTACAGTTTTATGTCAACTTGTAAATTACTCATTACATTTTTGCATTTTAAAAACGCAAGTAAAATTATATTGCACAAAATCAATAAATCAATGCGCTAGAGAGCACCACATGGTGTGGACGTAAATTTAGAGAGCTCCTTCAAAACCTCTTTAGATTGATATATTTCTGACTATTTTCATTACAAAAGTTTGCTCAACAATATCTACGAGTGAAATGAAGAAGGCTAAGTCCAAAAAAGGTGATTCACCAACCAGCGCAGGTGAACAAATGTCCGAGTCGTCGTCTAATGAATGCGAGGCTGATGGTGATATTCGCACAGCCTCAGACTCTATTGCTACTCTGACGGCCATTCAACCTATGAATAACAGTGTGAACGATAGATTTAACTCCTTGGAAGCGACTCTATCCCAGTTGCAAACAGCACTTTCTGAAACCACCTCGCGTATCACGGAACTTGAAACATGAAACATGAAAGCCGCATTTCTGATCTCGAGGGCTCTCTTCAGGAAATCCTAGCGACTAATAAGGCCTTGCGTGCTAAACTGGATGATCTCGAGGGCCGCCCAACCGAACCTCCTGGGAGCCGAGAACTTTCCTAAAGAAATTAAAGTTGACCGCGCGCATCGTACCGGCCCTTCACCATCAAAAGTAGGGTGCCCACGAATCATTATTGCGAGGATGCATCATTATCCGGTCAAAGAGATGATACTAAAGCTTGCGCGGCAACATGCTCTCAACGAAGGGCGTTTGACGAAGTGAAAAAGAAGTTAAGTTGAAGGAGGCCGGTATCCGTTTCGGACTGCTGTTTCCCGCGCGGCTTATTGTCACCCAAAGCAATAAAAATAAAATCTTTGGTTCGGTGGCGGAGGCTGAAGATTTTTGAATTCCATCACAGAACAGGAACCTTCCTGTTCTGCAGTTCAGGACTGACTCTTGACGTGACTATGTTTGAAAGACTTGAACTGTTTCTGTTCACTGGTAGCCTTTTTTTGGAGGTTGTGAGTAGGCTATATCTTCAATCGAAAAAAGACACTCATAGACTGTTAACGATCATATTTGAACCTTACTTGCATGTAAATGTTGAGCCTGCCAAACATTTGTATGAATAGTTCATGTTTTATATCTTTGTTATAAGGGTTTTGTGCTAATCTCACTGTAGTTCAGGTTTATAGAGCAGTTCTTTTGATAACTGTCATTCTATTTGTATGGAGGCTCCGAGGGAGTCACTTGTTTTTCTCTATGTAAGGTTATTTGATAGACAGGTTTTTCTTTAACTCCTTATGCTGCCCAGCAGCTCCACTGTTCATATGAGGTTATTCTCTTGGCTTCCTTTGGGGAAGCTGACAAAAGGGGAAGGGTGGGTGATCTTAATTTTTTTTTTTTAGTGATTTTTGCCTGCATATCTCCTTCTCTGATTAATATTCATTCAAACTCTTTTGCAGCCGCCACTACTTCAGATTATATACATTATGGCTGGTAGGGGGCCCTTATTTAAAGGTGGCAATGTCACTTTTGCCAGTTGGAACGTCCATGGATTAAACAATCAGATTAAGAGAGCTAAAGTTTTTCTTATTTGAAGTCTATCTCTGCTGATATATTATTTTTTCAAGAGACACATATAAGGCATTCTGAACAAAGGCGACTGAGATGCAGCTGGATCTCTCAGGTATTCCAGTTTTCTTTTTCATCTAGGGCCAGAGGAGTAGCTATTTTGGTTTGTAAATCGGTCCCTTTCAAACACATATCTACGATCAGCGACCCTAATAGCCGTTATGTAATTGTATCTGGGCTGCTTTCCTCAATTCATGTCACATTGCTGAATGTGTATGGACCTAATTTTGATGACCCCACTTTTTTTCGCAAAGTTTTTAATCTTTTACCAACCACTCTAAACTCACACCTTATAATAGGTGGTGATTTCAACTTAGTTTTAGACCCTGCTCTAGACAGATTTCCATCACGATCTGACATATCCTTGCCCAAGTCCACTGTTGTTCTTAATGATCATATTAATTCTTTTGATCTTGTTGATATCTGGAGATTAAAATATCTGATGGACAAACAGTACACTTTTTTTCCGCAAGTTCATGAATCATACTCTAAGATTGATTTCTTTTTAGTTGATTCTAAAATTATTCCCTGTGTTAAATCAATGAAACATCATAATAGAATAATTTCTGATCACTCAGCGGTGACAGTCTCTCTAGATTTATTAGAAATTAAGCCTAGCTATAACTGGCGTTTTAATCCTACCTTGCTCTCAGATGCCAGTTTTTTGTGAGTTGCTTGCTGAGTTTCTCAAATTTAATGACACGGGCGAGGTTTCAGATTCAACATTATGGGAAAGCCTAAAGGCTGTTTTGAGAGGACATATTATATCTTATGAGTCCAGTCTTAAAAAACAAAGAGAAAAACGTCTCTTAGAAATTGATAATAATCTTACTCGGTTAGAAGACACATACAGAGATTCTACAGATTTTTATATTCCACACTCAAATTGGAATATAACTCAATTCTCTCAAACCAAGTTAACAATATGTTGCTAAAAGTTAAGCAAAAACAGATGCTATCAAGTCTTTCCCTAGTGGTAAGGCACCTGACCCAGACGGCTTCGGAATTGAATTTTACAAAAGATTTGCACTGATTCTTTCTCATTTGCTGTTGAGGATGTTTAATCACTCATTTGGTAATCCATGTTTAATCACTCATTTAACACAAGCTCCCTCAGTCCTTTTATGAGGCAAATATTTCTTTAATTCTAAAAAAAGGTAAAGAAGATACAGATCCATCATCATATCGTCCCATTGCTCTTTTGAATTCTGATCTTAAAATTCTTACTAAGATTCTTGCTAATAGATTAAATAACTATTCATCCTGACCAGTCTGGTTTTATTCCTGGCCGTTTTTCCTTTTTTAATGTCAGACGATTAATGAATATCTTATACACCAGATTTGATTCTAAAACCAGTATTACAATACTCGCCTTGGACGCAGAAAAGGCATTCGACCAGATTGAGTGGGACTATATTTTAGCTGTGATTTAGAGAATTTAACAGGGGCGATACATTTGCCTCTTGGGTGAGGATGTTATACGCCCATCCTAGGGCTTCGGTTCTCACCAATTTTAATAGGTCATCTCAATTCCGACTATATAGAGGCACCCGTCAGGGCTGTCCTCTTTCGCCTTTGCTTTTTGCAGTTGCAATCGAACCTCTCGCCCTTGCCATTAAAAAGAATCCCTTAATATTGGCCCCAAATATAGGCCGAATAAATCATCATATCTCTCTTTACGCAGATGATATTATTTTATATCTTCGCAACCCAGAACAGTCTATACCTCCATTACTAAACTTGTTAGAAACATTTGGTAAACTCTCTGGTTACTCACTAAACTGGCAAAAATGTTAATTTTTGGCAGTAACTAATAACATTGACCCAATTTTTATGCGTAGTTTACCTTTTAAAATAGTCATAAATAGCTTGAAATATCTTGGAGTTAATATACCTAGAAACCCTAAGGAGATATATAAGCTTAATTATTTAACTATGATAGAAAACCTAAAGAGCAATATAAAATGCTGGCGGACCCTACCACTATCAATGATGGGGCGTGTGAACGCTAATAAGATGGTGACATTGCTCAGATTCTTATATCTTTTTCAGAACTTACCAATATACTTGCCTAAAAAGTTCTTCAAAATTTTAGACGCTATTGTATTGCCATTTGTCTGGGGCTTCAAAACACATAGAATTTCTAAATTACATGTGTGTAATAAGCCAAGGTCACTGGGAGGTTTAGGTCTACCAAATTTTCAGCACTATTACTTGGCTGGCAATTGTAGAGCCTTAACTTACTGGTATGACCCCTGATAGCTTCTCAGATGATCTTCCTACATGGCTTGTGATTGAACGGGGTTCTTCAAATTCGTCTCTTTCCTCGTTGCTATTTGCAGCCCCAGAGACATCTAAAGCTGCAGTAGGATCCCATTTTATGATTAATAATTCTCTTAGGATATGGCGTCAGATCAGCAAGACATTTAAACTGCCAAATACCTCTTTGTTTGCTCCAGTCAGTTGTAACCATGCCTTTAAACCTTCACTCTTCGATCCAGTGTTCACAGGTTGGGCTAGAAAAGGAATTCTTACCTTGCGAGATTTATATATTGACAAAAGTTTTGCTACATTTTCTCAGCTAAAAGAGAAGTATGACCTTCCTCCTTCACACTTTTTCAGATACCTACAAATTAGAAATTATGTTCGTTCCACTATACCAAACTTTGAAACTTTATCAGCTGATAATGAATTACACAAATTGCTTACTTGCACCCCCAATACCCCAAAGTTAATCACAAAATTTGTAGATTTCTTTACAAGTCAGTTAGATATCTCTACTAATCATCTGAAAAACGATTGGGAAAATGAATTGGATATTCAGGTTTCTGAGGAGGACTGGGCAAAATGTCTTAAAAACATATACACCTGCTCTATTAATGCCAGACACCAGCTTATTCAGTACAAGGTGCTACATAGATTACATTACTCAAGGGTCAAACTGAACACTTTTTATTCTACTATTTCCCCTCTCTGCAATAAGTGTGAATCTGCGGAGGGCTCTCTTGGTCATCTTTTTTGGGCATGCCCAAAACTCTGTGAATTCTGGTCAGAAGTCTTTAAATTTCTCTCTGATGCTTATGCATGTGAGCTTCCTTTAGACCCTGCGACTGCTGTTCTTGGCTGGTCAGCTTCCTTGAAGCGTCTTAGCCATGCTTTCCGACTGCCTATACAGTATGGTATGACGATTGCAAAAAAATTTATTCTTTGCGTGTGGAAGAAAAAGTCGAAGCCACTATTCAGAATTTGGTTGTCAGAACTCTCCTCCACCCTGCATGTGGAAAGACTTTAGATATAGTATTTCTGGAAATATAGATCAGTTTGATGCCTCTTGGAGGCCTCTTTTCAATCACCTGTTAAAAACTTCTAATAATGTTGATACTATTTGAAATTTAATTTTCTATTGTAATTGCTATCTTCTTTAACTTCCGTGTCAATCTTAATATGCTCAGGTTTTTTCTTTCTAAAATTCATTTTAATATTTGACTTTTTCTTTTCCTCAATTATTTGTCAAAACTAGTGACAATGCTGACACTGTTGCAAATCTGTTCGCTCTCTGTTACTATGGTCATTTTCCTTAAGTAATATCCTTGTGAGGTAAAAAGGCCTAGGTTGTTACTTATTATTATTATTTTATAATTGTTATTATTACAATATTATTTCGCCTCGTCTATGATGTCAAAAAGTGGCTTTGATCCCCCTTTGCCTTTACTTGGTGATATGGTTATCTGCAAAATTGAATCTGATTGAAGGAGGTGTTTTTTTGTTTGTTTTTTCCCCCCTTATTGTTTATGTAGTTGTGTTTTGTGCTGTCTTGTGATTGTACTGTTTATGTGTCTGAAAATTCAAAAATACCATAATAAATATAATATACAAAAAAAAAACACATTTAAAATTATATTGCACAAAACTGAAATAATATTTCAATATTAATATTTAATATTTAATATTACTTGCACACAAAATCATGTTTTCCTTGGTTATATTTCTCAGTTTTTTTGTGCTCTCAAACATTTTCTGCTCAGATTTTTGTTTTTTGTATGCTTATGCTGTTTTCCCCTTGGCTCTTGTTTCCACATTCTGCGCTTGCTTTTCCAAATGTTGCAGTTAGAGTTTCATGTAAATCAGGGCGGGTTTAAGCGTCATCATTGGTCCACTAGTTCTTGATTGACAGCTCCTTCTCTAGCCAATCAGTCGAAGAGGGGTGCCTTATTAGCTGCCGATGCTCAGCGTTCACTTGTACAGGTGAAAATGGATTACTGTCAGCTGGAGTAGCATCTTTCCATACAGGACACCTTTATACTGTATGTGTATGTCTGTCACTGCTGTACGCCAGCCTGGTGATCCGTTAACGTTAAATGAGCAGTCCTAGCGACCTGTCGCTATTGTATTCACCTATCTTTATTCACCTAAGGTCACATCGCGAAAGGGAGAAGCCACTATATTCACAGGTCTCTCAAAGTCAGTTATATGTGCCTGGCTCGCCCATACCCGAATGACGATAAGTTGATGATCTTGTTATAATAGGGTGACCAGACATCCCGTTTTTCCTGGGAGAGTCCCGTATGTATTTCAGCTCTATTTTTAGTGTCCCGACTTATTTTGATCATGTTTTGTCCCGTATTTAAAAATTTCTTTACGACTGGGTGATCAGAGCAAGTAGTGTTCTGTCATACCAGAACAGCCTAATCAAAGGTAACCAAGCTCATAAAATAAAATTACTATCCAATCACAATTCGCTATCGATTAACTTGCAGAAGGTGGGATAGGCGGAATCATGCTGAATGACACACACCAGAAGCCTCTTTCAGTCGCGCGGGCGCGATCCCAGTTCTCCTTGCGCATGAATTGTCAAATACACACACAGCTGTCAAAATGTCCATCGCGTGGAGTATTTCACGTAAATACAGTGTCTGTTATGGCTTAAGTAAACGTAAAAAGGTGGGTGAAAACCGGGTATGTGTCAGTACCCTATATTACATTCATACATTCGGTTATAAAGGGACAAACGTCTGTCATTAATGTTAATCAAACAAAAGGTCCTACATAAATGTATACATGTTAAACCTACTGTATCTCAAAAATGAGTTTATTTAATTTATATCTCTATCGTATTTGTCTTATGGTTTGTGATTTGCTTCTATGTTGTTAATAAAACAACTATATACAGGTGCATCTCAATAAATTAGAATGTCGTGGAAAAGTTAATTTATTTCAGTAATTCAACTCAAATTGTGAAACTCGTGTATTAAATAAATTCAATGCAGACAGACTGAAGTAGTTTAAGTCTTTGGTTCTTTTAATTGTGATGATTTTGGCTCACATTTAACAAAAACCCACCAATTCACTATCTCAACAAATTAGAATATGGTGACATGCCAATCAGCTAATCAACTCAAAACACCTGCAAAGGTTTCCTGAGCCTTCAAAATGGTCTCTCAGTTTGGTTCACTAGGCTACACAATCATGGGGAAGACTGCTGATCTGACAGTTGCCCAGAAGACAATCATTGACACCCTTCACAAGGAGGGTAAGCCACAAACATTCATTGCCAAAGAAGCTGGCTGTTCACAGAGTGCTGTATCCAAGCATGTTAACAGAAAGTTGAGTGGAAGGAAAAAGTGTGGAAGAAAAAGATGCACAACCAACCAAGAGAACCGCAGCCTTATGAGGATTGTCAAGCAAAATCGATTCAAGAATTTGGGTGAACTTCACAAGGAATGGACTGAGGCTGGGGTCAAGGCATCAAGAGCCACCACACACAGACGTGTCAAGGAATTTGGCTACAGTTGTCGTATTCCTCTTGTTAAGCCACTCCTGAACCAGACAACGTCAGAGGCGTCTTACCTGGGCTAAGGAGAAGAACTGGACTGTTGCCCAGTGGTCCAAAGTCTCTTTTCAGATGAGAGCAAGTTTTGTATTTCATTTGGAAACCAAGGTCCTAGAGTCTGGAGGAAGGGTGGAGAAGCTCATAGCCCAAGTTGCTTGAAGTCCAGTGTTAAGTTTCCACAGTCTGTGATGATTTGGGGTGCAATGTCATCTGCTGGTGTTGTACCAAGAAATTTTGGTGCACTTCATGCTTCCTTCTGCTGACCAGCATTTTAAAGATGCTGATTTCATTTTCCAGCAGGATTTGGCACCTGCCCACACTGTCAAAAGCACCAAAGGTTGGTTAAATGACCATGGTGTTGGTGTGCTTGACTGGCCAGCAAACTCACCAGATTCTCTATGGGGTATTGTCAAGAGGAAAATGAGAAACAAGAGACCAAAAAATGCAGATGAGCTGAAGGCCACTGTCAAAGAAACCTGGGCTTCCATACCACCTCAGCAGTGCCACAAACTGATCGGCTCCATGCCACGACGAATTGAGGCAGTAATTAAAGCAAAAGGAGCCCCTACCAAGTATTGAGTACATATACAGTAAATGAACATACTTTCCAGAAGGCCAACAATTCACTAAAAATGTTTTTTTTTTATTGGTCTTACGAAGTATTCTAATTTGTTGAGATAGTGAATTGGTGGGTTTTTGTTAAATGTGAGCCAAAATCATCACAATTAAAAGAACCAAAGACTTAAACTACTTCAGTCTGTGTGCATTGAATTTATTTAATACACAAGTTTCACAATTTGAGTTGAATTACTGAAATAAATGAACTTTTCCACGACATTCTAATTCATTAAGATGCACCTGTATATAATGAAATAAAATGTCTCATATCATGGTCATATTGCCCACTCCATTCCACCATGAGAAATATGGTCACTTACAGTTATGGTTATTACTGTTAGAAAAAGGATACTATGAGTAAGAGTAATATGTGCCAGTCACAATTGTTTAGTTCACTGTATATTGCTCGTGATTGCAATATTTTTCTTATTTTTGTCATGTGGATTTTTTTTCCCCTCATATTTGCAGCTTTGTCTTTCATGTACATTAGGCTATGTCATTGATTGGTTGTTGTTGGTTTTGTAAGATTTATCACATTTTATGTTACTCTGAGATTATAAAATGACAGTTAAGCAATATCACACGAAGAAGAGTGTTGTTTTCAGCACCATTGCAAATGTTTATTGAACTGAAGTATAAAATCAATCAGTAATCAGTAAGTTAAATAGTGTAGCCTATTTTCTCATTTTGCTCCTATTTCGATGAAGAGTCCAAACAAAGTCACAGTAGAACAGTGTCCCCTACAAGCAGCACACAGCAGCCTCTTGTATTGATAAAATGATATAAAATGATTCATTTTATTCCTCACTGAAGGAATCCGCCGTTTGAATGAATGATTTAATGACTCACTCTAGATAGTAACTTGCTGCCACCTACTGGCTATATTACTTTCATAGTGTTGCTATATTCAAACTTTATGGGCCCTATTTTAACGGTCTAAGCGCATGGTCTAAAGCGCACAGCGCAAGTGCACTCAGGGCGTGTCCGACCCCACTTTTGCTAGTTTAAGACGGGAAAACGGTCTGCGCGCCCGGGCGCATGGTCTAAACGGGTTGTCCCCATTCTCTTAATGAGTAATGGGCGTTTTTTGGGCGTAACGTGCAATAAACCAATCAGAGTCTTATCTCCCATTCCCTTTAAGAGCGAGTTGCGCTCGTGCTATGCCTGATTCGCTATTTAAACTGCGGAATTTTAAGGCGCACCTGACTGAAGGCATCTCCAGAGAGCAAACGGATCTGCTCGTGCGCGAGCAAATAGGTAGGCTAATTCCGATACACACAATGACTATCCATTATAACATTTTTATATTTATGTAGCCTACACAATAATATTCTTTTACACTGTAATCCTTTAATTTTTAATATTTTCAGTTCCTCAAAATAGCAACGCGCCAACAATGCGCCTGAACACACCTCGTTTTTAGACCAGCACGCCCATGGGCGCACAAATGGGCGCAAATGCACTTGCTATTTAAACAACGAGGCGCAGGACGGAGAAATGAGAACTGCGTCGGCCTGAAACTAAACACTTGCGCCACATTGCGCCGGGTGTATGATAGGGCCCTATATATTTAAGACATTAATATGACCGTCTTATGCAATTATATATGTAAATAAACACAATATCCAAATTAAACATTGTGTATATCAAATCCACCTGGCCTCTAGCAGTCTCCTCTGTAACACTATCATTTTCACTGATCACTCAGTAGTCAAATCTAGCCAAGTCAATACAAAAACACTACATTAATTCATAATTAATTTCCCAATTTACTCATTTAACATAAACGGATCGCCAGGCAGGCGTACAGCAGTGACAGACAGACACATATAACGGTGTCCTGTATGGAAAGATGTTACTCCAGCTGACAGTAATCCATTTTCACCTGTACAAGTGAACGCTGTGCATCGGCAGCTAATAAAGCGCCCCTCTTCTACTGATTGGCTAGAGAAGGAGCTGTCAATCAAGAACTAGTGGGCCAATGATGATGCATAAACCCGCCCTGATTTACATGAAACTCTAAACCACAACATTTGGAAAAGCAAGCGCAGAATGTGGAAACAAGAGCCAAGGGGAAAACAGCATAAGCATACAAAAAATAAAAATATGAGAAGAAAATGTCTGAGAGCCCAAAAAACAGAGAAATACAATGGGTACTGAAAGTATTCAGACCCCCTTAAATTTTTTACTCTTTGTTATATTGCAGTCATTTGCTAAAATCATTTGTTCATTTTTTTCCCTCATTAATGTACACACAGCACCCCATATTGACAGAAAAACACAGAATTGTTGACATTTTTGCAGATTTATTAAAAAAGAAAAACTGAAATATCACATGGTCCTAAGTATTCAGACCCTTTGCTGTGACACTCATATATTTAACTCAGGTGCTGTCCATTTCATCTGATCATCCTTGAGATGGTTCTACACCTTAATTTGAGTCCAGCTGTGTTTGATTATACTGATTGGACTTGATTAGGAAAGCCACACACCTGTCTATATAAGACCTTACAGCTCACAGTGCATGTCAGAGCAAATGAGAATCATGAGGTCAAAGGAACTGCCTGAAGAGCTCAGAGACAGAATTGTGGCAAGGCACAGATCTGGCCAAGGTTACAAAAAATTCTGCTGCACTTAAGGTTCCTAAGAGCACAGTGGCCTCCATAATCCTTAAATGGAAGGCGTTTGGGACGACCAGAACCCTTCCTAGAGCTGGCCGTCCAGCCAAACTGAGCTATCGGGGAGAAGAGCCTTGGTGAGAGAGGTAAAGAAGAACCCAAAGATCACTGTGGCTGAGCTCCAGAGATGCAGTCGGGAGATGGGAGAAAGTTGTAGAAAGTCAACCATCACTGCAGCCCTCCACCAGTCGGGGCTTTATGGCAGAGTGGCCCGGAAGCCTCTCCTCAGTGCAAGACACATGAAAGCCCGCATGGAGTTTGCTAAAAACACCTGAAGGACTCCAAGATGGTGAGAAATAAGATTCTCTGGTCTGATGAGACCAAGATAGAACTTTTGGCCTTAATTCTAAGCGGTATGTGTGGAAAACCAGGCACTGCTCATCACCTGTCCAATACAGTCCCAACAGTGAAGCATGGTGGTGGCAGCATCATGCTGTGGGGTGTTTTTCAGCTGCAGGGACAGGACGACTGGTTGCAATCGAGGGAAAGATGAATGCGGCCAAGTACAGGGATATCCTGGACGAAAACCTTCTCCAGAGTGCTCAGGACCTCAGACTGGGCCGAAGGTTTACCTTCCAACAAGACAATGACCCTAAGCACACAGCTAAAATAACGAAGGAGTGGCTTCACAACAACTCCGTGACTGTTCTTGAATGGCCCAGCCAGAGCCCTGACTTAAACCCAATCTCTGGAGAGACCTAAAAATGGCTGTCCACCAACGTTTACCATCCAACCTGACAGAACTGGAGAGGATCTGCAAGGAGGAATGGCAGAGGGTCCCCAAATCCAGGTGTGAAAAACTTGTTGCATCTTTCCCAAAAAGACTCATGGCTGTATTAGATCAAAAGGGTGCTTCTACTAAATACTGAGCGAAGGGTCTGAATACTTAGGACCATATGATATTTCAGTTTTTCTTTTTTAATAAATCTGCAAAAATGTCAACAATTCTGTGTTTTTCTGTCAATATGGGGTGCTGTGTGTACATTAATGAGGAAAACAATGAACTTAAATGATTTTAGCAAATGGCTGCAATATAACAAAGAGTGAAAAATTTAAGGGGGTCTGAATACTTTCCGTACCTGTATAACCAAGGAAAACATGATTTGGTGTGCAAGTTGGATAATTTTGCATTAATATTTCAGTTTTGTGCAATATCATTTTAAATGTTTAAAGTTTTGATTCATGCTTATTATTATTATTATTATTTAATTAGTTATTAAATATTTTATTTACACTTATTATTTTTCGATCCGTGACCATTGTTTGCTATTTTGAAAACTTTTGCTTTCATTTTTAAATTTCGTGCAATATATTTTTACTTGCGTTTTTAAATTTTGTTTTCATGCTTGTTGTTTTTATTCGTGACTGCAATACATTTGGCGGGATTCTGATCCCATAGTGAAAGCCCCAGTTTAGGGAACAAGCTGTGCAAGCACAGTACGTGCAAAGAGAGTGAGGTGTGCTTGAGGTGTTACGTAAGAACTGCAGGTAACGCCAACTGTTGTCACTCTTTAATGCAGAGGAATGAGCAATGCTTTATAATGAATACACCAGTGACTGAGACTATCAAGTGGTCCATATGACTTTTCAGTTTTTTTGAAAACATATGATAGTTTTGTGTGAGGAACAGACAGAAATTTATGTCAGTCATTCATTAAGTGGGACATCCACTGTGTGCAGAGCTGCAGAAAATGTGCTTCCAGTATTTACTTTAACAGGTTTTCACTTTTACACTTTAGACACATTAAAAAAAAAAAAAAAAATTAGGGTTGATGGTGGGAGCATGTGAAGACATGAATATCAGAGCAAATTACGGATGATGGAATTAGAGAATGTGGGTTAGGCAGAGATTCAAATGAGTCAGGAGGACAGCAAAGAGGAGATTCCGGATTTGGGTGACATATGCAAAGAATGTTGCAGTAAACGTCATGAACTCCCATTAAATTAATATTTTCAATTAATTAATGTAATGACTGACATCGCCCTAGAAAAACAGTTGATGTATCATTTGTTTTTGATGTCTATTCCATACACAAGAGTATTTCTTTTTTACAGTGCCTTGCAAAAGTATTCATACCCCTTCATTTTTTCCCCCACCTTTTGTTATGTTTCTGCCTTGTTAAACTGCATTAAATTACTTTTTTTCCACATCAATCTACACTCCATACACCATAATAGTAAATCAAAAAACTGTTTTTTAACATCTTTGCAAATTTATTAAAAATAAAAAACTTAAATTATTCCATTGCATAAGTATTCATACCCTTATCTGACACAGTTGAAATTTAGCTCAGGAGCATTCATATTGCTTGTAGATGATACTACACTTTCAGTGAAGTTAACCTGTGGCAAATTCAATTGAATGGGTATGATTTGGAAAGGCACACACGTCTTAATAAAAGATCTAACAGCTCACAAACAGGTTTGCGTCAAGCCACACATCTGGGGAAGAGTTCAGAAAAAAATTCTGCTTCATTGAAGAATCAAAGAAGCATGTAGTCTCTGTTACCCTTAATGGAAGAAGTTTAAAACAACCAGGACTCTTCTTAGAGCTGACCTCCTGGCCAAACTGAGCAATTGATGGAGAAGGGCTTTGGTTAGTGTGGTGACCAAGAACCTGATGGTTACTCTAGTTGAGCTCCATGATTATATGTGGAGATAGGAGAAATCTACAGAAGGACAAACATCACTGCAAAACTCCACCGATCTGGGCTTTATGGTGGTGTGGCCAAACTCAATCCTCTCCTCAGTGAAGACACATGAAAACACACTTGGAATTTGCCAAAAAAAAGCACCTAAAGTTCCCTCAGACTGTGAGAAACAAGATTCTCTGGTCTGATGAACCTTAATACCAAGCATCATGTTTGAAGGAAACCAGGTATTGCTAATCACCTGCAGAGTACCATCCCAGAAGTGTGGTGGTAGCAGTCTCATGCTGTGGGGCTGTTTTTCAGTAGCAGGGACTGAGGGACTCGTCAGTGTAGAAGAAAAGCTCAATGCACCAAAATATAGGGATAGCCTTAATGAAAACCCAGTCCAGAGCATTCAGAACCTCAGACTGGGCAGAAGGTTTACCTTCCAACAGGACAATGAACCTAAGCACACAGCAAGAGTGGCTTATAGGCGACTCTGTGAATGTCCTTGAGTGGCTCAACCAGAGCCTGAGCATGAACCCAGTCAAATATTTCTGGAGAAACCTGTAAATGTGTGTCTGCCCCCATCCAACCTGACAGAGCTTGAGAGGTGAAGAGGTGAGGAGAAGAATAGCAGATAATTGCCAAATGCTGTTGTGCAAAGCTTGTCACATCAAGTCACAGCAGTTTAACATAAGGCGGCAACAAAACAAAATGTGAAAAAACTTAAGGGATATGAATGCTTTCGCAAGGCACTGTAGGTGTGAAGAAAATGTTCAAATAAAAATGTAAATAATATTAATAATCACTATTTTATTATATTATACTACATTAAATTATTGCTTAAATGTATCATATATTATTCAAATATTTTGCTCCTCTATTTATTTATATATATCTTTGCTTTGAATTAGCTCTTTTGTCATATTGTCATTGTGTTCAGTTTTTATTGTTTACAATTAAATTGTTTCTTGCATGAGTATTTAAGATACTTGAGAAGTGGGACAAAACAGGGTTCAATATTGAAAGAATAAATCCTTGTACTCAGACAAATGAAACTACATATAATGCACAAATCGGTACATAAATCTTCTGTTCCAGATTCATACACATTATTATTTATCTTGTTTCTGTTCTCATGCCAGATATGTATGTATATACAGTATGTATGCATGTATGTACCAAGAGCTTCTTAAAAACCAAAACAAATTCCTTATGTGTTTGCACACACTTGGCGAATAAAGCTGATTTTAATTCTGATTCTAAGCTACTGAGCTATGCTTTGATTCAACCTCCCAACTTTTCTCTTTTTTTATCAAAATGTGCTTTTTACCTTTCCACCACTTATTTTGCCGTCAAGCAATCAAAATGTTATAAAACTATAAAACTTACAAGAGCTTGTCTGACACTGATGTACTCTGCAGAGGTGGAATGTGGCAAGGGGGTCATTTAGAGTGACAGCTGCCCCTGATATTCCTTGTTTACTATAATGTCTCTGTTCAAAACTGTGAGTGACAGTTAAGGTGTTAAACCTAATAGAAGGTACACTTGCTGGACATGTTTTGTCCCGTGCTCTCTCCACCTTCAATACCACGACTGAGACCCTTGAGCAAGGCACCGAACCCCCAACTGCTCCCCGGCGTTGGCTGCCCACTGCTCTGGGTGTGTGTTCACAGTGTGTGTCTTCACTACTGTGTGTGTGCATTTGGATGGGTTAAATGCAGAGCACAAATTCCGAGTATGGGTCACCATACTTGGCCACATGTCACTTCACTCAATCTCAATCTCCCCTATTTAGCATTAATAAACGGGCAAAAAAATCGAATTGTTCGTCAAACTGCTCAAATCTTTATTTGGAAATTGCATGACATATGCAATCATAAGACAATCATCATTATTTTGTCATTTTGTTGCAACAAAAGTCCATAATGTGGTGTGTGTTCAGGTTTCAGGCCACGTCTGTCAGGATCCTGCCCTAACTGTCTTGTCTTTGTTCCATCTTTCTATGTTTGCGTTGTGTGTGAGTGAGCACATGGCTTTGTCTTTGTTTGTGTTTGCCATGTGCTCCCCTCGTCCTGCCTCCTTGTTTCCCGTTGCCATGCCCCCTTGTTTAGTCCTCGTTTGTCTGAGTGTCGTCACCTGTCCCTCTTGTTCTCTCCTTGTTTGTCTGAGTATTCTTACCTGTTCCTCATGCTCTCTGCCCCTTTATATTGTGTTCCCTTTCTCTCTTGTGTTGTCAGTTCATTGTTCTAACTTCTGTGTCTGCTAGCTGTACTATTCGTAGTTGTCACTAAGTTCTCCCTGCCATTTAGTGTGTAGTTAGTTCTCTTCTCTGTCTTCAGTGAACTGATCAGCACTGGACTCAGCAGAATGAGCATCAGAATCCTGCCACCCATCAATGCCCAGGAGAGACTGGCTCACCAGCAGGGGCTTGCAGCACTTCGCCAGGAGGGGCTGGATGTAAGCACTTTCTCACAGTTTTTCTGGACCATGTCTGTGCGGCTTGATTATAATGATGCCACCCTCAAGGACATCTTTAATGGTAGTTTGGATGATCACCTGCCTAAGTGGGAGATGGATGGTCTCAAGATTTTAAGCTTCTGGGACTTCTCCCAGGTATCTTGGTCATCGCATCCAGAGGGAATGCCTCCTCCACCTAAGCCAGCATGCAGCAACCACTCTGCCCCACTTCCCTTGTCAAGACCAATATCCTCTTCTGACACCGATTCAGAAACGAAGGGCAAGGAGGAAGAGGGCTATTCAGTCTGCTACATCCATTTATGACTCTGACACCTTCCCCGTCACCCCTGAGTCTACTGAGATCACTCATGTTTCCCCTGAACCAGTCAAGTCGACTGATGCCATCTCCCAGACATACAAGTCAGTCCCAGTAATTTCTGAGTCTGTCGAATCAACCTCAGCTTTCCCAGAGATAGTCAAGAGCGCTGCTGACATCTCTAATCCAGTCAAGCCTGTCCCAGTCACTCCAGAGCCAGTCAGGCACGCTCCAGTCATTCTTGACCCAGTCAAGCCCGCTCCAGTCACTCTGGAGCCAGTCAAGCCTGTTCCAGTCATTCTTGACCCAGTCAAGCCTGCTCCAGTCACTCCGTAGCAAGTCAAGCCTGCTCCAGTCCTTCTTGACCCAGTCAAGCCTGCTCCAGTCCTTCTTGACCCAGTCAAGCCTGCTCCAGTCCTTCTTGACCCAATCAAGCCCGTTCCAGTCATCCCAGAGCAAGTCAAACCCGTTCCTGTCACTCCAGAGTCAGTCAAGTCCGCTCCAGTCAGTCCCGAGCCAGTCAACCCTGCACCAGTCATTTCCAAGATGGCCAAGTTGGCAGCTCTCCAGTCAGTTCCAGTCAATTCAAAGCCAGAGTCAACTTCTGTCATCCCTGAATCAGTCACCTTCACTACCGTTATCCAGGAGCATATTGTCAACCACAGTCACCACTGTCAATGAAGTTTACACCAGGCATTTCTGAGTCTGCCACGTCAACCTCTGTCTTCCCAGAGTCAACTAAGTGTACTCCTGTTATTCAAGAATCAGTCAAGTGTTGTCCCTCAGTCTATAAGGTCTGTTCCTGACTTGTAACTATCTGCTGGGCCAATTCCTGTCTCTGTTGAGACGACCAAGATCACTGCTTCTCCGCCTGCGTTGGCCGAGTTGGCTACAGAGACGATTGGTTAGCTAGAGAGACCACAAGTGGGGAGTGGCCAAGCTTTGTGTTTCTGCCAGGCCACCGCTGCCAACCTCTGGGGCCGTAGCTATGTATAAAGCCGTACAATTTATACAGAGTAAAATTTTAGTCTTAAGTGTGTCAAAATTCTAAGAATGACGTAATTTTACTCTCATTCCCAGACTTAATAATAAGAGTGATTCATAAAGGTTCCTAAATGTTAAGACTAGGTCTCAGCTCCTAAATTATTTAAGAGAGCTGGAGAGGTCTCCTAACCTAGTTGGGAGTAACAAGATGGCAGCAAAGAGGAGGAGACACACACTTTCCAATGAAGATATGATGTATTGGAGTTACAGTATATGTTGATACGGAGTTGATAAAACGATACAAACTTGATCGTTATGATAGTCAATTTTTTTTGTAACTGACAAAGTAAGAAATTTAATAACTTCTTCCACTCTACAAATCAATGCTCTAACTGCAGAAATGAAAGTAGTCTTACATATTGTGGCACTAACCCCACAAAACACAACAGTGGCCAAAAGTGATGTGGATTTTTTATTTTATGACACCACATTTCACTTAAACCATTAAAAAAAAAAAAAAAAAAACACAAGTTGCCAACTGCTTTCAATTGAAAGTAGCTAAAACTGGTCACTTAATGTTGCTAGATGACCTCATGAAGGTGAGTTCACTGATCTATAGTTATATTTATTTAGATCAGTAAACTCGCCTTCATGACATCATGGGAGAGTCTCGGAATGTAGATAAGGTTTGTCCAAGAAATTTATTTTGTTGCTAGGCTTTTGAAAAAAAAAAGTCTCTAAAGGGGTGAGGAAGTCACTAAATCTAGAGATGAAATCACTAAATTGGCAACATTGACACACTAACTACAATATAATTATTAACATTTCATTGGTCCTCTTGTTTTTGCATGTGTTCATAATTTCTTTGTATGACAGCATGGCCGAAAATTATGACCGCACAATTTGGCATGTTTCATTGCATTAATATCACAAATAAAACAACTGACTCTAAGCAACTATGCAATATGCTTACAAAATCTTGAACTTTTTTTTTTTTTTTTTATTAAAGGTGAAGATGTCAAATTTCCTAGGCCAGACATCACTTTTGGCCACTAAAGCATCAGTAATAATTTGTGATAATTTTGCACAATGCAAAGCATTTAAAAAGATACATTTAAATATTAAAATATTTCAGTGTCTTAATTAAATGATTTTAATGTAATTACATTAAATGATTGGTGTTGTGCTGCTGTGGCTTTACATAAGCTGGCTCACTATTGGCTGATTCAGAGGTCGAGGTCAGCCATTTTGTGTTGACATCATTGTAGTCCTTAGTTTACAAGTGTCACCTCAGTCAACACTTAAAGGGGTCCTATTATGCTTTTTCACTTTTTGAATTTTAGTCAGTGTGTAGTGTGTATGTTTGGGCATAAAAAAATCTACAAAGATACAAATCTCAAAGTCAACTCCAAAGGGAGATATTTCATTTTTTAAAAATCCCTTTTCAAGAACTACAACGAACGGCTCGTTTGGACTTCAAAGTTGTTTTCCTGTATTTGTGATATCACAAATTGGCCCATTAGAATATCATTCAAATAAATCCTTCCTACGGAAATTCCAATGGTTGGCGGGTGGGGAGAACGCTTGGTTGAGCACTGCACGTTTCAAAATTGAAAACCCGGTGCGGGTGTTTCCGACTGTTTTCAGAAAAAAACATTTATTTTAAGCTTATTTTTAAGCTGTTGTTGACATCCTATCTAAAACGTGATTTAGCCACAAAAAACCCAACAACAATAACGTTACCACTTTAATATGTCTTGCAATATCCATGCGTGCAAAGATTCTGCGCGATCCTCTTGTTCAGTATTCTCGGGGCCTGAATTGATATAGCAATACTGACTGTTTTGGCAAGGGGCGGGGCAACACCATCTAAGCTGTTCGCCAATCACAACGCACTGGGACAGCTAACCAATCACAACACATTTTGTTTTTCGGAAGGCGGGCCTTCATCAAACCCGGAACCAATCGAGCCGTTTGTGCCAGGCTGGGGAGAGAGGTGTTGTAATAATGTAAATTAAGTGAAAAATAATGCGATTTTTCGAACTACCAAGCATGAGAGCATGTTCAAGTACACCCCCAAAACAAAATCAAGACTTTGTAAAACAGCATAATAGGACCCCTTTAAGAATCAGACTTTACTAAAGCGTTTAGCTTCTTTATAAAAATCTCCTACTCTTAGAAAAGTCCTACTTTTTACTAAGAATTTTTTGACACTTAATTCAAAGCTTAAGACTATTCTTAAGAGTATTTCTGAGAAGTTTTATACATACAGGCCCTGGTCTCCATCTGCACAGCCTCTACTCCTTTCCGGTCTTCAGTCATCCGAGCCTGGACCCAATGGCCTTTCCCTCAGCCTGCTTTTTCTGCATTGTGGTTGATTGGCAGATTTTGTACATACAATTTATTTCCTATGGCGGCTGATTTTGACTGCAAACAGGACAATCAAATTGTTTAAGAACGTGGTATTTCTTGTCAGTTTCCCTACCAATCACAATTCTTGCTTCCAAAATGAACATGCTCACATACTCTTGCACTTTAATTCATTTGAAAATAGTCAATTACATTAAAATGATTCTGTAAATACATTCCTTCTAATATTTTAGCAGCAATAAATTAGAAGTCAAGTGACATCTTTGAAAAGCAGATTGCAGAGATACAATGAACAATTCATTTTTAAATGTTTTGTATTGAAAAGTGTTGTAGTGCTACATCCATTTCTTTTTTCAGGGAAGCTTGACTAACAGAACAGGAAGTAATTGTTTTTCAGCAGACGCCGGAGACTCTTGGTGGAGCTGAACTCATACAAATTTGTCCCACTGAAGAGAGAAATCTTATCTGAAAGGAAGTCAGAACTTCATGAAATTTCACATTAATGCTTGAATAATTTCTTTGTATTGTTGCAGATCTGTAGAAATTAAAGTAAAGTTAGAAACACCTACCGCCGTCCATGTGGGCTGCTGTAACCTTTCCAGTGATGACAGGAAATACATCTTCTACTTCTCTGGGTTTCCCTTTGTCCATCTTATTCAACCTCTCATTATAGCTATGAAAAAAAGGGAAATTTAATTTACATTCTTATGTCTTTTCAGAGCAAATTTTAAGGGTTTTTGATTATGATGCAGCACTTGATCCACCTGTAGTAATATTTGTCAATGAAGAGCAGTGTTTTTCCTGAGTTCTTGTCGTGGACGGCAGCACCAACTTTTGTCACAGATGCTGGCAGACCAAAGTTGCTGAGAGGTTTAGGATAGCCGGGCTCAAGGTCATTGCCTTTGAAAGCCCAGAATCATTGACCTATAAATAAATACAGGCCACAATAAGAGTTTTTCGGATACAGATGATTGTGGTTTCAGCATTCCCAGATTGTTTGAGAAGATACCTTTAAATATGAAAACTATATCTTCCACTGGATCCTCATAAGCAGCATCTATATTATCAGGAGCGTTGGGCCAGAAACTCTTGATTGGAAGTTGGGCCTCATTTCGTCTTGGAGCCCAAAACGTTAAAGGTTGCTTCAGGGCATGGTGCCGAAGACACATATCAAGTTTCGTAATGGCATTTTAATTCAAAAATCAAAATGGCCAAAGCTCAGCATGGCCGACACAGTTTTGGGTACTGTTTGACTCTGTATGCTGCACCAAATCTAACCAGATCATCCTTGTTAGGGTTGATTTCGACTTCACATAAATGTAAGTAGAATAGTCTAATTCAGTTTAATTTTGTCAGTGATAGAAATATGATTTAAGATGGTTAAGCAAGTTTAGTTTGAAAAAGTTTAATAGTAAATAAGACACAATTAGACAATATTTGAATAAAATAATAAGAAGAAATATTTATTTGCAACACCTGGTGGAGTTGCGGCATTCCCTTTGCCAAGGGAATTCCAAACACTTATATACGAGACAGTAATGCCCTACAACCTTAAAAGAACACACTTCAAGGGCTCTGCCCTTCGAAGTGAGTAGGGCATAGGGAGGCTCACTACCGTTTGGAATTTGCCCTGTTTCTATAATATCCGTAAACGTAAGTCAAGGCTGTAATGTGATTGTTATCAAGGCACATGTAATCCAAGTCCACCATTACGTTTTCTCCAATAGTAAATAATACAGACCCTCATATCTCAATACAATCTCAGGTTGTAATAACACGTACCAAATTTGAGCTGATGGTGGTGCTAAAGGGTTCGAGATAGACTTTCCAAGAAAACATGCAATACTTTAATTAAATAGTTTGTCTTGTCTCAGTTACATTAGGGCAAATATGTAGAGAATTCTAAAAATATATATTTCAATAACACTGAATTATGCATCAAAATGAATTTCACTGTTCTGCTTTTGCAAAATGTCTTTTTTAATCGAATCAGAACCCTGTGAATTGAATTGATTCAGCCCAAAGATTCAATGCCCTAGCTGCCATAATTATTTTACTAAACAATGTTTCATGTTATTTCTATTACTATATATTATTAAGCTATTCATCACCCAAAATCTCCTCATGTGCTTCTGATTAATCAGTGTCACCCTTAAAACTGTGAGGTGTTGAGCAACATCTGAAATGTTCAGCTTCTGTGAGTAAACCATCAAGCTGACAGAAAAACAATAATAACAGGATTTTCAACTTTCCTGAAAGAACTTGACCTTCTCGCCCAGATACCTGTATAATTTCTCATCCTCAGACCTTTATTTAACCTCTTATTTCCAAGTGTTTATATGTAATATAAACAAACAAAGGCAATATGGTAATATTTTTTGGTTATATTTCTGATTAAAAAACACAGCTACATATAACACATATATAATACCTTTTTAAATATAATACACAGTTAGCTGCAAATATAATAGCTAATTCATTCTTTTGTCTTCTATGTAAAATGAAGGTCTTTAGGGTGTCTTTATTTACTTTTAAAATAGTAAAAGTTGCATTATGTAGGGTTATAATTTCGGTTAGAGTTTATTTTTACGAATTGCAATTTGGTCAATTTCAGAAACAATTTAGCCCAATTTAGAGAACAAAATGTACATGTTTGCACAAAGCGAGTGAGGTGTGCTTGAGATATTATGTAAGATCTGTAGGTAATGCCAGCCATTGTCACTCTATTGTCAGAGGAATGAGTATTATTATTATAATTAATACACCAATGATGACTGAGGCTGTCAAGCTTAAAAAATTATCCATAAGCACAATAAAACTATCATGAATGTGGTCCGTATGACTTGTCCACTATACTTAATTTCTTCTGAAGCTGTATAAATGTTTTGTATACGGAACAGACTGAAATATATGTCAATCATTGAACAACAAGCATGTATTAAAGTATTAAAGATATCTTAACGCCCTTTTGGGTCTTAACAAACTTTTCTTTTGGCATCTTCATTTTTAAGGCCCTATATGGTTCGGTTCTAGAGATACTGGGATCTCAATATGGCTCCAGGAGTAAATCGTTAAAATGTACACATTTTCAATGGTCAAAAACCAAATGTGGATCACTTTGCAAAAATATAATACTTATAGGACCCGGGGACCTCTAGTTGAGTTGACACGGAATGACCCTCCTATATTTGGTGTCAAGCTTGTTAATAAACAGACAAAAACCAGATATTTTATCAAACTGCTCAAATCTTTATTTTGAAATTGCATCAATCATAGGACGTGTTTTATTTAGTTCTTTTGTTGTACATAATACTTTAAAGGATACTAAACTACCTACTTTTCTGTAAAATAAGTTAGAAAGTCAATACATTACTTAATAATTTACTTTAAAATACTGACGGTTCAGATTCTCCTTCATGCAGGCAGTATATTGCTGAGCCTTAAAGAAAAACTCAACATTAACTGACTAACAGGGCAGGAAATAATTGTTGTTGAGAACACGGAGCAGATTTTTGTTGTGGGCGCCAAACTCAAACATCTTTGATCCACTGAAGAGATAGTTGAAACCTAAAAATGATCAGGAAAGACTGTTAGATGGGATTTTACTTAAGATTTTCTTGTTTGTAAGTCACTTTGAATAAAAGCAGCTGTTAAATGAATGAAAGTAAATGTTGTGTTACATTTCACAAAACACATACCTTTATACTGGAAGGCTGCGGTCACCTTCCCTGTCATTCCAGGGAAAACTTCTTCCACCGGTTTAGGATAACCTTTCTCTACTCTGCGTTTTTCCTCATTATAACTGCACAAAATAAATTCATGTTAGTTCAAGGTTCTTGAAAAAGATGACCAACTCAATCAGACTAAGTGATTTACTGACCTATAAATCTGGTTGTCAACGAAAAACAGGACTTTGTAGCTGGTCTCATCGTAGAGGACTGCATCGACTTTCTGCACTTTTTTTGGCAAACGGAACATGCTGAGACTCTTGGGATATCCCTGTGCCATTTCGTACCCATAGAGAGCCCAGACCTTCTCACCTGAGGCGTGACAAGTTTTTCAAATTATATTTCATGTCTCATATGACATCTCATGATATCTTCACTCTTAAAAATAAGCATTCTTTATTGGCATCTATGGTTCCATGAAGAACCTTTAACATCCATGCACTCAAAAGAACCATTTCAGTGAACAGTTCTTAAAAGAACCATTTTTTTCCATGGTGTGAAAAACACTAAATAACCCTTTTCCACTATGAAGAACCTTTTGAGCATTGTAAAAGTCCTATGAATGTTAAAGGTTCTCACTGAAAGGTTCTTTGAGGAACCTAAAATGGTTCTCCTATGGCATCCCTACAAACCCCCCTTTCTTAACCTTATTTTTAAGAGTTCTGTCATTTCTATTCAGATGGTTTTTACCTTTGATAATGAAGACTTTGTCCTCCAATGGACTCTCGAATGCTGCATCGATATGTTCTGGAATCTCAGGCCAGAAACTTGTGATGAGATGTTGTTCAACAGTTGCACTCAGAGGATAACTGCGCCAGAAGAAGCTGTAAATAAAGCCAGAAACCGACAGGTCAGATACGACTCGTCACAGCTCACGAGGACATTTTGACATCAGAAAGCATTTCTGTCTCTTTACCCGCCCTTGAAGAACATGATCTCTCCGCGGAGCATAGTGACAGCATCCAGGACCAGTTTGGAATCACATTTGTTTGGGGTTACTGGTGGTGTGGGTTTTGGATCATTAGGGTCGAAATCCGTGTTTGGGCCTGTTTAATAAAAAAGTCTAATCATTAGAAACGCCACTTTCAGTGTCTTTTCGATTCATGACTGATGTATCTGATTTGTAGCATATTTACCATAAAGAGACTGGATTCCATCGACATCATCTTTAGGGAGGACAAAGGTATCGCTGTTTCTGTAAACGTAGGTGGGATACATCAGTGCACCCGGATCCTGGGAATGTTCGAGCCCTAGAGAGTGTCCGAACTCATGGGCAGCCACCAGGAACAAATTGTAACCTGAGGAATAAGTGGGAATGTAAATACAGCTGAGTTTTTATTTTGTGCACCGGTACAAACTGGAGACGTTTTAAAAGTAATCTGCCCTCACCTTGAGGAGATCTGTAGAAGAACGTCTCGTCATCATCAAAATGGGCATCACCTCCGAGGCCTTCAAATGGAGGGAAAGCGTGAGCCAGAAAACCATTTGGTCCATCAAAGGGGTAGCCATCCCGATGATCTGGAACGAAGAAGAGATTTGTTTTTAAAGTACTCTTAAAAGTACTCTCTATCTCTCTATGTTAAAAATCAGTCAACAAATTCAAATAAAAACATGCAAAAATAAAAATATTGGCAGAAGTTGACAAATATACGACATTTTTTAAATATATTCATATGTACAAATATACTGCAATGAAATGTAATCCAAATTATTTCCCTTTTATCTCTACTAATATTTTTCTACTAAACAGACGCGAAAAAAAATGATAATAATAAAAATATATACAATTATTTTTCATTATCATCACATTTCCTTGTTTCAATAATAAAAATAAAATGAAATATCTTTAAAAAAATCTATATGTATTGAAAAAAATCGTATTTTTGTATACATTTCCATTTAAAATATTTGAAAAAATTAAATAAGCAAATAATACTTCTATGGAAGATATTAAAACTTGATTTCATAGAGTTTGTCTTTATGCACTGGCAGATTTTTTAACTTGTTTGTACACAAAAGAATCAGAAAGACAAAATACACTTGCACTAAAAACATTTTCTGAGCCTTAAACTCTTCATTTCTCATGCATTGTAAAACAGTCAATTTAACTTGCTTTAAGGATTTTTAAATATTTTAACTTGAAAACAAGACTAAAATACTAATTAAAAACAGGACGTTTTGCAGTGTTAATGGTTAGTTTAAAAAACTGACCTCCAACAGAAAAGGAGATCATGATGTCAGCTGTGCCGCTGTAGATACGGGTGAATCTCAGAGGAGTGACATCTGCCCACAGTTGAAGGGCCCTTTTGATGGAATCATCCACTTCTGCTACAGACATGTCAGGGGTGTAGTTCTCAATCCTGGGAGGGGAAAAAGACCGTAAAATAAATGTTACAAGTCCTTTTTAATCAGTTTTGTCTTGAACAGTTTTGTCTGTTAGCAGGTCTCACCTGTAGGTCAGATCGTGTTTTTTCCACTTGTAGTCCCCTTGAAAAGTGGAGTACGCTGCGACGTCTGGAACCCCGCAGCGTGGCTTCTTCATCACATTCAGCGTCTCCTCATCCAGCTTCCCTGTTATCGCGAGTCCAAAGAACTGCTGCATCTCTTTCAACCTCAGACTCACGGCACTGGAGCGTTTTTCAGCGTTAGAACCGGTCTGCTTTGGCAGGCCATATAACTGAGTCAGGTAATTCTGAAAAAAAGATCAAAGTTAGTTTACATTCTATATCTAACAGCATTGTCAAAGTAGTTCAAAGCGTGCAAATTACCACTGCAATGCTCTCTGTGTCTTTATCAGCAGGTGGGGCTATTGGGCTGGTGTAACCAGAAACCACCAACGCGATAAGAACGCACAGCTTGTAGTAGCTCTTCATGTTGCTTCTCTTTCAAGAAACTGATACAGTCTGTGTTTTGTTCCCCTCTTATATACACCAAAGAAGGACAGATTGTGCAACAGGAGACTGAGTCACATATTGCACCTTTTGCCACAGGAAACAAAATCAGGGAATGGCGTGCCACCAAATACATACACACACACACACACACACACACATATATATATATATATATATATATATATATATATATATATATAAAATAAATAGATTCTACTACGCACTGTATAGTCTAGTTCTAGTTCATTAGTTCTAATGAAATCTCCTTTCCTCATTTATATAAAAACATTTTATATATATATATATATATATATATATATTTGTATATATTTTTTAATTCTGTTGTTTATTAAATGATTTATATATCAATCCAAAGACTCCTTGCAGTATTTTTTGAACCCTGGATTTACATTATTTACACAAAGTATTATCATTAATGCCAAAATTTACCAAACAATTAAAGGAAAACTACAATATATATATATATATATATATATTGTACATGCATTTTCAGATGAATATGTCGTGAGGAGTCTTACATAAACTTATTGTAGCATTATTTTGCATAATAACTCCAGTTGCAGTAACCGTGGTATTTGTGGTACGACCATAGTAAGCAGACAATGTGCAGCTCCTCATGGCCTACTCATGGTTAGATCAATGTTACTGTTTTCTGTAAAATTGTTTTCTGACATCATTTAGAAACTATAGCTGCCATTTTTGTCTCTTTTACATTATTTAGCATGACTCTAATTGTTCATAGATTTCAGTTAAGTGACAAAGTAAAATTTGTATTTGTACAACATTTATTCTGCCCCATTTCTAGTACATCCGCATTTAGTCCATTATTTTAGTTGTGTTTGCTACAAAACCCCACTATTTCTCACGTATCACCTTGAGCAGGGGAAGCCCAATGCAATCAAAACATCCTCTTTGTCCTTTAGTGTTGTAATGAGGTGTGTGACATGAGCAGATGGGTTATGACAGCTCTGCCTTAGTCATTTGTGAAATGGACCAGAATAGACTGGTTTGAAACTGTTTGTTGACAGTGTTTTTCAACACTGAATGCCTTCTGAGCTTATTATTAAAGATTATTATTGGTGATAATCCATTAATCCATTCATTAGAACCAAAACAGCCTAAAATTTAGTTTACTTTAGTTTTAATACATGATGAATCTGCAAAAAGAGCACAATGATAAACTGCAAAAGCTAAAAAAGCTAAATATTTTTGCAGATTCATCATGTACTAAAACTAAGCTAAACTGAATTGATCTATAAACAAAACTGTATCATTTGGGGAAGTTGGAGTTAGACACTGTATCCCACACAAAAAGGCTATACACCAAATGTATACGCTCTTTCATCATCACTCAATGAGCTACACAGATGTGTTGTTCATATGCTACTGAGGCAATTTATTTCAAAACCAACTTGACATGAATTGGAATCATGCAACAGGAAACCATCAAGCCGGACAAGGCGGACGCAACAGAATAATTCGCAATTTGGTTCCCATCACCATAGATGGTGTGGTACTGATCAACTGCCTGTAATTTCTTTGCACTGAAGCCATGAGTTTGCAGCCACGGTCTTCATTACTTGTCTAATTTTGGGGTTGAATTCCAGTTGTTGAGGTCCTACGAAGAAATAAATACTTCCTAGACAATGATAAAGAAAATTAATTTAGTTCAAAGTTCAAACCATGGCCTCAATTTGATTTAATTATGCAATGTTTGGTTATGTTTAAATTCTCTTTGTTTTCCTATGGGGAGATACAGATTTATTATTCAGTTTTGGGGTCACATTTTTTTTTTAGAAAGTTGTACTTACATGATGTATTTTAAATTAATGGAACGACATCAAAAATATCTTCAAAAACCTATCTATTGTATATTGCATGTTTATTTAAATAAGCATTTTATATAATTTTCCAGTTAAAATCTAAAAATCCTTAAAACAAGATCAATTTATTGCACAAAGTATTAAGGGAAAAACTGGGGAAAAGACGATATCTATCCTGACTTATTATTTGCTGATTTGGGTCACTGAAAAAAATTAATTAATAAATTAATTCATGTATAAAGTTTTACTATCATGCTCTATCTACTGTATAAAATTTTTAAAAATCCTGTTTTTAATTTGTATTTCTCTATCATTTTCCAGTAAAAATTTCTAAACATAAAAAAGATAAATTTACTGCACAAGATATTAGAGGAAAAAGGGGAATACTGGAGGGAAAAACTATTTTTAGATTTGGGTCTCTTAAGATTTTTTAGAAGGTTTTATCATGTTGTATTATGAATAATAATAATAACATTAATAATAATATATAATTATTTTTCATTATCACATTTCCTTATTTTTGTTTTAGTAACAAAAGTATACACAAAAATCTCTTCCAAAAATGTATCTACTCTATAAAAAAAATTTAAAAATCCGCTGTATTATCAATTTTATAGTGAATTGGTTATGAACGGGAAACTAAGTTCTTTAAAATTGCTAATTACATCTATATATAAATTTTACAAGTGAGCTTGTGTGGGATTGTTTCTACAGGGGATACCAACCATCATGAGCTACTGCAGCATCCACAGGAGAGTCAACTCCTGGCCATTCATGTGTGATAAGTTTGGGAAAACCTTCCATTATCCGCCCTGCATCTTCATCAAACCTTCACACAGCAGAAAACACAAGCACATCCTTCAGAGAAAGATGTAAACACTTGGCAAAATAACTGTTAGCGAGATTTTTAGTCTCTCATGCCTCCAGCATTCTCCACCAATGAAGAAATCTGTGAGATGTGTTTCCCGGAAATACAAAGCTGCATCGATGCTCTTAACAGTGGATGGGAATCCAAATTCCGAGATGTTTCTTGGATATCCATGCTTTACCTGGAGAGAGCTCACCTCCCAGTATTGAGAGCCTGAGTGAGACATACAACACTAAAACTATTCCATTATTTTTATGATGACATTGAGCCATGAAAGCCTCACCTCTGAAAACTAGCATGCTGTTTTTGTTTGTGTTCTCATAGGCAGCATCTATGTGAGCTGGGAGGTCAGGCCACAAACTTGTTATTAGTGTGATTCCTATTTGCTCAAAACTGGGATGTACCCGCCAAATAAACCTGCAACAGAAGTATCAGTCAGACATTGTCGTGCAACCATTAGAGAGTAAAGTCAATGTAAACACATGGAGCCAGACTACCTGTCTTTAAAGAAAACAAGCTCTTGTTGCATGCCTGTCACAGCATCGAATGACAGCATAGGATCACATTTATCTGGTGTTTTCGGAGGAAGTCTGTCCAGACTGATTTTCCTCTTACCTTTGATAGAAAAACAAAAGGTAGACAGTGTAGGTTCCCACAGAATGTGTTTTTCCATTCCATACTTTTTCATTGTTTTTCTATGTAGCTAGACGGACATCTTTGGCTGTTGCACTTGCATGTTGAACAAGACAGCATTCTGAAAACGCAAAGACGCTTTCTGTGTAAATGGGTAAGCTATTCTTTCCAAGGAGCTAGCAATGTAAGGACAAAATGTTATCGCTTTATTGAACGTATGAGGGAATAATCACACTCTCCTAAACACTATAGTGTTTGTTCATGATTCATGTTTGTCAACTGAAGTCGCTCGGTTAGTGCAAGGTACACATTTTAAAATGATGTTATTTATTTATGGTGCAGAGTAGTGGGTCCCGAGGAACAGGATTGAATGACTAGACCAGCCAGTGCGCATGCGCAGTCCTAGGCGCACGTCTCAGAACTCTTACTGTTTCTATAGCAACCGGGACTTCTAACGGCAGCTGCAGTGAAGCGCTGACTTTACCGATTAGGGATTGGCTCCTTTACTCAGAAGGCGGGGCTTCCTTTGATAGAGGGGCCATATTGAACGTTGCATTTTTTCCCAGTTCAAAACCTTAGGAGTGACATGTCTTGGGTATTCTATAGTCTTTGATATAGAATCACTAAACAAAAGTAAACGAGTCCTCTGAATTAATCAAAATACCACTGATGTAACTTTGATTCATTCTAGAGAATAGATTCACTCAGATGGTTCAGTTTCATGTCAATTCGAGTCCCTGCGCTTCTGTTGTTTTATTATTTGAATTTAGTATACATTCACTTTTTATTAATTCAAAACTGTTTTGTGCAAGAAAAAAGATAAAATTTATAAGCAATTATAAGTTTTATCATTAAATAGATTATGCATTTATTGCCCCTTAACTCTAGTTACTAATTTTGTTTAGTGTCGCTAACTACATTTCAAAACAGTAGCTTGTCTTTAATCTAACTTGTACATACGTAGCTTAAAATAACAGTTTCCTAACACTGAAACTAAAGAAACTAGAGATGATTATTTAGAATATTCAAGGACATACCATACCATACATTTCCTGTATATCTTTGACATCCTGGAAAGACAGTTGCAAAACAGTGTGCAAGCCAAAATTATAGGCTGGGAACATGATGGCTCCAGGATCTGATGAATGTGGAAGGCCGAGAGCGTGTCCGAACTCATGCACCGCCACAGCGAGGAGGTTACAGCCTTCAGGAGATGCATATATCATCACCCATCATATGTTATGTCACTTCAGCACAGAAAACATTTTAAGTATGTATTCACAGAGCAGAAACCCTTCATTCAGGGTCTTTAAGGTATAGCTCACCTGTAATGTAAGTAAATACATTTTCAAATTTTCATTGTGTCAGTTATGTGAATAGGCTTTAAACTTTTAGTGCTATCAGTGAACAAGAACTGCTGCAGCTGTCTTCTTCCTTTTTTTACCCTTGGCATTTGTTGTCCAGGCCTCCTCATCATCGAAGTGCACATCTCCACCAATGCCCGGTCCAGGAAAGAAGGCATGTGCCAGGATACCTCCCTCACCATCAAACGGTGACCCATCTTCATGATCTACCATACGTGCACACATTGTGATGTATACATACAAACACACAAACAATGAATTAGATTTTTTTTTTCAAGAAAAACATTTATAATATTATTTAAAGTGACAGGCTAATAATCTTTGAAATGTCACATAACATTATATAGTATAAATTAATATAAAAATACACACACATACATTACATGCATGCCATTTATATATATATATATATACACACACACACAATTATTGTTTTGCTTGTAAAGAGTTTCAGCTACTTTTCTTTAAAGTTTTTTTTGCAGTATTAATGTATATATAAATACACACACATATAAATATATTTACATGTATATACATTTATATATTTATATTCTTATATTTTATATATATATATATACACACACACAATTATTGTTTTGCTTGTAAAGAGTTTCAGCTACTTTTCTTTAAAGTTTTTTTTTTGCAGTATTAATGTATATATAAATACACACACATATAAATATATTTACATGTATATACATTTATATATTTATATTCTTATATATATATATATATATATATATATATATATATAAACATTACATATTTTTCTTAAATATATACACGCGTTTGTATTTATGTATATATATATATATATATATATATATATATATATATATATATATATATTATAAATATACACAGTATACACATATATTAAGTAAACAAAACTTATTTTGGATATGATTAATTACGATTATACTACGGGGCCGTTGAATGCTTGAATCTGATTGGCTGCCGAACGTTCTGAGGTGTGCAATTATTTTCAGGGAAACGCACGGCGAATGTAGTTCCAGGCAGCTCTTGACCGCATTACATGACCATATCACTTCGCCAAATGATTTCTGTTATTTCAAAGGTCTTACAACAGCAAAATAACCAAGATCCACAACGACACTTACCAAATACATAAATATAGTAAACAATATGATAAAAACGACAGATCAAGTCCATGTTTTTGCCACAAAATTATGCTTTATTATGTACGGAAAGCACATACTCTATCTCTCCCGCTCTCTCTCCCTCACAGGCCGCACATACATAACAGTTTGCACACACACACTAGCATACATCGCGCTAATGTTGTTAGCGCTACTCTGACGATTTTATCAGTAAACAACTTAAAAAATACATGACTTCTCACAAGAGAGGTAACAACAACGGCGCGGTTCGTGAACAAAAGGAACTTCACTATAACTAGAGACATTGCTGCCGAACACTATTGAGAGACACACAAAGGTAATCTCTCTCTCTCTCTCTCTCTCTCTCTCCCATAATTTAGTTATTAACTGCATTAGTCTGTTATCAACGGCTCAAGCCTCCCTTACTAGGTTTAAAATGACGTTTTGGAATTAGCAACTGAGGCGTTGGATGAAATGCAGAAGAAATAATGCCTTGAAATATATCATCTGATCGATGTCTTGAGGTGTGGCAACCGTAGTATAAGCGGAATAATTGACTTCGGTCCGTTGAATTATTAGAAAAATAATGCACACCCGAGGTGAGTGTGCATTATTTTTCTAATAATTCAACGGCCCGTCGTCAATTATTCCTTACTTAATCATTTGACGGCACTAATACACACACACACACACACACATACTGTATATATATATATATATATATATATACACACACACACACGCGCGCGTATATATAAATACATACATATATATACTTTTTATAGTACATTACTATATTAATATAATACACATTCTTCAAAATGGCTCTTAATAATATATAGTATAATGTTTTGTTAATAAGTAACTAATTTGGGTATCAGTCACCATTGTGACTTTATACACGTTTTGAAGGCAATCCCATATTGAGGATTCATTATGATTATTAACTGTGGTGACTACTCTGTTTATAAATTACGGTTACACTCCCTGAAAATACACACACACACACACACAATAGGGTAAGACTATTACTCAGTTCCATCATTTCAAAGGTCAGCTTTTCTTCCCACACCTTTGTTATTGAAGGAAATGACGATGTCAGCATCACTCCTTCTCTGTCTGCGGAATTTCAAGGGCACTGCTTGAGCCCAAAGTTTCCATGCCTGTCTGAATGCTGTCCTGACCTGTGCAGCTGTCAGCTTTGAGCTGAGTCTGGAGATTCTGAGCACAGAGTCATGAGAATGTGAGCCATAACGCTGTAGATTCTGCTCGCGGGAGTAGGCTATGTGAACCTCACCTGTATGTTAGAGTTCTGTTTGTCCAACGCATCGTCTTTCTGAACGGCTCAACATCAGAGAGACCACAGCGAGCTATTCTCATAGCCACTACGGTCTGTGGATCCACATCTCCACTCTCTTCCAAGCCAAAGAAGAGCTGCATCTCCCTCAGTTTGGCCTTGAATGAGTCAGGCTCTGCTGCACGCCTCCGTCGGTCAGTTACAGGCTTATAATTGTAGAATTTTTCCAGGTAAACCTGTTTCATCCAAGCCAATTTCAGTGAACAGACACAGAACACTGCAGTCATTGCATAAAATCCAATAAATTCTAAGTGAGCAAATGAATCTTTTAAGTAAATGAATCATTTTCGTTCACTTCCATGCACTGAACAATGTATAAAAAAATTGTAGATCTGATTTGTTGCTATTTGTAAGAAAAATGCGTATGATGCTTCTGGAAAATTTCAATGAAGGGCAATATGATGGCCAAGGTAAATGCTTTTTTAAAGAATTATTTGTGATTCAATGATACAATGGGCCTATGTTTATGTGCTTATATAACTATATAAGTCAGCCACTTGTCGCCACCTACTGGCGTAATGCTGTAATATGCATGAACAACTGAAGGAATCTGAGAAAAAATCGAACTTCAAAAGATATGAGTCATTTCCCACCACAAATGTAGCATTGAAAAAATCCTATTCATTCTAATGAATCGTTTCTTATTGAACCAATAAGGAAAATTCACTGATTCAAAACTCTAGTCTGTAGGCTACTATTAAATATTTCTACTCTGTTATGTAAAATGGGGTGTCCCACATGAAAAAATACTGTAGTATACTTAGTAAACTAGTAAATTTTCGATCAGTATATTGTTTGATTTACTGCACTTTGTTAATGTATACTGCAGTCTTAAAAGAATAGGATGGTATTTTGGTTAGAAGCGACAGTTTGAAGTTAAAATCCCTTGATGGAATTGTTTCTTACAAACACAGTTTTTCACTTCACAAGACGTTAATTGATGGACTGGAGTGGTGTGGATTACTTGTGGATTGTGATGTTTTTATCAGCTGTTTGGACTCTCATTCTGACGGCACCCATTCACTGCAGAGTGAATTTAGCATTGCAGTGATGTAATGCTACATTTCTTCAAATTTGTTCCGATGAAGAAACAAACTCATCTACATCTTGGTACTCATAACAGTGAGTACATTTTCAGCAAATTTTCAATTTTGTGTGAACTATTCCTTTAAATATGAATGGTGAATTGTTAAACTGTCATAGATTGTAGTATACTGTAATAGTATACTACAGTTTTACTACATTTCCTATAGTTAATGTAATATAAGATACTATAGTATTTTTTTTTTTTTTTTTTTTTGATAAAACAACATATTTGTCTGGCTATATTATGGTAAATTTACTATGGAAAAATTACTATATAGATTATTATTGACTAGTCTCGTGTTTAAGCACACATCACTGCTGTAGGTTCATTGCTTTGGCTGAGATACATTTGGCTTTCATGGATTCCCGAAGTTAAAGCTGTTTTAATGACGCAATCTCACTCACAATAGAAACAAATCCATTGCCCAGAGGGCTGTTTACTATAATCATTTCAAGAATTCCACCACGGGAAGGGAAAACACCACATACACAGCTGCTGCTTTTATTTTATGCTGAGAAAACTTACACTTCAGCCAAACAATTTTTTTTTTTAAGACAAGCACAGAAAAGTTTGGTAGTCTGCCTATGCTAACGTGTACGCTATATTAGTTCATCAGATTCTGAAACATGCTCTTTGTGCAATTACACACCCATAAAAACTCACCATCATCAACAGCTTGATGAGTTTACCACAGAATTTTCACACACACAGTGAAACAGATCCTGTAACTATTCACGTAGACTTGAATAGTGGAAGTTCCCAGAGACTGCACACTAGTGACTTCCCTAAGTGTGTAAGGATGCTGTGGTGAAGCATGCAGAAGTCACAAATAACTTGTTTTGAAACGTTATGTGACATCATATACAGCTTCCTGCATATATACACTATATTGCCAAAAGTATTGGGTCACCCCCTTCTAATGAACAGATTTGACTACTTCAGTCATTTCCATGAGTTTCCAAATCTTAATGTTTAAGCATATAATGATATTCTAGGGAATTGTGTGCTTCTAATTTTAAAGAAACAGTTTGGACAGGACCCTTTTCTATTCTAACATGACAATGCCTCTGTGTATAAGGCAAGGTTCAAAAAGAAATGATTGATTTCGTCAGTGTGGAAGAACTTGACTGGTCTGCAGAAAGCCAAATCCTAATCCAAGCTGAACACCTCTGGTGTGACTTTAAATGCAGATCTTGAGCCGAAAACTCTTTACCAAACACCAATGACTTGTACATATGGGTACAGTCATTTTAGACACTTCCAAAACTACTGCAACAGAGATGGAAATACAATTATGAATTATGTTTCCACCTTTGTTGCCACAGTTTTGGAAGTGCCTTTTTCTGTTCTAAAGAAGGGGGTGTCCCAATACATTTGTCCATATAGTGTATGTACAAGTCATTGGTGTTTGATAAAGAGTTTTCGGCTCAAGATCTGCATTTAAAGTCACACCAGAGGTGTTCAGCTTGGATTAGGACTTGGCTTTCTGCAGACCAGTCAAGTACTTCCACACTGAGTAAATCAATCATTTCTTTTTGAACCTTGCCTTATTTTATTTTTTCTGATCCATGCAGTACATATTAAATATATATCAACATTTGTAATTCATTACTTCATGTATGCAAAAACAAGAAAACAATAATAATCCAAAAGTCATTTAGATTTTTTTTAACTTGAAGGAGAGACCTGCAACCAGCCAAAAACCCTAGTATCTGCATATCACTGCTGGCAACCGTTCACAAGACCCTAGTATTGTGGTGGTGAGTTTTGCACAGACAAGCACCATTCAGATGTTTTGTAGTTTTTAAAACTATATTTGAATATCTTGAAGATCTTTTATTACCTTTGCAAACTCCAGGTTGCCACGAGCGGACAGTCCTCGAGACGGCAGCGGGGAGGCGCACAGGACAGCAGGCTGCAGCAGTGTGAACAGGCCTAGCCAGAGGTTCCCCATGTCTGCTGTGAACTCAACTCTCTCACAGAAGGGTTTATATACAGGTATAACTATCCTGACATCCACACATGAAACAGACTACCTGATTTAAATGCACGCTCAAGTTAAAACAAGCAGCACACTGTGGTATTTTAACATTGATTATATGTTACAGAACGTGAACTGCTCAAAAGTTAAAGCCAAAACGTGCATGTAAAGATTCAGCCCTGTGGTGTTGAGGGGTGCAGGGGGAGTTTTTGTTTTTTTCTTTTCCTTCTTTAATATAGTTGCTAGAAGCACAGTGAGAAATCTCTCAACACACAATCTGCAGGAACATGACTGTATCCTCGTAAAAAAGCTTTGGCATTTGAAAAGCATTTGTCTTTTTCACTATAATTAGTGTAACTGTTTCAATAAACACACTATCAGAATGAAATATGAAAGCATTTATAATACCATAAATCAGTGCCATAAAAGCAGATCTTATGTCTGTAAATAGAGCAGGGGTGTTAGGTTAATGATAAATTGCATTTCCTTTCTATACTTAATAATTATTTTGGAGAATTAGTTTTCATTTTTAGAGTAAAAAACATACTTTTACTCCTTATGACATAATTATGTCTGACTATTTAAAATGTTAAAACATTGAGAAAATAAGTTACTTTTTCAAGTTAAATGCATGCAATTAAATTTGGAAATATTTTAGCCATTAAAGCTATATTTTGGGTATTTTGACTTTTGAGTACAATTTTGATACAGTGTCCATAGCAACTTACATATGTATTTTAGAAGATCAAGGGTATTGCTTCTTCCACTTTAAGGGACAAAATAAAAAATAAAATAAATTGCACTTTTAAGCAAAAGGGACAAAAATATCCATTAAAACATTTGAAAAATATTTGAAAAATCAGTCATATGAAAAAACTTTAAAAACCCAACACCTTGTTTAATAGATACTGTGTTTTAATTCAGTCCGCATCTACTTCCTAATGGTCTCTAAATGGACTTTTGACCGACAAGCCTGTCTCAGACTCTCAGACACTCAAAATGCTTTTCTGCTTTGATCCATATACAGTGATTCCTGTTTAAATACATCTAATTATAAAAAATGCCACCTCTGTGCACGTTTTGGTTTATAAATAAAACAAATTATTTTGTTAAAACAGAAATAAAATAATTCTGACTTTTCTCACAGTTTGTAAACCCAAACAAAACACTTTTACATTTGCCTCCTTGCCACATTTCCATTGTAAGTGGATTTCTGAATAAATGTTTTGTTTGAATATCCTGTGTGTAAGACAACGCTTGACACTGTGGACTTTGGCCTGTAAATCTGATTTGGGAATAGGAAATTAGTTATTCAGATGACTCATATTATATCTCACCAAATGATCTAGATAACACTGTCATAAAAGCCTGGTAATGCAGACGGAGTCATATAGCCAAGCCCACCTGGCATCTACAGCTGCACTCCTGTAAGCCACAAAGTTCTGTATGTCGCCAATGCAAGCTTATTACGTACTCTCAGCTCCAATTAAGACATTTCACCATAATGTGTTATGCAGAATTCTGCAGTTTTCTCCCCAAACATCAGCGCAGTCAAGGTGAGCTGATAGTCACGGCTGTTTATCAGAAGTGTTTCAGATGACTCAGGGATTCTAGAGAATAAATCAAGCACAGATGCTCTCAGCCGTCACTGATTGTCTAATCTCAGCAAAAATATTGCAAACAGCTCATCTAAATGAGGTTGTCATCGCTTCCTTTTGCCCACTGAATCTGGCACCACCTCTACATCTGCTAACACACAAAGCTGTTGGTTCAGGATGTAGTCAGGGAATTTTTGTATTTACAACATGGCTTTTCCCCAATAGGAATCACTCTTGTTAAAATAAAATACTTCCATCTGAATTTAGAGACTGGCTGGTTCTGATTCTGGTTTTTGGTTCTGATTCATTAGAATTCACAATATGGGTTATTTTTTAAGTTACATTTTAAGCAATGCTGCTCAGGCATTCTGAGTATAGTTTTTAACACGTTCAAATATTTCAGACACATAAAGATGTACTATAAAGTGTGTGCATGTTTCTGGATCAGTTTAGAGGCTGACTGCTTCTCATTATGCCCCCCCCCCCTCTATTTAGGGGTTAATTCAGTAAAACTGGGACACTTTTTTGCCATTGAGGTGACATGTCCCAATTCATAATGTGAGTTATTGTTTAATTTAATTAATTATTATTTTGTTAAATTTTTAGCATTGCTATGAAGGTTAATAAGGTTTTCGAAGTGGTTTTTAGCACGTGTTCTAATATTTAACTTTAAATATGAGTAATAGTAACAGCAAACAGCCCGTATTATTAAAACTTTTAAAAAAAAACATTTTTTTTTTTTTTTTTTAAATACAGCTCACCCTCCTATGATCTGAGCAGCTTTTTCCCTCCAGTTTGTGAAAACTATGTAAAACAATGACTCACTGAAGCTGTGAGTGTGAATGTTAATTTTTGGTTGCAGTAAAAAGCTCATGATGCCCAAAATGCCAACACACCTTTCATTCACATTTACAAATACAATCTTTGACTGAGACAATAGTTCATTATAGTTAATAGCTTTATGTCATTTCATTTGACATTGACTGAGCTTTAAGACCATATTAGGTTATGACCAGAGTTCATTCAGCCTTAAATGATTCATTGATCAGTCTCAGGACCGCTGAGATAAATCTTTATTAAAAGTAGCCTAAATTAAACAGATTTACCCACTTTACCCTGTCCCGATGTGGTTAATCGACAAATAACATGACAAACAACACAATACATGTAAATATACTGTGTGGAAAATGTATGTTTTTTTCATTTGAACTTGTCATTGATGTAGTTTTCACTATACTTTTGATCACCTTTTAATTGCTTTTTTGCAGGTCACTTAAATAGCTTAGTTGGTGTGACAAAAACTATATGTAATGAATTGTGATTGAAATGTTATTCTAAATCAATGTAAACATATACTACTGATGATGTCAAGGCGTTTCCCATTTTTATACAGTCAGAAGCTATGTGAGCAACTGAAAACGAGTGTTCACCTGAAACCTCTGACGTCGTGAAGAATTCCCCAGTTTACCTGAGTGTCTGAGCTCCAGATGTTCATACATGCTTATTTTCCAGGGGGGGGAAATGACTCACTGAATCTCTGTCTTACATGACTCAGTGACAGCTGTGTGTGTGCACAGGTGTGTAGGATAGAGTTCACTATGGTGGCACCCTCTACTGTTACAACACTGATACAGCCATTGTTTTTACTGTGGCCAGTTCTGTTTTACCTTTCCAACCTGAACTCATATTTAAAATGTAGTTCTAGCACAAATACATTTGCATATTTTTGCATAAACACTGAATTAATATTATCAATGTGACAGCCTTCTCACGTGTTAACAACTTGAGAAATGTAGGGGTGTTTATAAATTCGTATAGGTTCATAAAATGGAATATTTGAAAATAAATGAAAATTTGTGGAATTAAAAGGATGGTTTTACTGTATTTAATCAAGTACGTTAATTCAATTTGTTGAATTATTAAAACAACTTCTATAGCCTAATAGCCTATAATTAAAACTAATATCACTGTGTATTAAGTTAGGTTTTAGTTTAATAACTGCAAAATGTTACTAAAATGTTATTTTAAATATGTTCAAAATAATTTTATATTTTAAAGTAATTCATAAAGATTCATGTTTTTTTTATAAAGCTGTCAACATGTCCTTACCTTCCAACGTAATCGTTCAAAAATAGGAACGTTACATATGAATATAAAATGTTTCACTTACAGACAAACAAGTTAAATTAAAACCATGTTTAATGTTTTGGCAACATAAATTTTAATGAGCCATAAAAGAAATACACAGAACATACATAAATCATTACACAGCCTTTACAGAACAATGCTGGGAAGGATGTATTGCCTATACTAAGTCAGTGGATTTAGGCACTAAACTGCTGTGATAGTGGCATTAATTTTGCTGTTGTTAGTTCGTTTGTACTCTTAGAGAAAATGCCGACCTCTTACTTTATTTGAATCATTAGATATGTGATGGAATATGTAATTCATAGTTATTTAATATAATGAACATCAAGGCAACAAGGAATAAACTAAAGTTTAACGTAAGGCACCCTCAGTGGTACAAACGCGACTCCAACCGAAGCTTTATCTGGAACACTGTGCCTCATACCTCACCAAATTACTTAAGATTTTCTTTTTATCAACTGCGCTTCACATAGAAATGATTGTGTTCTTGTCGAACCTTTAACTTGGCACAATACATAAAACAAATGACGAATCAATATTAATAGCCCACACGTCTTCATACGTAACCACACTTCAATGTTGTTTTTTTTTGACTGCAAGCGCAGCCAGTGGCAGTCCAAGAGAGTTCATATTAGAGAGGAGAATATAATAGATAGGCCTATCTAGCTTATGAGACATTCATTTACTAAAAATAGTAAGGTTTTATATGATTTTAATCAATTTACTCTCGACTGAATTACAGCATTTAAGTGTCTTAGCTCAATGTAAATTAGCACTCATAATAATTCCTTCATAAAATGTTCATATTAACACTATAATCATAATTAGTTTACCTAAAATGAGAATAAATTAAATCAATTCAATTACATATTGACGACATGAGGGGCTTGAAATGTTTGAAGGGCACGATCACACTTAATTATAAATTTTTTTACAACTATAAGTTCCGGTTTGTCCTCGAATCAATTGTGTTTTGAGGAGTGCATTACTGTCTTTAGGAGTGAGTCACTGAATCATTAATTAAACAATTCATTCAAAACCGCTGATTCATTCTGAGTGGCTTAATGAGTGAGTCATTGATTTAATGGCTCACTTAATTTTGCAGAGCAATTGATGACGTTTGTTAATCTGTTCTACTGTAATTAATAATGTTATTATGTAATATGTGTAACATGGAAACGATTATGTAACATGCTACGGTATCTCTGAAACACACTGAATACAATGACCATTATTACAGTAAAAATATGTTACAGTAATACCTCGTCCCCATCTTCAGGATGAAAAAGATCATACTTTACTCCCAACTTATTAACACTCATTCATTTTTCTGATCTGCTCAATTTGACCTTCATAATCTCTAAAAATGTAGAGATAAAAGTAAAATCTTGCATAATATGCATTAAGTTCAAGTACAAAATATGAGATGGCAAACTGACTAGATATGATCCAAAGCTATATTAGTTTCCCTCATGACGGCAACAAAAAATACCAGCCGGAACCAAATCCTAGTTTTGGCCGCTTCTTTCTTGCTAATTAGACCCTCTGATTTATAGGACAATTTCTATGCATATTACAGTGTGCAAAATCACAAAACCACAAACCTCTCATCTAACCTATAATAAAGACAAAAGCTTTCCTTCGTTTGGCAGCTTTCTCAGTAATGCACTTGGCAAACGGAGCGAGAAGGAGAACAAGGGAATGGGGGAACCAAACCGACAGCCGCTGGTCACTTCCTGCTGCCGTTGAAGCTCATTGGCTGGACCTCTGTCTGTCTGAGGTCTGTGATTGGTCCATCTTCCTCTTCTCAGGTCCCTTTCAACTCGCCTTCTGAGATTCAACGTGCAGCATCGGCCAAACGCCACATAAAAACTTCACTTTTGGTCTGTGCTTGAGGTAGGTTGAGCGAATCTGAAGGCTAAGGCAAAAAAAAAAAAAAAATATATATATATATATATATATATATATATATATATATATATATATATAAACATAGGCAACATGCATCACGCATTTAAGTGACTTAATGTTTCATAATTACGTACCTGAGGAGTATGTGTAAATATGACCCCAGGCCTGTTAGGATGTGCCACCAGGCATGAAGCTGCGTAACCGCTCCGACCACAGGGGGCAGCTGCTGCCGTGTGGCTCTGAACCAAAAACAGTGACAAACAATGACCTCTTCTGTTTTTTCATCTGCTCTCATTTTCATTGGTCAACCACAGAACACAACTCAAGAACACAACAGATCTAAGTAATATAAATATACAAAATATTCTAATATTTAGGAATATATATATATATATGTATATACAAACATACAGTGTATATATATATATATATATATATATATATATATATATTAAATGTTGATTTTGAAAATGAATATATAAAATATTTTCATATTTAATTAAATTTTGCACTCTTGTTAACTAAAACGTTACCTTGGTTAACTAAAATTAAAATGATACTAAATGCATAAAAATAATGTAAATGTAGATCCACCTTAGAGAGTCACAAAAGATATTATCGATGTTCCATAATACGAATCCCAACAGGAAGACGGTTAATGATGTAAAGCCGAGGGCTCTGAGCCATGGATACACCCTGCAAAGCACAGACAAAATGTTAATGCACTTATTTACCTTCGTACAGTTAATGCATTAATCACAATATACATTAATACAGACATTGTTTTAGCAAACTCACGGTCAGATCTGGCTACATTCTGGTAGGGAATGTCCACTTTTCAAAATCCAATCAATAGAGTGCAACAATCGGGTTCATTTTCTCCATAGGAGAATCGATATTGAACGATAATATATAAAGACAGACTTACTGTGAGATACGAGCTGGTTAACCAGCAGTATTTGCTTTTGTTAAAGCTGTCAACCCGTGTTATTTAAAATTAAAATTTTTAAATCATTGTGTTTAACAGCAAATTTCCTGGAGAAAAACTACATTACATATCATTCTCCAAACAAATCTCCACCAATCATTCACAATGTTTAATGGGACTGTATTTCTTTTTATCATTAAAGACACAGTCTTATAATTGTTTTTGGTTTTTTTGTAATTTGCGATTTACCTCATAGCTGGCTGGTTTGGTTCATAGCTTATAACACTTTAACAAAGACTTTTTCTAAATTACTATGGGGAAATGAATGGGAAGAATACTTTTGCTACCAAGGCTACTGTTCCCAAAGGATAAAATTAAGTCACACCCCTTTTTTCTTTCACTTGGAAATATTTCACATCATAGAATGTAAAACGAGCTTCAAATGCAGTGAATACTGATTTGGAAGTGATAAAGATTCATTCACTCACCAAGTGACTATGAAAACAGAGCGAATCACCAAGAAAGCCACTAGCACGGCATACATAACCTGGAGGGAAATTATAAAACTGATGTTAACCTGTGTATTTAGCACCATCTGCTATATAAACAACACAATATACTTTTGCTTTACATGACAGTGTTGTACTGGTCATATTAAACAAAGAGATCACAGCATTGTGTTTATAGACCCTGAGCATGAACAGAGTCACACCCTACTGTCATGCCTTTCAACAATAGAAACAGACAAGAAATACTGACTGCAAAACTGTTTTGACACAACATTGTCATGCTCTCAAAAACACCTGACAACGTAGGATAAACCAAAACAGAGAGGTTCTTAATGCAGCATTAAATGTTTAGTTAGGCCTCACCTGATGAAACACAGGCTCCTTCCATATCAGGTAAATCTGCAAAAGACGAAATGCACTTCATGAGCATGGAGAAAAAATACCTAAAAGTATCAATAATACATACAGAACATAAAGAGTGGGGACTGAGACTGCATTGAAAATCTGGGATTTTATTCATTTAAAAAAAAGGAAATAAGCAATCTCGTAGAGTTTCTAAAAAATTAAAACAATGAAAGTTTAATATGAAAAAGAGGAAATATTTATTAAGATTTTGCAGTATTTCTAGGTCACTTTTTCCCCATTGTTATTTTTATTTTGAGCATTTTTATGTAAAGTGTCATGGCCACTTAAAGGTGCAGTAGGAGATCTTGGTAAATGCTAACTTTAGCCTGATAGCACTGAAAGCGAATGTCTCACCCTCCCTGCAAATCGCCGTCCAAAGCCACGCCCCCTGAACGCATGAACGCGAACAGATCGGACGACCAGAGACAACATTAATCCAATACATCATACAGTGAGGGAAAAAATTATTTGATCCCCTGCTGATTTTGTACGTTTGCCCACTGACAAAGAAATGATCAGTCTATAATTTTAATGGTAGCTTATTTTAACAGTGAGAGACAGAATAACAACAAAAAAATCCAGAAAAAACGCATTTCAAAAAAGTTATAAATTGATTTGCATTTTAATGAGTGAAATAAGTAATAGATCCCCTATCAATCAGCAAGATTTCTGGCTCCCAGGTGTCTTTTATACAGGTAACGAGCTGAGATTTGGAGCACTCTCTTAAAGGGTGTTACCTGTATGAAAGACACCTGTCCACAGAAGCAAACAATCAATCAGATTTCAAAGTCTCCACCATGGCCAAGACCAAAGAGCTGTCCAAGGATGTCAAGGACAAGATTGTAGACCTACACAAGGCTGGAATGGGCTACAAGACCATCGCCAAGCAGCTTGGTGAGAAGGTGACAACAGGAGTTTCATGATCATGAGAACGGTGAGGAATCCGCCCAGAACTACACGGGAGGATCTTGTCAATGATCTCAAGGCAGCTGGGACCATAGTCACCAAGAAAACAATTGGTAACACACTACGCCATGAAGGACTGAAATCCTGCAGCACCCGCAAGGTCCCTCTGCTCAAGAAAGCACATGTACAGCCCGTCTGAAGTTTGCCAATGATTCAGACGAGAACTGGGTGAAAGTGTTGGGGTCAGATGAGACCAAAATCGAGCTCTTTGGCATCAACTCAGCTCGCCGTGTTTGGAGGAGGAGAAATGCTGCCTATGACCCCAAGAACACCATCCCCACCGTCAAACATGGAGGTGGAAACATTATGCTTTGGGGGTGTTTTACTGCTAAGGGGACAGGACAACTGCACCACATCAAAGGGACGATGGACGGAGCCATGTACCGTCAGGGCCAGGGCATTGAAAATGGGTCGTGGATGGGTATTCCAGCATGACAATGACCCAAAACACACGGCCAAGGCAACAAAGGAGTGGCTCAAGAAGAAGCGCATTAAGGTCCCGGAGTGGCCTAGCCAGGTTCAGGTTCGAGTTGCCAAACGTCAGTACAGTTAGTAAAAGTACTACAATACCAGGAAGGAAGATCAGGTTGATGTTGATGTCTGCACAGCGTACGTGAACGTGCTGATGACGTATCCTGTCTGTGCGAACAGGGTGCGCAGAGGTATGCAAATGCATATGTTGACAGGCAGGTAGGAAAGTCAATAAAAATGACCGGAACGAGTGTTTTGATTGGACAAATATTTCTTGGTCCTATGCCTTCCACAGAATATACAAATACATATAAATACATTTAGACCACTTAACTTAATGATTGCTATCGGGGTGTGGAGAGACTTTCAACCAGCATAACAAAAAATGTTTCTGAAGATAATCACCTATTGCACCTTTAATGAATAATAACATTCTTAAATCATGCTCGATAATATGGATCATATAGACACCATATTAAGAAATATTAATATTTTATTTTAAGATCTTTTTTTACTTTATTTTAATTCAAACGATGTTGATAATTTTATTTAAAATGAAAAGGTTTGTACTAAATTAAAAAACAAAAATTGTAGAAATTTCTGATGTTTTTGCTCCACTCTACATACTTTTTTTTAAAGAAAATTTAGAACAGCACAGAAAAAACTTACCACACTAACAATAATACTGAAGGTCAGCAAAAGTGTAATTGACAAATAGTTAACGGCACGTTCTTGCTTGAAGCACTCATATCTGTAATATGTAAGATATGCATTCAAACAATTAAATAAACAAAAAACAATCGTGCGCTACCATTCAAAAGTTTGGGGTCAGTAATTTTTTTTTTTTATTAAAAAAGGATGCATTCAATTGATCAAAGTGACAGTAAAGACATTCATAATTTACAAACAAAATATCTGTATCAGATAAAGTAATAATAATATTTCTCAATATTACGGTTTTACTGTTTTTATAATCAAATAAATGCAGCCTAGATGAGCATAAAAGACGTTTCCAAAACATTTGAAAAGTCTTACCAACCCCAGAAGAAATCCAAAATCTTAATAATAAAAAAGCATTTTCTGTCCATCAAATACAGCGTCTGATCCTCATTAAGCTTAAGATGAGTGTTCAGAGGTCAAAGTTGAAGGCAGACAGTGTGCAGGTGTAAGAAATGTCAACTTACAGACAGTAGACAAAGATGCAGCAGCTGTAGATCATCGGCAGCTCATCCAGTAACTAAAAGCAAAAGACAATCCAGAGGCTTGTGAACTATTGCTATTGCTTTAGGGATGTACCGTTAGAGAAGCAGCTTTGTGGCTATGAGAATGAAAGTGAAATAAGCTTTTCATGTGTTTGAGAACAAGATGCACACTTTGAAAGGCTGAAGAAAAGTCAAGCTTACCTGCATTTCATACTGTAGTGTCATGTGGAAGCTCCATGAACCAATGCCTACGGCTGTAGCGAAAAGAGAGACAACATAAAAACGGCACATTTTATCTCTGCTTGTTTAAGAATAACAGTCTTGAATAACTGGGTGAAAGGTCACTTCCTAAAAAATCATGTGAAAGATACGTTACCAGCAATTCCTAAAAAGGACCACACATAGCGTACTTCCAAACCATCTTTACACGTCTGAATGGCTCCATAAATGGGAGGCAGGATCATTATCAGGTTACTGACAGTATTCCCTGTAGAAAGCAAAAAAAAACAATGTTTTTATTTTAATGAATTTAAATATTAGGAAATAGTTCAACTCACCCTTAGACCATCCTGGATGTACGAGTTTGTTTCTTTAGATTTGGAGAACTTTTGCATTATGTCACTTGCTCACCAGTGGATCCTCTGCAGTGAATGGGTGCCGTCAGAATGAGAGTCCAAACAGCACCCATTCGCTGGAGAGGATCCGTTGGTGAGCAACTTGTACGACCTGAGGCTGAATACATTTTCAGCAAACCTAAATTTTTGGGTGAACTATTCCTTTATAAGTCATATTTGAGTTATTCTATGAATAATGTGAACTTCATCCAAACTGGCTTCTTAGCACCACCAGCAGCTGTCAAGACTGCTATTGTGCCGCTTTGCTGAGCCCAAGAAAACTAAACCTATGCTAGAAAGCCCTAACACGGTGTGTACAGGCCTATTGTTTCACTGTTTGGATATACGGCTCGTCATACTGAACATAGCACATTCCTTCACAAGGCAAAAGGTTTCCGCTGGACAGCAAAGGCCCCTCTGATCTGAAACTGAAATTCCTGTTGGTTCTAGCAGCAATTAAACATATGTTTGAAATATGTCATTTATGTTGTAAAATGAGACTCAAATAATCAGACTATTTCGTTCTTAAATCAAAAACCACTATCCTAAAACCCCAAAGGAAATTACAGAGGAAATTTAAGCTCTATTAGCATTCATGTTCTCATGTGTTAACTATCACTTTGTGCCCTTTGACCAACTTAACAGAGTGACCTGAAATCTACTGCAGCAAACAACATGGAGATGTAATGGCTACATACTCTGTGTCCTACCATACTGTCATATATGGTATATAATCAGCAGTCAAACTAAAGTTCCAAATATGGCAATCATAGAAATCTAAGTACTTCTCTCAGTTAAAGGTCTGTATTGTGAAAGCAATGTAATTTAACAGTTTAAATATTATATTATTCTTACAAAAATATACTGATAGTACTTTAATGCATACTGTATCATACATTCACGGTTCAGTGGCTTTGGGTACTTTTTGGCTGATCAGACGAGAGGACCAACTAGATCAGAAAACCATCTTAGTGTTTAATGCTGTTTTCTTTTCTTTCCTTCATTATATGATTTCTCATTTTAATTATATTAATGGTAATGAACATTTTTAAATTGTTAAGTTAATGAGTATGTCTGAAAGAAACAAAACAAAACAAAAGAAAATGGAAACAAATGCTGCCTATAAATACTTCATATTGGCCATGCCGAAAAAATATTCTTCATTATTTTTGTTAGAAATATATTTGTTAAAATTATTTTGTTGACATCACAATTTTTAATTCATATTTGGGATCAGACCAAATGTACCAGCTAAGACCTGCAAACCATTTTCAGTTGGTAATGTTTTTCTGTCAGCAGGGACCAACGAAACTCCACGCAATTATTGTAGTATTATAGTAAGTATGAGTAGAATGTTCAAGTAGCCTATAAAACTTCACTAAATCTGGCATGCATATTTACAGTACAAGTTATGTTGCTGGTTACACTGTTCTTTATAACCATGTTCAACTGACTGTACTTCTTACTAGCAGCTCTGACTCGAGTCACTGCTCACATTTTCAGACCATACACTCATAGTCTGTTTATAATTAAAGCAAATTAAAGAACGATTAACATAAGAAAACATCTACGTGGTGGGAAATGAAGAATGATTTCTGTTCACACTCTAGTATCGTCGTCTCGAGCTCCTCCTCAAATATGGCCAAACACTGGGTCTCATGATACATTCCCTTTCCGGTCACTTGTTTGAATGTCGTTTGTCATTGAGGTTTATGACACAAGTTAAACGCGGACAGAGGGTCGCTGGCCTCGACAGCCAAGTTACGAATCCTACTATGGCTAATGCTTATGAATTTTAATTAGGTTACGCTGACGTCGCTTTTTAACTTCGCTACGAACAAGGCGTGGCTTTTAAATATTAATTACGCCACTGTGACGTTGCTTCGAATCCTTCCAATGGAGAAGAACTGCCTTATCAATATTAATTAGGCTTATGCTGACGACGCCTCGTAACCGTCCAATAGCGAATGTTTGCCTCATGAATATTACGTATTAAGTCTTCTCATAGTAGGATTCGATAATGCTCCTCTCTCCCGTTTTAACATCCGTGTTTACTGTCCTACACGACGATGGACCGCATGTACCGAACACAAGCCCACCGTTAAAATGTACTTACAGAATTCCGCGATGTAATACGAGACCACATAATTCTCCTCGCACCAGTCGAGAGTTGAGGTCGGTGTTCCCCAGTAGCCCGGCCTGTCCGCCGCCGGAGCCATGATGAGAGGGAGATCAGATAGGTCTGACAGGCGGAGGGAGGAGTGTCCTGTACGGTAACGGATCCAGAGCGCCATCCAATCTGAACGGGCCTACGTGCGATAACAGTTACACTACAAACAATAGCCTTCTGTAACTCAATATAACGGAGTAATCGTTGCTCTAGTTTAGTGCACTTTGAAAGGACAGCTTACTGCTATGTAAATACATAAAATGTATACATATTGAAGAATAGTTCGTGAACATCGAAAGTATAATGATATTTCCAATGTACATTGTTACGTATGAATTTGTGTTTTATCATGGTGTATGTCATTCATGATGTGCTGCCAGTGGACTCAATGGCCTTCTGGGAGTTGTAGTTTTTGCTGTATGTTTTGTCCTATTTTCTGTGCTCCTCCCTGTCCTAAACTAGGTGATTGGACCTACCAGCTGCTCCTAGTTAATGTCAAGAGGAACCAGTATTTAAGAAGATGAAGAGAGTGAGCTGGTGAGAGGTTCCTCTTTCCAAGAGCATGAGTGTGTTGAGAAGTCGCCAGTCCCAGTCCCAGTCCCAGTCCCAGTCCCAGTCCCAGTCCCAGTCCCAGAGTGTTGCTCTTGTTGGTGTGTTTTAAGCTTAATATTGGTGTTATGGCTGTAGTGTGCAGTTTTGTGTTAAGCTTAAATTTAAAACCAAACTCAAATGTGATTTGGCTGTAGTGCACTGCTTTGAGTTCTTTGCCTGTTTTGTTTTAGTATTGGAGCAGTAGGGAGTCGGGTGCCATTTTCTTTTGTCCTTGTTTTCTCCTGTTTTTGTGAGTTAGGAAGTCAGGTAAGAATTATGTTGTTTATTTGTATTTGTTTCTATCTTTAGAGGTTAGCTAGACTCCTCCAATCCCCCTTTTTTTTTTTTTTTTTTACAGGTAGTAATCTTGTTTGTTTTGGCTTTACCCACTCCTGAAGAGATGCTTCTCTTTATGTTGAAATTGTTTGCTTGGAGATAATTTTTGCACTGTATCTATGTCGTTTGTTTATTTTAAATAAATTTACTGGCATCTTACTTTGTGTACTGAGTGCTGGGACTGAGAACGGTTCAAACCTTTACTTTAAGATGTTACTTCCCTTTTGCCCCTAGAAATCTAATTGGGAACGTAACAGCATAAACTGTTGACCTATCATAACATGCAAAATTAGCATTTTACTATTGGTAAACTGAGAGAAATACATATTGGCCAATAAATAAAATAAAATTTGGTAACACCTTTATTTTAAGGTGTCATAATACAGAGTAATTACCTAATTAAGTACTTAGTAGTAGCTGTTGTACTTGCATAACATAAAATGTACTTACCATGTAACTAAGTTATGGAACAGCCTGTAATTGCAGTTTGTAATTATGTAGATGTAATAGGCAGCTACTGTTACACACATGTAACAGACCGAGTCTGTTACACAGCTACTTGTACACTTAAGTACAATCTTGATACACTTTATTTTAAGTAGCTTATGCCTGTGTAATATTCTGTAATTTTAATGTAATTAGAAAGGTACTACATGTATTTAAGCTGTGCACTGGTGGGTTAAATCAAACTAAGGTGCAGCTGGATAAGGTGTACAGTATTGATACACATGAAGTACACTTAAGTACAGTCTTGATACACTTTATTTTAAGTAGCTTATGTTTGTGTACTTTTATAATTACGTTGTATAAAGTCTGCAACACATATGTAACAATCTTTTGGTTACATAAGTAGCTGTGTAACAGACTCATATGTGTAACAGTAGCTGCCTATTACATCTACATAATTACAAACTGCAAGTACAGGCTGTTCCATAACTTAGTTACATGGTAAGTACATTTTGTTTCATGTAAGTACAACTGCTACTACTAAGTACTTAATTAGGTAATTACTCTGTATTATGGACACCTTAAAATAAAGTGTTACCTTAAATTGAAATCTATTAGAAATATATAGCCAATATCACATGGGAAATTTTAGCTGTTTTCCTTGAACATTAGACTGTTCTGTATTCTGTATTTTATCAGCTTTTACCCACAATGCAGGTGTTTTATCACGACATCGATCATTTTTTGTGGGTTGAAGGCAAAACATAGGTGTGCAGTTGTACACAATCAGATAACAAGAGTTCACATGTGTGAGAAAGAATACAGACAAACCTGTTTCTTTTGAATATAAAGTCTCGACAAAAACTTGAAGGAACGATAAATAAATTAGTTTTCGGTGTACGGCGGAACCGATTCTCTTTCTAACCATATAAATCCGGATCATGATTGCTGTTGCTTCACATTCCCATATCAGTACATGTCGTTTCAGCGAATCACGCTAGATGTCGCCAGAGCTTTGTGCAGACCAAAAGACTAAAGTTTGTATGCCAAAAACAAAGTCAACGTGGCGTAATTCATATAAAAAATCTTGAAAAATGTTTGAAATAGACCAGTAAGGGTCGCGCCAAATTTAAGTTTTGACAGGAATGAAAACGAGGCTGTGAGAGACTCTAGTTAAGTACGTTCAATGGATTGTAGTGTTGTTTAACAACGTGTCATTGTCTCAGCACCCTAACCCTAACTCTTTCTGAGGAAAGAAAAAAAATTAAATCAGTAGACAAAGTCTCCAAGCTGTAAAAAAAAAAAAAAAAAAGTAATAATATAAAATACAAAATAAATACTTTATACAGTGCATGCCATTGTAAAGGCTGATAGTTTATCCTTCAGAGCCTCGTTTTCATCCACGTTAAATTCAATATGGCGTTTAAGGTCAATTGTATACTGAATATTTTGGCATCTGCATTCTGTGTACATTATACATACTTTATACTTCAGAAATAATATGTGTAGTATGCATAACCACAAACTATTTGACCATAAAAGAAGTACGGTGTAAATAAAAAACCCACACACGTTCTCTCTCAGTGATGCTGATTTTATTGAAAAAATGAGGAACAAACAAACATTTTTAGACAACCGTGTTTGGTACAATGTGAATACAAGCTTTAAAATGGTACAGATGAGGGCTCATATCACATGCTGTCTAGTGTAGACACAGTATTCAGTGCAGACACAAGTGTGCACTTCTGAGAGGAATGTTTCAGCATGGCGTGGTGAACTCGCAGACACTTTGTGTAACAAAATCCACAGACTTTTTTAGAAATCACTATTGGCATAGTGAGTAATGCGCTCCAGCAATCGAAACGCGAAAACGATAAAACCCCTGAGCAAAAATGCTGTTCGTGTGGATTTATAGCAAATTTCATGGAGATCATACTTAATATAAGCATGCTGCACTTCTCAGAAACCGGTTCAGGTGTAAAATTACGATACTTTGTCAAGTGCATTTGCATTTTTTAAAACAAAAAAACACGATGCACTTAAATGTCACTTTTCAAAGTAAACGTAACGGATAGCACATGGTGGTCCACAGATCTAATGGAACGAACTCAGGTGTACCATTTACACACATCCATAAATCTCCATACATACACAGTCATTAACCACATACAATCACATTTAAATTAGCAAATTACAATTCATCCCTCATTTTATCACCCTTCGGTCGGACCAGTCGGCCCATGAAAAGGATTGAGTTTGTCTTCTTGTCCTTCACCAGGAAGATGAAGGGATGGTCAGCGTAGAAGAGTTTGGGGTTCTTGAGTTTGTCGGTACCAAAGATGCTAGTATCGGGTGGATTTCCCTCCGTGTCCCACTCCATGGCGGAGGCGTGGAATACGTTGGACAGATAGAGGTCTTTCTTCCCTGAGATGTTGGACAGATCAGCTTTGGCCTTGTCCACAGCTTCAGTCAGACCCAGATCAGCGAGATGTTTCTGCAAGAAAGCAAGCCGTTACATTAGTAACTGAATTCACAGGTGAGTTTAGATTTAGAATAATATAATAGCTTGCTAGAATTGCAGATTGTCTGTACCTGCAGGTTGTGGCTGACCTCCACGCTGACCTTAGGCAGTGACACCGCAACTGCCCTCTGTTCCATTTTACTGATCCAGGTGTTGAGTTGTTGACGTGTCAACAGTTTCTCCACTCTCTCCAGGGATTCTACGTGGTACGGCATGATGAACACCACAGACGACATCTTATGGGCCAGTGCCATGTCCAGCAATAAAAGGTTGTTGGTTGTGTCATCAAAAAAGCCATATATGCCTGAAAGACAGCATGAACATATGATGTAAATGTGTAAAGGCAAATGATGGAAGCCTAAACTTTCGTGTCAAAGCAAACAGCAGTTTTGGATGTAAGTGATTGTAGGTAAGTGAGTTTTGAACACAGATTTTTATTATTATTATAATTTTTTATGTACTTGCCAATGCCAATGAAAATTAAGATAAAACATTTAAATAATAAAAAAAACATTTTAAAACTAAATTTAACTAAATATTTTATATGTAAAATATATCTAACAAAATATTGATATTTAAAAAAAAAAATGTATTACATTTTTTTGTAAATGAATGTCGTTTTTGTTGACTGAAATTACATGTCATTTTAGTCAGAGTAAAATGGAACATGTTCATTTAACATATTCTTTAAGATAAATACAAATATATTTTTTAAAATGAAAGAATACGAGATGAGAAAATACTGACTAAATTTATAGGACATTGTCATCACAAAAACTAATATATTATTGTTATTTATTTAAATATATAAAATATTTATAAATTATAATAAAATAAATAAGTATTTGAATTGTTAGTTTAATTTTGTTGTTTAATTTAAATCATCTTATTTTCGTTGAGTAAAATTACATGCCATTTCATTGAGATAAATTGACTAAAATTAATCAATATGTAGTAATAATGGCTAAATGTAAGGGATATTTTTGTCAAACTGCAAAAAACAACACAAAAACCACTAAGCTACACATAATTTTGTGTTTCAGGAATCACATCTGCTTTAACCATGGCCTCACCTGTGCGATGCATCATGGGTACAGAGACGGTGTAGGAGCGATGCACTAAGAAACCACGATTATCCACCATCTTATGATGGAACTGCTCATCCCAGTGTGCTGGAGAGAAAACAGAGCCACGTATTAGTTAAAGAATCTACAAATTGCTCCTAATTCTAAAGGTATCCAAGACTTACGTTTATAAAACATGGCATTGATGATCATGGCTCCATCTGTCTTCTCCACATCTTTGGTCACCTCGGGCAGCTTGCCGTCGGTGGACTTTGAGGCCCATTCGTTGATGGCCTTCACCGCACTGCGCTTGTCACGGAAGTTTATTTTGGAGTGCTCATAGTTATAATGCTTCTTGCTGCTCTTCAGAAAGTTGTCGACGAAGCTCACAGAGCTGGGCCCATACAAACGGTTGCTGATCTTCCAGGTGACATTACGTGCTGTTGAGTTACTGACCTCGGTGAGAAGCTCCGACAGCCCAGAGTGCAGCTGCTCATCCTTCACCGTAGTGGCGCTCAGGACGGTTTTGACCTGAGAAGCAGTGTTGGATTTCCCTCCGAGAGCCACCAAACCCAACGAGGAGGCCACAACCACAGGGGAAATCAGGATGTTCTCGATGTCCTTCTCTTTTGCCAGGTTGTGGTACAGGTTGAAGGCCAAATTGGCGCTGTTGTCTGCCAGGATGGAGGCATGGCTGCTGAGGGTCTTGTCCCCACTCACAGTAGCCAGTAAGCACAGGAGAACCACGTTTGACACCAACATGATTTCGGAGGTGGTAAGTTTACAGCCTATATAGGTAGAAAAGTTTAGTCAGTTATTTAAGATAAATATGAGATGGTTTTCTTTATGTGTAGAGCTGTAGACTGTGTTTCAGTTCCTAACCACAGAACTGAGAGTAGCGCCAAGATATATTAGAGCTGTCATTTTAAATTCCCATAGCCTTTAATTACAGGCCTGCTATGCTAAAGGAGGTCCAGCAGCACACATTTAATGTTACATAACTGCCACGTGCACACAGCTCACTAAGCTCTCTTTATCATAACATATTTTTGCTTATTGCTTGCTGAACATAAAAAAAATATGTTAAAGAATGTTTCAACTGTTTACACTACCATTCAAATGTTTGGGGTTGGTAAGATTTGTTAATGTTTTTGAAAGAAGTATCTTATGCTCACCAAAGCTGCATTTATTTGATCAAAAATACAGTAAAACCTGTAATATTGTGAAATAATATTACAACTCTTTTCTATTTTAATATCTTTAAATTAAATGTATTTTTCTGATGGCAAAGCTGAAATTTCAGCATCATTACTCCAGTCTTCAGTGTCACATGATCCATCAGAAATCATTCTAATATGCTGATTTGATACTCAAGAAACATTTATTATTATCAACTTTATATTTGTTGAATAGAACAGCATTTATTTGGTATAGAAATCTTTTGTAACATTATAAATGTCTTTACTGTCACTTTTGATCAATTTAATGAATCTTTGCTGAATAAAAATATATTTTCTTTCAAAAAATAAAAATGTGCTGACCCCCAAACTTTTAAACAGTTGTGTATATCACATAACTTTTCACGGAAAAAAAGCTGTGCAGCCACATATACAGATTTCACGGCTCCCGGAGTCATCTTACGCCGGATAACTGTTATCCAATCAGCACTGCCAGGATGGCAGGAAGTTCTGACACTAGTGTGGGAACAGCAGACTTCAGACTAGTTTATGCAGCTTTTCCCCACCCCTCTACCAGTGAACAGCCCAAAATGTCGCCTTCGGACATGCAAAATGCACCATATCCCACACCCTCTCAATGAATGGCCTTTTATTATGCCTACATGTCAGAGCCTGAAGGAGCAATGGAGAACATTTGGAACTGTGGTGTCTGCCAAAAACCTTTTGAATCATCACACAAACACGGTAAATCAAAGCACTTAGCTGCTTATAAGCATCTTTTCACCTTTGAATAAAACTTTAAAGTTACAAAGTCTTATACAAAGCTTCTGTTTTACATTTCAAAATTTAAAAAGAAGGATTCTGTTATGGAATGCCACATATTTTTAGCTGATGAAGCCTGAATGCAAAGTTTTCACAGCTGTAACGTTATCTGTTACTCACCTCTCAGAGCTCCCAAAAATTTCTGCAGCCTCTCGGATCCGTCGGCTTCCCCTGACACCAAATCCTTCATGCAGACTTTATAGTCTGGAAAAGAAACTTCTGGAAGTAGGGAAAGGAGTATTATAATGGTTCAGTTTTTCTGTGAGACCTCCCCCAGATCTAGTTACTGTGGGAACTGAATTCTCTCCTCAAGGTCCTAAAGGCAGCAGGAACTGACCCCTTTCCTTCTCGCACACTCACACAATGGCTAAACTAAAGTGCTTTTTCATGCAAGGAAAAAGGTGAGTATAAAAAAAAGGTGGATGTAATTCAGAAATATGGACACCAGATTTACTGATTAACATTAAATCAAATTTAAAAAATATCATTGTAAGAAGTAAACTAATTTAGTCTAAAACCTAGTATTAATACTTGATTTTTTAAGTTACATTTTATTATTATTATTTTCATAATTTGTTCAGAAAATGCAAAGTATATTAGAAAAGTAACGGTAAAAATAAGAAGCTAAGACATTGTTCTACTTCCACCCCCACCCCATCAATCTCTCCTCCCTCTCTCCTCTGTGTGCCACGTTTTAGTGGGTCGTGTCTTGGCCTGCAAGCGGACAGCAGACAAAACAGAGATTTTATCTGTCTAGTTGGGCATAAAGCATGCGTTATGATTTCTATGTCCTCATAAAAAAACGAACAAAAAAAAAAAAAAAACATTAGACAGACTTTATGCACTAAACTAATATGCTATGTATCTTTCTCTTCTTTATATCACTGTTGTACAAACATGAAGCACTGGAATGCATAAAGAATCCCAGAGGAACATTTTATTGCATAGAGTTAGAAGTTGCTCTTTTAAAGCTCAGGAGACTCTGAGGGATCTCAATAATGTTTCATGTAAGTGTCCTTCTCTCAGTGCTGCAAAAACATTTCTTAATGTTTACAGAAATTTAGACTTGGCTTGCTCACCAATGGATCCTCTGCAGTGAATGGGTGCCGTCAGAATAAGAGTTCAAACAGCTAATAAAAACATTACAGTAATTCACACCACTCCAGTCCATCAATTACCATCTTGAGAAGTGAAAAGGGGCATATTTGTAAGAAACAAATAAGATTAATCCATTAAGATGTTTTTAACTTTAAACCATTGCTTCAGCTAATTACAAGTCTACAAATAAAAGTATATGTTTCTAACAGCACTTTTTTCTTTTGTTTGTTTTAAGCTTAAACCTTACTAAATATAGTGAGGTACAGTATTACAAAATGTATTTATTAATTATCTAAGGAGAAACTGTTGACCTGCAGTAAGAGTGCAGTGTGGAGTTATAATGTAAATAGCAGATCTCAGGTAATTTGGTTTGGAAGAATTTCATAAATTTTGTATATTAAAATCGATTGCATATCTAGTTTCTAACATTAAGACGTGATGAAGCAGGTCTCATTAGCTGCATGTGGGCCGAACGGGCCGCTTCTCCTTAACATCTAACATGACACTGTTCAAAGACTCAAACCATTATCAGCACAGATCATCAAAGTATACGCCTCCAGGCCACATTGTAAAGATCAGTGAAAACGCAGCTGATGGCGCTGGCATTCCTCAGGCATCAATGTGGAAAGAATGCTGCTCGCTTCAGTTGTCAGGGTTTCTTTTCTGATTCGCTGCTTAATGTGTTTCGTCATGTTGTTAGATCCACATAGCTTGAGATTTAACCAGACTGACATTCACTGATTAACTGCCGTGAACAAAAAGGGAAATCGAGAGAGTTATTTCATCACTGTAGATCCTGAAACGACCGCATTTCTGCCCTTTTATTTACTTATCTTCTCTGGAAAGAGGTTGCTTAAGTTACTTTACTTACTTTACTGAAGTTGTCAATTACTTACTGCTCAAATATTATGTGTATAAGTACTGAACTTTTATAATTATCAATCTTGAAAACATTTGCGCTGCTAAACATTTTTGTGGAAACCTGATACTTTTTTTGGATTCTTTTTTATGATAAGATAGTTTAAAAGAACTTCTTAGAAACTAAAGATTGTCAGGCTATAATATATAAAATCATTTTATTATATTGTTTTATAGTATTTATAAAATATTTAAAATGTTTTACGACATTAAATGATCCGTTAATGACTCCTTGCTGAATAAAAGTATTGATTTCTTTATAAAAATAAAAAAATGTACTGACTTTATGTATGTCTATATATAACAATAATGTAGAATTCATATGTACTGTATATACACAATGAGCACTGGGGAAATGACAGGATGTTCTTCTGTCATCCTGTTTACATTCACAAATCCTTAAATAACCTATTACTAGGGGCCGGCCTGCCAAAGTTCTATATTTTAATCAAAACCAGTCTTTATTGTGTAAATGTTAACCTGATCCGGCATTGCGGTTGAGTTTCTGTTGGTTGTAACTTCAATATGTGTATTGGGTGGGATATTTCACGTTATGATTGAATATCTAGTCTTCTCTGTGACTAATGTATCAGAGGTTCAGATCAGTGGAAACCTGCCCAGCTATTGTTAACACTTCCGTGACATAGAAGGCAAAGGAATTTCGCTCTCAACGTGTTTGAACTGTTTTCTGCTCTTTGTGCTTTGAGGGCAGAGCAGATATTATCGCTATGCTATGGTGGTGGTGTCTGGTGTGTGTCTTGACTGTAAACTTAAACAGCGTGTCTTCTACTGCCTGATTGTTGTCAGCAGTTGTACAGTATATTCCAACTATTTGAAATGATTGTAAGCAGTCATTGGAGGCCACTCTCTTGTGACTAACACCATCTTATAAATAAGCAGTTTAAGCTAAAAGAAACAACATTTTCTATATCACGTTTAATAATCTCTGTTCTAAAGACCCCATCAAGAAAAATACTTATTTTGTGAACATGCCACAATCTTTTAATTATACATGTGAGAGATATATATATATATTAAAATAATAATAATAATAATGGGGTAGTTTTAAAAGCATCAGAAATAGATGAGGGCGTCTTCTTGTGGACAAGTATGAAAATGGCAGCTTAGACTTTTTTTCTTTTCTTTTTTTTTTTTTTTTGCAGTGTGTGTGTCTGTGTGTGTGAGAGAGACTGCATGTTCCTGTAACTACAAATGTATCCACAAGGTGCTGCTAGATTCACACATCTGAACCTCCTCAAAATCAACAGCTCTGCTCAAAATCCTTTTTGCTCATTCCAGTTGCGCTTCCCTACAGAGATATTTCATAATAAAAGGATTGTAATTAACAAGTGATTATTTATTTTTGATAAATATTTTTAAAAGAAATTGTAGCTTACAATTATTAGAATATATTCTATTCCATTATTACAGTTTATAATATATAAAACATATGACCTGTTAGCTCTTCGTAAATAACAAGCATAATGTGCTCAATGAAAAGTTTGGAACAAATAAATCATTGTGTCTTTTTGATAGATAAATAAAAGTAACATGGTGGAATTCAAATATGTAATGATTATAATAAATATTATTCTATTCTATAATGGGTCCTTGCTATTATTATTGTTTTTAAAAAATATGCAGTAAGAACTGGGGAAATGACAGAATACTCTTCACGTAAACTGATTAGGCCTATATATTATTATAATATTCTATCATATAATATAAGGAATACATTATTTAATTATTTTGTGATTATTCATTATAATTTAAAACATTTTTTATTTCTTAGACACAACAATCATTGTTCCTGAATGAATGTTCCTGTCCATTCAAGCCCTTAAAAGTGGATTTGCATACATTCTAGCAGACTGGAGCTGATGAGCAGAACAATCATCCTGACATCTCAGCGCATCAGAAAACACCACAACAAATACATCCATACAGCTGTGCCTGGCTAGTGTGTCTAACTCAAAGTCATGCTTGCTGAAGGACAGCCTCAGTCCACCAGTAGGTTGTTAAAGATTAGGATGTGATGCAAGCTTGGCTCAGGCCAGAGGTTAATCTCTCACTGGCATCCTGGAATAGCAGCAGTGGATGCTCTGCTCTGGCTCTCTGCCTGCGGTCTGGATAAGTAGCCGCTGTGCCTGACAGAGGTGGCCTCGCCAAACACTGCTACACAAAACTTCACAAAAGACTGGTATATCTGGTTTTTAGAAGTTTGCCAATTATTATCATTTCAACCAGTAAGCAAGTAACCGTCATCATTTGTAAAATAAAAGTAGGCCTAACCCGATTCGTTCGAGAATGATCTTTAGAATCTTTAAAGCTAGGACCACAAATGAATCACTTTAAGTTTGAATCACTTTAAATTCAAAAGATTCGAGTCACTGAGGAAGTTGGAGCTGAAATAATTTTTTTATTTGAACTTAATTTGAAACTAATACTTAATCGAAGCTTAAACTTAATATATATCACGTTTATGAACTTAAATACAAGTTACACTATTCACAAATACTGTTGGGGTTGTTAATTACTGTGAGCGCGCTGATGACGCTTGATCAAGAGGAGGAGGAAGAGGAGGAGAAGGAGACGCGCAGCTCCTCCCACCGGGCTTTCGGGTCGGATGGATTTACTCACTGAATGTCTTCGGTGAATCACAATCCTCCAAACATAACGTGAAAACACGTTATATTGAAATAATTCATATAAACCATTTCTCTGGTGATCGTGCCAGGTAGACTGAATTTGAAACGCCGCGCACTGACGGAACTTAGTTTGTAGTTTAAATCTAATAATATCGTATACCTTGATAAGTCGAGAGTGCTGAATGTCTGTTTAAAAACTCAAGAAAGAGAAAGACAAACTACAACGCAAGTTTAAAAGGAGAATACTGGAGGAAAAGAACTCAAGTACCTGCGCTGATCACCTTGCCGACGAGAAGGTGAGTCTGGATAAGTAGCCTGTGCTTAAGCGTGTTTACAATCACATGCATATGTAGTACGTTTAGTGTTTGTCATTTGCATTCATATGTTATGTTTTTATTGCAGCATGTATGCAATAAGTAAACGAAGGCACGTTTCGTTTATCTAAAACTTAAAAAAAAAAAAAAAAAATCTTCATAGTAGCTATACTGGGTTCCCTTGCAAAAGTACTATGACTGTACAATATTAGATGGCAGTAGCCTACCATGCCACTTTAATATTTTTCATGGATTTGAATTATATATTTATACATATTGCTGTACAAATGTTTTTGGTAAAAGCTTTATTATGTGTGTCTCTTATAACAATTACTCTTCACTATAAGTTATAAATACTCAATGTATATTATCTGCTATAGCATAGATGGGGGTAAGTTGTCACAATGTTTCTCTAAAGTGAGGCATGTTTTCACACTCTATGGAATATGCCTATTCTAAATTTGGCTGCAAAATTTAAGCAGAAAAACATTTATAAAATACAAAAATTAAACACCTTAATACATTTCTAATTTGTTAATATATTTTATGTTTTTAATATTATGTAGTCTACAAAGCAGGGAATTGGATGAAAATAAAATAGCTAAATTAATACAAATAAATAAATAAATACATTTCTGATTTGACATTGCCTCAAGTGCCTAGACCTGGCATTTATGAAAAATTATTGTCCTTCCCTGTTCTGTCTTGACTATATACAGTGTTAACGCTTGTTTGAATGTATGCTAGTGTAGTTTTATTATGTAAAATTGTTGCCCAGCAAAAAGCAATGTTAATATTGATATTTTAGGCAGACAAAATTGACCAAAATTATTATAGTTTTTAAGCAGTTTGAATTGGCTGTTTTACAATATCATATAAAAAAAAAATCACTGCTAAAGAAAACAGTCTTTTTTACTTCATAGATTATAAGATCTAGTCCTAGTGACAACCAGCCCAGGTCTCCGCCATCAGCATCTGTATCTTCACATATAGGCATTCCTTTGAGTTAAAGATGGATTTTGGGCTTAAATTTTGGGTCTCGTGCACCTCATATTCTCAGTGGCTTATGGGTTGCCAGTTATTTATGGTGCTGCCAGAATCTCATGAGAGCGGAGCATTTCTCTTAAGCTTCAAAAGTTTTGGGCTGAATGTTGCGGGAAGTGGTGCAGACCGCTCCTCAGGAAACATCTGAGAGAGAAAAGACTAACAGCAGGGCAAAATGGAAGTGTTTTGCAAAAGTCGGGAACTACCAGATGGAGGGTGTTGGATGTTGATGTCTTTCATCTTCTCCAGACCAAAGCTCTGCCTGTAGACTTGTTCATAACAAGCCATTTCAGGTCTCCTGAGAGATTCTGAGAGAATTCACCTTTCTTCTGGTGTCAGCAGTAACACTGAGACACAAATGTGGTCTACGTATCGTATTTCGCTTGTGCTATGACATCCATGTCAGGTACCGTCATTATGAGCTCTCCGCAACAACCAGTGTTTAACATCTAAACTATGAGGTTGTTGTTTCTCAGAGTCTGTGAGAAGGTGCCAAAACAAAAGCAGTACATGAAGAGAGATAAACGAGGTTGTCTTTGCTCACATTATCTCAGAAATATCCACAGAGGGCCCACCAGAGGAGTGGGAACACAAAGGGCTTGTTTCATCCCTGGGAAAGTAAACCTTCCTCCCTGTGGTGGATCCATCAAACCTGTTGGATGATTTCCCACAGAAACTTCCCAAAGTCATTTTACTCATTCCTCAATATGTCACATCTGTTCTGCACTGCCTAATCAGAAGCTGTACAATGACTAAATGTCTCTCTATTTTCAGACTTTTGAATCATGCATGAGTCCTTGAATAGAAACAGCGTTCATTTTTTGTTAATGTCATTCTGGAGAGTTTCTGGACCCGAAATCTGAGTAAGGAATGTTGAAGAAACGAGCTCTTTGTGATTAGAAAACATACAGTATTGTCACGTTCCAAGCGTTGTTGTCATATTGTTGTCATTTTAGCATCATTTACCCACCTTTATTATGTTTTTTCCCAAACATGCATGACTTCTGTGAAAAGCAAAGGAGATATTTTGCAGAATGTTTGAAGAGATTATATTTTATTGTATTTAGAAACATTATAAATATTATTATATATATGTTAAAATTATTTTCTATGTTGTTATTGATGATTGTGTACAGCGCACAATGGTTTCTCATGTCCCTGCCATATAAATCTAGTTAATTCTTGTGTTCTGAAGTGATCACTAGAGATGTAGGTGATAACTTGTTTTCCTGGTAAACGCTGACCCCCTGTTCCCCAGCTCGTTTGGCAAGGCTTCTGAACTGGACACTAGCCATTAGTTCTCTGTAAAATCCCATCAGGAACAAACAATGAGTATGTTTGTGCACATGCTGCTCTGAAGTGTCTGAAAGTAGTGTTATTTCAAGTTTGTATGTCTCTGTCAGATGTTAGGCTACCAAATTGCTGAATAGAAAGTGTTGCAGTTTTGTGCACTCTTGTTCAAAAGTTTGGGGTTGGTAATATTTTTAAATAGTTTTGAAGGAAATCTCTTATGCTCACCAAGGATGAATTTATTTGATCAAAAATACAGTAAAAATGGTATAGTGAAATATTATTACTATTTAAAATAACTGTTTTCTAATTTAATATATCTTAAATATGAAATTTATTTCTGTGATGCTAAGCTTCAGTATTCAGTGTCACCTGATCCTTCAGAAATCAATCTAATATGCTGTGTTGTTGCTCAAAGAACATTTATTTTTGTGCAAACTCTGAAACATACCCAGGTGAAAAACAAGTGCACTTCCATAATGTACTTAAAGTGCTCTATTTTCGCGCACTAATTTGGTACTTAATATACTAAAAATGATCCTTTAGTACTTCTTAAGGTCAACTTAAGACCATCTAAGTGTACTCAACTGTGCAACTAAAATGCACTTTCAACATACTATCTTTGTATTTCAAAAATGTATTTAGCTAATACCTGTAGTACACTTGAGTGTACTAGTGTATGAAAGATGGGTTCAAGTGTATATTTCATTTTTAGTATATTAAGTACAAAATTAGTGTGCGAAAATAGAGCACTTTAAGTACATTATGGAAGTGCACTTGTTTTTCACCTGGGTAGTTTTCATGATTTTTATTAATAGAAAGTTTTATAGAACAGCATTTATTTGAAATAGAAATGTCTTTCCTGACAATTTTGATCATGTTAAAATGAACGAAATCATTAATTTCATTTAAAAAAGTTCATCTTGACCCCAAAGTTTTGAATGGTGGTGTAGATGATGATGAATAATTTCTTCACGTATTTTAGATGCAGATCTGTGATATCGTTTGAAGTCTTGGGTGTGAAGTGGAACAGTAGGGTTTCAGAATTACAAACCCAATTCATTTTTTCAATAGATGATAATGTCAAAACCTTTCAAGACAAACCTTCCATGCGCTCAGAGACTGGAAAATAAGTGTATTGGACTTTAGAAGTGACTGCTTGATTTCTTCATTTCAAGTTGTTTAATATTCCCATTGGGAAAAACTACATTACTCATGATCTTGAGGAGTGATTCCTTTTGGGTCCACTAATTGGAGAAATCGCTGTTACCATGGAAATAAGAACTGCGCCAAAAGAGCTCCGCAGCTTCCTCCCACTTGCATGAAGCAATGCAAATGACATAAACAAGTCAGTCTCTGCATACTCTCAAACAACTTACATTAAACAACAACATATTTGAATATTTAGCAAATATTCAAAAAAGTTTTGCATTTTTACAGTACATTTAAAATTTTATATTTTATACACTTACATACTTTAGTCAATGACTATAAGTCAGTCATTTTATATTTTCTTTTTTATTCAATAATGAATTTTGAATGATGCTTCTAGCGCTGTTCATTGTTCAGATTTCAAATCAAAGTTTGTAATTGCAAAAGTTCTTGGCTTATAAATCTGACTTAAAGATGCATGTAGAAAATGAATGGGGGAAAAACTCTTCTAGACCCAAGGCTGCTGAAAAAGTCCATTGCGTTTGGCCCTCTGATCACTTGAGGAGACCGTCTGGAGTGAGACAGGAAATTAAGCAGACAATATGTAGCTTCCTGTTTCTGGCAATCGTACCTGTTGGGAAAGTCCAACAGCCGTGGAAGAGCAAGAAGGTCTACAGTTAGAGCTAGCGGGAGTAAGGCTCTAAGCAGCAGACTCAGTTTACTCTCCTGATGTCAGAGAATTCAGGCTTTGGTAAGTCTTTAAAGCTCAGTGTCATGGAAACAGGCTGGAGCATGAAGCCCCACACCAACACAGCTGCGTACACACACACACACTTACACTATACACTACCTCTCCTCTGCCCAAGTGTGTGTCTGCCACTGTGAACACTGAGAGATACAGTTTAAACGGATTTATGAAGAATGTGAATTAATATTGAGGTGGAAGAATCTGTTTTGCTCATGCCATGTAGCTGCTTCTCAGTGTGTCTTAGGAAGACATAATAGCATCGAGAAGGTAAGTTTGAGTTTGTTTAGGTATGTAATTTAGTAATAAAAAAATCATATACACTTTTACAGTTCTACTAATGTTTTTAGGAGTCTTATATGCTCGCAAAGGTTGAATTTATGATCAGAAAAAACAACTATTTAAAATGTATAACACATTTTAAAATGTTATCTATTCCTGTGACGCTAAGCTGAATTTTCAGCATCATTACTCCAGTCTTCAGTGTCACATGATCCTTCAGAAATCATTCTAATATGCTGATTTGCTCAAGAAACATTTATTATTATTATGCTTCATATTTTTGTAGAAACCATGATACATCTGATGAATAGAAAGTTCAAAAGAAGAGTGCATATTTAAAATAGAAATATTTTGTAACATTATAAATGTCTTTATTGCCAACCTTGTTAAATAAAAGTTATCTTAAAATAAATAAGTCTTACAGACCCCAAACTTTGGAACAGTAGTATATGTGTCCTGTATTTACACTGAACTCTCCAGGTGTAAAGCTTCCTCTCGATACCCCATTGAATTTGGGAATGAACTTTAGCACAGTTGCTTTGCAGCTGGGAATAACACTAGACCGTCCGAATTTGTCTGAAGTTTATGCAGATACACTTAAAGAGAAAAAAATTATGCCAAATGTCAATCTACAATGTAAGCACAGTGGGATCCGTTTGTTGTTGGCGCCCCAACAAAATATCTCCTCTTGTGTTCAACAGAGTTTTACAGGTTTGGAACAACATGAAGTTGAGTAAATGATGACAGAATTTTAATTTTTGGCTGAACTGTCACTTCACTAATAGGGCAACAGATGTGATGTTAACATCAGGTCCATGTGTGTTGGGTGTGTGTGGGTGTGTGTGTGTGGGTGTGTGCTCTGCCCCAGACAGGCGGTCACACCAGAGCGTTAACTCACTCAGACAGGGTCGTTTTCAACAGGAAGACATGTCTGAAGGAGATAATGACTTCTTTTGTTTGAAGCAATATTGTCTTTTTGTAGGTGAACAGGATGCATGTGAATGATTTAACCGGTGCGTTGCAGACCAGTAGACATTGTGCTGTACATCTAATCTAATCACCGATACTAAAGGGGTTAGACCAGTCTTGATCACGCAGCAGGAAGTGTGGAAAATAGAAACACAGATGCTTTCATATTCTCACGCATTCATTTTAGCATTTTCATACCGATTTGTAACACATCCATCGTGACTTGAAGACCTGCGGGTTTAGGATGGCTTGCGAGGGATCATATGTTAATGTCTGTTCTGAATGAGTCAAAGGAATACAATTATTGTGGAATATGAAGCGGGAGTATTGAGGAAATGACTAACGAAGACTCGTAGTAGCTTGTTTGTGTATGAGAGTTGGGTTTTTGAGGATGCTAATGATATGCTAATCTGTCTGAGTGGGTGCTTCTGGTGGACAAAGATCAAATCTGTGCTGGCTGTGTCTTGATAGCCCTCTTTAATTACTGTCATTGAAATCTGTTGCTTTTCATTGGAGCATCTGGTGTGGTGATGCTGGGTCAGTGGCTGACTTATGGGTTTGTGATGGGTTTATTTATTATGCATTTGAGGGAAATCAGTTATTGTTCCAAAAGAATTTCAGGTTAAAATAACCACAGGTTTTTACCAGTAATTGTCTTTTTATTTATTCATTTAAAGGGATTTAAGGGAATAAAGAAGAACAGTAAAATAATGAGAATTTATTGCAAAGCAATTCATTAGAATTTTTTGAAAATAATATTTTTATTTTAAATTACACACATTTAAATTTATACATTCACTCTTAATGCATGCCTAAAAGCCAAAAATTGTTCTTTTAATTTTTTTTGTCTCGTCACATTTGGTTGTTGATTACATGAGTCATATAAATGACAACCTATGGTTTTGAATTAAAAGCGTGACATTTGACTGAAAAGTTGAGTAGTTTTCATGACTGGATATTATTGTCAGTCTTTCAACATTTCTATTGTAAAACAGTTGTCAGATATTAAATATTTAGCTACTTGCATTTTTATCTGCTAAAACTGAAGTGTTCTACAGTACGCGAATTCATGTAAACAGTATCATCCAAAATTCTTTCATTTGATTGGCCATCTCAGTCATTTTGACATTCGCGAGCACTTTTAGATCACTGGAAATGTTTAGAATCATAAGATGTAGTTAAAGAAACTTCAAACTTGTCTCCAAATTGTTCCTCAAGCAGCAAAGGTTTGTGATTGACAGTCTGCTGAACTGAACTTTGGGAATATGGTGACTGACAGAGAGGGCCGCTTTGCCTCTGTCGGGGCGCATCTGAATATCTGATTCTGTAAAATCTAGAATTCTGTATGCGTGTCTCACCGCTCTTGATCAAAGAGCTGCTGTCACACAGAGTCCTGTAGGACCTGCTCTCAACCTCAGATGGGCCGTTCGCTGACCGTCCACTGACTGTCAGATGCAAATTACACACCAAACTGGCAAGAACTGTCAGTGCTCCAGCTAAATCTTATCTGATTGGCCAGGTTGGCAAGAATGCATATTCTTCTTTATTTTGAAGTTATTTGTAGGTCCAAAATAATCAGTACTTACTACTTTTGGATGAATAGAAAAATAAAGTCTACATACAATTCTGATCATTTTTCCAGTAAGAATGCACCATTATTTAAACGTTGCTTGATACCAGTAAGCTTATAATTATTTTTATGTTATGGTCAATAACTGATAAATGGTGGATTGTTAATACAAACTGATGATATTCACAGCATTAAACTACTTGGCACAGGCTGATTGGTTCGTAAGCCAATAAGCTTGCTGCTTTCCATTTAAATGTCCTCCACCTTCCCCAGCTCCACCTGTATAGATCTGCTGTAGGTTATTATGTATGCTTTTTGTGCAGCGGCAATACTGTATGTCTTAAATACTCACAGCACTGTATATTTTCTAAATCTTCCGATATTGTCATGATAGAAGGTTTTTTTACTATTTTGTCTAAATAAATTAAAAAAAACTTTTTTAAATGCTAAAAATGTATTTAACTCTCAACATATGTACACAAAATAAAAATGGATATTAATTTTGAGATTTGCTTAAAATTGCATTTAATATTGTTAATAAATTATTATTGTTTTTAAATGTTCTCTTCAAGTGAGCAAGAAGGTAATCTAAATACAAAAATTGGTGAAATAAGCATGAACAATTAATTATCCAATATCAATGATACCGCTGAAGCAAAAATAAACAAAATAATACAAAATGCATACATAAAAAATAATTGTTTGTATTTAATCTTCATTTCATTGTCTTGTTAAATGCTGTCAGTGGTGTTGCCATTGTTTTCAGCTGTTGTTTGATGTCATTTCCTGTATTACCCATGATGGTGTGATTATGAAAAGATTTTTTGCTTTGTATTTCACTTGGCATGGTTAAGTCACATTACTGTCGACCTCCAGATTCCTGCAATTATTACTGACGTATTGTTTATTCTCCGACGCTGTAGGATTTTCTCTGGTATGTTTTCCTAAGGCAAGTTTCCCAGACTAAAAGCTAAACGGCTAAATCCTCTGCTCGGTTTTTCAGTGCAATATCAACACAGACAGTATCATTTAGTTGAAGACAGAGTGTTTAGTTATGGATAATGTTGTTTCTCACAGATGTGTCTCGCTCCTGCAGGTCTGCGGTGTGTGAGTGGGATGTCTGCAGATCAGCTGTGGCCTGACTATGGTGAAGCACCAACCGTTACAGGTGTATGAGAGACAGCTGTGTTTGTCCTGCCTGACCGGGATCTACGGCTGCCGCTGGAAGCGGTACCAACGCTCCCATGACGACAGCTCCAAGGTAACCACAGCATCATCCTTTGTGGGAAAAGCCATTGTATTCTAACCACATAAAGACTGAATGAAAATTATAGAGGCAAAATTGACACTGACCTGACCTTTCACTAAGCACCACCTTAAAAATGTTACAGACCAATCATGTTGAAACGTTGTGGTCATTTACACTAATGTTATCATTTTATAGTGATAACATTAGTTATATAAGTTTATAAGCACATTTTACTAAATAACTCACTCATTTTGATGGGAAGTTGTGTACAGCTCAAATAAGTGGCCAACTGAGGAGGCAGAGCTTAGAAAAGTGTCATTTTTTTGTCATCTATGATTCTCACACCTGTGGATCATAGTTATGGATCCACTTTGATGATATTGATGCCTTTCTCCGGTAATTTCTGTCAGCGTCTGGTCATGAATATTTTGTTCGGTATTCATTTGAGGCAGACAGCAGAACCAAAGGACAACTTGGCTGTCTGTAATGAAGCAAAAAGCCTTTCTCCTCTGCTGTCTGAATGTCTTTCTATCAGACAGAGAGAAACTCAAGCCAGAGTTTCAGATTCCCTGGAGGACGTGTTGTAGGTCAATTCCAATCTGTATACAACACAGCAAGAGGCTTAGTCAGGTCTCTCTGTCTCTCTTTGACTTGTCCGTTCAATGTCTGGTGATACCAAACTGGATACTGACATTATTTAGTAAAGTTATTCAAGCAGAAATGCCTGTTATTTTAACCAAGCATCCATTCCAGCCTAGCGATCAAATGTTCTGGCCTGAACTGAGCCGCAGTCAGATTGAAAATCAACCCTTATCTAATCTTTACCTAAAGACCTCTAATATTCATAGGGTATCAAGCTTAAATGTAGCAATATCCTCAGAAGTTTAGAATAGCGCTGATATAAATAGAACAATAGCTGATTTAATGATAAAATCGAGCTTAGTTTCACTCAAGCAAATAAGTTTTTATTATTTTTATTTAGTTCATTATAATTAAATTAATTGTGTGTGTGTATCTGTGTATTTTAAAATTATATTATTAAATTACACAGAATGTAATATATGGATTATAATAAATATTACATTTAATTGTGTATTGTATGTTTGTATATTGTATCAAATAAATTGTATACAATTTTTAATTGCATTTTTAGTTTAGTTTATTGTAATTATATATATTTGTGTGTCTATATATATGTCTATGTGTTTTATTTTATATATACTGTATATATATTAATATTTTCTTTTTTTTTTTTCTTTTTTGCATATCATACAGTACATTATGCAATTTTTGCAGTGCATTTAAACTTGACTTAATATTACTCTAGGTAATATTAGCTGGGATTTTTTTTTTTTTCATTTCTTACCAACTCTGGCTTGACCCCTTATTTAACTGGGCTTAAGATATTTTTTTATCTAAAATTTAATTCAAAAACGTTAAAAAAAAAAAATATCAAAAATTAAAACGATGTTTGAAACAATATGCTGACTCATTGATTTAAACATGCAACCTGAGGTAAAAGTTATAGCATACTATTGTTTGAAATGATTTTTTATCATCTCGCCAGCTGACGTACTATATTTTTAAACAAACAACAATTTTAAACAAACCCTTTCTTGACTCATTATTTCACCAGGCTGCCATAAGTTAAGAGATTTTATATGAAATTCAGTAAAAAAAAAAAAAAGACAACTAAGTGTATTAATGTCTGAGATGACAAGTCACTCACTGATTTAAACAAACATGACACTTGAGGTTAAAAATATAGCATACTGCATTGCTTGAAATTTATTTATTTATTTATATTTGCTAAAGCAATTTATTATTATTGTAGACCATATATACTTTTTACTGTGTAGTCAGCAGTATTCTAGTATTCAGTTCTGATCTGTATATTCTTTTCCATGTTTTATCCAGTTTGAAGCATGTGATGATTCAGTTTGTGCGTTTTGTTCTTTCTTTTCACCTCCCCACAAGTTGCCATAAATGCTCCTTCAGGAGTGAACACACCCACGGCCATTAGTTCATCTTTCCATTTGAACAGGCTCTCTGAATTAACACCTAGGCACTGAGAGTGAACTCTTCAGAAGCTCTGCCATCGGCTGGCTTACTTTGTGTCATCACTGCTAGCCCCGCCCCTTCTATAATTAGAGCAGGGTGACGATGTGCTCATGAGCAGGTCTGGAGGAGCTGATGGGATTGAGGGATTAGCAGCTGTCAGCTGTGCAGAATGAATGAACAGAACAGCGAAATGTGTCCTCCGCGTGACTCCGCCACAATCCACAGACCAATAAAACATGAGTCATTGCATTATTCAGTTCTCTGTCAGGGTGTGTGGAATCACTAGAAAACTATATGCAAGCTGTTATTGTTGGGAATTGTGTTTAAGGCATGTCAGATGACTGTTGTTGTGGTCTTTGAAATCCCAGAGTTGGTGAAAAGCTTCATCAGTGCAAATGTTGAGTTGTTTTGTTGGAAATAGTCATTGGTCTTCATAATCAGTATAGTTCATAATCAATCAGTGGTCCAATGTAGGGTGAATTAGGGTCATTTGAGACATTGGGTGATGTGGAATGACTAGCTCTGATGTGTATATTTTTAATGCTTTCATTTTTTTAGGAATTTAATAATTTTATTAGACAAGGACACATTAAATTGATCAATAATGAGAGTAAAGGCTTTTGTAATAATAAGGAAGATTTATATATCAAATGCTGTTCTTTTGAACTTTCTATTCATCAAAGAAGAATGTATTGAAAAAATGTATTATGCTTTCCAGAAAAATATTAAGCAGGTGTTTTTAACATTGATAAATGTTTCTTGAAAACCTAATCAGCCTATGAGAATGATTTCTGAAGGATCATGTGACACTGAAGACTGGAGTAATGTCACCTTTGCATCACAAGACTAAATACAGTCAATCAAATAAATGCAGTCTTGGTGAGCATAAGAGACTTATTTCTTCAAATACATTAAAATATCATTAGCAAATTAAAATGTTAGGATACTCTAGTTGAGTTGTAATGTGAGGTGATGGCGTGAGAAGTCAAAAGTTACCCTAATTCACCCTGCATTTGAACAAATCACTTACAGAATCTCAGGACGTGGTCATTAGATCATTAGATCTATTTCACACCTCCACAGGAACGAAAGGTCTTTTGGGTTCTGAAAGGGTGAGTGCCAGCAGGATCCAAGCCATCTGATCTGCTAACTCAACTTAGATGTCTCTCTGCACCTTGCGTTACCCAACAGATTAATGTACTGCAAAATAACCACAAAAAAACATGTCTTTCAAAGTCATATACATACTATATTCCTAGTTGAAGTGTTGAGTACTTGCGGTTCATGAAATCAGCAGAATTTAATAAAAATAAATAAAAAAGTGTAATTAGTTACATCCTTGCCCAAATGAAATCTGAGTGATATCTGACAGATTTAGTACTTAAAGGGATACTCCACCCCTAAATGAAAATTTTGTCATTAATCACTTACCCCCATGTCGTTCCAAACCCGTAAAAGCTTTGTTCGTCTTCGGAACACAATTGAAGATATTTTGGATGAAAACCATGAGGCTTGTGACTGTCCCATTGACTGCCAAATAAATTACACTGTCAAGGCACAGAAAAGTATAAAAAAACAATCGTCAAAATAGTCCATCTGTTTAATCTGAATTTTATGAAGTGACGTAAATAACGACATTTAAAAATAATTCATCTCCTTTGTGTCTCTCTGTGTCAACATAGCGTCATTTTGGAGAGCATCCGATGGACGCAAAGTGCGTACTCTATTCTCTGTCATCAGTAACGCATGGATACGCTGTTTCCGTTCAAATCAAAGTAAATAAATGTACAATACGTATCCATGCGTTACTGATGACAGAGAATAACGTACGCACTTTGCGTCCATCGGATGCTCTCCAAAATGGCGCTACGCTGACACAGAGAGACAGAGAGGAGACGAATTGTTGAATAAATGTCGTTATTTTTATTTTCTTTGCGTACAAAAAGTATTCTCGTCACTTCATAAAATTCCGATTGAACCACTGATGGCAGATGGACTATTTTAACCATGTTTTTTTATACTTTTCTGTGCCTTGACAGTGTAATTTACTTGGCAGTCAATGGGACAGTCAAGCTTCCAGGTTTTCATCCAAAATATCTTAAATTGTGTTCGAACAACAGCTTTTATGGGTTTGGAACGACATGGGGGGTAAGTGATTAATGACAAAATTTTCATTTTGGGGTGGAGTATCCCTTTAAACTCCAGCCATTGTTTCATGTGCTTGCTGCTTTTCCTTCTACGAACAAGTTTGTGAGCTCATTTAACACATTATTATTTACGTATATTTTTTTAAATGAATTTTATGGTGTAGTTTTGTTTCAAAATCATAAACAAATGATGACATTCACAGTCATTCACTGAGTGAAATCTTTTCACTCTCAGCATCAGGTGAACCGAGACAAGTTTGATTATTACATCACCCTTTAACTCCTGTTAACAGAACAATAAAGCTCCGCCCTCTCGATCTCCAGCAGCGACCTTGCCTGGTCTCCCAGGAAACATGCTTTAGTGCCAGGCAATGTCTCTCTCTCTGTCTCTCTCTATCTCTCTCTCTCTCTCTCTCTCTCTCTCTCTTTCTGAAAGATCCCACTGTGCTGAAAATGTTCCATCGCTGCTGTAATTCGCTGTGGAACGCTGTGTGGTTTCTGTGGTAAAGGAATTTAATTAAATTCTTGTCATTTTGTTCTTAAACTTATTAGTTACTTAATCTCATATTTTATCATGCTCTTTAAAACTTTAAGGCATCTTAAAAGCTACGTATTTGATCTCAGCGGCTTTTTACATCCCCTGCCACACTTGATATGAAGTGCTGATTGTAAAGCCCTAGGGTTTCAGATGTGAACATGTTGTGAAGGATTTAAAGAGAGCTATTAAAAGTCCAAATTTGGAACATATAAATTAAAAATAAAGTCTTGTCAGGACTGTCGCTGGCTGTTGGTTTGACACATCTGTCTGATTTGTAACATTCCTCATTGGGATTAAAGTGTCTGCTATAAATGTCTGTCTGGTGGACGTGTGTTTACATCACGTCCTGTTTTTGTTTTTCAGTGGGAATGTTCATGGTTCTTCCTCCTCTGCTGTTCGTTTCTTCTTCTCCTCGTCTGGTCCTACTTCTGGTTGGAGGCTCGTAATGACTACAATGAGTTCAACTGGTGAGTTCAGCCTGATGTTTGGAGGAACCTGCTGTTTTAGCACTGACATCAGCTGGTCATTAACTCTGAACCCTGCTGTGTGTCCTTACCACGAAGCTGACAGCAAGCCATGTTTGCACATTTCATTGCTAGAGCATGTTTTGTGAGTTTTCTAGTTTGATTGCCAGGTTTACTCTTAGTTATATTCGCAAACATGGGTTACTTCACAACTTTCTGAATTAATTAACAGTTTTACTAAACAGGACCTGGTATTGCGTGACTCCTAGTTGAGGGTTCCAAGTCGTCTTTTATTACCTGAAGCAAATTAAAAATAACATGGCTTGGCAAACGATATGTTCGGATAATGTGTTCTTCTGGAATTCCAAATAAATGAATACGTGTGGAAAAAATCCTATTCCTTTTACCACGCGCTCTCTGTTCTCTGCGGTGCCTCCCTCCAAGCAACAACAATTGCAGCCATTTCAAGCTCAAAATAGTTTAAGACATGTTTTTTTGGGGCGTTATATAATGGCGCAAATACCGGTAATTTGACAAGCGTGATTCATTTGAATACTCTCCTCCCATAAATTTTGCGTCTGAAAGGGAAACTCCTACAAATACGTATTCAATAAGGTCATGCTCAAAAATAACTGTCTTTACAGTGCTAATTCGTCACTGCGCGTCTTTAGTAATTCCTGACAGTACTATTTTAACGCCAAAAGACGGTTTACACTGGTGCACGCTGTTAGTGAAACTGGCCCTAAGTTGTTGGAAAACATCATGTATGTAAAGCATGCTTTGTGTTTGGTGTGAGACCTGTTGATGGGTTTGTTTCTCTGGCAGGTTGTTATATAATCGTTCAGCCGTTTGGAAGGATGGCACAGTCCCCATTCTTGCCACAACACTCACAGGATTCACTTACACTGCATTTTTAATGGTGAGCGCTCTTCACACATGCACATGTGGCATAGAGAAAGTGAGCAGTGCCTTTAAACTTTTATGGCCTTTTAATTGTCGCATTTACACGGTGAAGCCATGACTGACTGCTTGTTGGTTCAAAACATCACCATTGTAGCCTTAATAATTGTTTTTTTTTTTTTTTTTATCATTATTGATGTTATTGTTATACAAAATACAACACAATATCTTTATAAAAGTGAATCATTTTTATGTTACTTTTATTTATTTTTATGTCTTTTATTTATAATTTTCTATTGTATTTTATTTAATTTTTTCAGATTCTTGCACTTTGTCACATTGCACTGGGACAGCAGCTTAATTTGTACTGGATCCATAAGGTGAGAAGAGTTTGTAAATCTAGGTAAAGCCTAGAACTAGACTGAAGTTCTGAATGTATATTAAAACAAGTTTTATTTCCTACAGATTGTAGTTCTGGCCATTCTGCTCACAACCATAACAGGAGTGGTGTCCATTGATGATTTCTGGCAGGACGAATGGGACATTGTCATCATTTCTCTGCAGGTTGGATCAACCTCATAAGCATATTACTGTCCAATGTCTTGAGATCTTTCTTGGCAAGAAATGATGTTTTTGCTGTTGTAGTTCACAGGGCCGTTTCTGCACATTGGAGCTTTAGCTGCGGTCACAGCATTAGGGTGGGTCATCGCCGGTCAGGTGGTGCGCATGGAAAGATCAAGTGAGTTGAAGATCATGTGAGGGGAAAAGGCAGACTGGGTCAAAGCTAAGACAGCCCCTACACTTTCATAACATGTAATGGTAAAATATAGGTGCACTACCCTTCAAAATTTTGCGATCAGTAAGTTTTTGCTTGTTTGTTTGTTTTTGAAAGAAAAGAATGCTTTTATTCAGTGAGGATGTAGTCAGTTTATTTACAGTGACAAATGCAGTTCTTTTGAACTTTCTATTAATAGAAAAAAAAATTCCCCCAAAAATATTAAGTGCACAACTGCTATCAACACTGATAATAATAAGAAATGTTTCTTGAGCGGCAAATCAGCACATTAGAATGATTTCTGAAGGATCATGTGACACTGAAGAAATTCAGCTTTGCATCAAAGGAATAAATTACATCCTAAACTGTACTAAATGCAGCCTTCTTTAAAAAACATAAATCTTACTGATCCAAACCTTTTAAACAGTAGTGACACTTTTTTTTGCATATGTTTGTGTGTTTATCCAGGGGTTCAAGTTGTGACGCTGGCGATTTATGTGAGCGTCCTCCTGGTTCTGTATCTGGTTCCCCTCTTCATCTCTTCTCCCTGCATCATGGACCGGTCCAAGCTCGGTCCTCGTCCTGCTGTCATTGGCCGTCGTGGAGCTCCAGTGGTGAGTTTCATAATCCTGGTTTTTCAGGCCAGATGTTTGGCATCCAAGTGTCTCTCTGAAGTTTAGCAACAGTTAGAAAGCGCTGGAAGGATCGTGTGTCACTGCTGTAGAGTGCAAAACTTACACTCTGTGTAAACATTAAGCTGATTGTACAATGAATGAAGCTTAAACCTGTTTGTTTGACTTCCTCGAAGGAGTCTTAAGATAGTAACTCCCATTACACACTACCTCTCTCTCTCTCTCAGCTCGCTCCAGAACACACCATTATGTCCTTTAGTAAAGCACTGCAACAGAAGGTCACTGCCCTGGAAGCAGATGTTACCATCAGGTATTATGACTTTATGAAACATACGTCACATACCTGAATGAATCATATTTTATTTTATTTTTCATTTATGGTATTTATCTGGTTTATTTTATTTTTATCATACCTTTTTGAATTAATAGTTATGTCTTAGTTTATTTTATCATTTTGAATTAATCCAAATCCAAAAATTTTTATCATACCTTTTAGAATTAATTTATTTTGTATTTTTGTATTTCATATTATATTTTATTTTTTATTTATTGTATTTATGTGGATTATATTATTTTTAGCATACTTTTTAATTAATAGTAATCTGCCTTTGTTTAGTTTATCATTTTAATCATACATTTTTGAATGAATCATAACTGGTTTCATATGTTTGTATTTTAATTATTTTATTACATTAGGTATTATATTATATATATATATATATATATATATATATGAATGATATTATTTTATTTTTTAATTTATTGTATTCATCTAGTTTATTTTATTTTTTTATCATACCTCTTTGAATTAATAGTCATTTAATTAATATTTTATTTCATCGTATCTTTTTGAATGTGAGAGAGAATGGCAGCAGCTCTAATTGGCTCGCAGTAACATGACTCTAATATGATTGGATGTTTTTTTGTTTTTGTTGTGCTTTAGTCTGGATGGAGTGCCCTTTTTGATGAGGGACCGCACACTACGCAGGACCACCAATGTGGACAAACTGTTTCCAGCCCGTCAGGACCACGACGCCTCGTTCTTTAACTGGACAGAGATTCGCAGTCTCAATGCTGGACTTTGGTTCCTCAGGGTATTAAATTTGATTCATTTCTTATTTCTTTTGTCCATCTTTTACTTCCACAGTTACTAAAGATTTTGAGGTTGTTTGTCCCTCAGGATGACCCGTACTGGACGGTGCAGTACATGTCTGAAAAGGATCGCAACCGCACGGCCAATCAGACGGTGTGTAGCCTCGCGGAGCTGCTGCGTCTGGCTGCTAGAACGAACCGCTCCGTGATCTTCAGCCTGCGGCGACCTCCACCTCAACACCCCCGACACCAGCTCTGGGTCAGTGATGCACTGAAGGTCATTCAGAGATCCAGCATCCTACCAGAACAGGTGAGAGCACAAAACACACACAACATACATGCACACACTTGGCAAGCCTCTGATTTAAAAAACAAACAAACAAACAAAAAAAGACCTGTTGTTGTCTAAAGACCATCTTAAACCAACATCTGAACAGTGAAAATTTGTTGAAGTGTTGTCTGTCATGCCTTATTCAGTCTATATCTGAAATATTGAGAAACATATTATTGATAAGCTTCCAACAATTGAAAAAACCTTCATGAGCTGCTTTATGTGCCCAGCAATTCTAAGAAACTAAAAATATTTTACATTTATAATATACTTTTTATATATTTTTATATAATTTGTTGAAATGTTGTTTAATGTCTTATTTTGACTAAATCTAAAATATTGAGAAAAATATTCTTAATAAGGTTTTAAGACCTTTATCAACTATTTCATGTGCCAAAATTCAAAATCTTTTAAAACGTATTTAATATTTAAAAATGTGTGTATTTATTCTTAAATATATTGCTGAAATATGTCCATCATATTACTCCATCAAAATTTTCTAAATCCATCTTAAATATTGATAATAAATTTATAATATTAGAAACGGTCTTTCTAAGCTAGTTTATGAGATAACCAATACATTCATAATTCATCTAAAAATATATATTTAAAAATGCATATATTTATTTTTATGACTTGAAGAAATTAGAAATCTTGTCTATGTCTTGTTATTCATTCTAAATTTTAAATATTGAGCAAAATATTCTTAAGTGTCTAACATTATAAAATGCCTTTATCAGCTACTTTATGAGCCATAAAATAATTTATCAAAAATAACTAATTTATTCATTTACCAATTTCATATAATTAGTTGAAATGTTGTCTAATAGTCTTAATATTCAGTATTAATATTCCGAAAAATATGAAAAGAGCATAATCATCTACTGTGTGTGTGTGTGTGTGTAGGTGATGTGGACGCCTGACTGGTACAGGAAGAAGGTGCGTGCAGCGGTTCCTCTCCTTCAGCAGACATCAGATGAGAAACTTCCTGTGGCTGAGCTGAAAGAAAGAGGGATCAGTACTCTGACCCTGCACTACAGCCAGGCGAGAGCTCAGGATATCAGGTACACACACACCCACACACACACACACACATTCAGAACGTCAGCAGACATCTGCATTTCCAAATCTGTATTAAATATCATACTGAAAGCATTTTGCATTGAAATACATCATCATAACCATGCAGCTATTGCTATTACGGTAAAATAAAAGTATATTACAATGTTAATATGGAGTTATCATATGGCATACAGTTATTTGAAATAAGAAAAGGTGAAAATGTAAAATTAAAATATTTTATCCATTTTAATAGATGTATTTAGATACTCATTTTTATTGTTATTTTTATTATGATGATATATTACAATGCATTTTGAATTATATATTTATATAATCTATATTTTAATGTGTGAAGTTTAAATTTATAGATACATTTTTTTTCGTCAATCTTATTGTTTAATTTATATGAAAGTAGGCATGAGGTTTTGTTCTGCAATACTTTAACCAAGCAAGCTTTCTCTCTGTATATGTGTGTGTTATGAGCAGGCAGTTTTCTGGCAGTAATGTGAGTGTGAACGTGTATCCGGTGAATGAGCCGTGGCTGTATTCGCTCATGTGGTGCAGCGGGGTTCAGTCCGTCTCTTCTGATGCTCCACACATCCTGAAGAAAGTGCCTAATCCTATCTGGATCATGGTACTGATCTCTCTCTGTCTGAATCCCAGTTCACACACTCCTTTTCACACTGAAAAGTACATACTCTGCTGGCCACGCTCAAGTACACACTTAAAAGCAGGCCAGTTTTCCACAGATTTGGAACGCTTGTCATTCATGAAGTCCTACACATTGGCTGGATGTTCATTTAATGGCTGATTTGATTATGCTGTCAGCTTTCAAGGAGGATGTAGTGAATCTTGGCCCTGTTTAACACATTTTACCATCCATTCCACAGAATACTGTAGATTTTAAATTGGCATGCTTTATATATGATGCAAGATCAGTATTGAGAAATAATGTTGCAAATGGTTGCATACATTTGCATCCAAAAAAATCTATAGAGAAAGGGATTGTGAGAGAAATTATCTCCAAAAACCTTTGAAATACTTAAAATATTCCCTGGAAATAGTACTGAAGACTGAATATTTAGACACATCAGAGATTCTCTCTCTCTCTCTATAGTATATAATTTCTATAAAATTATTTATATATAGTGTATATATATATATTTCCCCCTCATTTGCTTTTTATTTTTTTTTAATGTATTTACATTGATATCTAATGGCTAAATGCTGCTTTAACATGTTTTGTAGAGTGCAGATGAATATGGCCTGATATGGATCACCTCAGATTTAATCTCTGTGGCTATTGTCATTAGCATCTTCATATTTCAGAAGTAAGTGCATCTTGTTTAGTATGTCCTTCGAGCTGTTGCTTAATACTTCTTAATACTGGAAGCTTTTTGCTGTGTCAATAATGGCTTTAATTGCACATATTTGCACGAAAGCCTATTTGATTTTCAGTGCAGTCCTTGGCGTTAATGTTAGGTTATTTTGTAGTTAGCATGCTTGCTATATCTCTGCTGGGCGTCCGGGTGCTTTTCAACTGATGGCTCTGCTCTTTTCTTCTTGGCAATGTCTACTTTCCCTCCATTATCTCTCTGTCCTCTGCTCTTTGCATGTGCCTGTCCTCCGCTGCTCGCTGAAATTGCTCAGCTATCACGTGATCAGGTAAAGAGGATGAGTATTTTAGGGACAGAATTCTGACCGTTTTGTATGGAGCGAATTTTGTGCCAATATTCATCAAACAAATCCAGTGTTTTGCAAATAAACTTTGTCTTCACCCGTGTTGCATGCTGTTTATTAAACCACTGTTTATTAAAATGCTGAATTTAGTATTACATCAGCGTGAACTTGTTCCTTCTCCCCAATTCACAGGACAAGAGTGACACCAGAAGAGAAATATTCATCATTTTGCTTAGCTAAAAAATACGTAATTATTTTAGACAAATGATAGCACAGTTACATCATTTTAAAAAAAGTTTAAGATATTGTACTAAATAATGTGATTTGTTTTCATTTTTTTATTAATAATTAATGACCTCTTGGGTGACATTACTATATCTGATACTAAATTAAATTGTCTAAGCTTTCATTTTTGGTATACAATATTGTTGCTATCCATTATACATTTGCATTTTTGTATTACAATATATTGTGACACGATATATTGTTATACCCCTGCATTGTTTTGAATGTTGAACAATTGTATCAATATATGTATATTCTATATCCCGCGATTCAACAGAGGATAAGAGTTACGGAGAATGTATCCGTTTTTATAGAGAAAGACTGTCTAGTTAAATGTTTAGCCATGTCACTCCTGATTTTTGAACTAATCAATCATGTTAACAGTTTTACAGCACTTGTTGTGAATTTCACTGACACTGTAGTAGGGTTGCTTTTTGAAAACATCTAAATGGTTAATTATAGAGATAGTAAGACACAAACTCACCTGTTCCCCACTCATACTGGTCTGAAAAGGTAAAGAGGTGTTTCGGGTCTCGGGAGACTAGCGTAAATTGACTGACAGCGCCATCTGCTGTTTTTGGAAAAGAAAGTTGCTCAATTGCACGTGTGAGAAAATCTGCCCGCACGCGTGTGAGAAAATCAGCCTGCCCACATTTGTGAGAAAATCAAGCCAAGTTTCCTCATAAAAAGGCAAAGGAGTCTCACAGTTGTAACACACAATACATATATTTGTCCATACCTCTGCATTTTCTCTCAAATAGAGTTTTGTATTTGCAAATCACTTTGCGTTTGTTTGAAAGTAGAGTTTTTCTTTGCAAAGCAGATTGTGTTTATTTGCAAAACACTGGATTTGTTTGATTAATTTTGGCACAAAATTCGCTCCATAGTTTTGGTCTTTATTTGTTCTGTTTCTGTTTGTGTTTGTTGTTGGTTGTGTTTTGTTCCTTCTTGTGTGCTTTTACTTCAGTGTCGCTCTTTTCTTCAATCATTTTTAACCCTTTTAAGTGTTCTCTCTCACTTTTTCATAAAATATCTCAAGATCTAATACTTAGTGACCAGAACTTTTTGGCACTTTCAGACCCTCAGAAGTGTGTTTTGGTGACGGTGTGTTGTCGTATTTTTCCTCAGGTGGAAGATGAGTGGCATGCATAGCTACAACCCTGAGCAGATCATGCTAAGTGCTGTAGTACGTCGGCCGAGTCGTGACGTCAACCTCATGAAGGAGAAACTGATCTTCTCAGGTGAGACTCATGAGCACACAGCTGTGTGGAGATAAAGCCACAAAACAAATTAACTCTCTGTGACCTCTGCATATGGCTGTGGCACATCGCCCCCTGGCGGTGATCGTAATACACCATCAATATCTGTATTCATATCTGCATATGATAACACTTTATAATAAGATAAAACATTAGTTAATGCATTAGGTATCATGAACAAATAAGAACATTTTTTTTTGTGATTTATGATATATAAATAAAGGTATGTATGTGTGTGTGTGTGTGTGTGTGTGTGTGTGTGTGTGTGTGTGTGTATATATATGTGACCCTGGACCACAAAACCAGTCATAAGGGTCAATTTTTCAAAATTGAGATTTATACATCATATGAAAGCTGAATAAATAAGGACAATATTTGGCCGAGACACAACTATTTGAAAATCTGCAATCTGAGGGTGCAAAAAAATCTAAATACTGAGAAAATCGCCATTGAAGTTGTCCAAATGAAGTCCTTAGCAATGCATATTACTGATCAAAAATTAAGTTTTAATATACTTAAGTCTGGTTTTGTGCTCCAGGGTCATATATATATATATATATATATACACACACACACATACATACATACATATACTGTGTGTGTGTATATATATATATATATATATATATATATATATATATATGTGTATAAACATGAGGTTTTCCATGTGCAGGAATATTAAAAAACAAACAAAAAATAACACAATATAAATCTATATATACATAATATATGACTAAAATGTGAAGGTTTGTCTAATAAAGTAATAAATGAATTAAATGTGTGTGTCTGTGTGTGTATAAAACTATGATAAAATGATTTCTAAAAAAATATATAAATATACCGTAATCCATCTAAATATTAATTCAATGAAAACATTTGGCTTGTGCAGAAATAATATATATATATATATATATATATATATGTATATGTGTGTGTAAATGCATGTGAATAAAAATTAAATAATTAAAAATTAAATTAATTAATGTAGTGTGTGTGTGTGTGTGTGTGTGTGTTGTTGCTTTCAAACATTTGTATAAGCATAACAAATATTACTATTACACACAAATATTATTAATATTTCATATCAATATTAGTCATATCTTAAGAGTTTACTGGAGTTATTACAGATCCAGTGAAACATTATATGTTGAAGCCAACCAAAATCTTTAAAAATAATGTTAAGATGATTCACATACTCGGCTAGTGATTCAGAAAAAAGTGATCACAGTTGTGAAAAACTGTCACATCACTCTCTGTCTCTGTCTGTATGCTCACACAATCAGTGGCCAACAGTCATTTGAGTCCAGTCTTATTACCATCACCAGCATCACTCGATATGCTGGTGGAAGATGTGGCCCAAAAGCATTGTTGTGGGCTCTGTGAATGTTCATCGCCCCCTAGTGGAGAAATCTGCCCTGTGAAACTGGCTAATGAGTTTTGTGCTCGTTTCAGAGATCAACAACGGTGTGGGGAGCACAGATGAGCTGTCCATGTACACAGGAAACGGTCTGGACACTTATGCACGTGATGACATGATGATGCCCGCACGTCATGCAAGCAAACTCTAGTGACCACTTGAATTCATTTTATGGATCGAACATCTCAAAATCATTCATTTAGACTGAGTTGCTTTTTCATCTCCAGTGGATTATTTTGAATGGTTTTTGTTGGTTCACGGACACTCTGGGACTGTATTCCACTGATTCAGTGTTCTGCTTTGATGCCTTATATACTGATGTATTTTTTTTTCTGTATCAAACCGTATTTAAAATGGAGCTGAGTTATTGTGCACTGTAAATTTTAGAGTCCAATCTGATGAAAGCAGGTAATAAAAGTGTCCTATTATTAATGTTTGTGAAGAACAGACTGAAGATCAATGGATTTAATGTTAAAGCATGCAGAAATCAAAGGTTCAGAGATGGTTTTTGAACCTCAAACTAGCCCTTGTAAAGCTTGACTGTAGGCTGATATGATTATTTATTTTTTTATTTATTTTATTTTTGTAACATATCATTTGCTTGCTGGTGATTCAGAAATCATTGCACTAGTTTAAGATCAGTTTTCTTCTACCTTGCTGTATCGATGTCTTTTTAAGTGATTTATTTTGTAATGAAATCTCTGAATTGCGTCGAGAGTGTTTTTCATGAGGTGTTCAGATGGGTTTGGAAGGTAATTATTACTGGAAATGAAGCAGTATATCAGGTGAGCCACTTTTGTGCTGCAGTAGACAGGCCTATTTTTTAGTCTTTAAGAATGATACGGTAATTCAAAACATCACAGGTTTTTATTGTATATTATTGGGCAACACATTGACTATATTTATTCACAAGCAGAACAAATGGGTGTAAATCGCTCATGAGTAAGATTTTTTTTTAAAGAAATTAATACTTTTATTCAGCGAGAATGCTTTAAATTGAGCAAACGTAACATTAAAGACATTTAGAATGTTATGATTTCTATTTTAAGTAAATGCTGTTCTTTTGAACTTTCATCTAAGAATCCTAAAAAAAGGTTTCACGGCTTCCACAGAAATATTAAGCAGTTTTCAAATGTATAGGAAAATAGAAATCAAATATATAAATATATTAAAATAGAAAATATTTAAATTGCAGTAATATTTCACAATATTACTGTTTTTATTGTATTTTTGATTAAATAAATGCAATGTTGGTGAACACGAGATGTAAAACATCTTAATAAATCCTACTGACCCCAAAACTTTGAACGGTAGTGTATAATCATTAAAAAGTGTGTAGTTCATGCATACAAGTCATTTTTACCTATTTGAACGTGCATTAACTAATGATTAATAAACCATTTATTATAAAGTGTTACCGGTTATTTTTAGGACAGACTTCAGCAAAAACTGTGCTATTTTGCCAAATGTTTTTCAACAATTTTTAGTAAAAAGATGGAGTTTGCTTATTGTTTATGGCTGTAGTTAGTAAGTGCTCACACTAGATGGCAGCACGTTATTACTGAGTGTTACAGGAAGCCACTGACATCTGTACCAGCCAGTAAATATGACAATATTAATATGACTGGATATGCAACAAATGAAATTAGTAGGATAGAAAGATATATTTTTATTGCATGAAAATAATGCATTTGTAATCTCAATAGTTTGATGTTTCGTCTAGCATCTGCAAGGCAAAGTTTAAATGGTTTACAAGAGCAAAGCTTCACCACTTTCACCATATTTACAGTATATTTACATGTCATCTTTAATATCTATAACTTCTTCTCACAGTGTCCATGATGTGAGAATCCAGCGTCATCAGAGACATCTTAATGCAACAGCTCTGAAACACAAAGGCTGCTTTACACAGTCAAAACCTCTGGCCAATATAGGTTATGGCCAGCGGGTAACAGTCTTTGCACAACGAGAGTCAGGCGAGGACGAGATAAACAGCATTATGCAGGGCTGTGGTTATGCTTGGGTTGCAGGTGGGCTGAGAGGGGCCGGCTGGGTCTCTGTGTCCTCTTTAGTGTTGTCTGAACAGTCAGATCCAATGTAACAGCCCGAGTCTCTGGGACAGTCGTTTAGTTCGACTTTGACTTGTTCAGAGGGAGATTTGGGCTCTTCATCTTTCTCTCCGTGGCTCTGATTATTATCTGTATTTAAAAAAAAAAAGAAGACAGACAGACGTCATGATAATGTCATCAGATGATTGTGCATGAATACTCATACGGTACTTGGAAGTATGTTTTCATAACGCAATGTGTTTCTGTGTATTGCAGCGTTTGATGCCATTTGTGAGGTGTGGCTAAACTTCTGAAATTAAAAGACGGATACCCACACAAACTCACTGCTCAACACACTTCCTGTCGGGTCTTTCATCACTTGCAAAAAAAACTGGCCTCAATGACATTCACTTTTTTCCACTAGCAGTGTTGTTTTTTGTTTATTTTTGTTTTGTTCTGCATCAAGCAACTCAAATTTTAAAGTCTAAAATGATTTTATTTAATAATTCATTTAAACATATTTCAACATTGGATTCATTTAAATGTGTGTATACATATAAAACAACATCGAATTTAAACACATTTTAACATCTAATTTAAAAACAATATACAGTATATAAAATTTTAAATGTATTTTATCTCATCTGTGTTTTATTAAATTTCCCATTATGACACAAATTAATTGTATAATTCAAAATATATTTGACTAATCCTTTTTATTCAATCCTTGTTTTGTGTTCAATTTATGTCATGACATTTTGTTCAAATGTTTAATATTTTTTATTTTCTTAAACATTTTAAATGTTTTACATTATTTTAAATTCATAAAATATATTTTATGTATTTTTTAAACATTTAAAATGTATTTTATCTCATCTTTGTTTTGTTTTCTATTTTAATGTCACTAAGGTTATCAGACACTTGAGTGGAAAGGAACTAGATTTTTATCTGAGGGAAAATGTGTGAAAAGTAGTGTTTTCAACCTGTCGCTTCACCCTTGTGGTTTTGATGAGGTTTGTTTTTGAGCTTCTTAAACACTGTACGATCACAGCGCTGATATGTCGCCTAAACTGTGAGAGCTTCTATATAATAGCGAAAATACCAAAAAAGGTCTTGGAAACAAGACAGCAGCAGCAATGTGCCATTTCCTGGAATTGATCAATATTTTAATGACTTCTGATGTTCAACCACTTACATTCAGGGTCCTGCAGGTATTCTGCCGCCAACAGCAGCCGGTGTCGGTGTTCAGGGTCGGTCACATTGAGCTCTACGAGATGCTGCTCCTTCAAATCCCGAAGATCTTCCACCGTCTGATACCCATTCAACAGCAGAGATGAAATGTGCTCCTGCGGAAACATTTTTAGTTGTTTAAAGTAGCATCAAGTACATCAGATAATACCTTACATCCTGTTTTTGAGATGTTTGAATGTGAATCTGTGGGTATAACAAGCTTAATCATCAGCTTTAGTAGCTAATTAGACATTTTAAGCACCTCCAAATTGAGTCTTTCCAGAAGTTCCAGAAGAGTTTTGGGTCGAGGTCTTCTGCTCCTCCGGTGAGAGCGAATCCTTGGTTCGGGCACGCTTTCTTCCACAAGCAAGTCGACGTAGATGAACTTAAAGTTTCCTATTTTACCGTTCAACATCCCAGTCCAGATTCCCATTGCAGGTTTGCTGATGATATCAATCACATCTCCCACCTTACGAATGAAAAAGAACATGTTAATAGCTCTTGAGTTGAGTTTGTTTGTTTTTTTATTCATGAAACATCTCAGGTTGGTTTTTACCTTGAGTTTGAGAGACTCTGTGTCATATGGACTGGGAACGAAGTCGGTGTGGACCTTGGCTCTTCCACAGAACTGGCCCGTGTAGGGCACATCTTCTTCTAAACGCAGGCTGTCCCTGTTACTACAACCTTCAGAACCGCTGGTCACACCACCTAAAGCATCACGAAATGCAAAAACAACAAGTGAAACTCAAACCACAGGGCTGAAATGTCAACTGAGTAAGCAGCAGTACATTTTAGCTTCTGTGTCAGCTCTGTTTTACATTTTAAAACACAGATTAGACCCGTGATCCAATAATAAATGGTCTACTAGTTTAATTCAGCTTACTAGATGAACTCTGGCCGCTGTGCAAGCTGAACAAGCTCTCTACGGAGTTACTGGAATGGTTGCAGCCTTTGGTCAACGTGCCGTCCACAACTTCAGCCGCCGCAGCTTCGTTCTCCTCGCCCTGTGAAAAACATCAGGGAAAGTCTCAGGCAAGAGTTGCAACCAAAACTGATGCGTGACAGGTCTACAGGTAGCAAATCGGGTCGTGCCAGGCCGCGGGTCGCTTGAGGGAGCAAAGTCTTTAATCCGCGAGAGCTGCACTGCCATTTTTACCTCAGGCATTGGAGCTGCGTGTAATCCGCCCACACGAGCTCCTCAGAAGCTCTTTATAGTACAGCAGCAAAATAAAGGTTCACCACTTTGTAAATAAGCTTAAAATAAATAAGAAAACTACAGAGACGTTGCGGTGTCTTGCATTAATACCTCAGACTCACACCATTTACTCAGGATAAACATGGTAGACCTTTTAAATCCTGCAAAGAACTTTAACTCTTTACTGTCTTTTTTGTTGATGTTTAGAAAAACAGCTCCATAAATAACCAAAAAACCTCACATACATTATGTCTTCTTTCTGAGGAACAAAGACTTAAACTTTGGTCTTTTTTTTACACAAAATCTATTTTATAACTCTTGGAATATAGCATACAGTTCATACACACTACTTTTATGGTACCTTTTTAATTTTTGGACTTCATCAACCATAGAAAATACAAAATACTAATTTTTGTGTTTGTAAAATGACCCCTTTGAAGAGATAGTCCACACAAAACTTTTAATTCTGTCATCATTTACTCCCAATTACTTTGTTTCAAACCTGTATGACTTCTGTGCAACACAAAAGAAGACATTTTGAAGAAAGTTGGAAACAAAATGGTTTTGGCTCCCATTGACTTCCATTATATGGCCAAAAAGTACTAAAAAAAGTAGTAAAAGTCAATGGAAACCAAAACTGTTTGGTTACCAACATTCTTCTATTTTTCTATTTTGTCTCATGGTCCACACAACAAAGAAATGCATACAGTTTGGAACGGCATAAGAGTGATTAAATAATGAAAGAACTTTCAATGAAAGTCAATGGGAACTACCAACGTTCTTCAAAATATCTTCTTTTGTGTTCCACAGAAGAAAGAAATTCAAGCTTGGAACGACATGAGGGTGAGTAAACGATGACAGAATTTTCATTTTTGGTAAACTATCCCTTTAAAGATCCCAAAAGCCAATGCGCTGATCTGAACAAGCTATGATGTAACATCATCATTTGATAAGAAGAGCGTTGTTTGCTAAACCTAAAGAACCTGTAACAACATGGCGAGTACGTTTTGATGTTATTTTAATGGTTAGAGTTGCTGAACTATCAAGCAAGCGCTCACCATTTCCTCTGACAGGGCTTTAGTGTATTTCCTGCCCATCTTTTTACGCATGGTCAATGAGATGTTCTTCATCTTCTTCCCGAGACCTCCTGATTTACTGGGATCCACCTCAGCTGCTTCCACAGGCTACAGAGACACACATGGAGTTCAGTATGGGAGATTTCAGAGTCCAGCTTTTTATTTGGGCTTTAACAACAAAAGAAACCAAACTCACCAAATTTTCTACCTTCTCTTCTGCCTTGACCTGCGTGGGCTGCTGTCTGTCGAAAATCCCAAAACTAGTGGAACGCTGAAGCAAAATGAAGAGATAAAATAGGTTAAAGTGGTCTGCAGCTGTGAACAATCTTGATTGCATCTTGAGTTTCACACCATAATCATGTGGTCACAGAAGAGATTACTAATGGTCACTAAAGGTGACAGATATTTATATGGCTAAGTCTAAAACAGAATAACTGTTAGCTGAGAACTCACAGTACTTGCGTAATGTATCATTTCACCACAACAGATGGACAAAGTGTGTGTTTTGTTTTGGAATAAAAATATCGTTTTTACCTTGGGTTTGTTCTTTGATTTGTCAGAGACATTGGATGGTTTTCTTTGAAGCATTCTGCCAACTATGTCAAAAGTTTTTCTCTTAATTTCTCCTGACAGAAAGCCGCTCAGCTCTTATTGAAGACACCCGCACTGGCCTGAAGCAGCTCACACATGCAGTCGAGTCTAAACACACTTCCTCAACCGCACACAGGATGTGAGCGTCTACTATGACATCTCTAATCAGTGATTTTAAAGTGTCTCTTCAAGAGAAAATAATGTGTCCTTATCATCATGATAATCTTTTAGAGCAACTCCTAGAACTAAGGTTATTCTGATGTAATTTATATGAGCTGTGGAAATAAGAAATATCCTTAAGTGAGCATTTATTTATCATCAATTAATTTAAAAAGGGGTCAGTGAGATTTGTAATACTTTTGAAAGAAGCCTCTTATGCTCACCAAGGCTGAATTTTAAATACAGTACAAACAGTAACTAATATTGTGAAATATTATTACAATTTAAAATACGTGTTTTCTGTTTAATATATTTTAAAATGTAATAAATTTCTGTGCTAGCAAAGCTGAATTTTCAGCATCATTACTCCAGTCTTCAGTGTCACACGATCCTTTGGAAATCATTCTATTATGCTGATTTGATGCTCCAGAAACATTTCTTATTATTAATCAATGTTGAAATGTCGGCAGTTGTGTTGCCTAATTTTTTTTTTTCAGGATTTTGTTGATAAATAGAAAATTCAAAAGCAGCATTAATTTGACAGATAGATATTTTACTGTTCCTTTTGATCAATTTATTGTGTCCTTGCTAAATAAAAATATTACATGTTTTAAAGAACCCAAACTACATATATTACACACTGTATATCTTGTAACATATTAAATATTATGTTACATATTCTAAAATTATGATATAATCATCAATATAAAACGAGACCATATAAATAAAAACTAAATTTATTTTTACAAATATTACTTTATAATTTATTTTTCTCATTTACTTTTTACAATTTACAATTGATATATATTTATATGCACACATTTTAAAAGTTTTTGTCTTTTAAGCAGTATGCACCACAAACAGGCCTATTTTGTTATCTTGTGGCTCAAAGAAAACATTACTATTTTAAAAATATTAAAAAGAAGTTTTGTGGTACACCTTGGTTAATAAAGCTCTCTGTTTTGCATATTTTGTAGTTTTAGCTCTTCTGCCTGAAATCTCCATATCACCAGCACATTATACATTGGAATGCTTGTCTCCAGCATGTGATGCTGTTAATCTTGTGTGTCCTTTCAACAGGAAGTGCAGCTCTGATCAGTATCTCACCAGAGGGTCCGGCGTGTCCAGGTCCATGACGGAGTGGGTGATCCACCGGTCTTGCTGGTCTCGTTTGTAGGGGTCCAGTCGGTGGAAGAGCTCCTCGTATTTCTCCCAGTCCGTGTCTCTGGGGAGGGTGAAGTTGAAATTGTACATGACCTGCTCAGCTGTTGACCTGTGGCAGGTGTGTGTGGACGTGTCCCACGCTGGAGAATACGCCATGGGGCTCCAATACTCCTGAAAGAGCCCTGGACTCCAAGAACCCTCTGTTTCTGCTGTATCAATGTCTTTATCCTGTAGGGGCTGCTGGGATTGCCGTGTGGATGCCCTTGTGTGCTTCTTCTCAGCTTTTTTGGTCAGATTGATGCAGGTTATGACAGGACTGTGGCCTTTGCCATTGGATTCTGTCAAATGACGTAAAAAGGAACCAATAAGGATGATGCAGCTTTTTGTTTTATTTTGTCCACATGAGGAAACTATTATGTAGGTTCTCACCACCAGGTTCTGAGTTGTTCCTTGACTCCTCTGTGGCGCTTTGACCCCCCTTTTTCCCTCCCACCAGTTTCTGGATCTTCTTCAATGTACCTTGCGCCTCATCTTCACTTTCTGACCTCCTGGCCTGAAATGAAGAGGCATTGGGTAATTTACAGCACGTGAGGGAGATCAGAGATGCTGCGTACAGTTGACCTCTCTCAATCTGCCTCAAGATCAACACACACGAGATTCTACAAACTGCTGGGGATTCTGGGTAATGCTAAAGATCTGCCCTCAGGCTCTGACCTTATTAGAAGCCTTTCACAGATGTGCATTTTTACACTGACATTTGAGTTCTTCATAATCTGACCTCTATTTCCATGAAAAACCTAAGACACTTTTTTCTTTCTTTATCCTTTTTTGATTCAAATTACAATTTGATTACTTCACATAATGTCAGAAGCAATAAACAGGCTTGGAAATAAAATAAAATAAAGTAATATATATATATTTATTTATATACATACATATACACACACACACACACACACACACACATATATATATATATATATATATATATATATATTATTATTTTTTTTTTTTAAGAAAAAGTACCCACGCATTTCTATATATCCTTTATGTCTTTGTGTTTGTTACTTTTTGTTTGTATCTTAGTGTTTTATTTTTAATTTATGTGAACAAATTGTAATATTGGCTAATTTATCTGTATTCAGCTTATACTACCCATAAATATTGGTGCATTTCTAATATTTTGTTCATTTGATTGAATTTTCAGAAAAAAATGTAACCATTTATGCAGAATTTTTCATATTTTCCTATTAGAATGGGAAATGTGAAAAATCTGGACTGAGCCATAAGTGAAGGCAGTATTCAATACAAAATTATAACAGACGACTTGTCCACAATAAAGTGCAATAACTATTGAAAAGTTTAAGGTTTGAGGCAGTCATCAGAGAAGAAACTCACCAAGTCTTGCTGTCTGCATTCAGAGTTTTCTCTATTGGGATTCCAGGCTTCAAAATTGACACCCTGTGAATAAAAACACCAATGCTGAATCAGTTTGAAAGTGATATTGTCTTATTGTAAAGATCTCAGGGCTGACATTGAGAGAATGATAAAAGTGCAATAATATACAGATGACTGAATCACATTAGTGTAATGGAAAATTTAATCACGGAGAAATTTATCCTGTATTATCAAGAGGCACATTTTCTGGATGGCAGGGTTTGATGTGTTTGTTTCATTAAAGTAATATTGCACAATATTTTTTTTCTGTGTTGCTGCTGTGATTTACCTGGACGGAAGGATTTTTAACTGTCTTCTCTGAATTCACTCGCTCTTCTTTCTCTTCTCTACTGAGTTTTGACCGGTGGTGATCTTTGACCGTCTCTAGATTAAAATACAGCACAATTTAGCTCAAGCCCTGGATTTATGACAATTCAGACTTTAGATTTAGATGGAAACTTGGGAAGTCTGGGGAAGAGAGTGTGACCCTGATCACATTTTATCTGACTGTCAGTGAATCAGTCTGAGCCCAAATCAAATCCTCTGTTTCACATGGGCTTTTGGAATTGCTTTGTGTCATCACTGATCTAATCCACTAAGACTGTTTGACACGCACGGCTCTCTCTGACCCCGAGCCCACCACACTTCCTCGGCTAACAAAACACACACACTGCAGTCTCTTTGGACCTGTTACCTGTGTTCGAATGGTTCTTGCTATGTACCAAGCCCTCTTTCTTCCTGGTGGAGGGCCAGTGGGCATCAGACTCTGTATGATCTGTCAGAGATAATAACGGGTTATTTTAAGAGCAAAACATGGAAGGCAAATGAAATAGTGTTATCGAGAGGCGCTGCCGCCAAGTAGGTCAGCAGGGCTGGCATTTGGGTAACAGTGCTCAAAAATACAAGGCAGAAGAGCTTTGCTGCAATTCAGTGGGTCAAATACAAAAAAAATAAAAATCAATCCTTAATCCAGAAACAAAGCAAAAAAATAAAAAATAATAATTCAGACGCATAAAGCTTAATGCTATGGTTCCAGACAGATGAAGTCCTGGATGGAATAACTGACCCTCGGATTATGAATTTGACAGACCTTTAAACTCCATGACACTTTGTTCTATGATGACTAGCAGTATTATTAGTACTGTAGTATTAGGCATGTGGTTTAAGTTTTTAATGAACTGTGAGGGAAATCAGCAAGGAATTCTGGATATTCATTCAAAACAAACAGACAAACCTGTAGTCTCATCTTCTGATGTGGATAGTAATTGGGACCTGTTGTGTAAAAGAGAAACTGCATAAGATAAATAAATATATAAACATAACATTCCAACAACAAACTTCTAAAACTGTTAAAAAGGCCTGTGGAAGGATGTGTACATGTTTACAGTTGACAGGTTTTTAATGTTACAATATACAATGCTTATGTAAAGTGTGATAACAATATTAAAAGGAGGCATATTCAATTAATATTATAATTCTATTAGTTAAATTTCACATACAATGGAAATTTTCCAACAATTAAATTTCATTTGTAGCTTTAAAAAAAAAAGAAAAAATTGAAAACTTTTCTGCTGTTGTATAACAGCAAAGCTATACGCTTTTTTATTTTTTTTTAATGAAGGTTTTATATTATTATTATTTGTTTGCTTCTTTTAATCCTTACATCTTTGAATCATAAAATATTTTTTTTATAAATGCATTTTATTCATCGGATTTATTTTCCGTTTATAACTGGTTGTTATTGTTGTTGTAGTAGCCTACCATAGCGTACACAATAAAATTGAATGAACACCGTTGCTATGGAGTATGAACGGTTTAATTTAGATTACACGCCAGTTCAACCCGACCATACATAACGTTACCTTTTTATGATCAACGAACATAACCATAACTTATATGGCCATAAGTTAAAGTTTGGAAGGCTGCCAGTGGGAGAAACATCAGACACCAAAATAAAAACAGGCTCTTCGTTGTAAGTATTACCCAAATCAGGTGCTGCAGCTCAAGAAAACACGATGGACAGTAACGCTTGTCAGGTAAACATAAATAATACATACATAACACGTTAAAACGACTATGACTAGTATTTTTCTGTCGACTGTTTAGAAATTGAACAAGCAAATCGGTGTTTGTTTTGTGAATGAATCACTGTGAGTCGAAACGATTTCGGTAAATTCACGATATAAATTGAATCATTCAGATAGCACTGAGCCGTTTGGAGAAGATTTGAATCACTGAGAGTTAATAACGTGAAGATCCGGCTAAAATAGCTATGATGTGTCGAAAACTAATCGATGGACTCGTTTCCTCAATTACTTTCTTGAATTTCTAAATTGTAATGGGTTAACGTTAAGCAAACGGTCTGCATCGGTTCACGATTCAGACCATAAACTCATAAACTCACTCAGTCAGTTCTCTCAGTTTCTAATTTGTGTTTGTCACTATTCATGTTCTTCTTCTCTTTTTTTCTTTTTCTGTAACTATTACATGACTTGTTCTGGTCAAACTGCTATTTTGGAAGCAACTCATTACCAGTATATGATGCAGGGACAAGTCATTGGTTTAAACAGGTGTGTTGGAACAGTAACTAAATCCCTCACACTGTCCCAATTAATATAATCCTAATCCAGCTCCCTCATTCTCTCATAAAACACAACATATGGCACATCATGATCTAATGGGTGCGCTGATGCAAATAAACCTGACAGTCTACGTTTGTTATCATTCTCATAAAAGGTGTAATTTTCAGAAATGTATTAACATAAATAACATGTTGTACAGGTCTTGAAGTATCATTAACAGACCAAAAGATCTAGAACTTACTTTCTCTTTGCCTTTTCCAGAATCTTACTTTCTTGAGTCTTACTTGTGTGAGTCTCTCGAAGCTTCTAGAATAAAATACAAGAATATATTTAGTGCATCATGATATCTGATACATCAGATGTCCATGGCCTCATGCGGCATCTCGTCTGGATAAAAAGTCATGCTGGGATTTTGGTAATTTCCTAATGAGTGCGACCTGCTGTACCCCACACACGTCACTCACAGATTAATCAGCGGTTATACAGGTGGCAGCACTTTTCCTTATTAATATTTTTGTCAATGTCACATTCGACATAACCGCAGCTCAGAGTCTCATGAAAGACCATGTGATTTCCCTTGCATTTCTAGGCATGTGCAGATAAACCTACCATGGCGATGCAGGGCTCAGATCCACTCCACACACTATTGTTCTTCACAGTGTTGGGACTAGGCAGCCTTCTGGGTAATAAATCTTTAGTGTTCTGTCCAATCTGGGCCGGCTCGTACAGGCTGTCTGTAGAGCCATCCTGCACCAAACACAAAATAATAATATTTTTTCAAGAAATATGAGCCTTTTTGTGGAAATACCTCCAAAACATCCATATTTCACCTTCATTTCTAACAGTTTAAAACAGTTTATGTCAAATTGCATCTCTAAAGCAGGATTACTAAGGTTAAAGACCTTTTAGCGGTGATCTATGACAGGTCAAAGGTGATGAATCACAATTTTGATTCAAATAAGGAACAATTTTGCTAAAGTGAATAAAGATCTGTCTAGATTCTTACATACATGTATTATTATTATTGTGTGTGTGTGTGTGTATATATATATATATATATATATATATATATTATTTTATATATTTAAAAAAATAAACATTACAAAGAAGCGGCAAGTAACACGCTGAATTAAACATGAATTTTTTTCTTGTATTTTATTGGAAATCATACTCCAATAATTTTTAAATTCGAAAAATTATATATATATATACACACACACACACAAACAGATGTATAGATATAGATTCATTCATACTGTAAAAATTAGTTATATACACACAGAAATATGTACACACACAGTTTATATATTATTGTTATTAATATTAGATTAATTTGTAGTAATTCCAGTTTTAATAATATCTATAATACATTATTTGTAACAATACTATATGGTGTTATGTATTTAATTTATTATTGTTTATATTATTTTATAATTATCCATATTATTATTGTTATTATTATAATCTCCAACATCTTCACGACATGCACAACATTTCTGCAATTATACAATAACTATGTGATAGATGTGTGGCTGAAGGTCTTGATCTTTGATCTTTAGATCTGCATTCTACGAAATGAAGTATGGATTGTCGAGAGACCCTTTTTCCACAAGTTCAGGAGCTACAGGCTGTTGTTGGATGGATATATCTGGATTCGGGGAATGTAGTGGCCTCTCAAGACCTTCAGAGGTGCTATGGTGCCCCTGATCTATGAATAGGATATTTTCCTTTCTGCTGATCCGTGATCTGCTGTAAGGAGCTCTCTGTCTCACGGTAATCCTTACCTAACGTTTCCATACAATCGCAATCCCACTTTCTCTTGCCATGAGATAATGTCATGATATCTGCAGCTAAAATTAGCATTTTAGCAACTTTTTCTGAAATATTGGTTAGTAATATAAAAGTCTCAAGTACTTACTTGACTATATTAAACCACTGTTGTTATACAGATGTAAAAGCACAGCTCAAGTTTAACCAACACCAGTGGAATCAAGAATCTAATCTCGTTCTTCTACCGGCAGAGACGCAGATAATCAGTTCAATCTGATATGGCATACAGTGTCGGCGTGAATCAATTCAGATCATGAGATGTCAAACTCTCATTTCTGTTAATCTTCTGGAATAGCTGATAAAAACAGTCCATATCCTGCTGTCAGAGTATATAAATGAGCAAACAATGAAATTTTCTCTTACCAGAGTGAAGCAGAAGAGGTTCATTTTCCAAGCCTTAGTCTGCGTCTTTGCTGGTTCACACACTTTGATCGGAGAGTTGCATATGTGTGAGAGAGTGTGTGAGCTCTGGGATTGAGTGGCTGTTGGACTGTCTGTGGCCTCACAGATTAATGCAAGTTGAAAATCCCTCCCATAATCCAATAGCGGCAGTGGGCCGTCACTCTTTAGGTGCCCCGGCCCTGCCTGCTAATGAGCTGCAAATACCTCAATGTTCACATCAAAACAAACGTGCTGTCCACGTGCTGTCAGTGGGAGACAGGAGGACACATGGCAGAGGTGAACACCCCTTTGATATGATTTCTTTTTTTAGTTGCATTACTCGAGTAAAGACAAGTTCCAGTGTGAGTTTGGCCTACAGGGAAAGTACTGGTAAAATTATATTTTGACATATATGACATATTTATTTTGAAATAAATGCAGTCTTGGTGACAATAAGAGACTTTTGACCAGTAGTGTATCATGGATTTTACTTTATACTCCAATTAACATGTCATAAAAACAAGATATTACCATTGTAAGTAAAAAAATTTATGAAATACTGGATCCGTAAAATGTCCACAAAAATATTGTAATTCCATGGTTCTTATTTGCTTTTGGCTCTTATTGTTTCAACACAACACTTGTTATTTTCAGTTTATCCCATGGACTTAAAGTGCTTTTCTTATACTCATCCTGAAAAAGTTTAAAGGTTATTCGGTCACAGAAGATCTGTTCTTTAGATTGAAATAGTGAGAGTGAGTGCCTAAACACTTCTCAAATGGAAATGTTTCCTGAACATGCAGGTTTTGAGCTGGTAGGCTACGTGAAGTATGTACAGTATGTAATGTCTGGACACTAGCACGTGAAATAACTCGACTTGCCGCAGACGAAAACAGCTGATGCTGAAAGTCAGTTTCCTGCTTAACTATGAACAAGGTCAGAGAGGTGTTTGTGGTAATTATGCTTTCTCTTTATAGGTCTGACAGTGTTGCTGACAGGTCATTGCATTTTTCATCTGTTAACGCCCCCTTCTGGATAAAATAACAAAATATAAATAACAAAATGAACTAAAAAATATTATTTATTTAAACAAGGTTATTGAGAGGTAATAAGTTAAATAATAAATAAATAAATAAAACCAGTTATTACAGTAAAATCATTTTAGTACACTAGTATGTGATCTCTTCCTGTTCCACGCATACTTTTATACCAGAGGCCAGATTTTAATATGAAAATGCATCATTAAAATTGTATTAAATAATTTTATAAATATAAATTTATTTATAAAAAAAAAAATATATATATATATATATATATATATATATCAGCAGAGCTACTAAAAGTTCTTAACATGCCACCATCTTGGAGCTTCAGATAATTTTTTTTTTTTTTTTTTCTGTGTTTAATCAATATGGTATCAGGGTTTTTCCTGGGTCAAAAAAGGTCTTTGGTGGTGGCTGACATTCATCCACACACAGTAAAAAGTACGCTACCCACGTGATCTGCTGCGAGCCCAATATTGACCATAACTAAAATAAATGCAAAGAAACAGCTTGTGATTTTTCCTCTGGCTTTCATATTTTTTAAAGATAGGATCCTTCTTTGCTAGACCTGACAATTATTATCATTAAAATGAATCGGTTCAAATGAGTCGTTATGTAGCGAATCGGACATTAGCGGATGTGGTCGCGTTGTGTGTTAATCCCAGTTGTTAGGAGGTCATTGCAAAATATTTTGTCAATAAGGAAAACACTTCAAGCAGGGCTGAGCCTGGTCAGTACCTGGATGGGAGACCTCCTGGGAAAACTAGGTTGCTGTTGGAAGAGGTGTTAGTGAGACCAGCAGGGGGTGCTCACCCTGTGGTCTGTGTGGGTCCTAATGCCCCAGTATAGTGACGGGGACACTATACTGTCAAAAGAGCACCGTCTTTCGGATGAGACGTTAAACCGAGGTCCTGACTCTCTGTGGTCATTAATCCCATGACACTCATCATAAAGTATGAATGAATGAATGAAGCATTTATATAGCGCTTTTATTGTGTATTGCTATACACCCAAAGCGCTTTACAATCATGTGGGGGTCTCTCCTCAACCACCACCAATGTGCAGCATCCACTTGGATGATGCGACGGCAGCCACAGGACAACGGCGCCAGTGCGCTCACCACACACCAGCTACAGGTGGAGAGGAGAGAGATAGAGCCAATCAAGTGGATGGGGATTATTAGGAGGCCATGATTGACAAGGGCCAGTGGCGGAATTTGGCCAGGACACCAGGGTTACACCCCTACTAGGTTGCTGTTGGAAGAGGTGTTAGTGAGACCAGCAGGGGTGCTCACCCTGTGGTCTGTGTGGGTCCTAATGCCCCAGTATAGTGACGGGACACTATACTGTCAAAAGAGCACCGTCTTTCGGATGAGACGTTAAACCGAGGTCCTGACTCTCTGTGGTCATTAATCCCATGACACTCATCATAAAGAGTATGAATGAATGAATGAAGCATTTATATAGCGCTTTTATTGTGTATTGCTATACACCCAAAGCGCTTTACAATCATGTGGGGGGTCTCTCCTCAACCACCACCAATGTGCAGCATCCACTTGGATGATGCGACGGCAGCCACAGGACAACGGCGCCAGTGCGCTCACCACACACCAGCTACAGGTGGAGAGGAGAGAGAGATAGAGCCAATCAAGTGGATGGGGATTATTAGGAGGCCATGATTGACAAGGGCCAGTGGCGGGAATTTGGCCAGGACACCAGGGTTACACCCCTACTCTTTACGATGAGTGTCATGGGATTTTTAATGACCACAGAGAGTCAGGACCTCGGTTTTAACGTCTCATCCGAAAGACGGTGCTCTTTTGACAGTATAGTGTCCCCATCACTATACTGGGGCGTTAGGACCCACACAGACCACAGGGTGAGCACCCCCTGCTGGTCTCACTAACACCTCTACCAACAGCTACCTAGTTTTCCCAGGAGTCTCCCATCCAGGTACTGACCAGGCTCAGCCCTGCTTAGCTTCCATGGGCAACCGGTCTTGGGCTGCAGGGTGATATGGCTGTAAAGAGTAGGGGTGTAACCGGTGTCCTGGCCAAATTCTTGCCACTGGCCCTTGTCAATCATGGCCTCCTAATAATCCCCATCCACTTGATTGGCTCTTTGACTCTCTCTCCTCTCCACCTGTAGCTGGTGTGTGGTGAGCGCACTGGCGCCGTTGTCCTGTGGCGCCGTTGTCCTGTGGCTGCCGTCGCATCATCCAAGTGGATGCTGCACACTGGTGGTGGTTGAGGAGAGACCCCCCCACATGATTGTAAAGCGCTTTGGGTGTACAGCAATACACAATAAAGCGCTATATAAATGCATCATTCATTCATTCATTCATTCATTCATTCATCACCGCATACATTTTTTTTTTCTTTTATTGAAAGTGTGTTTCATGTTAGTTGCATGTGCTGAACTCACTTGTCAGAGAAGATAAGGAAACTTTTTAAAGCACAATTCACACCACCGGTAGGCTAATAATTCAAGTAAAAAAAAATCTCCAAATGTGCCACATTAAACATAGATTCAGTCTTTTTTTACTAGTATTATTTTACTATTTATTTAAAAAAAGAAATTTTTTTAAGTCATTTTCAAGTTTAAGCTTCAAGACTGGGCGGGTCTTAGGAACGGTTTGCAACTATTTGTTTTGTTTATGTTTAAGACCGTCACTGTTTGAAAGACAGTGCGTGAGTGTGTGGCCCACTTTTAAGCCTTGGTTTTAGTTCATTTGACAGATACTTTGCCAAAGCAAAGCATTTTTTGGTTTATTATTAAACTGTGGCGGTCTACTTAACAAACACTGCCCTCCCTTACCAAAAAGAAGTATACTTCAAGTTTATTTGGTAACACTTTATTTTATGTTACACCTATTAGTTGCTTGTTAGCATGCATATTACTAGAATATTAGCCAGGTATTAGTGCTAATTAAGCACATATTAATGCCTTATTCTACATGACCTTATTCTACATCCCTAATCCTACCCAATACCTAAATTTAACAACTACCTTACTAACTATTAATAAGCAGCAAATTAAGAATTTATTGAGGGAAAAGTCGTAGTAATTTATTTTATTAAGTATACAGTATATTTTATATTTTATATATATATATATATATATATATATATATATATATATATATATATATATATATAAAGTTCAAGTATATTTTTAAGTATACTTTCTGTAGAAAGTATCAGTGTACTAGTAGTAGGGCCTAGTATATAACTTTGATGTAATAGTCTCAGTAAACTATTAGTTTAGTAGTTTTATACAGTTTTCTTTAAGTGAACTTTACATCATACTTTAAGTACACTACTATGTCCCTATTTAGATATTAATTTGTATATATTTTGTTATATGAATATCTGAACATACAAAACGTCAAAAGAAAGAACAGGGTATCTGCTTGTGAACAAAAACATTTTATTCTAGCTTCATGCATTCTTTTTTATAAACACTTGAATGTGGGTAAGTTTCATAAATAAAAAAAACAAAGAAATAAATAAACAACCTTTTGAACAAAAAGCTGGGGGAAAAAAGACTATGAATTGGATTCAGAATGATAATCAAAATGTATATGAAGTCGAACAACTCCCCAGTCATTATTACCTCTTCATGGGTCGACAACGTTCCATAACGTTACGCAGTTTTGATGATTTTTTATGTGGTCTAATTACATGTCGGTTTCTTCTTCGCTTGTGTTTTGGAAATTCTGTACAGCAGATGCATAATATCGCCCCCTGCTATATAACAATGAAAACATTGATTCTCGGAGCACAAGTATGGCTTAAATATATTTAGTCTTTTTCTAAGTATAAGTCAAGTATACTTAAATGTCGTTTTAAATATATTTCTGAGAAGTACATAAAAAAGTAGACTAAGTAGACTTTCCTATTTTTTAGTTTAAAAGAAAGTATACTAATGGCACTCTTGAATAAACATCTTTCACTGTGTAAGTTAATGTTAAGATGTTCCAAATTTCCAATAGATAACATTTGAAGTTACGGTAGGAATGTATAGCTAACGTGGGGTAATGTGACTGTGAAGTGGTCTATGGTCTATGGACCCTCTGAATTAGCCTTTCCCACCTCATTAATAAAACTCTAGCTCCGCTGCCGCCTGTAAACTAACAGCAGCCTAGTAAACCTGCTGCTGTCTGCATCAAGTTGATCAAAAAACACACATCACTCACTGCTTTTGACTGAATAACTTTAGTAGTTTATAAAATATTTAATTCATATAATGAAGACTATGCACCATTTTATTTATTATGCAGCATTTGTATTTGATTATTCAACAATACTACAAATCAGTACAATACTACAAATGTGTACGTACACTTGAGATTATTTTTTTTTATTGTTGTAATTTAGTTTATTTTCTCTTGTCTGCTTTAGAGACATGATATAACAATCCTGCACTTAGGTCAGATGCATCTCCATGTAATGCTGGAGGATAAAAGTCAGGGTCTAATTTTATCCTTTTCTGTTCACTGCTCACTGTCCTGCTGTAATTCTCTCTTTCTCTTTTACCCCGATCCATCTTATGAGACGGATCCAAGCTGTCCAGGCTGTTCATCATCTATGATGTAACCTTACATTTGTGATCGTCCAGGTCTGACCTCACTATTGCTGACCATATGTGATGGTCCAGGTTGTTCTTTATCTTCACTGGAGATTTCCATTGGTGTCTCCTCACATGTTGCTGGTGGAGTACTAAGATACATGTGAGAAAACGCATATGTGAGAGAATCAATCAAAGAATCAGACTGGTGGTCTAATCTTCTTTTCTTCTCTATGCTTTCTGATCTGCCACATTTCTCCCTCTTTCCTTTCACAGCTCGTTTCTTCTCAATCTGACGACCTGCACTTAGGTGAAATGTGGACGTGTCTCCAGGTGATGCTGGAGAAGAACAGCCTGAGCTGAGGGAATCCATTGAAATATCACAATCGGATCTGCCTGAGCTTCTGTCAGGAGCTGTTCTGGACTCTCCAGGAATGATTATACTATTGTTGACCATATGAGATGGTTCAGGTTGTTCTTTATCTTCACTGGAGATTTCCATTGGTGTCTCCTCACATGTTGCTGGTGGAGTACTAAAATACATGTGAGAAAACGCATCGTTGAGGGAATCAATCAAAGAATCAGACTGATTGTCTAATCTTCTCCTTTTCCTCTCTATGCTTTCTGATCTGCCACATTTCTCCCTTTTTCTTTTAACACCCCATCTCGTCTCAATCTGACAACCTGCACTTAGGTGAAATGTGGACGTGTCTCCAGGTGATGCTGGAGAGGAACAGCCTGAGCTGAGGGAATCCATTGAATAATCAGAATCAGAGCAGTGGTCTAATTTGATCCTTTTCCATTCTCTGCTCTCTGAACTGCTGGAATTCTCCCTTTTTCTTTTAACACCTCGTCTTGTCTCAATCTGACGACCTACACTTAGGTGAAACCTGGACGTGTCTCCAGGTGATGCTGGAGAACAACAGCTTGAGCTGAGAGAATCCACTGAATAATCAGAATCAGAGAAGAGGTCTAATTTGATCCTTTTCCGTTCTCTGCTCTCTGATCTGCTGGAATTCTCTCTTTTTCTTTTAACACCCCGTCTCATCTCAATCTGACAACCTGCACTTAGGTGAAACCTGGACGTGTCTCCAGGTGATGCTGGAGAGGAACAGCCTGAGCTCAGAGAATCCACTGAATAATCAGAATCAGAGCAGAGGTCTAATTTGATCCTTTTCCGTTCTCTGCTCTCTGATCTGCTGGAATTCTCCCTTTTTCTTTTAACACCTCGTCTTGTCTCAATCTGACGACCTACACTTAGGTGAAACCTGGACGTGTCTCCAGGTGATGCTGGAGAACAACAGCTTGAGCTGAGAGAATCCACTGAATAATCAGAATCAGAGAAGAGGTCTAATTTGATCCTTTTCCGTTCTCTGCTCTCTGATCTGCTGGAATTCTCTCTTTTTCTTTTAACACCCCGTCTCATCTCAATCTGACAACCTGCACTTAGGTGAAACCTGGACGTGTCTCCAGGTGATGCTGGAGAGGAACAGCCTGAGCTCAGAGAATCCACTGAATAATCAGAATCAGAGCAGAGGTCTAATTTGATCCTTTTCCGTTCTCTGCTCTCTGATCTGCTGGAATTCTCTCTTTTTCTTTTAACACCTCGTCTCGTCTCAATCTGACGACCTGCACTTAGGTTAAAACTGGAACAGCCTGAGCTGAGGGAATCCATTGAATAATCAGAATCAGTGCAGAGATCCAATCTTATCTGAACTTATCTACTGGTCCTGGTTATCTATTTGTAAACTACAAACAATGCTGCTATGAGGCTCTTACACCTGCTCTATTTATAGCTTCTGCTTAGAATCCTGGCTGTGATGTCATAGATCATTTGCATAATCTCAATTTAAAAAACAACAACATCTGTAGAGCTGTGAATGTTCTAAAACAATGCTCTGGCTGTGAAGGTGTGTGTGTATTGTGGAATATGTAAGGGATAATCAACGGCTAGCTGTGCATTAAACGATTTGAATGCACAACGTGGAGGCGAAGAACCGCCCAACGCGCAGCGGAGTGCATTCAAATATAAACAAATATAAATATAACAAATATAAAAAATATATTAAAAAAATATATTCAAATATAAATATAAACATTCCACGATATAAACAATATAGCAAGCCATGACTGTCCTGTTTATTATTATCCTATGTCCTTATTATTGGACACACACACACAGAGACCAATATAAAATAGCTCACATTATCATCAACGAAGCTGTAAACACTTGATTGAAACTGGGAGCGATTTAGATCTAGCCTGTCAGTTTTCCCCTGTTTATTAATCCATCAGCATAGTACAAACAGCATTGGTCAACTAAAACAATTATGAATTCAGAGCGTTTTTACAGAAAGTGATAGTTCGTGGCATTGGAAAGTGACATTTTTTTGTAGATACACAGATTTTGCATCAATGGGTCCATTTTCCTCATCCCATTTTTGTCTCATAATAATATTTACAAGGAGACACCAACAGTTTTTTTTTCTCTCTTATGCACAGAAGAAGACATGAGCTGCTCTTTTGCATTGTGAACGTTACATGGACATGTTAGTATTGCTCTAAATGATTAAGCAAAAGGTGACTTACAATCTTTTTCACTGGAAACAAATAAGACAGGGTTGTTGAACCAGTGTTGAATTTGAACTCTCTCCATGAAAAGAATTGGGCACCCCTGAAGCCCATTTTAAAAAGGAGGTTAAGTGAAAACTCTGAGTATGTTAACACAGAACATGTTTATGCTTTGAAAATGTGAGGCATGGGCAGTGGAGAAAAAATGCAAGGTCTCGACAGTCAAGACACATTTTTAAAAGTGATATGCTGCAAAAGACGCGAGACGGTGCATGCTTATAGAAAAAGTAGCAAAGTGGAATTGGAAAACGCATTTTGTGTGAACCAGCCCTGAAGTGGCAACAATCACTTGAATTATATAAGAACAGGGAATTATACACCAAAGCAGTAACGATAATGACAGAGGAACTATATAGTTGGAATCACTTTCAGAATGATTTTTTCCAGCCGATGAATGATAAAAACTTTGAGGATCAGAATCCATCCTGCTTTAAAGAGCTCTAGCATTTAAAGCGGCAGATGAAAAAACAATAAACAATAAACTGTTATTATGCATTGGTGTGGACACTGATATAGTTACAGTTACCGTAGAAATATCATTCTCAGCATGAAAGAGTACTGAAAAAATATACTCAAGTAAAAGCAAAGTCCTTTTTAGGCAAGTCATGCCACTCGACGGCCATCTTTGAAACACCTCTTGGGCATGCAAGTGCAGCTCCTATCTCTTTGAATGGGGAAACATCAAATTCTCCAAAACTGTTGCCCAAGTGTACTAATAAATTTCATATTTGAAATCACCAATGAAATCTGACAACAACTGCATCATAAATGTTGTTTATTTTGCTCAAATAGCATTTAAAAAAGCTTATTTTTCAGGCTAGACCAGCCAGTGTGCATGCGCAGTCCTAGGCGCACGTCTCGTCCAGTCCAGAACCGGCCATGGAGGCCGATTGTGAACTATTGTCCTGTCCCGATCTAGCCAAAGAGGCTGTCTTTGAATTAGCAGCCTTGTCTGTCATTGCCAAAGAGACAACTAATGAACTGTCTGTTCGTACAGTCACAACCAATCAGAACAGTCAGAACAAATGAACAGTCTGTCAACCCAGTTTCAGCCAAGGAGTTTCCCTTTGAACTATCTGTCTGCCTTGTTCCCGCTGAGTCTGACTGTGAATTGTCTGCCTGTGTAATATCACTTACTGAAATGTCTACCAGTCCAGTTTCAGTCAGTGCACCTGGTTTTTATCTGTCAGCCGGTCCCCTGCTCCCAAGTGTCTAATTCTGAACCATTTGTTTTACCAATCTCAGTCTGTGAACTTAATCCTGAATTAACTGTATGTTAATTATGGCTCTGTCACGAATCCGGTTCGTAGTCTTCCGTCCACTCACCATCGGAGGTCGCCCTTCCATCATATTGACTCTCGCACCACACAGACTGTTGCACGTCACACTGGACTGCATTTCCCATCATCCATTGCACTGATCACACAGTTGTCACCAATCACACGCTCACCTGAGAGCAATTACACACTCTATAAAACACACACTCAGATCCTGCTCAAGTCGCCGAGTATTGTTCTGCATTTATCACTCTCCTAGTGTTAGCTGCTTTACCGAGCCATTCCATGTTTCTGTCTCTAGTATTGTTTGATCGCTTCATCTGTGATAGCAACGTTACGGAGCCTTCTCCGAATTTTGTTTAGTTCCTAGTTCTAGTTTAGTCACGTCTAGTTTTGTGCCTGATTTCCTGTTTCCTGATTCTCACCTTTGTATCTTGGATTAACCCTTTACCTTGCTGTTTTTGGATTCTGTTCGTACCTCACCTGGAGTATATATAGTCTTGCCCTGTTGGATTACGTTCGCCGTCAATTGACCCTCGCATGTTTTCCGGACTGCTCTTGTCTTGTCTTCTACATACCTGTTTTCCATTGTCTGACCAATGCCTGATTGTGACCACGTCTGTCAATAAAAGCTTGCACATGGATCCGCACGCCTCACGTCTCGTTCACTCCGTTACAATAATGAAACGTTCCTTATATATATATATATATATATATATATATATATATATATATATATTAGGGGTGGCACGGTACATGTATTCGTCCCGAACTGTCACGGTACGGACATCTCGGTTCGGTGCATGAGGCCTTACGACGAATACAGGCAATTCACCCTCAATCCAGAAGGGGGCACCCGCAGTAATGCAGCGCTGTTTGATAACCGCCGGCAGAAGAACAACGAATGCCATGAGTTGCGCACTTGAAAACAAAGCCCCCTAAACAGTGACCATGTGCTGATTCTGAACGGGTCTCTCACATAGACTGACAAAGGAATTTACTTTAAAGGCTTGCGCACTCAACTGTTTGTGAAATGGAGCTTTGTGCTGGTGTATCCTACCTCTCTCATTCCGCACAAATCCAAATATTCCATAATATTTCCATATTTGCGATGTAACGTGTCAGAATGCTAAACTATTATTTATTATGTAAATTATAGCCTTTGTACTTAAGTCGCATTCCAGCGGTGACACAGAGGCGGGCGCGCTGATGTTTGGCTCACTGTATTTTATTTTGATAAAGTACCAACAGCGCTGTCAAGTTAGCAATGCTGGAACTGATGTGTGTGTGTGTGTGTGTGTTCCGGCGTGATCACTTCAACTGTTTCCTTATACCAGCAGAACCAACTTTAAACACTTATTGTCTTATTAATAATCACTGTATAAAGGTCTGCTTTGATTTGTGTACACTCACAATGAAAACAAAACAGATTTTATATAACATGTAATAACATTTAGTATTTTCACATCTAGATGGATTTTTTTTAAATTTGCACTACTGTCTGTTCAAAATAAATGAAAAGAAACAGAGCATAGTAGATTTTTTTTTTTTTCCTTGTTGTACCGAAATCGTATTGAACCGTGACCCCCGAACCGAGGTACGTACCGAACCATGACATCTGTGTACCGTGCCACCCCTAATATATATATATATATATATATATATATATATATATATAATTTCAAATATGAGTATTCAACTTTTTATGTCTTATATATCAAAACATTATTTCTGCATTTGTAACTGCAGGTTAAATGCATTCATGTCCTGCATTAAACAGTGTGTAAATACATCTAAATGCCACTTCATATGCAGCTTGTGTTCCCTCTTCATTGCAAAGATTAATTGTATTGATATACTGATTTAATTTGCTTATAATGTCTTAATATTTTAAATGGTTGATTAAATGTAAGAATTTGACTTAAAGGATGATGAACACTTTTAGAATAAATGACTTTTATAAAGGTAAAAACTTATTGGAAAACATGAATTTCTATCACTGCTGTGAACTGACCACACAGAATATGAAGAGTCAGCTGTCCACGGCAATCCTTAAGATACCAGCATAATAACACTCTCAGCAAAATATCGTGTAATTATCGTTATTGATAAAATCCCAGAAAAAAATAAAAAAATGTATTTTATTTTTTTATTTTTTTTGGTCAATATCGCACACCCTACTTGGAGGCATTGAAAATTTACATAAAGGGCATGAGAAAATCACAATGTAAACGAGTGACATATTCAGGCCACAAGATGTTGCACTTGGGTAAGCAAAGCTGAAGACTCTGGGACTCAGAGAATCGCATGTAGGGCTCTCTGCAGTCCACAAGATCCATTGGGCGTGGTTGGATCCACATCTAGGGGCTGGAGATTGGTAGGTTTAGGGGTGGAGATGGGGTGGGTTTAGGGATCACGGGGTGGAGATGGGTAAGTTTAGGTATATGTAAGGTGGGAGGAGGAGTTGGATCTGGATCTTGTGGGCTGCAGCGAGACGCTCCTCGAGAATCGTGCAATACTGTACACTGGGTGCGATAAAAGGAGATACCTTCTGAGTGAATTTGAAGATTTGTTTATTTTGTCAAGTTACACAAAAAGTGTGAGAATACTTAGTTTTGTGTATTGGGGATAAATCAAATGCTAGCTATGAAATTAGCCATAGCAAGTGGTTTCAGCCACAATGTTTAAAACAGAATTTCACCACAGTTATTTCCACCACAGACTATTGTAATTTTAATGAAAACTCAAAATGTCCTCCCAACAAGCACCAAAGTCTGCACTAACACCTGCAAAACTGTCAGCAGCAAAAATTAAGGAACGTGTTCGTTTATTTATTAAATACTTCTGTGGTGGAGGAAGCCAGAGGAAGCAAATTCGGCCTCGTCCTTTACACTCTTTCCCATTTGAGGGCGCTGTTGCTCCTGCTATAATTTTAACGTCGCACCAAATCCACTCATATCAAGCTTTGAATTGTGGGCCAATTCATACGTGTAGCATGTTATGTTCTGGTTTTTAATACATTGCTATATGTCATTGTAATTAAATTGTTTTTGTCCATTATTTGTTCAACAAATAATGATATAGAGTGATATATAAAGAAAGGTGGTCAAGTCTCTCTCTGCCAGAGATGATCAGAGAGGTGGTAAAAATCAAGAGTGGGAGGGAGTGAGACAGGTGATCTCTGGAGTTTGATATATGCACCCAGGCGTGCGGTCCCACAGTCACAGATGATGTGCAGAGCCGCCGTGCCATTGATTTTGTCTGTCCTTGTTCAGAATTCGTAAATTGTTCAGTCTGGCCTTTGCTTTTCACATTAGCCCCAGCCTTGACTCAGATCTGAACCGAGAAGAAGCCTGTTTGCGTCAGATTCTCTCTCTCAGATGATGGAGAGCTGTTCACTATATTTTAGAAATTAAAGATTAACTAAAAACAGATGTGATTATGGATGATAGCTTCCTTTTTCCCAGCTATCACCAGCTAACAAAAATATGTTCAAACAAAAACTTTACTTCTGAATGTAACATACATTCAAACGTAATTTTTTTTTTCTTTTTAATGTTTAAAAAGCATTTTGTGAAGGTTAGAGACAAACGGAAAACTATCAGAACTTTTGGCCAGGTTCTCTCAAAGTTATCCACCTTTTTCTTCAACGCGGAAGTAAGCCTATGGGTGAGACTTCCGGTTCATTAGCCGCTATAGGTAAATAATGAGGAGAATAACAACGTGCAGTAAACGGTAAAATGTTTTGCACTACAAACCAGTGTGTTCATGATTAAGATAATACATTAAAATAATATGATAAGCCACACTAATTTTCTATATCAAGCAAAACTAACTGTTTTGTACAGCTAAAAATAGCTGGATGCAGATGAGACCGGAAGCTAGACCCATAGAATTTACAAATGGCCACGCCCATTTTTACATCAAGAAAAAGGTGGATAAACAATATTATACCAGTAATGTTAATAGAATGTTTGATCAAGGTTATCTGGTTTTAATAATATTCTCAAAACGTTATTGGTCATGCATTTAGAATATGCATTTAGTAGAAATTAGTAGAAATTCATACGTTGGTCATAGAATTTTTTTTTTTTTCTTTTCTGAAACTTTTCAATGTTTGCAAAGTGATGAAATGGAATGTTCCCTTAATATTCGCATAACCAAGAAAAACGTTTTTGAGAGCATTTTAAAAAACTGGACATTTTGAACATTTTCAAGTTGTTTTTACATTAGCCAAACGTTCATAGAACATATTTTTGTTAGCAGGGATGTACCATTTCATAATTTTTAACATTATGGCAATGTTACTTTTGAATGTTCTCTGAATCCTATGAAAATAATTTGAAGTGTATATATAAAAATTGAAAAATTGGGCAAACATCTAACCAAATGTTTCCGAAAAACTTTGAATAAATAATGTTTTTGTGTAACTTTAAACAAACATTCTATTAACATTACTGGAAGAATGTTAGTTCATAACATTGCCGGAACGTTTCTAAAAGCTCTGAGCTGTCAGGTGGCTATACAGATTTTAATAATTTGTATTTTAAAAAATGACAAATGTTCTTTCATCTTAAAGCACGAGGTAATGTAAAACAGGCATACAGTTCAATATGCAACATGATTTAACCCAGTCTATATTCTTTAACGCTGTTCTTTTAACGCATGTCTCCGAGGAGCCTCGGCAGTGTTTAGTCTCTGTGATGAAGGATTACGCAGTCTAGCTGGATCCTGATGGAGCAGAAATGGTTTCAGGAGGACACACGGACCGCAGTTTGATCTGCGCTGGTGTCAAAAAGATTCATGGGCAGGAATGATTCGAGCCGTCGTTCGTGAGCCGGACTGCGGGAGAGAAAGAAAAAACATCAATCCATCACAAATATTTTTGAGGAACAACATCATCTATCACCTCAAGGGCATCACACGGAGTTATTTTCTGTTGGAGGGGTTGGAAGATTTAGAGTTTATTGAGGCTTCTGTCCTGATAACCCTTCAGGAGGTGAGTGAGGTGAGTGGGATGAGGAGGGGACATCGCTCCCCTGGGCACCTCACATGCCTGCGCTGACCTTTGAACCCCGGTGTGCTCGGAATCTGAACCCAGAGGTCACGACCTCTCGCCCTCCTTTCTGACCCGCTGAATGTTTGACGCCCTTTAGTCAAAAAGTGAAACAGTTTGCCCCTGCGCCGGATGACCTCTCACCCCGTCTCGTCCCACTAAGGTATGAGAGCACACTGACCTCTGTGGCCTTTATTAGCTCGGCCTGTTATTAGTCTCGCAGCACACCAGCCAGAATATTGCTACCGTCATCGCTGCTTTTATCCTGAATCTTAAGTTCTTCAAAGATGGACTGCCTTAAAATGTTGCCATCAAAGTCAAGATTCACTTTTATCGGCACAGACAAATTAATCCCATGAAGATTCGACCACATGCTGAGGGTCACCAGACTCTATTTATCTAAAGCTATAGGTGGTACACTGAATAATAACTTTGAACCTTTCTGCATGTGGGTTTCTGACATAAAATGGACAGAAATGTTTTTTAACTTCAAGCTTTTAAGTTAAAATGTGTAAACATGTATGCTATAATATGGTATTATGTTTATTTATTTCATAAAAGCATCACATAAGCTACTGTTCAAAAGTTTGGGGTCAGTAAGATTTTGTAATGTTTTTGAAGAATGTCTCTTATGTTCACCAAGGCTTCATTTATTTGACTAAAAATACAGTAATAATGTGAAATATTACAATTTAAAATAATTTTGTTATTGAATATATTTTAAAATATTTATTTCTGTGATGGCAAAGATCATTTTTTAATAGTCATTACTCCTCTTTTCAGTGTCACATGATCCTAATTCTAATATGCTGATGTGGTGCTCAAGAAACATTTCTTATTATTATCAATGTTGAAAACAGTTGTGCTGCTAATTTTTCTTTCGTTGTTTTTTTTTTTTTTTTTGTGGAAATGTCATACTTTTTCAGAATTCCTTGATTAGTAGAAAGTTCAAAAGAACAGCATTTATTTGAAATAGAAATCCTTCATAACATTACAAATGTTTTTACTTTTACCATTCTTCCATTTAATTCAACCTTGCTGATTTAAAATTTCCCTCAAAAAAAAAAAAAAAAAATCATTTTTCAAAGCATTTTTTCATGCATTTCATGGTTCTTTTTTGGTAGAGATTTGCTTTAATCTCAAAACCCCAGACTCCATATTAAATGTTCTTGGCTTTTTTTTTTTCTTTTTTTTTGGCAGAACATGCTACATGCTCTTGTTATGAAGAATTGTTTGCAGTATATGGTTTATGTGCTATATGATTCTTGGAGATGAAGTTGTTGATGTTACATTATGCTCCGGATAATCTCGGTTCTTTAAAGCAGTCCTCTTTGGTATCTGGCTGTGAAACCTTTTTTAGGCCCCAATGATTTCCAATGAATTATTATTTATTTATTTATTTATTTGTAATATGTTTTTTAGGCTTTGAGGCTGCCTATATTAGTTTACACCAGTTAACACCTCTAGCAGATATATACACATTTAAAATGACTTATTTGGGAAAACCGACAAAAAATACTACTTGCTAATTTTGTCCGATTATAAATGTTTTTTAGAAAGTTTTGACTAGCAAATAGCTAATAGACCAGCCATTTCATGTAATTCGGGGCCATGCTAGTTGTTTCTAACCTCTGATCCCCCTCTCAAATCAGAGATTATTCCAAACTGTTGATGAGGTGTGCTTTTGTGGGGGAGGTTTGTTACGCCCACACATATTCTTCACCTTTGTGTGAATCGTTTTTTCACAGTAGTGCTAAAAGCCCACAGAGACCCCTCTGCCTCTGTAGGGTTAAATCATTGAATGAATGCTTCTGAAGCTCCATGAATCTCTCGTAGGCCTCACACGTGATTCTCATAGAGTGCCGTGTGTCTCAGGATGGCATGCAAGTGTGACGACATTTGCGCTCGCTGTGGTGACTCTGCCACAGGGCGAGACACAAACGTCATTCTACACTCAAATGTCAGTCAACAGCGTCTGGCCTCGGGCCTGCATTCACCCCTCTAATCAAGACAAAGACAAAATGACTGCCAGTTTATGATCAGCATTTCACACTCCATTTCATTTGGAGTTGTAGCCTGTTTTTGTTGTGTTTTTATAGGTTTTATGGTGCATTAATAAGTCAAGGTGGGTTGAAGCTTGCAGTTCTTTAGTGCATTTGCGTGTCTGTGCATGTCCACAGGTTTTTCGCTGCCCTGTCGCTGACCCGTGACCTTCAGTGACCCTAAGCCGTGAGCTGCCCTTTCATTCCCAGCGGGCCGGTGACAGTAAGGCTAATTCCAGAGGGTGCAAGCAGGCGCCGTAAAACTGTTCCCGTTTAATGATGACAAAGCACTTGCAATGCTTGTTCTCTTTTAATTGGTCTATTTTGGCCTGTTGTTTCCCTTTTTACAAGAGAGCGTCTGTGTGAGGCCTCAGGCAGCTCTCTGGGTGTGTATTTTAAAGACTTAACACAGTTTCAGAGGTTTATTATTTCTCTTATTTTAACGTCATTAGTAGATTAGGTAGATCATAGTGGAGATTTCACACTGTGTCAAGCATACACATAATACTAACACACACACATACACACAAAGTTTTTTTATTTGTTAATTAAATATGTATATGTTTGTGTTTTTATATTTACTATATATAGTGCATTTGTCAAAAATTAGAGAATGATGTCCAAATTGTATAATAGCAAACTTGAATAATTAAAAGATGATCATTCATAGCATAGCAGTATCCAACAATCTAGAAATGATTATAAAATAAAGAAAAATAAACTAACTCTAATGATCAACTAAAAACTACATATTTCTTTAGTTTAAAGATGAAAAGATTAAATTGAAGGAAAAAGAAAGACATGGCGCCCCCAGGATGTGAACGCTATGCAGAGTTGCGTGAAGTTACGTAAACACTTAAATGCTAAAATGCATGATGGGAAAGTACCTGCTGAAAAGCATAATTTATTTGAACCATTGTTGGGACTTTTTAAAGGTCATGCGAATGTGTAGCAGGTCACGCTGATATGTCAAGGTGCAGGATAAACTTACTGATGAACTATCGTAGTTTTGAGTCACCTCTTAACAAGTTAACACTATCTCTGCTGAGGCAGGTGATAAGCATCTGTGCATGACTTCCTCTTAACTCTTAACTCTTAACTCAGAACAATTAATAAAGTATAGGTTGTAAAACATACAGAAAACCTGTAGAAAAACACCGGAACAGTCTTAGACAATTGACAATAGGATTAAATAAAGCAACAAGCCCCAAGAAGCCGTGGTTTACAGTGAATTTATAACAGCTAAGGGGCATTGTTAGGCGTGGATTTCCCAACCCCCTTAGCTGTTATAAATTCACTAAACCATGGCTTCACGGGGCTTATTGCTTTTATAAAATGGTTATTCCATATACTAAGTAAGGTTTGACAAAATAAAACAGAGCAAATAAGTGTAATGATATTAATAAAAACAGTATTCTTCCACCAAACAATGTAGTTCCTCAGAAACAGTTGTGGTTGGAACCTATGGTTTGAACAAAGTGGTTGCCAAGCAACACACAAAGTAAACCAAGGTGTAGGCTTCGAACGTGGCTCAACCAATCAGAATCAAGGACTGGATCTATCTGTTTTATAATGTGGAATAGATGGACACAAACATGCAAACTCAATAATACACATATCGACAAAATAGTGATATCAGTGGTTCAAGCGTAATTTTATGAAGTTACAAGAACGTGCTTTTTGTGCGCAAAAAAAAAATAATTCTTCTCTTCCGTATTCAAATTGTTGATTTTTTTCGCACACGAAAAGTATTCTCGTACACTGTAAAAAGTGATGTTGACTTAACTTAAAAAAATTGAGGAAACCCGTTGCCTTAAAATTATTAAGTAAATAATAATAATAAAAAAAGTTAAGTGAACTTGACAATTCATTTCACTTATTTATTTTTTTTATTTACTTAATAATTTTAAGGCAACGGGTTTCCTCAATTTTTTTAAGTTAAGTCAACATCACTTTTTACAGTGTAGCTTCATAAAATTACGGTTGAACCACTGATATCATGGACTATTTTAATGATGTCCTTACTAACCTTCTGGCCTTTGAACGTGGTAGGACCCTTGCTGTCTATGGAGGGTCAGAAAGCTCTCAGATTTCATCAAAGATATCTTAATTTGTGTTCTGACGATGAACAAAGGTCTTACAGGTTTGGATCGACATGAGGGTAAGTCATGACAGAATTTTCATTTTTGAGTGAACTATCCCTTTAAGAATTAATTAAAACAAAAAATGTATTTTTTTTTTTACATTGTTAATGAAACATCGGAGGAATATGCGCTTAAATAATATCACAGTGCAAAAAAAATCTTTCACCTTTCAAGCATTCAGAAAATCTGTTAATATTGCTGTGAAACTAAGAAGTCTCAGCTGGGGAGCTGTTGTGACAAAAAGTAATAAGAACAACATTTCCCCAGATGCAGGAACATCTAAACAGTCTCCATCAGTTCCAGAGGCCTGCATCTGTGAAGCCAGGCAGAAATGAATGCCCGTCACTCAGAGGGGAGGAGAATATCCAGACCCTCAGCAAAAGACTGCTGGTTGTAGCACAATATGCTCCACAGTCTTAATTCCCAGTGTGTGCGTTATTGTGCTGGTACTTGTGATTTCTCAACGGTCGGCTGCAATTGTCTTCATGTATACTTTAATGGGATTGACTGTTAAACCTGTTTTCTGGTCAACACGGACCCATTCTTCTCTAGAATCTGGAAAGCCGGCGGAAAAGGGTCTTAGCAGCGGTGATGTGGGAATTCTGTGTTGAATCTCAAGTTATTAGTTTTACTTGTGTTTGTTCCTCATCTCGGTATTGTTGATTTCTCAAACCCCAGGGGGGGACAGAAGACTCATTCTCACCTCCACAGTGTGACTATGAGGTACTGAGACACTTGCAAGAAGCTCCTCACTCTCAACAAATGAGAATGTGCTGCTTTACACTAGATCAGTGTGAGAATGGAGTTTTGGAAGCTTTTGATTCCATCTTTTGTAGCCTCTAGGGAATGTTTGTTTTTTACATATTTGTTCAGTGGAAAGAGAGAAGGCCTGACTTAAAATTGATTTTACATTTTACACTTCCACTTGTCCAGATAGATGGAGAAGATGAGTTAAGATGGTTAACTTGTTTTTCTGCAACTCTTGTTTATTTATTTCTTTTTGGACCCTCTAGCAATGCACATTATTATGATCCATTCGTAAGTTTGGGGGCAGTAAGATGTTCTCTCTCTTTTTTCTTTTTTTTCATTTGATAGTCTCTTTTGCTCATCAAGGCTGTATGTTTGATCAAAAATACAGTTAAAAACAATAACATTGTGAAATATTAAAATTGAATATATTTTTAAATATAATGTATTTCTGTGATGGTAAAGCTGAATTTATCCAGTCTTCAGTGTCACATGATCCTTCAGAAATCCTTCTAATATGCTGATTTGGTGCTCACAAAACATTTCTTATTATTAATTATATTGAAAACAGTTGTGCTGCTTAATATTCTGGCAAAAATGTTTTCAGGATTTTTTGATGAAAATAATAGAATTTGTCACCTTTTAATCAATTTAATGCATCCTTGCTGAATAAAAGCAAATGGTAGCATATATGTTGTATGAAAAGTTTTTTAAGAATAATTCATACTGGAAAAATTCTCATTTACTTCTTTAAACTCAAATTTGAATTGCATCCTCCTGTTAGCATTGCATTGCAGAAACTGAATTGGAATTTAAAAGACATTCAATTCTGGTGTCCAAGACCAAAAAGAAAGCTCAATAAGCAACATGTTTTACTTGACGCCTGGAGGGACGACTGTGGGGAGTGAATGCTGGAGGTTGAGGGGGTTGTGGCAGGTATCAGGAGACGTTTTGTCCCTCCAACACCTCATAAAAGTCATAAAAGTTTTTACCCATACTTCCTGAACCTCCATTGGTTTTTCCACTTCAGTTGGTGCAAGCAGACGAAGCGAGAAGGATTGTAGAAGAATGTTCCGGTCTTAGTTAAGATGTCAACGGTGTGTGTGCTTTCTCAAGGTCTAATAAGAATGCACCAGGGACCACTGTTATTATCAGCTAGCAACGAAATGGTAAAAAAAAAAACGTAATTATTCCCAGGCATGCGATAGATAAAGGCTCTCGTTGCCTCAATCAGGGAAAGGATAGTTTTAGGTGGTGCTGATTTCCCAAAATGCCTCTTTTTTTGTTACCTTCAAGAGTTAATTGTGCTTTACGCTGCCGGACATCTATCGCTAGTTAAAAATCATGACATACCCTTCAGACATAACAAACTCCGGCTATGAGCTTCTGGGCAACGTCCAAGTTAAATGCCCTCTGTGGAATCCTTGATAACTGTTGAAAACCAGCCGATCGGGCCTTGGACGTGCTGTAAAACTGCAGCCATCACTCTGTGTCTGATGTGGAGGTCAGCGCCAGCAAAGCCAAAAGGGCACATCAATTTTTACAGCCCTCCTGAGGACGGCAAGTTTCTGGCTCTCTCTTTATCACCTTTCTGTGTGAGGTGAGCGGATGTTCATTGTTTCTCAAGGCTGTTATTTGTATGATGTCTGATGAAGCATGTGAACAGGGCAGAAGGACTGCTTTCTGACCTGAACACGATGGCAATGCGACTATTTACTTTATGGATGTTGTCTTGTCTTCGGCTGCTAAATATACCTTCACCTGCAATGTGATTCTGAGTGTCCATAAAGTTGAAAACTTCAATGTCAAGTTGGTAAACAACGTCAAATTATTTTATTTTATTTTATTTTTAAATGAATTCATTTATTCAGTAATTTTGATGAAATCTTTTGCAATTATTATACTGTTTAACAGTTTATTAATACTAGTCATACTAAATAATATATTTTAAATAATAAATTTAAGATAAATTATTTATTTAGATTTATTGTTTTAGAATTTTAAGTTTTAGAAATTTTGTTATGTGCTTTTTTTGTCATTTTTACTCATTTTATTTTAAATATTTCTATATAGATGAAATCTTTTGAGATTATTATACTGTTTAACATTAATATTATTAATATTAGTCATATACTTAAATAATATATTTTAATTAATACATGAAGCCTAAGTAATAATTATACCTTTCTTTTCAGTTATAGTAGTTATTAATATTTTGAATTAGCTTTTATTTTAATTTTAGATAAATTATTTTATTTTGTTAAATTTATAAAATTTTAGTAATTTTGCTATGTGTTTTTTTGTCATTTTTAGTAATTTTGTTTTAAGTATTTCTATATTTACTACATTTTTATATCAGTTTTAGTCAAGTGTTTTTTAGTTAAGGTTATTCATCTAATATTCATATTATCTTTATTTCAGATACTGCAAATGGAATTTTTAATTTAATATATTGAACAAATTGAAATGTTATATATATATATATATATATATATATATATAACATTTCACATATATATATATAACATTTCAATTTGTTCAATATATTAAATTTAAAAATTCCATTTGCAGTATCTGAAATAAAGATAATACGAATATTATATGAATATTATATTATATGAATATATATATGTAATGTGTGTGTGTGTGTGTGTGTGTGTGTGTGTGTGTGTATTGTAAAATGATCATTTACATTACAACAATTCATTCAATATTAAATCATGTATATTATGATATAATAATTACGTAGACCATAATCATACAAATCTTTGTTTTAGCATATGCTCAAACATGAATCTTTGGACATAATAATGAGCTTATCTTTAGTCAGCTGAAGTGTGGACATCACGTGTGTAGTTGGAAGCTCCGTTTGATTATCAGACATTATCATACACTACTCGTTGTTGTCCTACTTTCCAGCGTAGGAGTTTTGCAAACTCAGCCAGTGCCAGCCAATCCTTCAGCTTTCTTTTTGGCAGCACAAGGACGAAGCGATGGCTGAGACAGCTTCAGGGGACAGCAGAGCCGGAGAGAGATAAGAGAACAAAAACAAACAGAGCTGAGGAAGAGGAGGGGGGACGAGAGGACGACGATGAAGAAGGAAAGTTGTCAGGGATCAGGGTGACCCTGTGCCGCACGCAATCATCTCCTGCCAAATTCCGGAGAAAGGAAACCAGGCCACCTTGTAATCTTTGCGCACGGCAGTCGGGCACGGTGTCAAATCCACACTGCCGAAACACGGATATGTTCACATTCTGAAGAGATTGTCTTTGAAAAGCCTGATACTCGATCAAAACATCTAAATTTACTCTAGACAAAGAGTAAATATGTATTCTACCTGAAAATGTTGCTTGTGTGGCATAAGAGCTTTGACTAGATGTCATGTCAGCCCTTCATTCACTTTCACTGAAAATCAGCATTGTGTTCATCCAAAAATAAACAAATTCTGGAAATGTACTCACCCCAGGCTAGCCGAGATGTAGATGAGTTTGTTTCTTCATTGGAACAGATTTGGAAAAATTTAGCATTACATCACTTGCTCACCAATGGATCCTGTGCTGTGATTGGGTGCCTTCAAATTCAGAGTCAAAACAGCTGATAAAAACATCACAATAATCCACACCACTCCAGTCCATCAGTTAATGTCTTGTAAAGTGAAACACTGCTTTTTTATAAGAAACAAAAAAAGTTTAACTTCAAACTCTTGTTTCCGGCTGAAATAAATCCTCTATTCATAATGTTGCTTTCTCCCTGTCTGAATCAGGGGAGAAATATGCACAGTGCTGTTTATAAGCAAAAACAATTAAAAAAATATATGTTGGTGGATTTTGATGTGAGAGGACAACAGGGGATGGACTTTTCACTGAAAGAAGTGTTATTAAAGATTATGGACTTATATTTTGGCCAGAAGTGATGGGTTAAAGTTAAAATGCCGTAAGGATGGACAGTGGTGTGGATTACTTGTGGATTATTGTGATGTTTTTATCAGCTGTTTGGACTCTCATTCTGACGGCACCCATTCACTGCAGAGGATCCATTGATGTAATGCTAAATTTCTCCAAATCTGTTTTGATGAAGAAACAAACTCGTCTACATCTTGGATGGCCTGAGAGTGAGTACATTTTCATTACTGCGTACACTATTCCTTATTTTTTTGTGTTTGACAAATATTATATGTGCTGAAAACATTCAAAAGTGTAGTAGCTATGCTTGTTTGTAAGACTAGTTACCCTGATGTTCCATATTGGGCTCATAAAGCTGTTTGAGTAATCAGAACAGGTGATGTTTCTGCCAGCTGACTGGTTACAATAGCATGGCTTTCTTAAAAGCAGAGTCCGCTGCCCTTTCCCTGACAGCATGGATGACCTCTCACATGGGTCTTTTGTTGGTACAGTGCCTAGAGAATACATCCATTTGCATTTTACAATTGTTTAACAAATAGTCACCCGTGGCAGGCTATTATCCCCCACTGTGACCCCAACACACATGAACACACACACAGCTGTGGCCTGGCACGCAGGGGTTTGTTCTCACTTATGCAGGAGAGAAACACAGACACCAGCTACATCTGTGAGACTAATCGCTGCATTAATAGATAGATAGATAGATAGATAGATAGATAGATATTACAGAGATGTTGTTGAGTCAAGGACGCAGGCTTTGCAATAGTTTATGGAAATGAATTGTTTGTCTCATTAAACTCGATTTTTTGTCTGCTTTCAGTAGATAATTTTCAAGTAAATTTAGTGGGTAGTTTAAATGAGTCAAGACTCCACTTTCCATAAATCATTAGAGAGTATGTTAATGTTTCAAAGTGGCTCTGTTCAGAAACTAAAGTAAGGCGGTTGTACTACAACAAGAAAACCTTGTTGCTCAGAGGGTGCTATGAAATTAGAATTTGCTCTCAGAAGATTTTGATTGCAGGCTTTTGTATTTTGGGACTTTTGTTATATTGTTTAGGTGACATAATGGGAATTTGTTTTTCTCAGAAGAAAAAGTCTGAAAAGCCAGAGATTTAAAGCCTCATTTTGTTCTCGATTTAATATAATTGCTGTGTAGGAGAAACAACTGATATTTTAATTTGTTGATGCACTGTAAAAAAAAAAAAAAAAGTTGTTTCAACTTAAAAACAAAAGAAGGAAAAAAGAGTTTGTGCTGCCTAAATTATTAGTTAACTTGAAATGTTAAAATGTATTAATTGACAACTTGGATATTTTAGTTGACTACACTTAAAATTTTAAGGCAGCACAAACACTTACCTTTATAAGTTGAAACATTTATTTATTTTAATACAGTGTATTTGATAAGTCTTTGTTCATCACTTTGTTATCTGAGTGAAATGATATGAGTATATGGGCCTGTTTTTTGTTTTTATTTTTTATGAGCTTAACTGTTTTTTGCAAGGGAAAAAAATATGTATTTATTTATTTCAAATTAATTATTTTATTTTTCAGTTTTTCCTAGACAGTTGAGATTAAATTGGAACAAATAAAGACTTTTGCTTGAGTCTGACGCTAGTAATCTCAAAAATGCCTCAATCCTGAAACTATGTTCAGATTTCATAATTCTGAGATTACAAAAAAAGTTGAATCAAATTTTGTGGTGGTGCAATCAATACATTCCTTTTAAAGCTCTTATTTTCTGTCAGCAAGTGTCTCATTTGCCACTATTTTTATTCTCTTAATAATTTCTGTAGAAATTGACACTTGACACTTAAATAACTGAGGTCTCTATCTTCTGAGCAATGAAAGGGCAAACTCTGAACAATACAAATTTTCCTCTGGGTGGCCATAAAAACATCAAGTTTGATCTCAAGACGGGGATGAGGGGAGGTTTTGTGTATCCAGCATTGGCAGAGTTAATGTGAGGGGTTAATTTGGGTCCGGCTTTCATTATTTGGACAGTTTTATTGCAGTTGTCTGCACAGCTTCCTGTGTAGTCCCTGCACAGCTGACATTGGGCGGTCCGAGACAGAGACTATCGGACTCAAGAGTTTACTGGTAAGAAAATGCTTTGCATATGAGGGTCAGTGTGTGTGTGTGTGTGTGTGTGTGGATACTGCTGTTCTTGTGTGAACTGGGAGATTCCCTCAGGGCCTGAACAGGTCGCAGCTGTACAGAACAGTGTTGTTGAGACATAAGAAGTGTGCGTGTGAGTGTGTGTGCGTGTGTAAGTTCACTGTGTTTGTGTTAAGATAGCTGATGCATGAAATGGAACTCAGGTAAGCGCGGGGGCCCGCGGCTGTCTTGTGTCTTCCACTGAGTGATTTTACTCTGGCGCATTGATTTTTGTTTCTCACAAGCTCACAGCAGGCAGAAAGAATCAGCTGACCTGAGGCCTGACGTTTGACAGCTTAACCCCTCTGAAAGACAACATGCAGAGAGTGTTACATTACATAGACCAGCACACACATAAACAAACCAGCAGAGTTAATAGATTTTAATTCACAGTCTCCAAAATTAGTTGATTTTCTATTTAAATATACATGTATATATAATAAATTGTTACTTATTGTTATTTTTTGCACAATTCTTGAAGGTAAAAAAAAAAATTGCAAAGAAAAGTTACATCTAATTCTATCCAACCTCATGTCGCTCATGTCAAAACAAATATCACTTTTTTCCTGCAGAACACTAAAGGGGCTGTTAATAAAGTTAATAAAATATTTATTTATGTATTTATTAGGGTTCTGAGGTATTGTATGGCTTCAGAAAACTTGCACCACATATTATGAATTTTTTTTTTTTTTTTTCATGTTTGAAGACAGCACCTGTCAAAATAACTCCTTTTCCACAGAAGAAATAACTGGTTTGGAACAATTTGAGGTTGATTAAATGATGACCACATTTTCATTTTTGGGTGAACTATTCGTTTGACATGCTTTCTTTTTCTGCTAAATTTAAGAGCTTCATCCACCGGTAAAATGAGGACATAAGCCTCATTCAGAGCCTGTAAGTGAGACCTGCAGCTTGTGTCAGCCAGCCGAGCATTCTGGGAACTCTGAATAATAAGTGTTTAGTCCTGATCAATGGGAGCCACCGTGTTGTTAGTGGCAAAATCAATACAGTTTTCTTTGCTATTACAATGGGCTGTCTTGTTGCAAATGAGCTCTGAAACAGAGTTGTCTGGAAGAGATGTCGAAGCAGAGCAACCTGCAGAAGTTCAGAGTAATAAAGAGGTCAACAGCTTCCATTACTGCTGCCGCCTGCACCGAGAACAGTCATTATATTCACTGTTTGCTGCTCTTTGTGTTTCCTTGTTCCAGGAAATGAAGGCCGAAAGAACAATATGACCAACAAACATTAAAATCAACACAAATTGCCGTTTGCAACCATTTTACTCCTGCAATTTAACATACTACCGTTCAAAAGCTTGGGGTTTATTCTTCATGTTTTTGAAGGTTGCTGACCAATGCTGCATCTATTTAATTGAAATCAAATTATTTAGGACTTGATTTTATCCATCAAGTTTTCATTTGGTAAATAATAATATATATCATGATATATTGGTTAATATTTTTTCTTGCATGCACAACCTTCAGTCAGCAGAAAATAAAAAGTTTCAGACTACATTTTGATAAAGAAAACTTTCTTGCACTGATGAATCGTGTGCATTAAAACTAGAGACATTTTATAGCGTTTCAAGACAACATGACATCCGGATCGAAAAGTCTATAAAATGTAAATTATTGAAATGAGATTTTCTGTTGGCATCTTGCTTCTAAATCAAATGAAACATGAGTGTGTCGTGAGCTCATGAATCAAACTGCAGTCAAGAGAGTTCAGCTCACTGTGAGAGGCGTTCTCCAGCTGAGTGACCTTTAACGCAAGCCCCTCGATGAGACGGGATCATTTTCCCTTGAAGAGATCCATCAGGATTCTGTGTACGAGTTTATGAGGCTGAGATGAGAATGGTTGTGTCTGTGAAGTAGACAAGAGTTAAAAAAAAAAAATTATAGATGTTTGCATTGTTGTTGGGTTCAGGAAACTTCTTTGGTGCACATAAAATCAATAGTAAGTTTCAAAAGATGTCATCACAGTAATGTATATTTCTCTGTCTCGGATTCTGCTCCATTTAGATCTTTTTCAAACCTTGTTTCTTTTGTCTCTGAGGAAGGCTCGGGGTTAATGGCACAAATGGTTCAATGCATATGTGTGTGTGTGTGTGTGTGATCCCTATCATCACACTGCCTGATAAATGTGACCTTGCTGTGACATATACGTGATTTTGCAGACTCAGGCACTGCAATGATCTTCCATTATCAGTTTGTTTAATATAATGCAGTCAATAATGAAGCGTTTTGGTTTTAAAGGGATAGTAGTCATCATTTACTCACCTGCATCTTGTTGCAAAACTATTATTTCTTCTGCAGAACACAAAAGGTGAATGACATAAAAGTCTAGCATTCTTAAAAATGTATAAAAAGTAATGAAATTGTGCTTTAAAAATACATTTTATATACAGTATATATAATATATATTTCAGAAAATAAGACCTATTTCTTCTCAAGTGTCTTTATTTAAGATATTTGTTATAGAAAATGGGAAAAAATGTTAAGAAAATAATTTTTTGGCAGTTAATGTGATGAAATTTAATAAAAAAACTGCAGCTGTTCAGTACCAAAATGACAAAAAAAGTATCATGAAACTGGTCCACACAACAATACATTTCATGCATTATATTTCAAGTCTTCTGAAGTTATGTGATATTTTTAGGTTATGAACAGACTGAAATTTAAGTCATTATTAACTAATAATTTCCCCCTCCAAGACCCCGTTAACCACTATGTGACCGAATCTTTGAGTCTGAATTTGAGAACCAGATCAGTTTGATTCTTGAACAAATCATATTAATGAAGTGGAATTCATTGAAAAGAACTGACTCAAAAGAACGATTCATTCATGATTCAGACATTGCTACTGCTCTCATTTAAAGTGACACAGAAGTAGCAACAGATGTTTTCTTTGCATTTTGATTGTCGAAAAAGAAAAAATGTAAACACATTTAACAAATACATGAGGTTTCATTTCATTTTCATTCATTTCTTTAATTCTCCTGTTCTTGGAATCATTTGGATCACTTTTATGATACTTTTATGGTGCTATCATTTTTATCGTTTTGGAGCTTGACAATCACTTTTTGTGTTCCCCAGAAGGAGGAAAGTCGTATGGGTTTGGAGCGACATGAAGTTGAGTAAATGATGACAGAATGTTCCCTTTTGCCCGAACCATTCCCATGACACCTCAATCCTACAGAGCTCATATCCAGATCACAAAACCCGCTGCACTCTCTCTCACTCTCTCTCTCTCTCTATCTCTTCCTTATGCATCTATTATTCATCCAGCCTTTCTCTCAACGCCGCACCTCATACTGCCAAAACACTGGTGCTAATAAGGCTCATAGCTTTCCTCGATGATTATGTGTGACAGCTTGGTCAGGAATTAGCCTCACTTTCACCCCTCTGAGAGGCACAGAGTGCCCATGGCGCCCCGCGGTCAGTCTTCTGACACTCCCAAATGGAGTCAGGCCCGAGAACTGCCTGGATCCTGCACAGCCAGCCTCCTGTGCCCGGGGTCTGGCCCGTTCTGTTTGTTCAGCAGACATTTTAACCTTCATCTCAGAACAATAAAACAAGAATAGAGCGAATGTGTGCGCGTGAAAGAGCGAGACAGTGGGGGTATTTGACACATCTCCTTAAGCCACTGTGTGCTTTATTATCTTTGGCAGGTCTTATTGGTCGTGCTAATCAAGTGAACGATTTGCCACCCTCATTCCCGGCAACTGACAAATGCATTACGAACCGAGGGGAATGTGCGACCTTGAATGTGTCACCTGCGAACCAGCTGGCGTTCTCTCCGCCAGCAGGAAACGACCTTTCGGAGGTCAATAAACTAAATAATTCACAAAGGTTATTCGCTTTGCGCTGAACGCACAACAAATCTGTAACTCCTTTGCAGCTGGACTCGGTTCATAGCACTGATCCAGTCTCGATCACGTTCGTGACACAGGACGTATGCTTGATTTCTTTGCCCTCTCAGACATGAGCACCTCATGAATTATTTAAACATGACTGATGTGAAACATTTAGTGGCATTTGATAATGCAGGGCATTTATGATGTGTACACTAACTTCACAAATTTGGCAGAGATGATACGAGGCTTGGCACTGATGTCTGTGCTAACAAATTATGATCATTGAAGTTATCAGTCTACAGCTGCGAGCCTCTCCAGATCACACATTATTCCCATATATAAGAGAGGCAAGCGTCATGCTTTAAAGGTTGCATTAAGAATGGGAACATCAACGGCGGTAGCCAATGAGAGGAAAATTTGCCAGCAATTCACACTAGAACAGAAAACACATTTACTAGTGTTAACGGTCAATAATTTATTATCATCACTAGCCAATTGTTACACCTGAGTGGTAAATAACTTCTGTATTCATTTATTTATTTAAATCAGTAGGGTCACCTAAATGTAAATGCCTAGTTCTTTCATGAAACTCTAGATGGCACAAGCTGATTGGTTCATGTTGCATTATGCAGCTAATGAGCTTGCTGCTTTACATTTAAATGGCTGGTTAGCATCCACTTGAGCATTTAGCAGTGTGCTTTCAGTTTCTCTGAAACCCTCCACCTTCCCCAGCTCCACCTGTATAGATCTGCTACGGGTTATTTTATATGCTATTTGTGCAGCAGCAGTAGTGTATGTTTTAAATACGTATGTATTGGCAGTAGCAAGTTCCTGTACTTGCTTGCAGCAGCAATAATCTACAACTACAGCAATTCAGCAGCAGAAGCGTAGCAGATCTATTCCGCCAAGACCAAATACGTTAACATTGTCATATCCATCACCATGCTAAAATCTTCAGAGAATTGTCATGATAGAACTGAAGCAAAACTAAAGGCCCATTTGTACCAAGAGTGATATGTATCAAAATAACGATAAATATATTATTGTAACAACCAACAGATGATAACGTGGTGTTTTATTACAGTATAAGAGTGCATGTGCTGCAAAAGTGTTACTGAAAGTTTCATCTTTGTCCAGTGTCTGTGCTATTTCTCTTCACGAGTTAAACTTTTAAAGTAGAGTTGCAAGTATCTCTTAAGGTAGTTTGCTGTTGTTCTATCTCATGCGTTTCTTTTTTTTTTTACTGTTAATCTATGAGCTGGCAATCTTCGTGCAGTGTCTACACTATTTCTTTCCACAAGTTATGAGCAATAAAAATGTCTTTTACTCTTTTAAACAAGAGTTATGGTTTGTGTGGGTCCTAATGCATCCTTGTTTTGATATAACTAAGGTGTAGTGTATTACTATGATTGAATCACCGTGGCCAACCCCAGCAGGTGGGGTTTGTCTGAAGATTAGATAAAACAGGCGCTGGCTTCCATATGGCACTGAGACTCACTAAAGATTAAATATGTTTACTTACCCTTGGACTAGGTACGTCAAGGCAAATGCATCCATATGACTTAGTCAGTGTATGGTCTCCAAGATAATGACTAATTCATGATACCGTTCCTCACAGGTGTTTATTAGATGGACTCAAATGTCACCATGTAGTTCCCGTCTGCGTCAGGATGGCCTCAGCGTTTCCGCTGGCCTTGTGCCACTCTGTAATCATACACTGCATAACTGATGTCTCAAAGCTGCTGAAACATCAGTATTTTCCAGCAGATGCAGAGGGTTTGTAGATGATACATGCATCAAAAGCCGCTCACACCTGGCAGCACGCTGCGGGATATTTCTCCTGGACGCAAGTCCGTCTGCAGTAATGACTGTGGATCCAGTAGTTGTGATGTCTGGGAGGATGTGTAAATGCACAAGTGTCATGAAACCAGAAAAAGTGCTTACCTAAACGGTTCTGTCTCATATGTAGTGCTGGAAAATGTCCCATTTATTTTACTGAATTGGTGAATCCCAAACGATTCTCTTAACATAGCACTTTAAAGGCAATTTCATTCTAGTGAATCGTTTCAAAGCAGGTTGAATTGGTTCAGAACAGCTCTCTCTCAAGTAAGCGCAAACTCCCAGATTTCATTGGTAATGGCTTTGATTGGTAAAGATTTCATTAGCATTACTATGTATCGTGATCAGATCCATCCATGATTCTTCCGAATTCTGAACTGCATGATTTAGTTGACAATAGAATTTGATCTGGGGTTTGCACTTATCCGGTTTGGGGAAATAATTAACACATTTAGCATTACAATGTCCGATTCATTCTATAGAATCAGCTCATCTCTCTCTTTTTCATATGTACATAGATTTGGAAAATCTGATTTATGAATCAGTTCATTCAGACAGTTTATTTAAATGATTCATAAAAGGATTCGCCAATTTAAATCTGTGCAGAACATTTTAAGTCTTCTTTTTCCTAGCGGAATATTTAGTTTAATTTTACTGTTGATTACTGTATTTTAGGCTTATTCATATAAATTAACTTCTGCTTTTTTTTAAATTAAATTTAGTGTAAAAAACAGCATACTGAACTTTCAAAGAGAGTCTTACTTTTCAATAAAAACTGTATGCATATATTTCTAATTTATATATGAATTTGAATTAAGGATGTAAATGGGATGCAAAATTATATTTTAAAATTAAGTAGAATTAAACAGAAATTGAAATTAATACACTTTAACTATGCATAGCCTGACATCATTAGAATATCATGAAAGAATATCATGCAGGTTTGGAGCGACATGAGGGTGACTAAATGATGACAGAATTTTTATTCCTGCATGAACTATTCCTTTTAAAGGCCAAGGAGGAAGATAAATACAGAGAGACAGAGCGAGACAGTGAGAGAGGAGTATGTGAGTGAGGGGCGGGTGAGATTTTCACAGTGTGAAGGACAAAGTTAGTGACCCGTAGATTATTCAGAGGAGATTGTGTTTCAGGGCCATCTGAAGGTCAGACTGAATATTTTATCTCTCTGCTCTCCATAATTTGCTTTCAGCAGTTGGAAACTGTTTAATCACAGACGGCCGCGTAGAGGTCATCCTTACATCAACATTTGATCTGTTAGCAGCATAAATTATAGGGGAGCTACAATCTTCCAGCTAAATATTTGTATATGACCAGATGTCTTGTAACCAGACATGTTTTTAAAAAAAACTGTGCACATGGACTTCACAGTAGAGGCTAAATTTGTTTGCCAGACGCAGATAACAGTGGGGCAACAAGGGGTCCAAAGAGCATCGCTTTCACACTACGAAAGGTCACGGCTGCTATTGACTAAAGCGCAAGGTTGATGTGTCTCATTTAAACTCCATTTGTATCTGTCCGCTCGATGCATTCCATCTCATATCATCTATTTACTCTATAATACTAACCAGAATATTCATATTTCCATTGTACTACTAATCTAGAATACTTAATTTCTGAGCATATGAGGACACTCACACTGAAAGCAATATGTCATTGATATCACAGAGTCATGGAAATACTTGTGTAGCAGTGCAGTCAGCAGTCATTGATCTGCAGTGCCGTATGCTGAGATTTCCCCGGAGTGAATCAACCCGAGCCTGTGAGTGTCTCAGAGGGAGCAGAAATACGTCTGGGACTGCAGTGCTGTCCAAGTGCACTAGTATCACTGTATCTACACAGCAAGTAAGTGGTGTGACACAACACAACTAGACTGCACCTATTAAATGACTGTGACATAGGGCACATCACATGAGCTCCACTCCTATTTCGATTTACATTTAATGCATGATTACAGTTCCAACATGCTTATATGCTGTCCTCTAGATATGATCCTTATATTGTAATTGTTAAGTGATTGCTGCCTAAAACTGTGTTTGTTTAACTGAAACATGACTTTACTAATAACATAATATACTACAGCTAAAGCTAAACAGTCTAAACAGTCTTGTAATGGTTTGTGGTTCATTTTGAATCGGACCTAGCTGAAAAATGGCCCGTGGTTCAGTGAAGGAGTCATTTGAGTGATGACTCTGGATGATGAATCATCAGTGAATCAATTACTCAAATGACTCATTTGAGTGAGATGATTCACTTACTGAGTGAGTCGGATTTAAACTGCTAAATCACAAGCGAGATCAGGTTCACGCAAATCTTTTTGACTCGTTAAAAAGATTTGTTTTGTAAGAGCGATTTTTCCGTAAATCAGACATCACTGCTTGTGCTCTGTTGGGGTGCACGCTTTAACGAGATGATTTAAGTGACAAAAGGGTATATTGCAGCAAAGTGTTCCTGACTAGATTTTAAATGACTTTTATATCACTTTTGGTATGTATTTCCTGTAAATAACCCAGAAGTGTGAATGCCCAGGGGGCATTCTGATTTTGTTGGATCGTATTGCTCGTTTTCAATATAAACACATGTGAGAGAGAAAGACAAAGTGAGTATGTGTGAAAACCGAGAGAGTGAGAGATGGTTGTTGTGGACTGCAGTCCCCTCCTTTGAACAGGGAGTTTTATCTCTACTACATACGGCCTGTTAAAACGGCCTCAGACTGTTCCATGCTGCTCTGATAATGAGCAAACAGGGGCAATTGAATGTCAATGCCCCCGTGGGAACAGAGGAAATGTGCCCGGGGGGGCTATGGCCGCTCTCCTCCTCCCCCTTCCGCCCCCCTGAGCGGCCGGTCTAGAGCGAGAGTGAGGCAGTGTAACCTTGCGGAGTTGTCTCTTTGTCCTCTGATCGGCTCACTGGGTGAGGGGGGTCTCGCTGACAGCTGAGTTTCCCCCACAGGTGGGCCTCATGCAAACAATGCAGATTGGGCTGTTTTAAAGTCATAGGCTGATTTTGACCTTCCAGAACTTCATTAGGACGTGACCTTTGGGTGTACTTATCATTCTAGACATGTGTTGACATATTTCATTCCCCTCAATTTGGTTTAGAATATAGACGTGTTTAAGGAATATTTCAATCATAAATGAAAGTTCTGTCATTTTGTATTCACCCTCATGTCGTTCCAAACCTGAATGCTGTTATTTTGACCGTGGAACGTAGAAGGATGGGGACGCGCAATTTATCAATACCATATTGTTTATGAGCTGATATTAAAGATTTGTATTAATCAATATTGGATATTTAACTGTGCATTCTTGTTTTACCATAATCTAAAGCTCACTTCATTTTAAAAGTTAACACTAATGATTTACTAACACTGTTAAATGCAATATTTAGCAAATCTTAGATTCAGTTTTAATACTGTACACTATAATGTTGTGATGCAAACAAATTCACTTTCTTAAGTTTTCAGTGTACAACATTTAGACTAAATAATTTATAATATTTCATATTTATATACAGTATAACAATTGTATATAAAATCATTTTTCTTTTACTTTCATATAAAATATACAATAATTAAAGTTATTAATATTAAAGGTTCGATATTGGATTTAATTGGGAAAATCTGGCCAATAATCGATTTATCGGCTGATAGTTTTTTATAATCTGTCATATAAACTAAACCAACTTAACTAAACTAATTGATAATTATTGATGAACTTCATTACAAAATTAACAATAATGACTTTATGTAAACGCTTTGTAGTTATTAAATAAATGTAATTTAAAACGTGCTTTATCACACACTGACAATGTTTTTTTTATTAGCGTATCAGTGCCGATAAATCAGTTGACCTCTTATTTTAATTCTTAATCTAATCATTTTAAAATGTATCAGTTATTGTCCCATAACATGAAAAATTGAATACTGGTGCAGTTTCAATTGAATTGGATGTATTTCAAGTGTCCTAAAGCCATAGAATAGCTTCAAAAATGACTTTTAAATTATGTCTGGTCATGAGAACCAATAATGTCTGGTCATGTAATTGACATTTTATGTGATGCAGTGAAAACCACCATATTGGCTTGCAGGCCAAGTTCAGTCCAAGCTATCAAATGGCTTCAGGCTTGGAAACGAGCACACAAGTTGTATGAAACCTCTTTAGGGTGAGTAAATATTGACAGAGGTTAAATTTTGGGGTGAAAGATTCCTTCAAAAGCAGAAACCTCCATACAGACTTCCTTCTGTTTCATCCACAGTGAAGCTGAGGTCTGTAACACATGTCCAAAACACAAACACAATCCCCTATCAACCACAACATCAGCAATCCGACACGGACCAGGATGACAAGAGGGGTTCAATAACTCGATCCTTTTAACGCTCAGTAATAAAATCTCACCCAACTGTGTCACTTAGAAAGCCGATACACTGTCCTTTAGAATTAGTTTATCTCAATCTGGAAGGATTCTGATGCGCAACAAAGTCCACAAGGAAAAGCGTGCTTCTTGTACAAAAGCCTGCCCTACTAAAAAAAAAGTGGCTTCTCAAGAGAATGGCGTGTTAAGTTAGAAACAAGGCCAGACACGACATGACAAGAAAGATGTCAGAGCGTGTTTGTCACCTGATGAGAACCATGTCTTGGTGTCAGTAACAACTCCGATGCCTCCTCCGAGAAAAAGATCTTCGGGATCGCAGTAGGTAAAAGATCAGAGAGGGAAAGAATAACAACGGCATGCAGAGTGCTGTGATGGCACATTCAAATCCCACGGTTGCGTGGAAATGTTTTTACAAGGGGCTCTGTCCTTTCCATCTGATAGTCAAATGAGGCAGAAGAAAAGCAAAGCAGCCCCTCCCAGACCACTCTCTCTCTCTCTCTCTCTCGTATCCAGGGATTAACCAAAGACCACAAAGTAGGTCAAGAAGACACGTTTTGAAAGCGCAAGGAAGGATAGACCGTGAACCACCTCTCTGTGACAGGCCGGGACTTGTCCTTCTGCTAGATTTCGCCGCACTTACTCACACGTACGCACACCAGCGGCAACCTAGATTTCAAATTTGAGCAAAGACACAGAAGTGACAGCCAAAGTGTTTGAGAGCCTGCGAATGTAGGTTAAATGCTGGAGATGTAAAGAGGGACATCTAGAGTAAATACTCTTTTCCCCGTCAGTCACCGGGGAGCTTTTAAACTTATTTATTCATGAAACGACAAGCTCAAATCACTCATCACTTTTGATTAACGCAGGGAACGTCGTTTCGGAAACCATTTTTATGGCGTGAATTCACTAGAGACTCTCGTCTCGTCTGGCGCGTTTGGATCCTCAGACTTTTTGTGTCTTTGAGCCTAAGGGAGCGAAAAAAGACTTTAAAAATCGGATGAAATCACCTCCCGCCTCTTTTTGACACATATCATGGAGATATCAAGAGGCTAACGGGTGCTCAGACGGACTTTGAACCTCTGCGAGTGTAACGCTCGCTTTAATACCTGCGATGATCAGTCACTGAGCGCTCTGAAAGCTTCCTGTTCAAGATATAATCCTGTGAGGGCTATTTTTAGACGTATATTTGGAGCCCTGCAAAAACAGAATATTAAATCTCATGCCTTCACGCCTGTCTGATTATTTATGAATACATCTTTATCTAGGTCATGACTTTGGATGCTGTGGTGATCACCTGTGTCATTTACTCTCAGTTTAAAGGAATGGTTTTAATAAAGCCTGATTCATGTTGTGTTTTTTATTATTATATATATGTGTGTGTGTGTGTATATATATATATATATATATATATTTTTTTTTTTTACTAGAATGCCAGATTGTGTTGCGTTTTTATATACTTGTAACCACTGGGAGTTCATGTTATTTATTTATTTATTTATTGCATTTGTATCCCAGTTCATGTTATTTATTTATTTATTGATGATTTTTTTTGCATGTAACAATTACAATAAAATTTTGTATTTATTTAATTTTCTTTATTTATTACATTTTGTATCCTGGTTCATGTTGTGTTTTTTTTTTTTTTTTTTAACTGGAATGCCAGATTGTGTTGTGTTCTCATATGCTTTTGCATGTTGGATATTCATTTCTGTTTTTTTATTTTTATTTTTTAACTAGATTGCCAGATTGCGTTCTGTTTTTTTTTATATATATATATGCTTTTGCATGTATGATTGGATATTAGTTTTAATTTATTTTGTGCTTCATATTGCATTTACATCCATGCATCTCCAGTGTGATCAAACAAAAATCATCACTTACATATTAAATGAGATGTTGTTTTAACTAAAACCTTTTTCTATTTACCATATTGATGGGCAATTTAAAATGCTTTCCATCCATTTTTGCATTTCATTTCTTTATGAACCTGAAGTAAAGGATGTTAATGAGGTGAAGAAAAGAGGAGGCAAGTGCAACAGTGTAATCCAATGAAATAATTCAACAAATAACCATATATTGAGTAAATCAGTAGAGCAAATTGCAAGAACGAAGGCGTAAAAATAGTGTCAGTGTTAGCCTGACCCAGTGAAAACTACAGTCAGATGTTACTCAAGAAGTTTAACACATTAACATCAAATTCACATTTTTAGGTTTTTTTAGTCACAATCTTATTTGAATATCTTGTATAATGAAAGCTGCCCTGAGAGAAACTTGACTCTTGTTTACTTTTTTGCCATTCTTCCACCTAATTTGGTTGGCACAAACTGTTTTGTACAAATCTTAGAGAGTAAATTTGTATCTGATGACATTCAAACTGCTATTGCAAACACCTTCCAACCTAAATATACTCCTGTGTGTGTGTTTACAGTGACTGCCCTCTTATGTGTCTAAACACAAAGGTAATTTGAGGTTCAAAAGGTTCGAATGACACTGCTTCATCAGTTGCACCTGTGTCATGCTTCTGAGGTTTGTAGAACTTTGTCTAACAAGATGTATTGATCTGCATTTAACCAGTGAGGTCTTGCTGCCAGCATGCTTATTTTCCTATGTCGTCTCATCTCGTGCCATATCTTTTGCTCTTGCTGGTCTCTCTTCTTCTTTGGCCACCAGATACACAGAGGTTAATGCATGGATGGGGCCAGAGGTCAAAGGTTAATGTCCTCTGACACAGCGGTCTCTTCCCCTTGAGACAGTCAGGCGTCTTGAGTTCAAATGCCCTGGGCGACCTGCTGGACCTGTGGAACCAGAGAATAAACCTGCCAGAGTTTCAAATACCCACTTCAATGACAGAAGTCATTTTGTACAGTAAGACTGGATTATACTTCATTCAGTCCGACACACTTGTTTGCGACAATCAGTTGAAAATATTATTTAGAAAGTACGCTAAGAGTATAAATCTAGACATAATTTGGTTTTGAAAGGCTTTGAGGAGACATTAGCAGTCAAAAATTTGGAATAATTAGTGTTTTTTTATTTTATTATTATTATTATTATTATTTACATTTTTACAAGATGTCTCTTATGCTCACAAAGTCTTCATTTATTTGATAAAAAATATAGTACAAACTATATAGTCCTTTTTAATATATTTTAAAATAGCATTTATTTCTGTTATGGTAAAGCTGAATTTTCAGCATAATTACTCCAGTCTTCAGTGTCACATGATCCTTCAGAAATCATTCTAATATACCGATTTGATGCTCAAGAAATATTTCTTTTTGTTATCAATATTTAAAACCGTTATGCTGCTTAATATTTTTGTGTTTTGAGACAAAATCTCTTCAAAGATTCTAGTGGCAACATTTTGAGATTACGGTTTCTTTTCTTCTCAGGACAATTTAAGCAAATGTCTCCATCTTCTCTCCATTCCTTCTCATTGTTGTTAAGGAGAAACATTTGAGAAATCTTATTTGCGACATTTCTTTCCTATGGTTTACATGTTTGAACAGGTTTTGTATTCATGTAAATAACAGATGAAAACATTGATTGGAAGACCTAATAAATATATGTTTACACTGAATGCAAAACCTGCCAGTACATGTCCCCAAAATCTCCAAAATCTGTAAAATACCTGTGATGCTGTAAAGATGATTATCAACAGGCTGAATTGCAGATGACATAGACCATAAAGAATATGTTGAGGATGGAGGCCAATGTACAGAATGACTGAAAAATAAAATCATACTTAAACACACATGTGTCTGTGTTCTGAGATCAAAGATTGAAGTTCTGTGAACCATGGTTCTGTGAAAACCTTAGGAGCACAGGTCACCGGCTCGAGATGGTGAAGGAATGAAGGGCGGATATTGTATCTCCATTCATGTGGCATTTGAGGTCATAGTTCAAAGATGAAATGTCCCCTAAGTTCAAAGGTCAACTTGGTGAGATAGCACTGAAATTGCTGATCCGGTGTGTCTCCGGGATCCAGAAACTTGTAGCTGAATCACACTTGAAAAATGCGGATTCATGCTGAAATGCTACAGCAATGCTCAAAAAAAAAAAAATCATTTTGGAACGATTCTATTGGCATAAAAAAAATTCAACCTCCATATTCAAATCTAAAACATCTAAACAATATACTGTGTAAACTTCTTGTTATACTGTACTGAATATTGGAACGGTCGAGATTACCTGTACAATTATACGTTTTGTTTTGTCAAATAAGTTACAATATAAATGTTTATCCATTTTTGCTTATAAAATGCGGTATAACTGAAGCCATAAAGTCTTTGTTTTTTTCTCAGATTACTCCAGATTATTAACGGCTAGAGGTGAGGTGACGCACGTCTGGCTGTGCGCGCGCGCGCACGCACGTACACACACAAAGCGTCTCCTGTAGCTTTAAACTGCGCTCGCTCACTCACTCACTCAGCCAGGGAGGGATAGAGAGAGAAGGAGGAGGAGTGTGAACATTGCGGAGTTCTCGGGGATTCCGAGAGAATATACAGTTCAGACTCAGACCCGACAGTCGGTGCTGGAGCCCGACGAGTTTTTGGACTCTACTTCCATTTGGCGCGGCTCGCGGCGCACGTTTGCGCGCAGGAAACGCTTAAGCTTGGATAGCGGAATCAGGTACGTGTCGAGAGAGACCACTCGATGCCCGCCCAGCAGCTGGAAAGACTCCGCTGCATATGACTATGGTGTTTGCTCTGTGTTTATTGTGGTCCTAGGAGGTGCTGAGGGAAAAAACGGAATGTGAGACACCGTTCACACGGGACGCGTTCTTTGGTTCATAAACAGGACGCTGTGGTTAAAAGTTGAACTGTTTTTAACTTGACACCGCGTCTTAAAAACGTAACAGCTAGACCAAAGACGCAAGAACGCATACTGTGTGAATCGCAATGGTCGCTCCTGTCATTTAGTTTCCATTTTGTTTCTCTGTTACAGTCAGTGCGATGTTACCCTTTCATTTATCTGCTGGTTTATTATTCATACACGAGAACTGGTTATTTATATCTCTATGTTTGCAAGCCATATCTTTTATAATATTTTCCAATTTAATATTATGTAATGGAGTGTTTTTGAGAAGTCTTAAATGTGGTTTACTGTAGTGATCTTGACTTTTCCCTGTAGTACTGATGATCCATACATTTTTTGTTTTTGTTTTTGTTTTATATAACATTATTAGTGTCTGCCAGAAGGTTATGCTTAAGAGCTGTCATTAGTGGTCATAAAAGTCATTAATACTCCTGGTTAATCTCTTGCCTTACCTGACACACATTTTGGACTTTGCATTGTTTATAGTTTTCATAAGGTTTCCTGTGGCTTCAGTCAATAAAAATGGGGCCAAGGAGGTCAAGGGTTGCAGTTTAAAGGTGGTCAGAGATCATAGTTCGGGTTCAGTGTTGGTTCAGGTGGCTTTCTTTGGTAAAGGAAAAGACCAGTTACTGAAAAGTGTTTGTCTTAGTCTGTGCAAAGAGCATGAATGTGCATGTGTTTTGAAGAAGTTGATTGAGAAACAAGTTATTCAGTTTTCGTACCAAAAATCTTTTACTTTCATATCATATGTCTGATATCATATCATATATCAGGCATTTGTTTTGTCTGTTAGATCTACAATACAGGTGCAAAATGATTCTTGTCTCCAAATACTCTCCTGACATTGCAACAAGATGGGATAGAGTCAGGCTGACAGCACTATGTGACCTGTTATCTAGCTTCTTTAAGATTGATACTGACTTGAAATGATGTTATCGCTGATGGAGAAATGAAAATGAACACATGGCGACCTAATTTCTCAGAGGGGATGTCAATACAATGAACTGAGAGTGGTTAAAACTGTGCTGGGTCATCGTCATCTTAAAATAGTATCCTAAACCTTAAAATCAACATTGTGATGTCTGTTCACCACCACCTGCCTTAGACCTTTTATATGATGTTTTACTTCATCATTAAGTGGCTTTTTTTTTACAGTAGTACTCCAGCACATGGTTTTAGCTTGTGCAACATAAACTTGCATGGTGTAACGTGTCATAAATCCATAAAGCCACGGGCGCTTTACACTCATTAACAGGTCAGTTGACAGCTCAGGGACACAGTGGTTGCGTGTTTGTTCCTTGTGCAATGAATCTTGTTTTATACAGGGTATATCAGTGATAATAGGTGGCCTGGAGATCAACAGGAAGCTGTGCTGTTTATACGAGAGGTTTTGTACATCAAAAGAAGGTATGGAGGTGGTTGTCTGGCTCAGGGAATTGAAAGCTGAGACAGTATGAAATACAAGGCACAGGTTCTTCTCTCCTCAGCCTTGGGACAGATGCAGGGCTTTCATTTATAGCGATGGATTGATTTTTGCTGATTGATTTACTGTAAACGATTTATAGTTTGCTGAATTTGCGGTGGAGGTTTTCTGGGAGATGCAACTCCGATAAATTGAGCATCACCACACATTAGAACAACAGTGACCTCAACACGCCAACCAATTGACCAGCCAATGCATTTTTGGACAATTCAAATCGTATACTTCATTTCACTTTATGCATTTTGTATACATATTTTGGCATAGTTAGATTATGGGCCAAATGAAGTTCATACAGTACTACTACACTCTTTAACACATTTTACCCTAAATGTGGTAAAAAAAAAACAAATTGCAGATAGCATCTAGATCTGGCTGTAACTAAATGTTAATCTGGCCTTGTTACCATTTAGCAGCTAACCATGAACAGTGGATGAAAAGCATGCAAGTCATCTGTAAACGCCTTCAAAACAGACAAATGCTGATCCTGAGAAACATGATATCGACAACTTGTATAACACGCAAGTTAATTTAATATAATTACCCGGCTGACCTCTAACTGCCAGCTGTATTTCTGTTTCGGCCGCTATGTCCTGAGGCGAGATGGACCTGGAGGTCAAGGAATCCTGGCAATTGGGTTCAGGAAGATTTTACTGCTCCTGGGGGACGTTACTAATGGTGTCTTATTTTAAGTAGGTTATATGCTGCGCTAAGTGAAACGCCAGTGATTCTAGAGTTGTAAGGCTTAGTCGTTTGTCTCTCTGAGCCGCGAGATGAATACATGCAGATTTCGCAGTCCAAGGCCGCAGCGTGCCAAGCTGTCCTTCACACAGTATTAGTGTCCTGTCCTTTCAGAAACCTTCAAAGCCCTGAGAAGGACACAAACCCTGCAGTAATGCTGAAGAGATGAACCCTCTCGGAATGATCTGCTATCAGCTCATCAGTACGACATTCACAGAGCAGGCGACAGGAATGATCCCGGCTTCATTATTTCTCTCATCTGAAAGCTTTCAGATCGCACAGGCCTAAGTAATTAACTAAAGAGGAATTTATGAATGAAAGATGGATGTGTGGGTTATGAAGACTGCTGCTTGAGGTTTTAAACCGTTTTAATAAACTTTGTTTTGTAAACGAGGGTTTCAAAGGCGTCAGTTAAGGTCTTAAGGGTTTTTAGCGATGTTATTGTCTTTTACCATGATTCTCAGGTAACTGTTGGAACCTATATATATATATATATGTGTATATATGTATTTTTTTTTACCAGCTGTGATAATAATTAAAGTAAATTGAGTCCAGTGTCACTTTTTTGCTTCGGTCCCCATTGACTTTCATTGCATGGGAATAAACAGTTACCAGTCACGAATGCCTTCTTTTGTGATCTACAGAAGAAAGTAAGTCATGCAGATTTGGAGCGACCCAAGGTTAAATAAATGATGGCAGAATTGTCATTTTTGTCTGAACTGTTCCTTTAAATCACATAATGACTTCCCTCGACAAAATCTGATCACAACTAGTGACCGGTATAAGCAGCGACCACTTGTAATGGGATCACGTGAGATGGATGTTAATACCAGGTGTAAACCGGGTCTTTGTATTTATCGCAGCTTTGATCTAATAGCTTCCTGCTTCTGTGGATGTCATGGGGCCTTTGTCATGTGGGCTGTTTCTGCTAAGACTCATTTCATGCAGAGGTCAGGGGTCAAACACAGTGGAGCAGGTTTACGCCGCCTTGTATTTTTGAGCACAGAGCTGCACGCTAAAACCCTGGAAAGTAATAAAGTCCTGTCACTTCTGGAGCAGCCCACCCGTCACTGGCCTCAGACTGCTGAATCACTTAAGACTTACTTAAAGGGGTTAAAACGAGCTGAGCTGTTGCCAGGCAACAAGGGACACCTCAGCAGCCACTAGATGCGGGGTGTAGCTATCCGTCCCTCACGCACAGCCAGCGGTGAAAGCGTTGAAAAATTCTCACCGCATGCCCCTGCTCTCAGAGCACTCTAATGCTTCACGCAGCGAGGCATGCTGGGATATATTATTATGGACTGCTGTTTGTATGCACTCCTGCCACAAGAAGTAGACACAAGTGGAAAGTGTTGGATTTTAGTGTTGAACTAAGACCTTCTCCATGTGAAATGCAATTCCCGTGCGTTCACGTTCACGCTCTCCGCATCCCAATCAGCCGCGGGCCTTTGATTAGTTGAGTTTGAGCGCGTCTCTTTCGGTAGTTTGGGAGATGCCCTTGGACAGATGTCCTTGTGTCCTAGCAGACCGCTTGGGGCTTATGGAGGCAGCGCCTGCTTTCCTGGCATTAACGCGCCGCTCTGACCTTGACCTGTCTGGGTTGACCTGAAAGCTTTTAAGTAACTCTCTAAAACAGGATTCGGTCATGTGACACCATGTGAAGGGCTTACGTGTCACACTTGACTGGAGGTGTGAATGAGGGATTTTTCATTCATATTATGAATCAACAGCTTCGCCGCTGTGGATGATGAATATTGATTCAGTGATTGATTTTGCATAACACAGAAATGACAAATTGTGGTGGACAACGACTTTGCCTGGTTTCAGTCTGATCTGGTGGAAAGAAATATTGTTATATACAATTCAGTTATTTATGCAACATGCCAAATATGGACGCTAATATTTACTGTTGATATTTATGTATGATATTTGGCTCTGATTTTTCTCTCTTTTTTTTAATTAGTTATTAGTAAGGCACTTTATAAATGATGATAATAATAATAACAAATTTGTTCAATACATTTAATCAATTTATTACTTAATTACCAGAGGAATCATCATTTTAACTAATTAATCACTGTTGCAAAGTAAAAATAAATAAATGTTATATGTAATTATTATATATTTATCTATTATATATATTTATTATTTGTTGTATTTATTATATATTTATTTTATACATCAATATTAAAGAAATCCATCAATATTATAATAAATACTATAATATTTTAAAATCTAACAGTTTAAAATCTAATATTTAAAAAATGTTATAATAAATTAGTATTGTTATACTATTTTCTAATAAATATTTTATGAGTATATCATAAATTAATAAAATTCCCTGTGGGGTGTTTCTCTTTTTGTTTCTTTTTATTTATTTTTTGTAAATGGCCTGAAAGATTCTCAGAAATGAATTGAACTTCCCAAATATATCAGCATTTTTGCTGCTGTAGCTGGTATAAGGTTCATGTACTTCCAGTGCACTGGGATCTGCAAAGTTTGCCTTTTTCACAAAGCCGCTGTGGTGCGAGTTGGTATTTTTCACCCGGTTATAACAAAATCAGTTCTGCTCCAGTGGAGCTTGAGCTGAAGCCAGAATTGAGTATTTGAGTGAGCTAACGCTGGACGCTTGTGTGTCTGTCCTGAGACTGGATGAGTGCCATATAGAAACTGGTTCACCTGTGGCCGCTGACCTGTGGTAGATGTTTACATGTGCTGTCGCTCTGCTTGTGTAAGTACGTTTACATGGCTGATTCGGTCGTAAAGGCCAGACGGCTCAAATAGAGCAGATCTTTTCTTTAAGCCACCTGTCTCTCTGTCCAGGGCTGCCCTTGTCGGTTATATTAAGGTATGGCTTGCCCTAAATACACTTAAACAGGTTTAATAAAGGTCAATGATCAGTTTGACTCAGCCACTTGTTGCCCTTTAGATTTGTTTGCGTGAATGTGTGTTGATGTTATGTCATTTTGTAGATTTTCATTTTAGCTCATTCATTGCTTACCCATTATAAAGTGTTTATTCGGATTCTAGAGTCATTCTTATGGGCAGCATTTGTCTTTTTAGATGGTTGTTTGTAGTAGATCAAAATATCAGGCAGGCCAATATTAAAAGGTGAATTTTTTTTTTTAAATTTTTGGCAAATTTAAGATTATCTAAAAAGGTATAACTTTCAGTATAACAGATAACTTTCAGCAATTTTGCACATATTAAATATGATTGCAGTATTTGCTGAGATGTGTCCAGGGTGTTTGAGTTTAAAACTGGCAAAACCATTTGTTTTTGTCAGAGACAAACAAATTCGAGCTTGAGTTGTTGTCATTGTTAGCCTGATCGATATCTATTCATATTTATGTGTTTGTGTTTGAAAATGTGTTCTCACCTTACAGTAATGAGACATAAGACTTTCAATTTGCTGTCAGCACAACACAACTCTAAGTTCCTCCAGTGAGATGTGGCGAAGTATAAAATAAAAAAATCTTTTAGATTTTTGTAACATTATTTTTTATTTTATGTATTTTAAAATAGTATTATGTGTAATTCTTATTTTTATATTATTATTATTATTATATAACAATTTGTTATATAATTGCATAACTCGTATATCATATCCACCTTTTTCTTGCTATAAAAATGGGAGTATCCATTTGTAAATTCTATGGGTCTAGCTTCCGGTCTCATCTGCGTCCAGCTATTTGTAGCTGTACAAAACAGTTTGTTTTGCTGCTTGATATTGAACATTTGTGTGTCTTACGATATTATTTTAATGTTATCTTAATTATGAACACACTGGTTTGTAGTGCAAACAGTTTTACCGTTTACTGCACGTTGTTATTCTTCTCGTTATTTATCTATAACGGCTAATGAACCGGAAATCTCACCCATAGGCTTACTTCTGCGTTGAAGAAAAAGGTGGATATCTTTATTCTTTATATTTTTATTTTTACATATATACTTTGTATTTAGTGTGTGTGTGTGTGTGTGTGAGTTAGGGTTGTGCCGATAGACAATTGTATCGTGTATCAATGAGATATCGCCTGTGGATGATGCCTTTATGATAGCAAGGCGATTATCATCATTATTATTATTATTATTATCATCAGGCTAGTAATACTATCTAATTAATATTAGGCCTTTTTTGTTGCATTATATTTCTTTTTACGCATTTTTACAGTGTTGTATGTAAGCATTATAATTAGTAACTTACAATGTTTCTATTAATTTGTTATGTTAAATATAAATTCAGTCATATTAAAAACATTAGGCTGCTTTTAGCCTTACGCTGGAGTTGGTTCACTTTCCGGCAATTAAACTAAGTAAATAAATACTTAAATAAATTAGCACGATAATATCGTGTATCGGCGATCTCATAGGCTGACGATAGGACAATATGAAAATTGAGCATATCGCCCAACACTAGTGTGTGTCATATATGCATGTGTGTGTGTGTGTGTATGTGTGTGTGTATATATATATATATATATATATATATATATATATATATATATATATATACATACATATATTCATGCATGCATACATACACTTTATATAAATAATTTATAATTTGTAGTAATAATATTTATACATTTAATATATTTATTTTTTATTTATAATTAATTTGGATCATTTGTCAGTTGAGTGAAACTTGATTTTTGGTCTTTGTTAAAATACCTTAGCTGGTACCTAGCTAAACTAGGCATGTTGCTGTCTTGTTTTCACTGAGGTCATTTTATAAAGGTCCTGAATCATAAATTGTGTACGTGACGTGTGTGATTCAGTCGCCATGTTTAATGAAGGCATGTGCTGCGAGTGTTCCCGCCGTCTGATAGGACCCTCGTACGTCACTGATGGGAGGAGCACGTGCTCTCTGGATACTGGGGTTAATGAACCTACTGTAGACTTTCTCTCTCCTGTGTTAGTGTTTTCTGAGCTGCCTGATCAGACTCTGCAGCAGTCTTCATACACTCTCTTTGAGAGGAAAAAAAGAAAGAAAAGTGGGCCATGGTGACCTATTTTTCTCACAGTTCAGGGAGGCCGAGGGTTGCGGTGCTGCAGTCAGTCAGATGGGGTGCAGGGGCTGTCGCCAGACGCAGCCACACAGAAGTGGGTCAACGGCAGGAGCTGTGTCTTGTGAACGGCTTGTCAAAAAGTAGGGAAAGCTACAAATGAAGCACATATTATACGCCCAAAACTGTCCATGGAGGTCTGAGGTCTCTCCGGGCCTTCACACCCATTGCCTTCACTGGGACAAAAGCTGAGAAAATGCAATATAGTATCAGTTACAGTTCAGAAACAATGGCTACACACACTGTACATAGCAGCTAAATACAGCCATCACTCCTCTTAAGGAGTATATCTCTATATATAGGTATATAATTGTATTCATATATACTTATTTTTATTTGAATATTTTTTTGTTTACAAATCTCTTAACTCAAATATTTGCTGAATACTATATAATTTCAGTTATTGTTCAGAATATTTTTATTTTTATGTATAATGATTATTTGTTTCATTGTCATTTATTAAATAGTAAACATTAAATATTTATTTTTATTATTATTCAAATGTAAATTTATTTATTAAAAATGTTTTTAAAAATTGAATAAACATATATTTTTTGCTACAAATCTCTTAACTCATATATTGGCTGATAACCGATATGATCCTGATATATTATTTTGTAGCGGTTTTATGGTGTATGGACTTTATGAAACCTTTCAAATCTGTAAAAAAAGCTTCAGTCCAGATTCATGTACACTTAATAAAGTGCCTCTCTGAGACAGATCTGAGATCACGAACTGATTCTCTCACTGGTCTCCTTAAGCGTTTCCTCAAAGTCGCTAAATTTACGAGGTGACGCGCACAGCTCGAGTCAAGTTTTTTTTTTTCCATGGCTCAGGGTAATTAAGATGACATCAGTATCGCCACACTGGTTGAAAGCCAGGAGTCATGGGAGAATCACTGCATCATTATTACGCTCTTGGACACAGATCCCAGTGGGCGTGGCCTTTTATGACTGATTGTTGTTTTTGTAGAACATAAAAGGTCAACGGATCCTTCAGCCTACTGAGAGAAAGACAGAGCAGGAGACAGGACTTTGGACACCAAAAAGCGTTCCATTTTGAATAATGACCGTTTATATTGCACAGTTCAATATTTGATTTAGGCAAGCTATTTGCATCTAACAGGGAGACTTTGACCTGACCCGGAGTTTGAGTATTTGAGATTTTGAGCTGTGTTCACGCGCCACGGCTCTTATCATGAATGCTGTGAGTAATGGAAAGCAGGTCAGCCTGTGCTGGAAGTGTGGGGTGCAACTGTAAAACGTGGCAATTGTAACAACCTCAATATTAGCTCAAGAGTGATGACACATTACTCCAGAAATGACTCTGGTCCTTCAACTTTGTGAGAAATGTTTAACAAAAAAACAAAAAAAAACAACAACAAAAATATTTTGATTTGAGCCGCTTTATTTTGAATGTCTGGTTTTATTGTTTGACAGTGTAAAGTTTTGAAAGTTTTATCTGTTTTATCACTGGTTGTTATCTTGGCTTCCAAAGTCGGGGACAATTATAACACTGAATTGAATTGACTGAACTGAAATTCTTTATGATTAAACATCATTTCATCATAAGTATCTGATATCTAGCTGAAGACAGGTCTTATTAGCTGCTCAATATATGTTATTAAAATGACTGAACCAATTTCAATTCACGATAATGCTCATGTCATTTTTGCTTTACATGCATATTATTTCCTGACAGCTCTTAAGAATTTGTACCACATAAAAAGAATATATTCAGTATTATTAAACTGTTAATGTTAATGATGGTGTGTTCTTGTTAATAGAGATAATTATACTGTAAAAAAATATTTTTTGATTTTATAAATAAAACATTATTAGGAAGAAAAATAATATGTTTTCTTAATAGCACAAGAAAATACTCTTTCAGTCTTAAAAAAACATTGTGTTACTTGACATTTCTTTATAATTATTTGTGGAATTTACTAGCATTTTCTGAGTGTCCAAACTAAATGTTTCCAACTGTTTTTTTTTTTTTTTTTTTACTTTTTCAAGTGGTAGAATTGTCCTTGTAATGGGACCAAAATGCCTTCTAATATAACATTTTATATTTTTTCATGATATTATCTGTTTATGTTAATCACTATATTATATTATAATAATTAATCAGTATATTAATATTAATCAGTTGAACTCTGTATAAATTAACTTAATTAGTTGCTAATGAGCTCCATTACTTGGATTCAAAAAAACAGTGCAGCATAGAACAAGTACGTAAAGCAGTATTTTAATAAAGTGTTTATTTATTGATATTTGTTATCGTCAAAGTTGTTTCATTAGTGTTTAAAAAAATTTACAACTCAGAATCATTTTGCCATTAGTTTGTAAATTGTCTTAAAACAGTTTTTAAAAAGTGTTTTCATTAAAGTTATTCACATTTTTGACCGCATTTCATTGCCCACCCCTATAGTGTCTTTTATCTTGTTGGTCCACTTCTCGTCATGTCTACAGCACTGTTAAACCATGGCATAATCACTGTAACATCTCTTATGACTTACTGCTTCCCTGCTCACTTCCCTAGTTTGAGTCTGATCTAATAACCCACGGACTGATGCATTGGCATGAATGACCTTTGGTCTAATTGAGCATATCGTGTTGCGCAGGGATCGTGTCCCAAACAGGGCCAGGTGGGTGTTCCCGCGGTAATCTGATGAATTCCAGCGAAGGTGAGGAGAGTGGTGACGTCTCAGACTCCTGCGTGCTGCCAGAGGAGTCCATGGCAGATGGTTTCCAGCAGGATCACATATGACATGCGATAACGTTACAGTCAGGAAAGGTCAGTCGGCACGGCACTACAAAGTCTCCCGCGAAGGACACGATCCGCACGTTCCCGGGCAGGCGGGATGCATGTGCGCGCGTTGTGTTCCTGTTAGCTGCGAGGCAGGGTTAGTGTTTAAACATGACATTTCTCCCCTCTTCCCCACCTCGGTGTCAATGTACAGAGGACAGTCCAAATATTTGTTTAAAGTGATGAACCTTGTGCAACCAAGGGCACTGCATTTGCATGATGATAAAAGGCGCTTCATGCTCTCCTGTAACACTTGCAATGTGTCACTTGCCTTTTTGTGGCCTTTCTCTTCTTCAGAAAGGCACTGGAGATTCATATTTGTCCAAAAATTTTTGGGACTTTTATGATGGTGACTTAAAGTGATGGGGAGACGAGGAGTGAAATGACACATTGCTAGTTGCTAGCACATCATGCTAGTTGTTGCAGATCTAGCTTGTGGACCAGAAAGCCATGATGTTCACCAGCAAAAGTGTCATGCATGTTAACTGAGGACTGGTTTAGCTATTTAAAGGAATATTATTGGTTTAATTCTATTGTGGCTAGTGTGTGTCTCTCTCTCTCGATATAGATAGATAGATAGATAGATTTATTTTAGTTATAGTTATATATATATATAGAATTGCATTAAATTTATTTTTTATCTTCAACTTACAGTAAGCTTATTTCAGTTAGTTGCAAAGGCAATATTTCTAAATTTCATTTAAGTTTTCATCTAAGATTTGTATTTTATTTTTATTATTTTTAATATTTCTATTTAGTTTTAATGTATTTTTATCTGTTTTAGTAATAATAGTGCTTCAACTTTTACAGTGAGCTTATCTTATTTCAGTTTCAATATTTATATTTTTCATTTAAGTTTTTATCTAATATTTATATTTTATTTCAGTTAACAGAAACATTTTTAATAGCTTTATTTAAGAATAACAATATAATCCTTTCCTTAAATAAAAGAGGCAAAAAAGTTATAGTGATACACTTACAACGAAAGTGAAAGGAGTCAATGTATAAAGATACATATAAAATACTCACTGTTGTAATAATATAGCCAAAATACATGGGAAGTATGAATGTTAACATGCATTTATGTTCATTATATTAAATTTTTTAAACTTTGTTGCCATGAGAACATATTTCCTAAAATCCTAAAACGACCATAAAAGTTATATGGACAACTTTACCGCTCAAATAATACGTAATTTTAATAGAAGAATTGATATATGTGCTTTAATAACATTATAATTCTGCTTTTCAATCCTCCAGAAGTTAGGTCCCGTGCACTTCCATTGTAAGTGCCTCACTGTAGTCTCGCTTTTCTTCAAATAAAACAAGGGACAAGTCGAATAGTCGTTATTTTGTGGTAGTCAGCGTTATACCAAAAATGCTGTCAAATGAGTTTAACCTGTAATGAACCTAGGGCACAATTTTTTTTCTTACAAAGACACTCATGCAGAACACAAGATGATAAAAACCAAAACCAGCTCGTACTGCTATTCACGGAGATGGATGTTGTCTCAGAGTTTGTTGGGGGGCTGCTGGGAACGTCATGTAGTGCTTCTGCACTACAAAAAAAAAACAAAAAAACCTTGTATTCCAAGTCGGCCTGGCTAGTGTCTCAGATGCCGTGGAGAGTCATCTAATCCCCTGAAACGGAGACAAACAATCTGTGGATGAAGGTTAAAAATACACCAGTGAGACATTTTGAAATTCCGCCTCTGTCTGAGTTCAGTGTTAAGGTTAAAGATCCAGCATTCAGATAAGACTCCCCCGCTGGGGAGGAGATAACAGGCACGCAGATTGAAAAGAGAGAGAGACGTTTGGGGTGGGGGGGGATTTGAGATGTCTATCTGGCAGTGTGAAGGTTTTTGTCTTGCAGATCCAGTTCAAGGACGCCTGCAGGCAAGGCAGCCCTGACTGTGCCAGCGATGCATCTCAAGGTCACATGCGCTCACCCTGTGACTCTGCAACAACAGGAAGAGGGGGGAGCGGGGGGAATTGGGGGCACTGTAAAATCCTTCATTTACCCCCACCCCACCCCGGTTAACCCCTCGATGTCTTCCTGCGACCACGGATATTGTGGCTGCGTTGAGGCGCCAGTCAAGGGCTGTCTTCGATTATCCTCAGACGCTTTGAAACGACTGTAGTGCCACATATTCCGGTGCAGCCAGGAAAGAGGGTGTGTGCGGTTTGAAAATGGGGCTGAAATGGAGTGAGAGAGGATTTAATGTAACTTAGCCATTCAAACGGGCATGCTAACCGCTTCCTCTTGTGCTTTTAACTCGTGCATCCGTTTTTATCTGTGGAGATTAACGGTTAAACCTCCGTTAAGTCTACAGTCTCACTGCCCTAGTGCCCTGTGGTCACACATAAGCTTAGTGTAAAATTCCCCTGTTTCACGTCACACGCCTGTTTGTTTGAGTAGTTTGGACTGGAAGCGTCTTACTAGTCTTGAGAAAGCATTTAAAGGATTAGTTCATGATCTGTTTTTCTGTATTTATTTATTGTTATTTATATGTGCTTTTAGAAAAATAAAATTATTTAGTAATAAATAATAAACAAACAAACATAAAAGTGGTTCATTTGACTTGTGCATTGTATTTCAGGTGTTCTAAAGCAAACAATTGCTTTGTGTGAAAAACAGACAAAATACAAGTCGAAAGACTTGACGACATCTGTCCTTACTTGGCATGTTCATAAGAGTTCATAATAGAAGTAGCACTTTCTGATTCATGAGTGAATCATTCTTTGAGCTGTATCTTTTCAATGAATCATTTGATCCAATTCACAGAACTGCTATGAATGAATCACAAATGAGACTGTTTGAATTCTCAAGTCAGCTAATTGGCTCAATAATCCAGTCACAGAGGTTAACAGCCTACTTGATGGGTACATAGTCAATGAATATCAGCTTAAATTTTGGACTGTTCATTACATGAACCAATTGTGTGTCTTCAGAGCACTTAGATTATAGCATTTGTACAAATGTATGAGCTACTTATATGATGCTGTTTTGTCCTTTTTGAATTTTGAAAGCTTCCCTGTTTTTTTTTTTTTTATCGGTATATCATTTCAAATTTCCCAATTGGTGTTCCACTGAAGAAGGAAAGTCATATTTTGAAGAAGTCAGAGTGCAGTTTTTTCTTAGCACGCTAACCTCTTAATTTTAGAGTGAACCCAGTTGACCTGATGTTGACTTCGAAAAAGAGACTATAAAAAAGCAGCGGTCGTGTGCTTGAGGTATCTCTGCTAATCTAATCTGTCCCTCAGGCGTCCGTTATCACCGTTTTGCGACTTTTCGATTAAACGGAGAAACCATGGAGACTAAATGATCAATAACCACTGTCACGATTCTGGATTCGCTCTGTCGTAAATCTTCTGCCGGCTGGCGTCCAGCTCATTTCATTTCGCAGTTGCAGATTAGTTTCCGTCTTACTCAAACCAGAAGTGTTTTGAGATGATAAATTATACAATCACAACAAATTTGTCAACAATTTCCATGCTCCCTGACACACTGCCGAGACCGAAGTGATCATCTAGTTTGCATTGCAATGCATTGTCCTAAAAACACACATACCCAAACAAACACTCATAGCACAGGAAGGTCTGTAGCGATGGTGGGGGAAGAGCATAAATCTTTAATATTAACGAGTCTTGCTGTGGCAGGAGACCCAGCAGCTTTGTCCCTCTCTCCTCTCCTCTCCTCTCCTCTCGGCTCGCCTACGCTCCCTCGTCATTTAATTAACAGTAGGGAGATTATGGAGGCCCCAGGCCTGTGAAGATCTGATTTAAACATGGAAATGTTACATTACTGTGGCTCTTTTGGAAGAAAAAGGTTGGAGAGGAAGTGAAAAGATGATTTGACCGTCCAGTCTTTCACATTAGCGTTAGGTACCACAAACTACCTCACAATTTATGTATTATGATACAAAAGTCATGATTCAATCACATCACAGTGCTTAACAGGATCACGATTGAAACCGCAGCATGTGTGGAAGCGAAACTGTGGTTCAATTGCATGTTTCGTGTCACTATTTGTCCAGTAAAAAAATGCAGAATTATCACTTATTTAGATGATCTGCTGCTTCCTTAATTGAGGAAATGTATATAAACAAGAAAATAAAGAAAATAAACAGACTGATTGTAAATCTGGTCAATTTAAGCCTGGAAATAAATGGATGATTTTACAAAAAAAAAAAAGTATGTATGTATGGTAAAAATTTTTATAAACATTTTATTTTATTTGTATTAATTAAAAATGAAATTATTTAAAACTTTTTGAAATTGTTTTATGCAAAATAGCCTTTAGACTGTACTATATATCAATATATGATTGGATCAGAACTGTTTTGCCTAATTTCAGAGTTTCCACTGATGATCTACTTTTTAATTTAAAAAAATGATTTGAATGAGCATAAGTAAATGTTGATATTTTTTCTATCAATATATCTGTTAATATCAATGAGGAAACATTGACGTACTGATGGAAAAGCTTTTTTCTGCAAATAATCAGGACATTTTTCACAATTGGACAAATTTAAAACAAAAAAAAATTGACATTGCTGTATGTATGTCTGTGTCTCTCCGTGTGTGTGTGTTTTTTTTTTTATATACAATTTTTATTTATTTATTTATTTTTAATTGTTTGCCAATTGAAATTTTTTATTGAATTATGCTAAATTCTCTTTTAGACCCTGCTTTATATTGATATATGATTGGATCAGCTCTGTTCACCATGTTGGGTATTTTTGGAGTAGATCTTGTTGTCTGGTGTGGGATGAACGGGGCATGCCGGTAATCAGGTTCCAATGCCTGCAGGCTAGATACCTGGAATCGTCAAACCTCATGTCTTGCCCAGGCTCTTGCTTTTTCCTGGAACCGAAGAGGTTAATGTTTCACCGTAATTGGCACCCACAGCTGCTCTCCAGTTCGACAGGGATGAGTTTGGAGCCTCTGCCTTGCGTGACAGCTGCCTAATTGGGCATTCTCCCCTTGTGGCAGGTGCCGCCTCCTCCAGCCGGGCTGCTGAAGAATGGCAGAGGATTACAGATGAGGACATGGTGACCCTCTCTACCTTCCGCTGGTGTGGGGGGGACGGTGTGATGTAGTTCAATGCCGTCGGGCTACCAGGAGGAGGAAGAGAGAGGGTGGGGTTCTGCCAGGTGGCGGATGACAGAGTGTCACATGACGGTGTCAGTGTGTCAAGGGCGCAGACACCAGCAGTGCTGCGGCAGCCTTTTTTTTTTTTTTCCTCTTCATTCGTTTTGAGGTTTTCACTCTAGTTTTACAGCTCCTGGCTGTCTTCACACATCAGTTTGGAGAGGATGGCAGCTTCCTGTGTGTTCCTGTGCTGCTTCTCTTTCTACTCTCCAGCTGTGTGTGAAACTGCCAAGGTGAGGTTGCGTCCTCTTGTTAGAGGCAATTAATGATACTGGATGTGTAAAAAGTGAATTATTCCTGCTGGTGTAAAATGTGCTGTTGGGTTTACTGTCCCGCTGCCCTGTTGACCACAGAGCGGAGGGGACTAGCAGCACAGTAGCTAGCCGTGGCCTAGCTGTTAGTTACATACTTCCACACATTGAGCCCTACGGCTTATGTGGCAATGTGATTTTTGAATTCCGCTCAACACATCAAATCAACATTTCACATCTTGTTTCTTGTTCTGCCAGTCATTTTCTTTCATCATTTCATTGTCATATCAATAAAAGAGACATGGCCTAGTAGTTAGTGGATGCTTTGGCATGTTGGATAGTAGTTCTGGTGCGCATGTGAACCACGTTTGAATCTCGGGTCATTTTCTGATCCCACCCTCGTCTTCCTGTTTTTTCCTGTTGATTTTCCATTGTCCATTAAATTAAAGATAAATAAATAAATAAAGTGTAACAGCAGATTAATACAAATAAAAAACTATACAATTATATAAAAAATTATTATATAAAATAAAAATACAAAAAATAGATTTTTTAAAATGTTTTTGAAAGAAGTATCTTGTGCTCACTGAGACTGCATTTATTTTTATCAAAAATACAGTATGAAATATTGTTACAAATTTGAAAAACTATTTTCTGTTCAAATATATTTTAAACTGTAATTTATTCCTGTGATGGCAAAGCTGAATTTTCAACTGTCTCAAGATCCTTCAGAAATCATTCTAATATGCTGATTTGCATGGAAATATTTTTTATTATTTTTATTAATGTTGAAAACTGTTGTGCTGCTTAATGTTTTAATAATATACTTTGTGGAATACAGTTTTTCCTAGATTATTTGAAAGTTCAAAAGAATAATTTAATGTGTCCTTGCTGAATAAAAGTATTAAAATAGTACTTGTAAAAAAAATTGCTAATAAAAATAGTACTTTTGAATGGTAGTGTACTTTAAAAAATATCACCTGTGTCCATCAGGATTACATAATAATTGTATTCCAAAGGGCATTTATTTATACCAGCATGTTTTTTCCCCCCACTTTTATTGTTTTGATTGTGGAAAGAGGACAGGAAATGATGCCTGGAATGGATTAGGGAAATGCTATGAGCTTGATTTGAAATTTGTGTTAAATTTGTGCGAACGTTATTTATTTATTTTTGTGCATAGATAGAGAGTGAGTCTGGGAGGTGGGGTTTATAGATTTATCTCAATCCCTAAATTATGATTAATTGGTTTTCTCCTCTGACATACCTTTCCCCTTGAGTGTTTATATGGGTGACTGCTCATGTGTTTCTTTGGTGTTTACCTCGGGCGCATCTGTACCTGTGTGTGGTGGCTGCAGGTGCGTGTTTGGTTTCTGTTTTGTATATTCCTGGCTGTAAATGTGTCCACGTGCATGTGTTTGTGTTCAAATGGGGCCGTGCAGCTGGGGTTGTACTCCAGGTTTGACTTTCACCTCGTTTCCCCCTTAGCTGTTTTGAAAGTGTCGAGTGGAACGACCATGTAATCTGTACACACACAGCCTTGAGGGCAGCAGTGATCAGCCCAGCTGTTTTCTCATTCCCTCCAGCCAAGGAAAGAGTTGAAATCTGTGTTTAAGTGAATGTGTAAGAACGGATTATTTGTGTGTGTGTGCGTGCGTGTGCGTGCGTGTGTGCGGAGAGAGAGATGTTCATTAGTATTCTGCTGAGGAGTCCTGCCGGTAGAGCAAATTGATTACCACACTTCACCTGTCTGAGCCTCCTGAGATCTGCAGCGAAGACGCCCGTTCTGTCTGCGCTCCCGTCGCCTCTGTAACGGAGGGCTGCTCTCATTAGCTGTCATTAAACAAAGCTTATAGTCGGGACACTGTTGTCTTACGTAGTTCTAGCAAGTGTGAAGATTGCTGCTATATTCCTAAGGGCTTTCTTGAAGTGGAGATTTCTAGCAGTTGTTAAAGGTGATTTCTTGGAGGGGAATGGATCGTTTGTGCATTTGTGTGTGCTTTAAATTGAATCATCCGTCTAGGTGACCTTTTGGACTAAGACTGCAGTAGCATGGGAATTCATATCTGTGCTAAACACTTGTGAAGTGCTGAAGAATGAACCTGAATGCACCACAGTTGCATGCCATTCAGAACGGTATTCCAACTTGAATTTGAAGTAGAAATTAAATCTGAATTTGAGCTAGGACTAACATTTGAATTTGAATAGTAGAATTAAAACACAAAAAACTAAATCGAAATGGAAAACACATAATTTCCTTCATTTCATGCCATTAGCTGTTACCTTTTTTTGAATTGCAATTCTGTAAATTCCACTTCCTATCATTTGCAATTCAAATTCCAGTTTATCATCTTGTGGGAATGGCCAATTCAATTCAGAGCTTAGAGGTGTAGCAGGATCTGTGGTGTAGTAGTAGAAGGAGAAGTGAGGAGCAGGGTAAGATCGATTTGGAACTGCCTGTGTTGTGATTAAGGAGACAGTGGGTGAGTAGATATGGAGGAGTTGGCAAGTGGAGTTGGTGTTTTCTGTGAGTAGCAGGAGTGTGTGCGCTGTACAGCCCCAGTGATAAGAGTGGAGAGTGAATGAGATGCTGTAATTGTACTCGGGTGGCATTTCGTTGGCAAGTTCTGCCATCATTTTTGCCAGCTGGAATGATGTGCCAAGAGGAGGAACCCAGGTGCTTTGTCTTTTCATTGGTTAAGTGCACTTAATCGATTAAGGAAATTAATAGAATCTCTGTTTTGAATGTAATTTCTTTCCGTACGCTGAAGTTTATAAATATGAAAGTACTGGAGTTCCTTATGAGCCGAGCAGCAGAATTTAATGAGCTAAAGACAATAGTGACCTTATGCGGTTATATTATATGAAATTAATGGCACTAATTAATTTTTTATTTGATTATATTAATGTACCATAAAAAGTGCATTTTATTTAGGATATTTTATTTTATTCGTTACATTTACAACCTCGTTTTCTAAACCGCACAATCAAAGTCTGATTTTGCTGTTTTTGTTTGTGTGTCTGTTACTTCTGTTTATTTTTTTTTTGTCCTCCTATTTTTACAATTCTTTTTTAAATATGATTAAATAAAATTCTAAGGAAACAGCAAGTTTAATTTGTGGTGTTTACAAACTGGTCATGTTTCTTAAATAAGATCACTGTGAAAGGGCATTTTTGTTTTGTTTCTTAGCCAGGTTGTTTGTTCTGATTGACTTGGTTTTAAATTTATAGCAGACTCGGTTTGCAGAGCTCCATGGGGCTGTTTATTTGCTCTGCGTTTTACTTCAAAAGAGTAAACGTTCACTCATGTGGACCTTACAGTCGTGTTTGTTGAGGTAGCACGTCGCTCCCCTTATTTAATTTTCTCGAGCCATATTGGATTTACAAACTCTGTCCGGCGTATCTGAGTGAACACCAGCTGCCTACGATAACATGATGGAAAGCGATTCACACGGCTCCCTTTCCTTTAAAATTTCTTTAACCTTGGCTTACCTTTAACGCCGGGGAAGCGTCTGCCAGTCTGGTGTCAGATATTAGCGATACGCGCAGCAAGGACTGGGTTGTCACTTTTTATTAACACTGAGCGCTTTGCATGGACTCCAGCTGTTGCGTGCACTGAGACTCAGACGTACTTGACCTTGACTCGCAGCACAGTTCCTGCGGCTCACCCTATTTTTAATCATGCATTTTAAATGGTGCAAATGGATTATGGTACCTTATAATGGGGATCATTCATTAACCTTTTTTTTGTTAGGGTACTTTGTGGGACGGGTTGAATTCCAATTAATTTCGTACCCCACATGCGAGGATCGCCAGATTGGCTTTGGATATCAAATCCCTGACATTTGCGTCAAGAAGTCCAGCGTTCGCAGTTAAGGCCTTTTTTTTTTTTTTTTTTTGTCCAGCTCCTCAAGGGAAATTGCCTCTCAGCCACTGATGATGGTTTGACCTTCCTGCTCATGGTGTCTGGGTGAGCAAAGAAAGACGCCCTGCCATGATAAAGCTTCCTGTCTGCCGCTGTTCCTTTCACCACTGGCTAGTGAAATCACTTAAAATGCTGTTGGGTGTGAATGTTTGACATTGTCAGAGATAATGGATAATCACTTGCAGACCGCTGGAGGGAGAGAGACTGAGGGGAAAAGAGAGAGAGGGAGAGAGAAAACATATTTTGTATTTCTTGTGCAAAAGGGTCATGTGTGGGAAAGGCGAATGGAGGGTATGCTGTGAGATCGCACCTTAGACCTGTATTTCTTGTCCCTTGTATTCCTGCTTCCTCTCAAAATAAGGTTTTAGGAAATACAAGTCTTACTTGTTGGAATCATTCAGTCGAAGGGTCTCATGTTATTTGGACCCCAATTTCAGGATTAAAACTCAGAAGAAAGTAAGTCATATAGGTTTAAAGCAACATGAGGGTGAGTAAATGATGACAGAATTTTCATTTTTGGCTGAACTAACCGTTAACGGTTTCCTTTTGTTTTCATGGACGAGATCTAATCTAGCATGATCCGATTGTAGCCCAGTATTGATTTGTCTTGAATGATGTGTTTACTTCATTGTTCTTATGGTCCAGTTTTTCAGCCTGTCTGTTTATCTTTTTTCTCCAGCTGTCCCAAGTTTGAACTTTTATTTGTAGGGTAGCAGCACCTCCTTTGGCGGGAAATTAATCTTAATCTGCCACATTAAGATTAGCGTGAGACGTCAGATGGCCCCGTTCTAGCAGGTTGTCCTCTTTGTTGTTAAATTTAGGTCAGTGGCCCAGGCTGATCCTGTAACTGAGACTGAATTAGTTAATGAATTAGTTTTCCTATTTGCCGTCCTTGCAGTCGTAACCTGTTGCACCCGACCTTTGCAATTTAATGCAGTTTGCATCAAATTTAAATGTGTGAGACCTTGTGCTGATTCTCGCAGGATTTTCCTGTCACGTCATCTTGAGGATCTTAAGTTACTACGGCACATTCAGGATATTCCAGGCTGTTGAATTGCTGTAACAGCATCCCCAGCTCAAGGTCGAGCTTAACTCCTCGGCAAACCGCTGTAACATGTTACCCCGTTGCTGAAGGGGCAGGACATGGAGGGTAAGATGTTCTCTGGCAGCTGAGCACTGCTTTAGGGGAGCTAGAATCCTGTATTAATTAACCTTTGTGGTGGTGGCCCTGACAGTGGGAAGTCAGGAGTGTTTATGGAAGCAGTTCTGACAGGGTTCAGACCCGTCGAGCGAGCAGCCAGCGGTGCTGTCATGTTATCTGATGCCGTGGCTCTGTCGAGGAGCGGTCTGACAGGTGTGCCATGTGTGCCCCTCTACACCTGCCAGCCCTGCTGAGCCACTACTGGCCTGAGCGTGAAGGGCTGCTGACAGCCGTTTTTTGAATGGGTATTCACTTCTTTAATCCTGTTATGCCAGGGAGACTCTCATATCTGAGAAAGAAGAAAACTTACTTTACTGAATTTATCAATAGTTCTTAATGTTTTTCTGTCATAATGTAACTTTGTATTCGCACGTGAAAGAGAGTAGTTTTAAATGTTGCAAGTGACTTTTGTGATATAAGTGGATATTTTTAAGCACAACAGGCAAGAAGTTGTCCATCTTACTAACAAAGTTTAAGCAAATATCTTTTGAGCAAACATTGTCTGTGATTTAAAAAAAAAAAAAAAAAAACACTTAAGATGCTCATTTACTCTCCTTAAGCTGTGAACTGATAACTCTCAGAAATGCTCAGCAAGTAATGGACATAAAAAGACCTTCTTTACACATGAGAACAAACATTGAGAGGTCCTAAAAAGTTGGGTGTCAGAGCAGTTTGATTTGACAGTTGCTGAAGTTCCTATAAAGAGTTTGTCAAACACAAGTTTTATGTTCACTCTGAAGTTTTCTTTTTTGCTTGAATTTAATTAGTTCTTCTGTGATAATTGGTTTTGACAGAGACTTCAAAGAAAGTTACAGTGGTTCTTTTGATGATGCTGGGATGTTGACGCCTGTCACTCATGTAGTGTTTTCTTTTCTTGTGCTGTAGGTTCCCGTGTGGCCACGTCTGAGATCAGAAGAGTACACAGGCAACGCGGAGCCTTTGGTTCCTCCCAGAGGATCTCCCAAATATAGAGCTTATGGTTCATCAGGACAGAGAAACCTCCTCATTCCTCTGGTTGTGCTTACAACATATTTCAAAGCAGTGCAGATTTACTCATAGAATGCACAGCGATGCCAGCTGGGTTTTAGTGCTTGACATTACAAATGCCCACTGGTCCTGTATGTAAACCTCTCTGACTGAAAAGGAACAAAATCCAAAGCACGGTTGTAGTTCTCTGCTCTCATCATTTATGGCACAGATCTTACTAAGACATTTTCATTAGTTGTAAAACATCACATCAGGGCATCCTACTGTTGAACATGACTCATGGGGTGGAGTCTGGCCCTGAAACTCACCAGGATTCTGCTGCTTTAACATATCTGGAAGGTTTGCTAATGCATCCGGTCACCACTGGACCTGCTGCCACTGCTACACAGAGGTCAGAACCTGTCCAAAACAATGAAGAGAATGCCAACAGGGTGACTAGGGTGTTTCAGCTCCCTAACCATGGCTCCCCATCACAAGACAAGGGTAGCCCACCTAGTGCGGCCTCACAGCACCTTAAAAAAGCCAGGCTGCTTCGCTCAGGAGCATGGAGTGGAGATGACAGCCAGAAACGAACAGGCACTGTAGCAGAAGTGAACGGACAGAGAAAGGAGCACTACAAAGGAGGCCTGGATGGCTCTGAGCAGGGGGAAAGCACCTTGCTGGCTTCTCTGCTGCAGTCCTTCAGCTCTCGGCTGCAGAGTGTTGCCTTGTCACAGCACATTTCTCAAAGCCACAAACCGCTCGACAGGGATAGCAGTGAAAGTGCTCCTGCTGATAAGGAAACCTGCCAGAGTTACGGCACAGCATCAGGCCGCCTAAAAAGCCTCATGAGGAAAAGCAAGCAACAGAACCATAACAACGTGCCTTACTGTCGGCAGAGCAACCAGAACCGAAGCCCAGATTCTCCTCATTCTTCTCAAAGCTCTGCCCAGCCCACTAGCTCTGAATCCATGTCCTGCACTGAGCGACTCAAGGCTGTTGCCAACATGGTACGGACTAGGTCCAGTCCGGCCTCTTCACCCAAGCCCAGTGTCGCCTGCAGTCAGCTGGCCTTGTTGCTGTCCAGTGAGGCTCATCTACAGCAGTACTCCAGAGAGCAGGCCATAAAAGCACAATTAACCAGTCGATCAGCCAGCGAGAGGCTAGCAGCCATGGCTACTCAACAAACACAGGATAAGAGGCCTCCCAGCATGGGGCAGCCAACAACTGCCCCAGACATGCTAAGCTCCTTAAATGTTCAAAATGGAACACTCCCCCCACCAGAGGTAAACTCCAGTAAAAAAAGCCCTTCCCTTTCCTCACCCTCCATGAGACCCCCCAAAGAGAGACGGCCCTTCGACAGACAAAGTCGACCGCCACAAAACTGCAGCAGTCTGTTGCTCCTACTTCTGAACAATCACAACTCCCAGCAGCAGCTCACCAGGAATGGACACCTGGAGGATGACTATGGCATCCTCCCAAGCCGGGCCTCCTCCCTGCAGTCTGACAGCGAGTACTCCAGCCAGGATAACAGCCTGACCAAAGACAGCAGTGATGCTGAGAGCTTCTCCAGCTGTTCCCCCATCGACCTCTCCATGAAAAGCAGAGTGCCTAGCCAAAAATCCGAGGCCTGCTCTTCCTTAACCCCCTCTGTGGATAAGCTCACAGAGTCTCTCATAAACAAGTGGAAGCCGGAACCTTCTGTGCCAAAGGTCTGTGAGGCCACAGATCTGGATACCAGCCCAGACGTAAAATCCCATGATGAGGTCACTCTAATGCAGTTACTGCTGGACCGCAGAAATAACGAGAAGGTAAACAAAAGTTCAGATAATCCTAGTTTACGGCCTGACGCAATAATCAGCAGCTTGACTGCAGGCCCACTTAAACAGATTGGCACACCTGAGGACAGCAGAACTTGGAGTCCTCTGGACCAGCAAACAGCTACCTTCAGCTCGATCTCCCCTTCGTACTCCTTTCCCTCACCCCATGCCCAGTCCAGTCCCTTAGATCTGTGTAAGTCTAAAGCTCACTCAAGTGAAAAGACGCTGGAGCCTCCTTTCAGTGCCAGCAAGCTACTACAAAATATGGCCCAGAGTGGTAAAAACAACTTTTCACCCTCTCCCCCTCACAAGCCGACAAGCAGAAGGCAAAGCCCAGAACTTGAGCTTGACAAGCCTCAGGCACTTTTGGATCAACTTGTCGTTCCACACAAGCGGAACAGAGCCTCCATGATAGATGGAGGTTCCCCTCCTGCTCTCCCAGCTCACAAATGTGAGAGATCACCCTCTGCATCATCCCAGATAGAAAACCTTCTCGAGAAGCGCACGGTACTGCAGCTTCTGCTGGGAACAGCTTCCCAGAAGGAAAGAACCAGTGGGCACAGAGTCTTTGAAATGACCTCAGGGGGGCTGGAGAAACCTCAGAGGGGCTCTGTCAACTGTGACAGCTCAAACGGACCTTCTCCGCACCTTAAGATCAAAACTGAGCCAGTAGAAGAGAATCTTTCATCAGATAGCTCCGATGATGGGCTGTACCATCAGAGACGATCATCACAACACTCACCCATTGTTGATGCACGGGACACAATAAAATCTGAACTATGTCCAACAGAAACAGCTGCTAAATTTGGACTTCTCAGCCAGCTTTTGAAACAGCAGAATGCTACCTACCATTCAAACCCACATACCAGGCTCTTCAGGAACTCTATAAAAGAGGAGCCAGTGGATTTTCAGAGCCCCGTTCCTAAGAAAAGAAAACTGTGCATTAAGCTAGCAGAGCACCTAAGTAATGAACTCTGTCAGCCGTCTCGAGATACCACTAGTGACAATCTGGTGTCTGGAACACCTGAAGTTAATGGTAGAGGGCTGGCAAAACCAAAAGAAGAAGAGTTAGTAGGGAGTCCTAGGAGCAAAACGCCTCTCTCCAGAGAAAGCCAAGGCTTCAATGTTCTTAAGCAACTCCTCCTGTCGGAAAACTGTCTGAAAGAGCTATCCCAACCCAGAGGGACCCCAAGTCCCTTCATCCCTCAGGCAAACTGTGCAGCCAATGGGAACTTAACCCAGTCTTCTTTCCCTCAGGAGTTGTCGAACTTACCGTGGTACCCCTATTCTCTCAATACAAATCCCAAAACAGCACCTGCACCTGTTGATACCACTGGGGGGTCGCTAGTTTGGGCTAAGGGCTCTCCCAAAGCCAGTCCTAAACCTGTTAAAAAAGAACCTGAGGGGTCTCCTGCAGAAACTTTTAGCAGGGAGGAGAGATCCAGTGCAGACTCACCCCCTTTAACCAGGTCTAATCCGATTCTTTACTACATGCTTCAGCGGGGAAACGGTCAGCTCAGACCTGAGATCCGGGATCAGGTGCAGCCGGCCCACTGCATCGTGGGTGCAAATGTGGAGTCGTGTATTGACTATGAGCACAGGATAAACTCTCCAGTCCACAGACATACCCACAGCTAGATATAAGAGAGCCTAAACGGCTCTATGGAAAAATGGTAGATATGAACTACCAAAGACAGAGAAGCTGAAGAACTGTATGGTGATTTGTCTATAATATCTGTTTTTTAAATTTTCATTTAAAAACAGAAACTGAATAAATGTAACCATGGGACATGGTAATTCAGTTTAAAACATTGGCTTTTTGCCACTGCTTTAAATGATTTCATTTGTCCATTTGGTTGATTTGTTATTTTTATTGATGTCATTAGGTGATTCTCCGTGATATAATTATTTTGTATACACATTGGAATGTTTTTTTTTTTTTTGTATGTATGCTAAGCTAACTTCTTTGTCCAGCACAATGTAAAATGTCCACCATGAAAAGCTTTTCTTTTTTCCACAACTAAAACATTTATGAAGAACATCCTATTATGTGTATTATTGATGAATCCAGAAATGTTACTGATAATTTCACACTATATTTATCTACAGCCAAATCAGGACCCTTTTCATTTTATTGAGGCAAAGAAAATTGTACAGTCTAAGCACAATATTGGATTTGTGGCATTGAAATGTCCAGTTATAAAGTATATTTTCTTACAGGAGAATTTAAAGGAACGTCAGTGTAATCTATCAGGTATCTTTCTTGTAAAGCTAGCTGAGGTCAAGAGGGTTTTCACATGTGAGCGCAAGGCAACAACATTTACTGGAATGTTCTATAATCGTAGTCTAGTCAGATTTACAGTGCTTTATTTTTCATCAGGAATGAAACTATAGCTGTTATGTGGAGATAATGGCATGACGTTAAAAAAAAAAAAAAAAGTGTCATATTTTTAGCCAATGAAATGTATCTTTTTACAATTTCATATAATTTGTTGTTTTGTATCTTATCTAAAAATCCTGTATGTAGCATTCACGGTGTCGATTTTGGGAATTGAATATTGAAAGAGATGAGATAGTTTGTCCACCACAGCCATAAGGGGTAATTACGATATTTATGGATACTGTTTGAATCAGATGCTCTACTGTGAGAAGGGATTGGAATTCAGTCTGGTTCTTTTGTTTGTTTGTTTTTTATGTTCACTTTATTTGCATCTTTTCAGTTTTTTTTTTTTTTTTTTTTCAGATAAAGGCCCATCACTCAAGTCTTAAACATTATCCAACAAAAAAAAAATTACAGATTTTATTCCACGTTCTCTGTACGATTCATATGTTTTAACAATGATTAGATACATGTATGTAAATATTGCTTTCAAGATGACTATTTTGTATTGTTCAAGAAAAAAAAAATTACTTTTTAACGTCTTGCATTGTACATAAGAAAACTATAATAATGTAAATATGGGTACTGGAGGACGACAATTTTCTGCATGTCTGTGTTGTGCTAACGATAATCTTTGTTCACATCTACTGCTCTGTCCGAGGCTCTTTGCTGCCTGTAGCATGCACACGCATGGGGAGTCCCTGTGTTATGGGGAAATGTCAAGTCTTAAAATAGATGTTTTTATCATGGAGAGATGGGTACTTAAACCATAATCGTCTGCAAACGCAGTCCTTGACTGTTCAAACCTGCGGAAATATGTGCATATTTTTTCCTCAAT